>NC_059337.1:68909500-69565000 GCF_018350155.1 Leopardus geoffroyi | reverse complement strand
CTTGGTAAGGTCTTGTCAAGCCACAGCATTCCCAGTGCACTGGTACTTGAAGGGGAGGTTGCTAACAAAAAGGTATTATTAAATCCCTTCTGGGTAGGAGTGTGCCTGTCTGTCAGCTATACAGTATCATTTCTAAATAAGAATGTGCTGCTCTTGAAGTCACTTTAAATCACATATCTACATGTTTGATAAGCTTGTGCCTTCTCTCTACTGTGCCTGGTTGCTATGAGCCATCATAGTTTGCTATGGTGTCAGGCAAGATTCCCTAGGGTGCCAAATTACTGTTAGCTGAGTGAAGTTAGTTGAGGGAAGTGTCTTTTTCCCTCATTCTTCAGAACACAGTGTATAATGCACACTGTGAAAACAATCTTACATAGTATTTGGTCCAAATCTTTCACTTTGACGATGGGAAAGCTGAGGCTTGTATAGATTGGGTTTTAACCTAAGGCTGTAGGTACTTGGAGATGAATTGCTCAGATAAGTATCTTTTCCATATGTTCACAGATAGTGTAGTGCTTGGGTCATCCACTGAATTCAGTTTTTATTCCCGAAGGGGATTGAAGAGTTGATTCCCTCGGTGTTGTGTCCTTTGGGGCAAACTTTAATCAGAGTGGTATGTAGAGTGGAAGTAGAAGTGACTTTTTCAGAGTTAAAAATTGTGGATATTCTCTAGTATACAGATCTTCCTAAACAGGTTCATGTAGGATGAAAAACCTGGAGGGTTGCATAAGCCAAAAGTTCCCACCTATCATCTGCTTTTTGGCCCATCTTGTTCTGCTACCCTTACTCCCTACTGTGGCCTGACATGGACATTTCTCTCTCCTCCTCCTCCTCCTTCTCCTTTCTTCCTCTTCTTTCTTCCTCTTCCTCCTCATTTGCTCTTGATAGAGTTGGGATTTGGGACTTGAGGGTAAAAGTGAATATTACTCCACTGGGTTTTCTGTTTGTGATTTAAATCCTTCTAATGTTTCTTGAGTGTAGGACCCATGGGAAAGGAAAAAAAAAAACAGGCTGATTGCTGTTTTTCTCAGACACTGTAGGAACCAATCAGTATAATTTAATTTTCACTTCAGTATTTTTGTTTCCAATATTAAAATAGATTTTTCTTTTAAAAGTTTTTTTAACATTTATTTTTGAGAGAGACAGAGCATGAATGGGGGACAAGCAGAGAGAGAGGGAGACACAGAATCTGAAGCAGGCTCCCAGCTCTGAGCGGTCACCACAGAGCCTGACGGGGGGCTCCAACTCACGAACTGCTGATGATGACCTGAGCTGAAGTCGGACGCCCACCCGACTGAGCCACCCAGGTGCCCCATGTTTTCCTTTTCTTTTAAATGCCTCTAGATACCTCCTCTGTCTACAAAGGATCTGCCATAGTCTAGTACCACAACTTGTTCAGGGGGTGTTTAGGAAATACTATTAATACGTATATACCACTTTATTTGGCATGGCCAGTCTGCATTGGGTCTCTGCCTCCAGAAAAATTTCCTTCTCTCATCTTAACTCTGATCCCTAGGTTTTTCTGGATCAGTTTGTTTATAGCCTTAAATAGGAGTGGTGACTTTTGAAATTATCTTTCTAATTTAAGCCTGGCTACTTTAACAGGGAGGACTAGGTTACCCCAAGATCGTATTATTGGAAACTTAGAGTATAATAGAGAACCTGTGATTCTCCATTTGTAGAAATAGTTGAAGAGTTTCAGTGGTGAGAATTTCACAGACCTAGATCTAGAGAGGTAACGAGAAGGAAAATATGCCTGGACCTTTGTTTCTCTCAAAACATCCTTGAGGAGGGAGAGCACACAGGAATTGTGCTCCGCGAGGCCACTGGGTTGGGCTACAGCAGCCTGTCAGTCTTCAGTCACATCCTCCTGAATGAAAGAACGTGAAGTTGGAATTTATTGTGATATGCAGTGGTTTATTTGCTTATAAACAAAGATAAGGGGAGAGTAGGAAGAGGTGATGAGGAGGGGGGGGGTTTATTGGAATCTGTTGCATCTTCAGCATTTGTTGAAATGTCACTCAGATGATCTTTCTGTGGTAGCGGTATGTGAGCAACAGTCTCTTTGAAAGTGAGCCTGTTGGAGCTCGTTCTCAATGCTTATCCTGAAGGCACTGCTTCCCTGTCTTCACTGTAAGGAGTCCAGCCTGTGGGTTCCCTTTGTATGGAGTTATTATTGTGTTTTTTGTTGATTTTTGTTTCTAAAAAGGAGAGCGGGTGAATTTTTCTGGCTGTCCTTAGAGTGAGGAGATGCACATTTTCAACCTTCTTAGCTCTTTGCTACCAACTTGAGCCAAAAATACATTTTTATTTATTTATTTACTTTTTACAAGATGTTAACCTCGCTATAAACAGTTTGTGTCTTTGTGAGTTTAGGTAGGTCTTTGCAACACAAGAAATCACTGGTGAGAACTGGTTTCCTTCTCAAGGAACCATGTAATATTGATAATTTTACTTCTATCCAGGATGTCACTACACCACAGGAACCTGGCACAGAGAGGGGTTGGGGAGGATATGGAAAAAGAAATCAGTCTATGGGTCTATCCTCTAGGACATATGCTTCAAAAGTTTGGCTGGGTATCTGAGGTAGGAAGGGTACATATTTCAAAAAAAATGTCTTTGTCTCTGTCTTGGTATTTACACTAATGTAAAATTTTTATCAGGAAGATGGTTGTATAATTATGGCTACAAAAGTCCCCTCTCCTGACTTAAAAATCTTAATAAAGATGTATAAATGATAACTGGCTCCTGACATAGGTATCTAAAAGCATAAAGTTGTAAGGTTGTATTTTCTACTGGAGCTTTTCTTCTTTTTTTATAGAGGAACCATAAAAATAATCTGATGCAAAAATGGCAAAAACTGATATTTGTTAAAACTAGGTGGTAAGTACATGGTTATTGGTCAACTTTTTGAAATAATTCATAATGAAATATTTTAAATTAAAATTTTTTTTCAACGTTTATTTATTTTTGGGACAGAGAGAGACAGAGCATGAACGGGGCAGAGAAAGAGGGAGACACAGAATTGGAAACAGGCTCCAGGCTCTGAGCCATCAGCCCAGAGCCTGACGCGGGGCTCGAACTCCCAGACCGCGAGATCGTGACCTGGCTGAAGTCGGACGTTTAACCGACTGCGCCACCCAGGCGCCCCAATAATGAAATATTTTAAAATAAATAGAATCTCAAGAATATATTTCAAAATATTTTAAAGCATTTTAGGGGGAAAAGAGACATTGCTCACCTGGGAGATTGGCTTCAGAATAAGAGTCATTTGAGATTTTGGAATAATAGTTACAGAATTCCTTAGTAAATAAGAAATAGTTTTGGAGATGATCAATGAATAGAAACCAATAACATAACCGGTGGGTCACCATAATTGCATGTTTTTTGGGGGATGGAAAATATTTCCTCTCGAAAAGGAAAGGTTGCTTTATCCAATATACCCTGTTAGACATAACATTTAGTTATACATGGTTTCTAGTTTAAATACTTGAGCTCTGTCTCACTCTCAAAGTCAAGTAAATTACAAGAGCCCAAAACCTGGAATTTAACTAAAGGAAATTAAGATGTTTAGCACAATGTTATAGGTGAAAGAATATTATGAAGGGGGCCTCTTGGTATTTCCAACAATTAAAGTCTGTTGATTTCTCACACTGAATTGTGATTCCTATTATGACACATTCTCATTGTTTCATTTCCATGCCTTACTTCTTGACTGCAAATGATATAATTTTCTGAGATTTTGTTAATTTTAGTTGTTTCTGGGATATCTTAACCCAAATTATAGATGTTTATTTATTTTACAAAGAATGGGAGAATGCATTTTTTCTTTTTCATTTATTTAATTAATTTTTTAAATAAACTTTATGCCCATTGCGGGGGGGGGGGGTGTGAAACTCACGACCCTGAGATCAAGAGTCATATACTATGCCGGCTGAGCCAGCCAGGTGCCCCAAATTATAGATGATGTTTAATCCTTGTTTATCTACTTGTAATTTATTTGAATCCTAGGTCTTGGTTGCTTGATCATTGTTGAGACAACAGAATGATTGAGTAGCATTCTGCATGTCTAAGCAGCAATGTTTTGCAACCTGTGCCCACTTGGGCTAGAAAAAGCTATTGCTTGACATAACTCAAATGAGGAGTTTTAGAGTATTGGGCAATGTCTGTATGGAATCAAATACATGTGTTAAATTGGAGAATACCTTTGAAGATCCTCTAGATGGCAGAACAATTACAACAAATATACCTCAGGAGCTGCTCTAACAAGTGTGGGGAGAGGAGAGTATAGGAGACATGGGATGAGAAGGGGTCTTTCAGCTAGCAGGGCTCCGTGCTTTCTATCTGGACCCGACGAGGTTTTTACATGCTCTAGGTCTTGCTTTTTATGTGCTTTATGTCTTGATGTTTTATCTAAGATCTTGCTTGAAACAATGTAACACTGCTAAAGAAAATGATGGGATGTCAAAGCTCAAAAATATCTTGAGTTGTGTACCCAACATCAAACTGGATGTAATAAAGGCGTTCGTCCACATGCCCTGAGCATTTCTAGAGACTGGAGCTGATTCCACCCCAACACGCATGGTGATGAATTCTAGAACAATGCTGGCCTACCTGAATACCTTCTTAATTTGATTTCTGTCATAGAGGATAATGTGCAGCATGCTTTGGAAGAGATCACCATTGTTGACATAGATTTAACAGATCAATCATGATGATACCATGGCTCTCAAACTTGAAGGAAATTTGACTTAGATACTTGTATAGATTTATTCCTCATGCCCAGAGAACGTAAAATAGACGAAAGATATTTAAGTATGTCACTTCCTCCACTCTCATCTTTGAATGAATCAGGAAACTGACTGTATCTCTTCAATTTCTCTTGCAAAGTGCTTATCCAGATTCTTCTGTAATCACTTTTTGATAGCAAGGCCAATTTAGATCCTTTTGAACAATTGATGAAGTTCTAGATCATAGCATGGTATGGCAAATTTAATTTCCCAGAAAAAGTATAGGGGATAAATTCACAATCCTGTATTTTTACACCTCATGGTCTCATATAGTATACTTAACAGACCAGATCTGTTTGTAGCTATTATTTCAGTATCACTGCTCCAAAATGTTCCCAACATGGAAACTTTTCTGTATTTGTCCTATTTTCTCATTACCAGTGAAGCTGGGGTATATTTTAGAATCATCATTCATCCCCCTTTTTGGTGAAATTATACTTGAGGATGTATTAAGGTACATTTTCACATTCATTTAACAAAGCTATTGAGTAACGAGTTCTGTGCTTTCCTTGGGAATAATGAAATGTATGAGATGTGGTCCTCATTCCTGAGGTCGTCACCCAGGAGGGTGCAGACTTAGTAGGCAAGATAAATATATACATAGATTTAAAAAAAATGTTTCTTTATTTTTGAGAGAGAGAGAGAGAGAGAGACAGAGACAGAGACAGAGACAGAGCACGAGTGGGGGAGGGCAGGGCGAGAGCGAGACACAGAATCTGAAGCAGGCTCCAGGCTCTGAGCTGTCAGCACAGAGCCTGATGCGGGGCTCGAACTCGCACACTGTGAGATCATGACCTGAGCTGAAGTCAGACACCTAATCAACTGAGCCACCCACGCGCCCCTATATAGATTTTCAATGCAATGTAACAGGGTATTGTACAAGAGGTGTTACCGGAAGTGCTGTGGAAGTTCCTGGACAGCTCTTCTGTAGGTATTACCACAGGTTACCTACAATTAGTGCATGCAGAGGACTGTGTCCTTATGGCACAGATGAAGGAAGACCTGTAGTGGATGAAGGCTTGGACTAGAACCATGTTATGTTCTAAGCCTGATAGATGGAGATTTTGCACCAACCAGCATATTTGGGCTGTTGCACCAAGAAGATTCTGTAGACCGCTAAACGTCTTTATTGGAATAATTGAACTGGAAGCTGACTTTTACTACTCAAAGCACATTATTTAATGCAACCTGTATATAGTGATAAACAATAAACTGGAAGGCCTGGTGTATTCTGATGACAACAGTGTAACCTCAAACTATGAGGTTTATAAAAGTAATGTTTTTTGATTGATCTGGATTCTTGAATTATTTTGCTAATGTCTCCAGTGCCATGTGAAACATGGAGGATGGCAGGATCGTCAAACAACTGTTGATAATAAACTGGTAGTAATTAGCCAGTATATAGAACTGGATAAATGCTTTAATAATTCTTGAATACACCATTGTTTCAAGCAAACTGTAGCCGTAGGTAACAAATGTCAGTTTGGCTTGTAATTATTTATGGAGTTCTTATTATTTTTAACATAGAATCTTTATATAGGCTCTGAATCTAGGAGTCTAAGACACACGTGACTGATATTTTGCACCAGGGCTATTGCAACTCATCAAAGGATAAACTACATGTGTTCAGTGAGTTGTGCTTTGTCTTTTGCAGCTAGAGCTGCCTAAGAGATACAGGAGAGATGGTCTGTATATGTGTGTGTGTTTGTAAGAGGAGCTCTCATGTTTCTTCTTTGTTGAACCCTAACTCCCAACTTATTTTTGCAAATTTTTGGTGACGACTTTGATAGAACACAGTCATTCTCCTTATTAAAGAGATATTCCTTTTATTTTATGAGTTAATATTTTCTTTTAAAAAAAATTTTTAGAATGTTTTTATTGATTTTTGAGACAGAGAGAGAGCATGAGCAGGGGAGGGGCAGAGAGAGAGGGAGACACAGAATCCGAAGCGGGCTCCAGGCTCTGAGCTGTCAGCACAGAGCCCGACGTGGGGCTTGAACTCACGGAGTGTGAGATTGTGACCTGAGCTGAAGTCGGATGCTCAACTGACTGAGCCCCCCAGGCGCCCCGAGTTAATATTTTCTTAATTAATGTTCTTAAGGAACCCCCATGTTATCATGTTAGTTCATATGCTATACACTCATTAATTTAAGTCATGGGGTCACTGTATAATTTAGGAGTCCCTTTCTCATTTGGAGAAATTCATTCCTATTTTGGGAGTATTGATAATGTTCTCAATTTCCTGAGTAGTATCAGTATTTCTCTTGGGACCAGGGTGAAATTTTGCACCAATTCCTCTATGTTCTTTTTCCATTATTGTCTGACTGTTGACTGGTACTTTCCTTCCTTCCGTTTTGTCATCTGTGAGTTTTATTAACACGGTGTTTACTCCCTCTTTTAAATTATTAATGAAGTAAACTGTGAAATGGCGCTTTTATCTTTAATAGTTGATGCTGTACAAGTGACAAATGCAACGAAAGCATCCTTCTCTCATTCAGTTCCTGTCGTGCGTCTCTTTAGTGTCTCTGTGACATGACTTGAAATGACACTGCTCGTGTCTCTTTTGCAGCTAGTTCACACTGAAAGGATATAATCTTCTGTTTGATATCACAGCCACTTCTCCAGCTACAGACTGTGATGTCACAAACCAAAGATTATTCTCTCTCAGCAGGAAGAAGCTGGAGAGGAGATGAATCTCCATGATGAACCATCATCCTTATTCAAATTTGGTCATTTCATAAAATTAACCACAATGAGGAGCAAATATACTGGCTAGTTGAATTATCCTTTTGCCTTAAGCTTGAAAAACTTACCATTATACTGGAATGAGAGAAATTCTTTCAAAAATTCTAAGTAAAAATTTGGGAGTTATAATAATGCAGGTATCTGTAAATACCTTTTTATGGAGTTTAAAAAATGTTATGTAGTGCCAGACCCTTTGAGTTAGATGTTGACACGTGAAAATGAATTTTAAGTATGTTTCTAATTTCAGATGCAAAATTATATTGCTTATTGTTTCAGGCAAAAATGACATACCAGTCTAAAAAAAGCCAATCAAGGCACTAAATGGATATACTTTATTTTGACATATGTACCTACTTTTATTTTCTCATGGTTTAAGCAAAAAGTTTATAACTTTTGGATGATTTGAAATGAGCAGAATCTATGGGTATGGTGGTATATATCATTGTAAGGATATGGTAGCCAGAATATTTGCTTCATTTCTATGAAAGAATCCAATATTACATAATCATATTACTTTTATGATACTTTTATATAATACGTGGACATAAAATACATTCTGAATTACACAGACGCAAGTAGGCAACCACTGAATACTTCCCAAGAATGTTCAAAATCTCTTTAAGGTCTTAAATGTATCAACACAAGGGAAAAACTCCCATAAATAAACCAAATCTTCAGGTACTAACATAAAATTCCTTGTCCATCTGTACTCATGAGACACTGAAGTGGAAGCAATTTTCAGTGTTACAAATGATGTGTTAAAAGGTAGTTAATGTTTTTTATTCACTTTTTCACTAAAATGAAGAGGAAAATGTAGATTATTCCAAATTGCTATAGATTTTTTTTGAAAGCTGTTATTTAAACCTCAGTAATTATTATTCAGAATGAATCATTATGGAGAAAAAAACCCCTTGATTTAGATGGGAAAGAAAATGAAGAGAAATTGGGACAGATGCTTACAAGGGCTACAGAGGACGAGGGTCATGTCTGTTCACCCATCACCATCATCAAAGTCATGGAAGCAAAAAGTCCCTGAACTGGTGTACATCAATAATGAGTAAATAAAATCTAGGAAACTTCACAAGAATAATTTTATGTCCCATTCAGTTCTGTTTATTGGAAGCAAATTGTTTGAGCATAATAGTGTTTATCTTATGTTTTGCCCAAGTTAATTAAAAACCCCCCAAAACCTTATTTATGAGTTGAACTAATGATATTTTTCATTTACAAAAGGTAGGCATATTTTCAAAGCATGTCAGTTTGCAAAATAGGATATTATAATAAGGAGAAAAAAGATGCAAAGAATCCTTAAGGATTCAGGTAAGTCTGGATGTAGGTAAAAAACAATACTTTTAGTTAGGGCTGGTATACAAAGGAAGTCATTTGAAATTTCTAAAATAAAGATTTTTCTCTGAGATAAATTGGTGCATTATACCACGACTGCTTGTACGTAAGTTGCTGCTTTCCTTTGGTACTAGAAAATGATAAGTAAATTTCTGTAATGACTTCAGATGCAAATGATGATACTTAAGGTTCTTTAAAGACTGTTTTGAAAAGAGTGAAAGTATCATGTAATTCACTCTACTAATTAAAGCTCTGAAAAAAAGGAAAGAATTTAGTGAAATGGAAGAGAAATTCAAATTTGACTTAAAAAAATTTTTTTTGGCAAGTACTGCATAATTACCTCTGATAACTTTCCTTGTATCATCAGATCATTTCTATTGTTAGGTGTGACTTGCTTTTATTGTTTCCCTTATCTCTTGTCTTCTAAGATAATAGAACTGTATTATTTATTTTAGGGTTTCTTTATGAAAAGATTAAGCTGTGAACTTTTCCTATTGAATTTATATGCAAACCAATATAGTTGAATTTTGCCTAAAAATCTATGTAGGGAATTAAAATTCTGACTGTCCTGTTTTGTGTGTGTGTGTGTGTGTGTGTGTGTGTGTTTAAAAAAAAAAAAAAATATATATATATATATATATATATATATATAAGATAGTCTCTCTAGAAGTCTCATTGTGGAGTGATTTCTAGGGAATTTCTAAAAGGCACTTGGACCTTTTAAAATTCTTTGGCTCCGATAGTTCTTCACATTTTGCTATTTGGACCATTGATCTGAGGTAGAGCTTTTGTGGTACTAAGACACCAGACATCTTTTTGTTCTGTTGTTAAATCAGAAAAATGTCCTTATTTAGTCTGTTAACACAAATATACCCAGTACTGTTACTGTTAGGGTATGAATATCATTCTACTGTGGTGCTGCCTTTTAGTTTGCTAGAGATTGTTTTTCTTGAGTGTGAATGAGAGTGACATCACAGCTTTTTTTTTTTGTAATGATAAAAATCAGTTCTTGAGCTTTCTTCTTTTGCATTAATAGAAATATTAAAAATGCGTTAATTTTTGTTTTACCAAGTGCCCTGGGAATCAAATTTCATTTGAATATGTTTGGTATATAGCATCTGTGAATGGCTCTCGGTGCCCCATTCAGGGTTCTCTTCATGCATGTTTTTCAAGCTATTAAATAAAACAAAATTGGGATTTTAAAAATGAAGACAAAGATGGGACATATCCAATGAAAAATGAATGAGATTTTGGGGATGTTTTTATCTAGTTACGAATGAGTAGTTTATGCAGCATAAGTAAAAGCAAGTGTTTACCTCACAAGGCTTAAATCTGCATAAAGCTTAAGGGAAGGTCGCATGAAATTCAAATCTAGTGGCTCGTGCACAGCATTCAGCAGGTTCAGTTTCAGTAGTCAGGATAGAAAGTAATGTTATAAAATTAGATCTTACCTGGCAGTGGTGTGTGTGAAGCCCAATAATCTAATTCTGGCTGGAAAGAGTAAGCTTCGGTACCTGAAATGCCTTCTCTACTTGGCTTGCGTGTTTTCGTTCACCACTGTGTTTTATTTCATGCAGTGTCTGTCTGTCTGTATTCCTGGTAATCCTGTAGCATTAGGGCAGCACGCAATAGATGAAGATTCCACTTGAATAGGATTATAGAGAAAGGGGGTGAGTTTTGCCTTTCTTTATCCGGTAACAGCAGTTGATCTGACCACAGACAACTTGAGCGTTCAGAACTTATTAAAAATTCATTGAATGTTTCAGCAGTGAAAAATCCAGGGTCCTTGTATAGATGTTTTTACCTTCTGGAAAAGTTCTGCTGTCCATATTTCAGCATTACACGTGCCCCCGGATCAAGTTGCTTTAAAAAAATCACTTGGACTGGATCTCTCTCGGATCTTCTCTTGCACTGTCTTGCTTTCCTTGTGTTCCCCTTTACCAACTTTTCAGTCCACTGGCTTCCTTTTTGTAGAGGATAAGGGGGTCTCTTCTGTCTTCCTTGTGCCTCTGCAACACATAGTTCTGGGACACTGTTTCGTGAATAGCGAGGGGAAAATCCAAAGAAGGTATGGCTTTATCATCCCTCCGGACAGTGAGCATACTTGGCATGAATGAAGAGCTGATAGGAGCTATTCAAACGAGACAGCAAACTGATGGGATGACGCTTTCATACATAATAAACCCATTAATTACTTCTCCTGATGGACAGCAGTATGCCCTGAAAGGAAAAGAGGAAGGAGCCGATGATCATATTCAGTTTGACAGGTGCTCTCTGAGCAGCCTGTCATTGTGAAGAGAATCCAGGAAGAGCTGCAGCTCTGGAATGTGATCAGGTAGAATGGGCAAGAGTTGTTTTGACAGGCAGTTAAGTGACGAATTTGGGGAGGAAAAAAAGAGCTGAGCAAAGAGGAAGCTGGAATAAGGTTCCAAAATGCTGGTGAAAATGTTCATTGTTTTCCTCCTGTTCATCCTTTTGGCTGGAAGAAAACACTCTGCATTTTACCTTTGCATTATTTGCAGAAATTCCGCTGAGTTGTTTTCTCATAATCTAGTTTTCCCTAAAGAAGGAACATAATTTTAAAAAATCCCATGGGATAGAAAAATATATTGTGAGTTTTAAAAATTTGTAGCAGGGAAAAGGCTGCTTTTTTGTGAAAAGGCACACCTGTTTTTACATGTCTTTTGGGCACATGCATTTTGTTGCTTTGGAATAGAACATTATGAGTCATCACTTAGTATAAAATTTTAGCAGGGTGTTTATTTAAAAATATTATATGGAATTCTGAGGAGCTGTATAAAAGAATAGATCTAAAGAGTGTCAGTTTTATAATTTTTGTACTTCATTTTTTAAATAAAACAGGATTTTTTTTCCTTTTCCTACCTTTTCATAGAGCCCTTTCAGGGGTGTTTCGGGACAATAAATGCTTTTTAAATGTTTTTTTAAAATTATTAAAAACTTCACCTTACACAAAACTGTGAAAAAATAATGTATGAACTTCCATCAACCCATTACCTGGATTCAACGATTACCAAGTTCTTGCCATGTTAGCTTCGTTTAACTTTTTTTTCTTAGTTGAAACATTTTAAAGCAAATCTCATTCCATCCTTACATACATTAGCATGTATGGACACCTCACATAACCACTGTTCCGTTGTCACACCTAATAGTAATTATAATCAACAGTAGTTAATAATGAGGTTAATTGTTAATAATTCTTTGGGGTCATATGATATCCGGCCTATTTCAGATTTCTCCTGTCTCAGAGATGGTGTCTTGATCAGGTTTTTTTTTTTTTTTTTTTTTTTTAATTAGAATCTAGGCAGGGTCCATATATTATATTTAGTTGTTAGGCATTAGAATTTTAAACACTAATTTAGATCACATGTAACGAAGAAATAAAATTTAGTTTTATAGCAGTCTTCTATGCACATTTATAATAGGAATATCTAGATAAGAGAACATATCTCCAGAATATTTTCTTGAACTCTTGCCCACTTAACATTATGCACGGTAATGATAGCTGAAAAGGAATGTAATTTTCTGTGGTTATGACTAGCTGTTGGTTAGGTTCATTACTCTGCAAGTTTTTCATGATTTGTTCTGGAGTATGAGGTCTAAAATTCTGCCCCAAGCTATTGAGTCTACCTTTTAGGCTGGGCAAATTCAATCAAATTCCAGGGTCAGTTCTACTTAATTGCTGAAAAAGACCATCTTGCCTATTTACCTTATCAAACACAGTAGAACATTGTTGTAATAAATACTCCCAAGTTTCAAACCACTGATTATTAAACCAAGTTTCAACAGTTGAATGTGACTTAGAGTTCTGTGAAGATCTAAAAATAGAGAAGTAAAAATCAAATGGGCCATTGTGTTGATGAGAACCAGTGACTCTAATATTATATAATTATACATAATTATATAAATTGTTTTATAATTTTTCTCATAATATCAGGTTTTTCCTTTAGTATGAATTTTTATTTTCCTGTAAGACTGGAACTCCCAGCTCCTTTTTGAAAACGCAGAGCATTTGGCGGTCTACTTGCGTTTTCCTGGAATGTAGTAACATAAGTTCCTGAAATAACTGTGTGGGGCACTGTACCCCACCGAAATTGGTTCTCATTCGGATTCTCTGTTTCTCTCTGATCCCACCCATTCTTCCTCTGTCTCCATCTTTTAAATTGGCTAGATGAATGAGAATGGGGAAGGTGAAATATGGGGAGCCATTGAATGGGCGTGGATGGAACTTCTACCTAGGCTCAAAGTCACTATCGAGGACCATGCTTCCAGTTCTGTGGAATAATACTGCTCTCCAAAGGCTCTGTCTCCTGCTGCATATCATGTTATGACATGATTGTTTGGTAGCTTTGTGTAACACTTTCTTATATTCTCAAACAATCCCTTTGAAAGCTTTGTCCTTACTTAAATGTTGCTGAACAAGCAGTGTACGTGTTTTATTACCTACCTATGTGCTTTATTGAAAGTTTGTGAAAGAGTTACTATGACCATTATATACAAATAAACTAAAGGAAAAAGGCTTCTTTTTCCTAAGCCATTTCTGTAATTTCCCCCCTTGATCATTTATAATGCAATACCAATATTAGGTGGCATTTTGCAAATATGCAGTTTTTACTATAGAACGCTGTATAATTGGCGACAGAGTGGCTATAGAGGGAACTAGACTAATAGATTAGGAGTATATTTTGGGTATAAGTCCTCACTCTATTTCCAATCATTATTTCCCAGTGCACTAACTATAAACTGAATTAATAGGAAAACAGTGACTCAGGCAGTGACCCTGTAGAGTTCCGAACCAAAGAAATAGGTGCACCTCAGCCATTGTGTGAATCATTTTTTCCGAAAGCATGGAGTTGTTCCTGTGAATAGTATTATTCAGAGATCTAATTTGTCAAGTAGTTAGTTGGGCAGGTGGCTTGTCTCTCATTGTCCCCCACCCCCATATGAGGGGAAGGAGGGAAAGTCTCAGAAAAATGAACTTGACGCTCTTTCTGATACATATAATAAAGCACAGGTTTTGTTGTTGTTGTTCAGATGTCTCAATTCCCATCTCCCATTTTGCAACTGCCTTTATTCTCATATTTGATCTAAACTCCCATTTCTGTTATAAAGTTGACCAGACAACTTAGGAGTTTCATAGGCTTTATAGATTTTTAAAACACTTTATGTATAATAAGATTAATGATTATTTTCCTCCTCAAAATTCTTCCTTGCATGAACGTTTGGTCCACACCTAGAAGTGTGGTCATAGGTGATCTTGAGCCTTCACAAAACTATAACAGCTTTTATAAGGAAAAAGAAAAAACAGTCCCCTCTTTATGCTCTTCAGTTCTTAAGTGAGTGGGATTTGTGGTTAAAGATTTCTTCTGTAGCAACTACCTATTTTTAGGGCAGTTTAAATATTCATAATCTCAACTGAGTGTGATTATTTTTCAGTTAATAAACCAAGAAAAAAAGTTGTGCTTTAAGGGAGTATTGTAGAATCATGCAAGCTCTTTCTAGAATACATATATTTTCTTGTTGCTTTAGTGAAAGACATCAAGTCTTTGTTGGCTTACCTGGGTCATTCTAGATCATTCTAGCCTGTAAAAACTAACAACTACTTCCTAGTTCGTTACTGGGTACATGACAGTGCTCTAGGTCCTTAGAATGTTCAGTGCACCTACTTTCACAGCTTTGATGCAGACTGTTGTTTGTTTTATAAAGGAGGAAACTGAGACGTGGAGAGCTTAAGTAACTTAAGTTGACTTAGCTAGTAAGATGTTGAACTGTGATATGAATCCAGGCAAGGTGGTTCCAGAGCCCAGAATCCAGAGAGATTCCAAACTGAGAAAAAAAGATGATGGAGCTCTTCCCTTTGATGTGAGACTCCTAGCAGAATTCTGAAAGAGTGGTGGCTCTGGCATCACCAACCTTCTACCACAATGAGATCTGCAGATTCGGGGGTACCTGATGACTGGCAGATGATCCTACAAATTGACTATTTGAGAAAAAGATACTGAGTTTAATATAGAATGAATGTTTCCTTTTTTTCTTCCATGCTAAGAGTTTATAAAGGGGTGGTTTTTTCTTTCATTCTGTTCTTTCATAGTCTCTCAAGTAGATATGCTTTAGAATACTAGTCATTTAAGTTTAAATTAAAAAAAAAATGTTAAGTACATGTGATGTTAGGAGAGGATGTGAACCAGACTTGTTGGTACTCTACTATAAAATTATTAGGAAACCATTGCTTTCTTCAGATGTATCTCATCCAGATAAATGGATCCCATTTTTATCTTCTTTTATTTTATTAAAAAAAAATGTTTATTTACCTTTGAGAAAAGGAGGGGCAAAGAGAGAGGGGGGACAGAGGATCCGAAGCAGGCTGCACGCTGACAACAGCACGATGCGGAGCTCGAACTCAGGAACTGAGAGATCATGACTTGAGCTGAAGTCGGATGCTTAACCAACTGCGCCACCCAGGCGCCCCTCCATTTTTATCTTCTTATTTGGACTTTTAAGAATGTCTCCTTTTTGGGGCGCCTGGGTGGCGCAGTCGGTTAAGCGTCCGACTTCAGCCAGGTCACGATCTCGCGGTCCGTGAGTTCGAGCCCCGCGTCGGGCTCTGGGCTGATGGCTCAGAGCCTGGAGCCTGTTTCCGATTCTGTGTCTCCCTCTCTCTCTGCCCCTCCCCCGTTCATGCTCTGTCTCTCTCTGTCCCAAAAATAAATAAACGTTGAAAAAAAATTTTTTTTGAAAAAAAAAAGAATGTCTCCTTTTTAAACTTCTTTAGTTTGTTGCTTTACCAGAGCATTCCCCTGTTTCACTCAGCTAAGGCCTTCACCTGTGTCCTAGTTTGGCCCTTTCCAGTCTGCCCTTCAGATTTTGACTTCTCCTAATGAACTGTAGACCACCACTAGAGGTCTCCAGACCTCACTTTAGAAAGCTCTGATTTTGTAAATTAAACAATAAATAAATTAAAATGTTTCAAAAATAAATAAAAATAAAAAATAAAACTCCCCAAAAGTAAAAAAAAAAAAAAAAAAAAAAAAAAAAAGAAAAAAAAAAAGAAATCTCTGATTTTATAGACACAACCCATTAAGTGGAATAAATATGTTCCCTGGGAGATTAGTTACTGGTATTTCCCCTTAAATACTAATTAAGTGCTTCTATGTTCTAGGTTCTAGATTATGCTATGTTCTGAGGGTAGATTAAGAAAATGGTGAGGTCTCCCCCCTGGAGAACCCTGCAGTCTACTGGGGACACTGAAATGTGAACATAACAGCCACAAAAATGCGTGTTAGGCATGGCCACATCACATACTTTTAGATCCCTATTACCAGAATCCTTCAGATTTCTAGATTTATCAAAGTGCCACTGATGCTCTTGAACTTTCCTGTAGCTCTTCATCTATACTGAGATCACTTCTGCTTTCTTGATCAAGCCCGATGATGTGTCTTCATCAATATGGCAGGGAGCCATTCTCTGGGACAGCAGGATTATTTGGCTAGGCTCTGGTTTTTGTTTTCTGATGCCCTTCTCAGCAGCTCTATGCATCTGATCTTTAGGGAACAATTTCATACAAGAGTCCACTTCTCCCAATCCCAGGGAACAAAGCAAGCCCCATAACTTAGAGCCTTCTGTATCCATTTTCCTTTACTAGAGAAATTTTTTAGGAAGGGTCTGTGTCCCATTTTCATCCCTGGTATGTTAGGGATATTTAAATAGAGAAGTGTCTCATTGTAACATGCTTACTAGTAATATGCTTATAGACATATTGTGAATGATCCATGAAAAACTCCTAGCAAAGTGCCTGGGACATCGCTGGCAAGTGTTAAATAAATGTCGGCAGTTGTCATTATTATTATTATGGAACTTAATTTAATTTTAGTGCTGGAGGGGACTTCAGAGATAATGTAGTCCAACCACCCATTTTACACAGTAAGTTTTAGTGCTATTTTCTTTTTCATACAAAACAGTGGAGCTGTTTGGAGTGGTTTTCTCTTACGTAGTGCTATCTGTTTTATATTAGGAAGACCCAAATTTTGGTTCAGTCGTTATCAGCTTAATGGCTATACTAGTTCATAATGATTTTTATGTGGGTATTTTGAACTAAATAGCAATTGTGAATTTTAAAAGAAGTTAAGGGTGAAATTGGAGAAGCATTAAACAAAATAAAATCCTGGCAATTTGTTAGCCTTTCTTCTGTAACAATGTTCCAGAGGGAGTTGTGAACATTGTAGACTAGTGACCTTCTGGATGGCAGATCTATTTTTTTTAAAGTGTAGAATACTTGAATACTTAGGTGAACAATTATGGAAGAGAAGGTAGCTTGATTTTAGACATAAATAACTATATGGATGGCTAGAAACAAGTGGGTTTTATTTTATTAGATTTAAAAATATATTTGGACAAAGTTTACACCTTAAATTCTATTTTAAAAACCTGAATAAACACTAACTATATAAGTAATCTTGGGGACCTTTATGTGAATAGGTCATTTGTCTGAGCCAATAACAAAACTACAGGAATAGATATCATTTCTTGGAATGGAGGAACTTTGGGCATTCTCTACAAGTTGAGACCATTTTCATGCAATGTTTGTTTGTTTGTTTGTTTTTAATTATTTGAAAGACAGAGGTAAAAGATGGGTCCCAGGATTGGGTAATAATACATAAAACTGCCTGGGCTCTAGTTTAGAGCTCTATGAGTTAGAAGTGGTAGATGCATTTTAATGTAGGCATGAGTAAGTGAAAATAATCTCGATCATGACTATGTGATGTTATGCAGAAAGATAAGGGGGAAATTAAAGGTTTTAAGCAAGGGCATGCCATGATTTGCTATGTTTAAAATTTTTTTTTTTTGTTTATTTATTTTTGAGAGAGAGAGAGAGAGAGAGAGAGAATGAGCAGGGGAGGGGCAGAGAGAGAGAGGAAGACACGGAATTTGAAGCAGGCTCCAGGCTCTGAACTGTTAGCACAGAGCTGGATGCAGGGCTTGAACTCAAACTGCAAGATGATGACCTGAGCTGAAGGTGAATGCTTAACCAACTGAGCCACCCAGGTGCCCCTGATTTGCTATGTTTTTAAAAGATCTCTCTTGACTCCTGTGTGCCATGGTAAGAAATTAAGAAATTGGTAGAGTAGTAAGGAGATTATTGTAATGGTCTGGGCAAAATATGATGGTTCCTATCTTAGCTTGGGCTGCTATACCAAAATACCATAAACTGATGGTTTAATCAACAGACATTTGTTAATCATAGTCCTAGGGGCTGGGAAGTCCAAGATCAGGGTGCCAGCATGGTCAGGTTCTGGTGAAGACTGTCTTCCTGACTTGCCAATGTCTGCCTTCTTGCTATGTCCTCACATAGCAGAGAGAAGGATGTTCAGGTTTCTTCTGGGGTCTCCAGTGTCATGACCTACCCCTTCCCCAGGCTCTACCTCCTACGCTTATCACACTGTAGGGTTAGGGACTCAATATAAGAATTTTGGTGGTGCACAAACAGTCTGTGACCTAGACTCAGGTAGTAACAATGGAAAAGTAACAGAGTGGACAGAATAGAGGAAAATTTTGGAGGTGTAAAAGGTAGAACTTGGTGATGAATTCGGTGTCTGGGTTTGATGGAGAATGAAGGGTTGAGAATGACTCTCAAAAGTCTGCTTCAGTAAGAGGATGAAGTAAGTGGGTGGAGATGCCATTTGCTGAAATGGAGGAAGCCAGATGAAGAGCAGCTTTGGGAAAGGGAAGATTGAGAGAGAGAATATTGAATAGGATGAGCTGTGGATCTGATAATTTTTTTTTCTTTTAAAATTTTTATTTAAATTCTAGTTAGTTAACATACAGTGCATTACTAGCTTCAGGAGTAGAATTCAGTGATTCATCACTTCCATAGAATACCCACTGCTCATCATTAATACCCATCACCCATCTAGCCCATCCCTCACCTCCCTCCATCAACCCTTAAGAGTCTCTTATGGTTTGTTTCCCTCTCTGTCTCCCTCCCCCCCATATGTTTGTTTATTTATTATTGTTTTCTTTCTTAAATTCTACATATGAGTGAAATCATGGTATTTGTCTTTCTCTGACTTATTTCACTTAGCATAATACACTCTAGTTCCATCCACATTGTTGCAAATGGAAAGATTTTATTCTTTTTGATGGCTGAGTAATTTTCTGTTGTTTATATATACCACATCTTCCTTATCCATTATTCATCAGTTGATGGACATTTGGGCTCTCTCCATAGTTGGGTTATTGTTGATAATGCTGCTATAAACATTAGGGTGCATGTACCTCTCTTAATCTGTATTTTTGTACCCTTTGGATAAATACCTAGTAGTGCAATTGCTGGGTCATAGGGTAGTTCTATTTTTAACTTTTTGAGAGACCTCCACACTGTTTTCCAGAGTGGCTTCTCCAGTTTGCATTCCTCCTGCAGTTGTCTTTTCTTTCCTTTCCTTTCCTTTCCTTTCCTTTCCTTTCCTTTCCTTTCCTTTCCTTTCCTTTCCTTTCCTTTTCTTCCCCTTCCATTTCCCCTTCCCCTTCCCTTCCTTTTTAAATAGGTTACACGCTCAGCATGAACCCCAGTGTAGGGCTTGAACTCATTACTCTGAGATCCTGAGCTGACATCAAGAGTTGGATGCTTAACCCACTGAGTGACCCAGACACCCTACACCTGTTGTTTCTTGTGTTGTTTAATTTTAGCAATTCTGACTGGTATAAGGTGGTATCTCATCATGGCTTTGATTTGTATTTCCCTGATAATAAGTGATGTTGGGAATCTTTTTATGTGTCTGTTAGCCACCTGGATGTCTTTGGGAAAAGTGTCTATTCATATCTTTTGCCCATTTCTTCACTGGATTGTTTGTTTTTTGGGTGTTGAGTTTGATGAGTTCCTTATTGATTTTTGGATACTATCCCTTTATAAGATAGGTCATTTGCAAATATCTTCCCCCATTCTGTAGGCTGCCTTTTAGATTTGTTGATTGTTTCTTTCACTGTGCCAAAGCCTTTTATGATGATGAAGTCCCAGTAGTTCATTTTGGCTTTTGTTTCCTTTGCCTCTGGCAACGTGTCTAGTAAGAAGTTGGTCTGGCTGAGGTCAAAGAGGTTGCTGCTTATGTTCTCCTCTAGGATTCTGATGGTTTCCTGTCTCACATTTAGGTCTTTATGGATCTGATAATTCTTATCTTCTCAAAAACTTGAGGCATGTGAAAGAATACAATCTTTATATATGAGCATCAATATACTCTTAAGTGTTACTTTTGTGAAGAGATCTTTTTCTGTGTTTCACATAATGGTTTTTAACCTCGCCTTTTTTTTTTTTTTGTCTTCACTATTTACATGTAACACATACTCATCATAACTGCTCTCCCTGCAGGTATTTCAGGGAGGTAGGAAAAGAACTGATAAATCAGTTTCCCTGCATGTGGTGTGATTGGAAAAAGCACTGTAGGAATGAGTATCATGTACTCTTCCACCTCTTCCCCAAACCTGCTTGAGAATCATTTCCTTAAAATCTTCCGTGAATGGCTTTTGACATGTTCACATTTCTTTAAATGCTTTAAAAAAATGTATTGGTCACACTGGTTCATAGGTAGGAGGGGCTCTCAGATGGTCTGGGCACCTCCATTTTCTAGGTGAGAATACTAAGCATCTGAGAGGTTGGCATTTACTTAAGAATGCAGATCTTGTGGCTGGTTAGCAGGAGGTATGTTGAATAGTAGAACTCCAGGAATCAGAATCCCAGCCTATAATTCTTTCCATGACACATGCTCTTGAATTCTCAATTTCTCTCATAGGAGAAATTCTTGTGAATAATACAAAAAAATGAAGTATGTTTTATAAGAAATACATTTGGTAAGGTGAAAAATTATATTGTCCCTGTAGAGAGATTTTACGTTTACAATTTGATATGGGGTTGATTCTTGAGTCCTTAGTCGAGCAGTTTAACACCTAAAAGTATCTGCATTGTTCTAGGCACTGGATGTATAAAGGTGACTACGGATAAACTGTTCCCAAGCAGCTGATGGAGTGAGAGAGACAAACATACAAATGAAAAACATTGCCCTTAGTGTGATAGTTATTAGAGCGTTTATAGAATAAGAGGGAACATGGGGCTTCCACACAGTGGGGAAATAGCTAATTTCACTGGGAGAGATCAGGGTGGCTTCCTTGGAGGAGTTGTGTTAAGCTGAGTTGGGGGTAGACATTGGCTATGTACTCTTTGAACTACCCTGACCCCCCTGCCCCGGGAGCTAATTTTATTTTTCTTGTTGATCCCAAAACATTAACAAGAGCCTTGTTGTATGCTAAGTGAAGAATATAAGTTTGGGATTATTATCTGTAAAGCATTAAAAATATTTCTAATGGAAGTGGCAAGAAAATCGGCCACACACACACCGACTCTCTCTTCCTCTCTTTAACCCAGGTATTCTAGTTGCCATAACAACCTGATCGTGTAGTGCATTTGCTACTGTGGTGGACATTGTGTCAGCAGGTTCCATTGTAAACTGCAGTTTTCAGGATTTGAAAAATCAACATCGTATTCACTGACATGACATATAAAATTCCATCTGCTGATTGGCTTTGTTTACCCTTATAATTGAATATCAAAAGTCATTCTCCTCTCTGGTCATGTCAAAAAAGTCCATTTGTTTGTTCAGTGTCTAGGATTCTGCTTTTGGTTGTGAATATCTTATTGCTAAAGGAAATCTCTGTATCTGATCAAGTTATCTTAGTTTGTAATTTGGAAATTGAGGCTCTGAAGGGCTAAATGACTTTCCTATGGGAACACAATTCACCAGGAATTTACTAGTTGATCCACTACAGCTCTGATGGTATTGGAGTTCAGCAGCATCTTGTTCTTAGTGAGCTCTCTGAGCTTTGGTTAAATCTCACAACTCATGTAAATATGTGTCTCTGTGTATTTGATGTATGTCCTGTCTTGTCTAGTAACATCCTTTGGTGTTACACACTGAGGCGTGTAAACTTGTTTGTATGTCTGTCCAATCTCCACCAAGTTGAGCTTCTCAGGGTCGGACGCTGCACTGTACTTACCATGATTTCTCCAGAATTTGCTGGGAAGGATCAGCTCCTCCTCTTCTTCTTTCTTGCTCTGACTCCAGTTCACCTGGCTTCTGATCTTTGTTGTCTGTTCCTACTCCTTTGACCTAATGACCTGTTACTGGCTGTTGTAGTCTGACTCTAGGACTCACGTCCACAGGGGAGCATAGGAGATGAGGACAGAGGATGTAGTGAGGGGGACAGAGGGGGGGTGTTCTAGGTGGAGGGAGAAGCACATGGAACCATCTGGAAACACCAGAGAGCTTGGTGCTTGGAGGGCTGTGGGCTTTGAATAAAGTACAGGGAGAGGTGGGAGAGACATTAGAGCTGTCCAGGCTACTAAAGGTAGGCTTGGACTGGACTTCCTACTAAGGAATTTGAACTTCATCTGGTAGGTAATAGGGACCTATTAAAAGGTCTTAAGTAAGGGATTGATATGAAGAGATTACCTAAAAATGAAGAGTCTTGGAGACTGAACTATGCATGGAAAAAAAGAGAGGCACGGGTAGATATACATTCTCTGAAGTAGGAAAATGTAAGCACAGAGGAGAGAGCAATTATTGATGCCTGGGGTGTGATGACAGGGAACTTGTACAAAAGAGGTGATATTGCAGCTGGATTTTAGTGGGTAGCCAGGATTACACCAGGCGGGGACGTGGGGGAGATGGCATTTGAGAGATGAGAAGCAGCCTTTGTTCAAACAAAGGATTGGAGGCAAGAACACGCTTGGTATGTTAGCAGTACCCTGACTGTGCCGATGTTGGTGCAGTGTGAGCTCCAAAGGGGCCCATGGCTTGAGATCAGATTGGATGTGTTGGGCTGAGACCAGGTTACCAGAAGTTTTGATGCCCTGCTAAGGACTAGAGACTTTATGCTCCACATAGATAGAAGGGAGCCATGTTTGTTTTTGTTTTTGTTTTTGTTTTTTTTAAATTTTTTTTTTTTCAACGTTTATTTATTTTTTTTGGGACAGAGAGAGACAGAGCATGAACGGGGGAGGGGCAGAGAGAGAGGGAGACACAGAATCGGAAACAGGCTCCAGGCTCTGAGCCATCAGCCCAGAGCCTGACGCGGGGCTCGAACTCCCTGACCGCGAGATCGTGACCTGGCTGAAGTCGGACGCTTAACCGACTGCGCCACCCAGGCGCCCCATGTTTTTGTTTTTTTTAAAGCAGCAAGAAGACATTGAACTGACGTAGAGAAATAGCTCTGGCAGTGTAGAGACGGAGTCGGACAAGGTGGGAATTGCCAGCATGGAGCAAAGGCAGGGAGGGAGTGGAAAGGGAGCTTTCCCATTCAAGCTCCTGGTGGATTATTTTGCCATTTATCAAGGTTAGGAAAATAGGAAGAGGAGACCCATTTGGGTTAAAGATGATATTTATTATTTTATTACTTATTTTTTGGGGGGTTAAAGATAGTATTTAAAGAATTGTATCTAAATTAACAAAATGATGTGTAATTTACTTATAAACTGCTCAGATCCTAAGCCAACATTTTGACAAGTGTTGACAATTGTATACACCTGTGTAGTCACCACCGCAAACAAATAGAATAGTGGTGCTTGACCTTGAGTATGCGTCACATACAGGAGGGTGGCTTGTCAGGCACAGGTTGTTGTGTCCCTCCCTGCCACCCCTCCCCCCCACCCCCAGAGTTTCAGATTCAGTAGGTCTGGGGCAGGAACTTGAGAATTTACATTTCTAACAATTTCCAGATGCTGCTAGTTCAGGGACAGCACCTTGAAAATAGCTGCTATGAAACATTACCATCATCACTCCAGAAAGGCCTTTTCTCCCCACCCCACCTGCCCTCCACTCCCTGTCGCCCTCCACTCCCCAGGGAACCTGGCTTGCTTTCTGTCGCCATGATTAGTTTGACTAGTCTTTAAAGGCAAGCAAATAGGATTAGGCAGTATGTATTCTTTTATGTCTGATTTTTTCCACACAATGTAATGATTTTGAGATTCACCCATATTGTTGCATGTAGTTTATTCCTTTTTATTGCAGACTAGTTTTGATCATATGAATATAGCACAATTTGTTCATCAGTTCTCCTGTCCACAGATATTTCCCTAGTTCCAATTTTGTGCTATTATGAAGACAACTTCTATGAACACTATGTACAAGTCTTTTGGTGGCTGTATGCTTTCATTTCTCTAGGAGTGGACATGCTGGGTCATAGGGTAGATTTCTGTTGAGTTTTCTAAGAAACTACCAAATAATTTTCTATACTGGTTGTGATGTGACTAGTTGAGTTGTGATTAAATGTTCATTGACTCTTGTGAGGTTGCTAGATATTGACTAGACTGAAGGCTTAGAAAAGGCTATGGGGCGCCTGGGTGGCTCAGTCAGTTGGGCATCCAACTTCAGTTCAGGTCATGATATCATGGTCTGTGGGTTTGAGCCCCGTGTCAGGCTCTGTGCTGACAGCTCAGGGCCTGGAGCCTGCTTTGGATTCTGTGTCTCCCTCTCTCCCTGCCCCTCCCCTGCTTGTGCTCTGTCTCTGTCTCTCTCTTTCAAAAATAAATAAACATTTAAAAAATTTTTAAAAAAAGAAGAAAGGGCTAGGTTGGACAGGGAAGTTTGACAGACTTAACCTTTGGGGCGTACACATAGTTAATCAACAGTGATGCAACTCTTCTCTCAAACCCGAACACAACTTAAATCTGTGGTTGGTCTTAAAAAATGTGGATTAGTATTCATTCAAAGAACATTTATTAAGCGTTTATTGTTTGCTAGTCACATAAGGGTACTTGGGTCCCCAATACCTGCCCCAAAGAGCTCACAGATAAAGGAAATTTCTGTCCTTTCAGAAGGTGTAAGGCAATGCCTTAGCTCTCAACTGCTCTTAATTCTAGTTTGTCTCAATACCGTTACACCAGAAATCCTAAGCACCAGGGGATCATGACATAAGCAAAAAACTCCAAAGCATTTCAAATCATTGGGAAAAAGATGGATTTGTTAATCAGTGATGTTAGCACAGGTGGAGTCACCAATTGGAAAAAGAGTGGGATTCAAAACTCATACCATGTCACAGGATCGAGTCCACGAGGGTCAAAATTTTAGTGTAAAACAAAAAAACCATAAAAGTCTTAGAACGAATCACTGCCAAATTGTTTTGTAATGTCAGAATGGGGAGAGTCTTTCTGAATATTTCACAAAACCCAGAAACCATAAAAGACCATTAAATTTGATTACATAAAAATTAAGAATTTTTGCCTGGCAAAGCCATGCTGAAAGACAAATGACTACATACATGGGGTGGGGGTTGGAGAGAGGATTGTAGTTCCTGTGATAGAGAACCAATTGCCAATGTATGTATAATGAGTTTTAACAACCTTGTTGAACATGGGCCAAGGCTGTGAGCAGACTGTTCACAGCACATGAAATTCAAATGGCTCTTAAACATGTGAGGAGATGCTCAACCCACTCATGATAAGAAAATGCAAATTACGTTAAACCAGAAGACATATTTTCAGCTCTCAGACTGACACACCAGAAAGTTTGTTGAGCTACCGCGTTGGCAAAGGTGAGGATGCGTGGTGTTGGGAGACACGTGTTCGGGTCGAAGGAATAACAGGAGCAGGAGGTGGGGGCTCAAAAGTAGGGTCTGCAAGTTCAAAGAGGGCAGGGAATGTAGAGGCAAGCCTGTTGCCAGTAGCACGGAGCGACAGCAGGAAACCGACGTCAGGGGAGAAGACAGGGAAACCAGACACGTCCAGGCGAGAACTGGAAGTGCTCATCTGTGTGGAAGCAAGCAGCCCTGCAGGGACCAGCTCCCCAGAGTGGCACTTGAAATGACTGACCCAGGGTCACCACAAGAGGTTACATTATGCCCAAACAGTGAAATGGAGTTTTAAATGAAACAGATGTCACACACCCAATAAATGATCATTTAAAGAGATTTCTTTTGCAGTTACCTCAAATTTAAGTTTTAGAGAATACTTTGTATTTGAAGATGCTGAATAAATGAAGTACGTCTCTTACTATTTTAGTTGCTTATTGCCATTGTCAGATTCTCCTATGGTGAGTTATGCTACATCACTGGATGTTTAGGACGATGGTGGCCAGTGAGAGACCCCGTTGTCTCTCTTTGCTTGCCAGGGAACAGCTAACATAGTTACTGACTGGGAGACAGATGAACTACCACTGGTTGATTTTGGAAAAGCAAGTAATAGGCATTAAATGAACAGAATGGTGCTTTTTATTTTTTTATTATTTTTTAAAATTTTTTATTAAAATTTTTTTTAAGGTTTATTCATTTTTCAGAGACAGAGAGACAGAGCGTGAGTGGGGGAGGGGCAGAGAGAGAGAGAGGGAAACACAAAATCTGAAGCAGGCTCCGGGCTCTGAGCTGTCAGCACAGAGCCCGATGCCGGGCCGAACTCACAGATGGCCAGATCATGACCTGAGCTGAAGTCAGACACTCAACCGACTGAGCCCCCCAGGCACCCCGGTGCTTTTTATTTTTAATTCCCTTTCTCTTCCCTCCCGTCCTATTTCTTTTTCCCCCCTCCTCATATTTCTTATCCTTCTTTTATCACTCCTGCTTCATTGCCCATTTGACTCTCAGAAAACGAGAATTCATGATGCTGTATCACTTTTCATGACTACTTCAGCATCGGAGGCAAAAGGTTAGCCCAGATAACTATTTGCGGTACCTTCTGGTCTGGGATGTTATCATTCTCTGCAGCACTCCATGGTTTTAAGCATTGTACATTGTGGATTATGCCTTCAGATTTGATAAGTATTAGGGGCAAATAGGGCACCAAATATTTAATGAGTTTCCTGTCTGCTTACATTCCTAACAAAGAATACAATTATATGCTGAAACCAAAAAGTTACCTTCATTTACATTTTCCTTCTCACAATTTGATTGCTATCTAGAGATAAAAAAAAAACAACAACAACCAAACCAACTAATCCTGTGCCCAAGTATATTTCAATAGTCCTTCTCAGTCACTAAGGCAAAAGCTGAAGCAGAAAGATAAACTAAGAGAGTACTTCTAATGCTGATCAGTATAGATCCTACAGGATTTTCTGATAGGCAAGACTGCAGGTGTTGTTAAAAAAAAAAACAAAAAACAAAAAACAAACCAAACTGTGATAAATAAGTATCTTCTATGTTGTCTGAAAATTAAGGGTATCATTTTGTATTGGATTCTTGGACAGGTAGTCATTGTCCATTAGAAAACATAATGACTGGGGAGCCTGGGTGGCTCAGTCAGTTGAGCATTGACTCTTGGTTTCAGCTCAGGTCATGATCTCTCGGTCCCATGGGATTGGGCCCCATGTCAGACTCTGTTCTAGCAGAGTGGAGCCTGCTTGGAATCATCTCTCTCCCTCTGCCCCTCCCTCACATGCACATGCATGCTGTCTCTCAAAAATAAATAAATAAGCATTTAAAAAAATGAAGCCTAAAAAAGAAAAAAAGAAAACCTAATGACTGAGAAATATAGATACTGATAATTCAGGTATCATTCCTCTCAACAGTTGAGTGTGTGAGACTAGAAGTAGATGGAGAAGTCTGTTTTACTAATACTGGGAATCTATATGTCCTTGGAAACAAAGCAAAACAAAATACTTTTTTTTTTAATAATTAAAATTTTTATTTAAGTTTATTTATTTATTTTGAAAGAGAGAGAAGGTGTGAGGCAGGGAGGGTCAGAGAGATAGGGAGAGAGAGAGAATCCCAGGCAGACTGCTCGCTGACAGCAGAGAGCCCAATGTGGGCCCTGAACCCAAGAACCGGGAGATGATGACCTGAGCAGAAGTTGGAAGCTCAACTGTGACTGAGCCACCCAGGCACCCCTGAGTCGTTTCCTTTTTAGCTCCATGTGAACAAGGGTCCTGTCAAACTCGGTGTCCGTGTGGGTAGCTTTCTTTCTAAGGTACTATGTTAGGCACTCAAATACAGTTACTGGTTGATTGACAGACTTTGGCCTGCATCATTCTCCTCGGTGGGACAGTGTCGTTTCCACATCTAGTTCAACCATCTCCGAAAATAAGATGAGGTTGAATTGTTGTACAAAAACCTAATGCTTGTTTAATCTCTGTTTTTCCATTGACGCTGTTCTGGGAGCCATTTCTTTTTTTTTTTTTTTAAAGAGTGAATACTATTTCATCATTTATGCAATTTTGTATCTTTTCAGACATACATTATCATTTTTTTGCCATGGAATGCATTGATGTCTGACTCAGAGAAGGCTGAAATTGTAACGAATGAGACTTAATTTCTAATCTCTCTCTCATCAGCAGATGCTACAGGTGCTATCAATTATAGAGAAGCATCTACAGATGGGGACGTAGGATACATGTAGGACTCGGCGTCTAATAGGTCCTGCAGTGGGTTGCAAGGTGTAGTGTGTTTTCTTGGTGCTTTGCCGTGTTTCAGCTCCCTCCACCTGTACCCCCAGAAACCTAGAGTGAACTTTTTCTTTTTCTTTTTTTTCTTTTTTAATTTTTAAATTAAAAATTTAAAGGCGCCAGTCCCAATGTGGGGCTTGAACTCGGGACCCTGAGATTAAAAGAGTTGCGTGCTTAACTGACTGAGCCAGCTGGCTGCCACTGTTTTTTGCTTTTTTTTTTTTTTTGATGTGGAAAACAACTGACTTATTTTTCTCAATGAAGGCAATATTAATATTTCTCCCCCCTCATTCGTGAGCTGCTGTTATCTCTATAGCCACCTTGATACAGACTCTTCAAAAGCTGGGCCAAATGGAGTGAATTTGTTTCTAACATACATCTTTTGTTGCTAGAGCTGCATAAACCCCAGGTGATCTGGAGATCTTGCAGTTGAAATTGAATGGGGTTTTGAGCTACAGAGCTGTGCTTATTTGGATGAAGAACAGTGAATTGTGTGTGGCAGGTATTTAGGAAATTACTATTTGGCATTTGTCTTATCCAGCTTTATAGATGGAATTGAGAGTGATTTCCCTGAAGGATAGAAGCATCCTTCTCAGTGAAGACACTTTTTTTTTTTTTTTTTTTTTACTTTGAAGTCTAACTATCAATGTATCCTCCTGTGCTATCATGGTCTTTCTTAAACAATTTCTTCTCATAATGATTTTATATTAATTGTATGTGTGATACTTTACTAACAGACATGGTCCTAGGACTCAGGAATTTACCCTCATCTTCATTTTTCTTCCACCTTATTTGTTTGGTTGGCTTTTTCTGGGGTGACCCTAACTGGGTAGGTAGGTACCTTTTCCCTCTTATCTGGGAGTAGCTAAGTAATAAAATTTTCTTTATTCCTATTATGGAGACATTTGTCATATAGCATGGAGTGGATTTAATTTTTTTTTAATTTAATCTTTTTAATTTACATCCAAGTTAGTTAGCACATGGTGCAACAATGATTTGAGGAGTAGATTCCTTAATGCCCCTTACCCATTTAGCCCATTTCCCCTCCCACAATCCCTCCAGTGACGCTCTGTTTGTTCTCCATATTTAACAGTCTCTTATGTTTTGTCCCCCTCCCTGTTTTTATATTATTTTTGCTTCCCTTCCCTTGTGTTCATCTGTTCTGTATCTTAGAGTCCTCATGTGAGTGAAGTCATATGATATTTGTCTTTGTCTGACTAATTTCGCTTAGTATAATACCCTCTAGTCCCATGCACATAGTTGCTAATGGCAAGATTTCATTCTTTTTGATTGCCGAGTAATACTCCATTGTATGTATATACCACATCTTCTTTATCCATTCAGTGGATTTAATTTTTGAGGTCACCATGGCTCCTTTAGCTGAAGGAGCACCTTAGAACTTTTTATAGCTTTTGAGCCTGGATGAACTCGATGCTGTAATGGTAACAATAATCAACTATAAAAACTGTAAGTTTTATTATGTGGCTAAATATGTAAAATTTCATTTGAAGGAAATACACACAGAATTATCTTAAAAAAATTTTTTTTAATGTTTATTTTTGGGAGAGAGAGATACAGAGTGCTAGCAGGGGAGGGCAGAGAGAGAGGAAGACACAGAATCCCAAGCAGGCTCCAGGTCCTGAACTGTCAGCACAGAGCCCGACGCGGGGCTCAAACTCACAGACCACGAGATCATGACCTGAGCTGAAGTCAGACGCTTAACTGACTGAGCCACCTAGGCACCCCACACAGAATTATCTTAATATTACATGTGTGTATATTTGTAATACAGATAATTTGCAGTAGCGTTTGGTTACTGATTTATTCATTCTAGAAACATCTGCTGGGCAGCACTGTGTGTTGGGGCACTGTGCTAGGAGTGAGGGAGGCGTTGGTGAAGGTGCAGAGAAGAAAAGTCTTGGTTCCTCCCTTGAGCTTTCCGGCTGGGGGAGTGGGTGGATCTGCATTTATGTGACCAACACCTGATGGAAGTACCTAGAAAGCGGAGAACACAAGAAGAGTGAGTAGTCTGCTGGGGGAAATCTGTACTAGGAGTGCTGGTATTTAAGTGATGTGCAGAGGCCTTGTTGGGGAGAGGGAAGGGTGGAGACTAGGAAAGAGTAAGGAAAGACTGGCAAAGGAGAAGGCAAATATTTAAAGGAAGGAGTGATCAATGAGTAAAAAGAAGTTTTAAAGTGCCAGTTGTGGGGTGCCTGGGTGGTTCAGTCAGTTGGGCGTTGGACCTTGGCTCAGGTCATGATCTCATAGTCCGTGGGTTGGAGCCCTGCGTCGGGCTTGCTCAGAGCCTGGAGCCTGTTTCAGATGCTGTGTTCTCCCTCTCTCTCTCTGCCCCTCCCCTGCTTGTGCTCTCTGTCTCAAAAATAAATAAACATTAAAAAATCATAATAAAGTGCCAGTAATTTTGGCATAGGAGTCACTGTGGGGAGGGCAGATCCAGTGGAGTGGAGAGGGTAGAATCCAGAGCAGGGCAGGGAGGAGGGGGTTGATGAATGAGCCAGAAGAAAATGGAGGGAGCCTAAGGGCAGCTTGCTTTAGGAAGTTCGTTGGGGAAGAGGCAGAGTTTGAGGGAGGGGCAAGACCATGGGAAAGGTGTGTGTGGCTTGTAGGATATTTAAAACTCCTTAAAGTCGAGGAGACTTGAGCTTGTTGGTGAGTTGAGAAGGAATTATAAAAGATGAGATTGAAATAAAAGAAAAAAAGGGTTAATAGTTTGTAGGTCTGAGTCTGAGAGGAAGCAGGAGAGGAAAGAGAATATTAATAATCCTATAGGTCATTTTGTTTTGTTTGTATCTCCACTCTTTGTTCTTCTGGAACCGTAGAGAACAATGTTATGCTCACCACAAACTGGAGACACAGTAGAACATAAAATCAGTAGCTGTCATTCTCAACAAGTGTCCGCTGTTACGTTCAGTATGAGCAGGTGAGTTCTGAGAGAGAGTGAGTTGGAAACTGTGCCTAGAACCTATGGAATTACTGAGGTTATGTAGAGAAAACACAGAGCAGTAGATGAATGCAGGGCTATTTCAGAATTTGTGTTTATTCAGGTAGATTAGGAAGGAAATTTGTTTCCTGTATGTGTGGAGTCATTTGGGCAAAATGCTTACTGCCTTCCAGGAGGCAGGTGTGCTGGGAGGGCGAGCTCGAGAATAGTGAGATGAGAGAGAGACCCTGTGAAGAGGAAAAAGGGAACTAATAAAGGGACTTGAAGGCTTGCTTAGTGTTTATTTAACTTTTGGTTCAGAGACTAATGGCTTGAAAGTATTAGATTGACATGGTCAAAGTATTAATTGTTACATTGTTTCCGGAATGCTGTGAAGCGACTGGAACCTGGGAGGCTGAATGTATTTGTTTCCCTCCAGCCTGGAGGCCTTGAGAAAGGTTTGGGACTCAAGGCAGAAATGCCACACAAGATTTCTCCAGATGTGGCCTTGGCCAGGGTCTTGCCTCCTCTGTCCCAAGTTCATCCTGTATTTAATAATAGCAAGCCTACTTGTAGTTTCCAGAACATACCATGCGCTCTACCCTTTTACCAGTTGTCTAATCTGATTATACTCCTAATCAACTTTTCCCTTTGCCTTAAAAACTCACTAATCCTCATTTCCTTTCTGAAACTTCCCCCGATGCTCTAGTGTAGTTGGTCAGTCCTTTGTGGTGTCTCTCTACCTTGGACCCATGTTTTCACAATGGTTGTAATGACTTGTTTGGGTGTCTGTCTCCCTTACAACCTTTGAGCTATTCGAGGGCAGAGGCAGTGTCTTTTGTCTTTGAGGTTCAGCACCTAGCATCAATAAATGTTTGTTGAAATGAATTGAGTTGAATTGTCATATTTAAATAATCTCCAAAAACTGTACTTCATTTTATTTTATTTGATTTTTTAATGTTTATTTATTTTTGAGAAAGGGAGAGACACAGAGAGCAAGCAGAGGAGGGGCAGAGAGAAAGGGAGACACAGAATCTGAAGCAGGCTCCAGGCTCTGAGCTGTCAGCACAGAGCTCAACACAGGGCTGGTATCCATGAACCATCAGATCATGACCTGAGCTGAAGTTGGACACTTAACCAACTGAGCCACGCAGGTGCCCCAAAACTGTACTTCATTTTAGACACATTCTTGAGGGCTCAAACTGCTGCCATTGTATCCATGAGTTTAGTGATGGGTTTTTTTCCCCCCTTACATTGTCAGATTCTTTAGGTATTTATCAAGAGCTGGGAAAGTGTTACTTAGAAGCATGATTACTTTCTTTATGATAATTTGTAAAGCAAATTATTAGTTTAGTTCTTGATTCTTTATATCAGTTTGCATAGCAACTGAGACAGCTGATATAGGCAATTAAGAGACATTATTTGATATTCTCATAAGCATATGGGATATGTTTAGAAATAGCATGTGGTCTCTTCTGTTAATATCTAATTGTATATATGCTTGAGTATGTTTACATGTATAGTTGCAAAAGATTTTTTTGTCATTCTCGAAAATGAAAAACCTTATTAAAATGGGTGGAATTGTTCATGGATTTTCCACCTAGCAGAAACTCATTATTGCAATATTTGCCATCCATCACAGATAGAACTTAGCTATCAGTTTTGTTCCAAATGATTGTTTCCAAGGTAGTCTAAGCAATTACACTTGATGGTTAAATTATTTAATTTTGCAGTCCCCATGCCAGGTATTTCTATTTTCTTTATCTTTTTCTCTCAACCTCTCATGATGGTTTTTTACTTCTTCTGTCCCTTAGTTGGGGTATACCTCTCAGTTTTCTAGAAACGAAAGCGCTTGGAGCGCCCCAGCTGTTAGACTTTGCTCTGCCTCACACTGGGAGCGTTTGTTTGCTGTTGCCCAGGCCAGCCTCATCTGGTGCACATGTGTCTGACTGCCTGTATTTTCTGTCCATGGTTTCTTGGATTAGATGGGAAAATTAGGCTGGAGGGGTTGAGAGCTTGGATCTTGAGTTTATCGCCTTTTACTTAATCTTCCTGTTTTCAGTGGAGCCCCTCCACCCCCTTCCCTAGCTACAGCTAGATGCCTGAGGCCAGGATGCTTCCAGTTCTGTGGTTCTAACCTCATCTGCGTATTAGGACCACCTCCAGAGATTTTGGACCAGATTCACAACCAGCCACACCCCATATCTGTGAAAATTCAGATCAGAAACTCTGGTGGGACTCATGTAAGTTTTTTTTTTTAAAGCTCTCCAGATAATTACAATGTGCGGCCGGGTAGGTAGGGACGTTGTTGCTTTGACGGTTCCTTCTATATAACCTGGCCCCTCAGTACATCTCAGGCCCCCTACCCCCTTTCACCTTCACCTGCCTCATCACGTCAGCTGCCACACTGTTCACGCTTGGAGTTCGCTTCCACCTTGAGGCTGGTGCACCCACCCCCATCTGTCTGGAATACTCTTTCCCTGGATGTCTGCATAGCTCACTTCTTTCTTTCTCTGATTTCTCCTCTTTAGCAAGAACCACACCCCCTCCCTGTCCTCTGCCCTTGCTCCATAGCAGCGTCTGATCTGTCAATGAGGTACTTGCTGGTTCTCCCCGACTAGAAGGGAGGCCCCATGGGGACCAGCCTTAGTTTTGTTTCCTCGAGATTCCTCTGACTGTAAGGACTGCACCTGGCACAGAATAGCTGCTTGCTACCAATTAATTTCCCTAGGTAAGTTACTTGCTGGTGTTGGTGGGAGGGTCCGTTATGTGAAGGCACCGTGTTGGGCAGCAGATCTGGGGAGTCTAACTGCTCTAAGATCTGTTCAGCATCCTTTCTCCTTGCGGCCCTCCCTGCAGCCCGCTATTCAGAGATACCCTTGCCTCATTCCTATGCCTTTCTTTTGGGCTGCCCTTCTAAGGCTCACATTCCGACAGCTGCCCGATTAGTTTCCCCTTCTGCCCCCGACCCCTGATTTGGCTGCTGTCATCTCTTTTCTTTGTATGGATTTATGCTGAAGAAAATGTCTTTAACAGTTATTTTTGTGAGAGTGCAGGAGGGAGCAGAGGTAACATTTGCATTCAGCCCACTCTGTTTCACCAGAAGTTGGGCCCTTCATTAATTCCTGCCTTATTCACTTACAGATTAATTTCTTCCATGAATTTACTGACAACCACCTCTGTGCCAGGCATATATGAATAACATATACAGTTCCTGCTCTCACTGAGGTTGTGTCCTAGGGTTATTAGGAAGTGGTAGATTTGCATGAAAAGGGTAAGGGGTTCTTTTTACCGTGCTTGTAACATTTCTGTAAGTTTGAGCAGGGGAGTGTCGAGGTAAGTTTTGGAACTTCGATTAACGCTGACTGCCAGCTAGGGTGGATGGGTGTGAGGCATGCAAGATTGGAGGGAGGGAGGCTTTGCAGTAAGCCAGAAGTGACGGAGGCCTAAGAGGAGACACTGAGGGTTCAGAGAAGCAGCTTTTCCCATAATGCCCACTTTATCAGTTTCCCTTGGAGGCAGAGCTGTTTCTGTGGTAACATAAGCCACCAATACGCCATTATTAAAGGAAGTAAGCTTGTTCTTATAGACTATGTGTCTCTTGTGGCTGTTCCCAGAGGCGAATTACTAGCATTTATGACAAAATTGACACTGCAGGATACAGAAAGACCTACCAGAAAGTAACAGGAATGATTGCTGTTGAGACAGGCAACTGATTACGGGACATTGCCCAGAACTGAACTCCTCTGGTCTGGTGGATACAACATTAAAATTTGTACTAAAAAATTTCTTTCTGGTTACCTCAAGCCATGAATTTTCTATCTTACCGGCTTGCATATTTTTATTTCATTCTTCAGCTTTTGCTCCTTCTTGTTGCTATGGAGAGTCCATCCCTGCTCCGCTAGGCTAATAAGCACCTTAAACATTGTCCATATATCTGCTTTAGTGGAAGGGCATTTCTGTCGTTTTCAATTCAAGTGTTTTCTCTTTTAACACTAGGACTTTTGGCTAATTGAATGTTTGCAAATTTACATTGACTTCCGTCCCTCGTGTGGGTATTGTCCTTTGTGGCTATGATTATGGGAACTTTGTCCAGAGGAACTGTGGTCTAGAGAAAGCCTCTCTTTTCTCCTATAATTTAGCAGGTAATTGAGGGCAACTATGGAACTGGTCAATTCACTGCATAGATAATAGGTTCCCAGCACTGAGCTAACTAAGTAAGTGCAGGGGGTTTCTCTGATCTGCTCAGGGGCAGGGATCATGGCTTCATTAATCCTGATATTCCCTTGCACTTACCGCAGTTTAGTTGCTTGGTAACTGTTGAACTGAGCAGAGGATATGACAGAAGTGGGAGGTTTTGTTCTGGGAACCGCATTCAGAGCTGCACGGGACTTTGAGGCAACCGCATTCAGGATGCGCCTGTCTGTGTCAGCTGTAGAACAAATAGAGTGATTAAAAACATTTTTAACAATTGTGGCAAAAGCACATAACATAAAATTTGCCATCTTAGTCATTTTAAGTGTATGATTGAGTAGTTCTAAATATATTTACATTATGAGTGAAACAGCTCTCCAGAACTTTTTCATCTTGCAAATCTGAAACTTTATTCTTACATAAAAACACTCCCTTCTCCTCCCTTGTCTCCAGCCCCTGGTAATCACAATTCTACCTTCTGTTTCTATGAATTTGATTACTTTAGATACTGCATATAAGAAGACTCATACAGGGGCGCCTGGGTGGTTCAGTGGGTTGAGTGTCCAACTTTGGCTCAGGTCATGGTCTCGCGGTTTGTGAGTTTGAGCCCTGCATCGGGCTCTGTGCTGACAGCTGGGAACCTGGAGCCTGCTTCAGATTCTGTGTCTCCCTCTCTCTCTGGCCCTCCACTGCTCATGCTCTGTCTCTCTCTTTCTGTCAAAAATAAATAAACATTAAAAAATTAAAACAAAAAAGACTCATACAGTATTTGTCTATTGGTGACTGACTTATTTCACTTAATGCCCTCAAGGTTCATCTATACAGCATGGGACAGATTTCCTTCTTTCTTAAGGCTGAATAATATTCCACTTCATGTCTACATCACATTTATATATCCACTCATCTCTCATGAACATGGGCATGCAAATATTTCTTCCAGTTTCTGCTTTGAGTTCTTTTGGATAAACACCCAGGAGTGGGATTGCTGGATCATATAGTCGTTCTATTTTTAGTTTTTTGAGGAGCCACCATACCATTTCCCATAGCAGCCACAACATTTTACAGTCCCAGCAACAGCACACAGGAGTTCCAATTTCTCCACATCCTTGCCAACACAAAAACATTTTTATGTTAAAACAAATGTATAATGGTGTTGAGTCTTACATTTTGAATGAATTTTAAACGGAAAACAGAAGCCCTCAAGTAAATTTTGATTTTATGATAGCTCCTTTAACAAAAGGAGTACTTTTGGTGGAAGCATTTGAGAAGCCGTGAATTCTAACAGGAGTCGTTGGGATGGTGCAGCTGAGAACAATTCATGCACATCCATGAAGATGAAGAACATCTTCCCAGAGCAGCAGTTACAAAGTACAGCTTGATCTTTAAACACTTAAAACCTCAGGCATTTATTTAGTAGGGGAGCAAAATCTTCCTGAAAGTGATACATTTGGAATGGGAACTTGAAGGAGGATGGGAAATGTGAATTGACAGCAAGAGGAATGAGCGTTAATGTAAATTCCAGACTTCACACTTAGGACAAAGCTGTATTCATCAAGACAGTGTTGTACTGGCAAAAAAACGTAGATCAGTGAAACAGAATAGACAACCCAGAAATGGACCCACAAATGTATGGCCAACTAATCTTTAACAAAGCAGGAAAGAATATCCAAAGGAAAAAAAAGACACTCTTTTCAACAATGGTGCTGGGGAAACTGGACAGTGACATGCAGAAGAATGAACCTGGACCACTTTCTTACACCATACACAAAAATAAACTCAAAATGGATGAAAGACCTAAACGTAAGACAGGAAGCCATTAAAATCCTAGAGGAGAAAACAGACAGCAATCGCTTTGATCTCAGCTGCAGCAGCTTCTTACTTGATAAGTCTCTGGAGGCAAGGGAAACAAAAGCAAAAATGAACTATTGGGACCTCATCAAAGTAAAAAGTGAAGGAAAAAATCAGCAAAACTAAAAGGCATCCGACAGAATGGGAGAAAATATTTGCAAATGACATATTGGATACAGGGTTAGTATCCAAAATCTATAAAGAACTTACCAAACTCAACACCCAAAAACCAAATAATCCGGTGAAGAAATGGGCAAAAGACATGAATAGACACTTTCCAAAGAAGATATCCAAATGGCTAACATACACATGAGAAGATGCTCAACATCACTCATCATCAGGGCAATACAAATCAAAACCACAATGAGATACCACCTCACACCTGTCAGAATGGCTAATGTTAACTCAGGCAGCAACAGATGTTGGCGAGGATACGGAGAAAGAGAAACCCTTCTGCGCTGCTGGTGGGAATGCAAACTGGTACAGCCACTCTGGAAAACAGTGTAGAGGTTCCTCAAAAAATTAAAATTAGACCTACCCTACAACCCAGCAATTGCACTACTATGTATTTATCCAAAGGATACAAAAGTCCTGTTTCGAAGGGGCACATGCACCCCAATGTTTATAGCAGTGCTATCGACAATAGCTGAAGTATGGAAAGAGCCCAAATGTCCATTGACTGATGAATGGATAAAGAATGGATGAAGTGTATGTGATACGTACACACACACACACACACACACACACACACTGGAATATTATTCGGTGATCAAAAAAGAATGAAATCTTGCTATTTGCAACAACGTGGATGGAACTAGAGTGTATTATGCTAAGCAAAATAAGTCAGAGAAAGACAAATATATGATTTCTCTCATATGTGGAATTTAAGAAACAAAACATGAATGTAAGGGAAGGGAAGCAAAAATAATACAAAAAGAGGGAGACAAACCATAAGAGACTCTTAAATACAGAGAACAGAGGGTTGCTGGAGGGGTTGTGGGTGGAGGGATGGACTAAATGGGTGATGGGCATTAGGAGGACACTTGTTGGGATGAGCACTGGGTGTTATATATAAGTGATGAGTCACTAAATTCTATTCCTGAAATTATTGTTACACTATATGTTAACTAACTTGGATTTAAATTAAAAAATAGGAGCTCCTGTGTGGCTTAGTCGGTTGAGCATTCGACTTCAGCTCAGGTCATGATCTCATGGCTTGTGAGTTTGAGCCCCGCATTGGGCTCTGTGCTGACAGCTCAGAGCCTGGAGCCTGCTTCGGATTCTGTGTCTCCCTCTCTCTGCCCCTTTCCCACTCATATTCTGTCTCTTTCTCTCAAAAATAAATAAACATTGAAAAAAATTTAATTAAAAAATAAATAAAATATACTGTTATACGATACACTTATAATAATAAAATACGTACTTATAACAATAAAAAATGCATTAATGTAAAGGAAAATGTGATCTCATAATTAAATAATCATGGAGTTTGATTTTGGGAGCTCATACAGAGTGCTTTCCCCACCCCCCCCCCATATTTAGTAATAGCTGTAAGTGGATGTAGTAACTGTGAGCTTATTTAATGAGGACAGTTTCAGTGTTTTTATTGTGATTTTTCTCAAGATCTGACCGTAAGTCTTCAAATGCCGTAATGATATGTGTCACAAAATTCCTGGAATGGATTTGGAAGACTACTTGATGAAAACACCGTTTTGTTAGCTAGTCTCCTAGGACCAAGTGTTTTTTTTTTTTTTTTTAATTTTTTTTTTTTCAACGTTTATTTATTTTTGGGACAGAGAGAGACAGAGCATGAATGGGGGAGGGGCAGAGAGAGAGGGAGACACAGAATCGGAAGCAGGCTCCAGGCTCTGAGCCATCAGCCCAGAGCCTGACGCGGGGCTCGAACTCAAGGACCGCGAGATCGTGACCTGGCTGAAGTCGGACGCTTAACCGACTGTGCCACCCAGGCGCCCCAGACCAAGTGTTTTTTGATGATGGTGATTTAGGGTAAGCTGTTTCTCCTCCTCCTCCTCCCCCTCCCTCCCTCCTTCTTTCTCGTGGCTAGAAGAAAGAACACTTACTGTCAAGCAAACAAATATTGAAAAACTGAAGTGTATAGATGGTAACAAAGTCTGAAACTTTTTGCAAGTATCACCCCATATTGTGTGAATCTAAGTCAATCTTTTTATTTATTTATTTTTTTTTTAATTTTTTTTTTTTTCAACGTTTATTTATTTTTGGGACAGAGAGAGACAGAGTATGAACGGGGGAGGGGCAGAGAGAGAGGGAGACACAGAATCGGAAACAGGCTCCAGGCTCTGAGCCATCAGCCCAGAGCCTGACGCGGGGCTCGAACTCACGGACCGCAAGATCGTGACCTGGCTGAAGTCGGACGCTTAACCGACTGCGCCACCCAGGCGCCCCTAAGTCAATCTTTTTAAAAAAAATGTTTATTTTTGAGAGAGAGAGAGAGAGAGCTAGCGAGTGGGGGAGGGGTAAAGGGAGAGGGAGACAGAATCTGAAGCAGGCTCCAGGCTCTGAGCTGTCAGCACAGAGCCAGATGGGGGGCTTGAATTCATGAACTGAGATCATGACCTGAGCTGAAGTCGGATGCTTAACCAACTGAGCCACCCAGGCACCCCTAAATCAATCTTAATTCAAATGATGATTTACATTTTCAATAAAAATGTCAAGTAAATTTTTATTTATTTATTTATTTTATAATGGGTTTTCTTCTTTTGTAAGGAGTATCTTCAGACTTGTCCATTGTCAGTTTTTAAATCTCCCTTCTGGTAATTTAAATTATTATCACTTTGGCTGTATTTTAATTACATTTTGCTTTAAAGTTTTGTGTTTTTTTTAAATTTTTTTAATGTTTATTTTTTTTGAGACAGAGAGAGACAGAGCATGAACGGGGGAGGGTCAGAGAGAGAGGGAGACACCGAATCCGAAGCAGGCTCCAGGCTCCGAGCCGTCAGCACAGAGCCCGATGCGGGGCTCGAACTCACGGACCGTGAGATCATGACCTGAGCTGAAGTCGGAAGCTTAACTGACTGAGCCACAAAGGTGCCCCCCAACAAAAAAATTTTTTTAATGTTTAATTTTGAGAGATTAATTTTTTTCTAATGTTTATTTATTTTTGAGACAGAGAGAGACAGAGCATGAACCAGGGAGGGTCAGAGAGAGAGAGGGAGACACAGAATCTGAAGCAGTGTGTGTGTGTGTTTTTAATGTAAACTGTACCATGACCAAAACTAAAACTAAAACAACCAGACAAGAATGGATGCAAGTTATGGACTGACGGGTAATTAGTGATGTGTGACTTTGGACCAGAGAGCTTGGGATAGTTTCTATACCACTTGACCATATTCTTTGGGTGGTACGTTTCAGGTGCCCACGTCAACGGGAAAGCTTTACAGTTTGTTTAATTTTGAACAGTTGGGTGTTGGAAGATTAATTTACTGTTTAACCTAGTAAATGATTGCCCGAATGATATAGAATATCAGAAGCAAACAACAAAACATAATGAAGCAAACAACAATCAAATCAGTTTCAGTTTTTAGCAGTGGGTGAATTAAATATTACGTGTAAGCTTGTGTAAGCACATTCCAAAGTGGCTTCTTTGGAGCATGAGGTTTATAGAGTGTTAGTGGATAATCTATGAAGAAAGGGTTTTGTAGTTACTTGGGTTGAGAAACCCTAGATTAGATAATACAAATCAGAATAAAATTTTCTTTACATTTTATTTATTTTGAGAGGGAGGGAAGGAGGGAGGATAGAGAAAGAGAGAGAGAGAGAGAGAGGGAGAGAATATGAGTAGGGGGATCATGACCTGAGCCGAAATCAAGAGTCAGACACTTAAGCACCCAGGTACCCCTAAATCAGACTTTTTTAGAGCTTCTCACAGCCTTTAATATTTGCACGTTCCTTGTGAATTGCTCAAGAATGAGGTACAGCAGGCAGCATTTCTGAAACATTTGTGGTATTCTTTTTTCTTAGAGCATCTTGCAGGGCTAATATTCTGTAGAACAAATTGTCGGAAGGACGTGAGGGCCATCTGGATGTGACATCTGTCACCCCAGTGATTGCCAGGGTTGACTGGATGATTAGGCTGGCTAGGTGGGTGTCCCCTTCCTCCCTCACCAGTCCAGGTGCATCTCTCCTGGACTGAAGTTTACTTTGCGGACACTGAACATTGAGTTGTCCTAGCAATCAGTAACTTGTAGCATTGTATTTGCACGTCAGAACGTAGGGAGGAACTGGAAGGTTGATTGATAGGAGGAAAATAAGAGGAGGTTGTTTTGTTGAAGTACTTGGTATTAACTTGATTTTGAAGAGGTCATAAGTGCCTTACTGGTTTTTTGAACTTGGTGAAAGGAAATTGAGATGCAGATTTATATTACCTGTTAAGTCCAAATCATTTTTTGTTCACTGTACCACATTTTCCCCATCTGTAGAAAAGGGTTTATACATTGAACTTAAGAGCTTCCAGAACTTAAAAAAAAATCCTTTCATCTTCTTTTTGAGGATGAGGAAGCTGAAGATTAGGGATACTTTTTAATTAACAGTTGATGGCAGGGTTTATATTGGAATACAGAGTCCCTGATTTCTAGTTTGAAATTCTTTACCATGCATTTTGTACCTTTCCAGTGTGGTAGTGATCTCTGTCTGTCTCTCTCTGGTTTTAGAGTTTACCTCTGTTGGGGACTCTGTCTTTATTTTATTTATCTAGTTTATTATTCACTTGTACATGTTACTCCATAGATGACAACTGATAGTGATTTCTAGTCTGTATCACACTCCCTAAAATGATGCCATTTTAAACTCAGGCAACATATGAATGATAATTGATTATTAAAATTTGACCAAATTCTGATGACCACATTGTAAATTCAGTGACACTTAAGTGAAGAAAACGGAACAGTGGAAGACTGCCAGGAGGCCCAAGGGGTTAGTGCCTGGGACAGTGATGGTACCATTATAAGAAGCAGCCATATATGGTGCTGTGGGTTTGACAGGAAACATGATGTTTTTGGTTAGACATCAGAGCCTGTTTTAAATGATAACTTGTCGTTTATTCTGAATATGTAACTTATACATTCTCAATTATAAATAATAAAGTGCTGTTAAGAGGTTCTGTATAAATAGCTTGCAAGCACTTTTGATTTGTGTGAGTTCTTTGTATATTCTAGAACTAGAGGTTAATTTTAATTTTTTTTACCTTTTTTTAAATTTTGTTCTTTAATGTAAGCTCTATGCCCAATGTGGGGCTTGAACTCACAGCCTCAAGATCGAGAGTTGTACGCTTTACCGACTGAGCCAGCCAGGTGCCGTGAAAATATTTTCTCCCTTGAAATAGCCTATTTAAAAAGACGTGTTTGTTTTGTTTTGTTTTTACCATGTGCAATTTAATAAAATAAAGCAAAATGGATCTCAAAGATCCTGAGTTGGGTTAAGTGTTTTAAGGATAGGACTCAACATGAACAAACAATAAAAGAGAAAATAGTAATAAATCGGTCCTCATCTGTCTTAGTCTGATCAGGCTGCTATGGCAAAGCACCACTGACTGGGTGGCTTTTAACAAGAGGACTTTCTTTCCTGCATTTCTGGAAGCTGGCAAATCTAAGATCGGTGTTCCAGCACGGTCAGTTCTGGTGAGAGTTCTCTCCCAGGCTGCAGACCGCTGACTTCTCATTGTATCCTCCCATGGCAGAAAGAGAATGGCCTGTGTTTTACTTGGGTCATGTGTCTTTTGTTGAACACAACATGTAAATTTTATAGTAACCAAATTTACCAGCATTTCCTTTATTGTTTCAAGTAGATTGTTTTAAGAAGTTCTTATTTTCTCCTAAGATCTTATAAATATGTTTACTTTCTTTTCTTTAACTTTCTTGATTTTTTTTTTTTTTTAACATTTATTTATTTTTGAGACAGAGAGAGACAGAATATGAATGGGGGAGGGTCAGAGATAGAGGGAGACACAGAATCCGAAACAGGCTCCAGGCTCTGAGCTGTCAGCACAGAGCCTGATGCGGGGCTTGAACTCACGGACCGCGAGATCATGACCTGAGCTGAAGTCAGACGCTTAACCGACTGAGCCATCCAGGTGCCCCTAGATTTCTTGATTTTCATATTTAGTTATTTAATTCACTTGATTTTTTTTTTTTTTTTTTTTTTTTTTGGGTAAAGTAGACATATATATTAGTTCAGGATACCATAACAGAATACCGTAGATTGGGTAGTTGATACAACAAACTTATGTTCTCACAGTTCTAAGATTACAAGTCCCAGATCAAGGTGCCAGCCGGGATCATAGGTTTCTGGTGAGAACTCTTTCCTTGGATTGTAGGAAGTCCCCTCTCTGTGTCCTCACATGACAGGGAATGGGGAAGAAAACATGTTCAGGCTGTCTGGTATCTCTTCTTATGAGGGTACTAATCCCATCATGGGGGCCCTATGACCTCATCTAAGTCTAGTTACCTCCGAAAGCCTTCATCTCCACACACTATCACATTGAGGGTTAGGGCTTCAACATAAGAATTTCAGAAGAATACAATTCAGTCCATAGCAGGATTTTATTTTACATTTTTTTTCTATATGGCTAACCAGTTACCCCAGCATCACTTACTGAATTAGCTATCCATTTCCCACGGATTTAATAATGACATAGGGTCTATTTCCAGAGTATTCATTTTTTTTAAATCCCTGCCTTATCTTTAATTGCAGTAATACCACACTCTTAATTATTATAGTTATACAATAGAAGCCTTTTTTTAAATGTTTATTTAGTTTTTGAGAGAGAGAGAGAGAGAGACATAGAGCGTGAGCAGGGGAGGGGCAGAGAGAGAGGGAAACACAGAATCTGAAGCAGGCTCCAGGCTCTGAGCTGTCAGCATAGAGCCTCACACGAGGCTCAAACTCAGGAACCACGAAATCATGACCTGAGCCAAAGTTGGACACTCAACCGACTGAACCACACAGGCCACCTTATAATAGAAGACTTAATATGTGAGAAAGCAAGACTCCCAACTGGTTATTCTTTAAAACTGTCTTGGCTCTTTTTGACTATTCTACCATGTGAATTTCAGGAATAGTTTGTTAAATAATACACGCACACTAAAAAATAACCCTAGACTTATGGATTTTGTTTGGATTTACATTGTATTTACAGGTGATATGGGGAGAACTGACTTCTTTAAAAAAATTTTTTTTTTTAATGTCTTTATTTTTGAGAGAGAGAGAGAGACAGAGAAAGAAAGAATGTGAACAGGGGAGGGGCAGAGAGAAGGAGACACAGAATAAGAAGCAGGCTCCAGGCTCTGAACTGTCAGCACCAAGCCCCACGTGGGGCTCAAACTCACCAACTGCAAGACATGACCTGAGCAAAAGTTGGACACTTAACCCACTGAGCCACCCAGGCACCCTGAGAACTGACTTCTTTATGATATTAAGTTTTCTTATCCATGATGATGGCACATTACTCCATTTATTCAGTACTTATATATCCCTGAATGGCATGTTATAATTCTTTTCCACAATAGCCTTTGACATACTTTAATATATTTATTCTTAGTTGACTTACAGTTTTGTTTATATGGTACATAGGATTTTTTTGTCAATTATATTTGCTCGTTATCAGTGGAACACATTTGATTCAGGAGCCTTGGTTGATTCTCATCAATTCTTAATACTTATGCATTCTCCATGCTGTCTGTGCACAAGGCCAGTCTTGTTTCTTGCTATTTACTTCCTGCCCCATTGACTGCTTTTTCTGATCACACTGGCTTTTGCATGATGTTAAAAAGAGGCAGGGATGGAGGGGATCCTTTTTTGTTTTTTACTTTAGTGGGAATAATTATAAAGTTTCTCCATGATGCATAATGTTTGCCGTAGATTTTTGATAACTTACTCGTTTAAGAAAGTTCTTACTCTTATTTTTTTTTTAATTGTGAAGGTGCTTCATTTTATGATTCTGTTTTCAGGAAATTAAGTACTTACTCTTTAACACATTTCTGGCTTGTAGTATTACAAAACTAAATGTGTGAACACATGTGATTCAGTGAGAGTAGCTTTTTTAAAGTTCATTTATTTATTTTGAGAGAGGAGAGAAAGAGAGAGAAGGAGGGGGAGGGGCGAAGAGAGAGGGAAAGAGAAGAATCCCAGGCAGGCTCTGCACTGTTAGCATAGCACCCCATGTAGGGCTTGATCTCCTGAATCATGAGATCATGACCTGAGCTGAAATCAAGAATCAGACGCTCAACCAGCTGAGCTACCGCGCCCCAATATATTTTGCAACTTTTCCAATGCAACAATATTTAATCAAAATCTTCCCAGATCTTATAATAAGGCTTCTTAGAGTGCCCTTAGATGAATATACCATAATTCAAACATTCTCCTACGAAGGAGGTTCTTTCCTATCACAGTAATCGACTGTGACCTTGTGTATATACATCCTCACTTACTTGTGTGAGCTTTTTTGTGTGATAAATTCTCAGAAAAGAATTGCTATGCCTCAGACTTCCCATGTCTTGGAAATTATGACAGAGTGCTTTTTTTCACTTTAAGTGTTTCAGAACTTTCAGTTTGTAAATCTCTGGTTCAAAATAGGAGAAAATGTCGCCATCAAAATACAATAACCATGTCTGTAAATATTACCATGAAATCATAGCATTTTAGTAGGTCCCCTCACTTCTGAAAGGGGCCTTTGTGACCTCTGCTTCAGTTCCCTTTCTTTATAGGTGAGTAAGTTGAAAATCAAAAGTACTTTCTGGGATTTGAGATGGGCATGATTATTGTCAAAGTAAAATTTGAAACCTATAACGTGCCAGGCAGTGTACAATCTGCTTTATGTGTGTGATTTTACCTAATTCTTACTTAACCCTGTTAAGCAGGTTTTTTCCTTTACCCTTTGCAGTCTGAGGAAACTGAGGTTTAGGGTTTAGGTGAGTAACTTCCAAGTTACATAATCACAAAGTGGTAGAGCTGGAGTTTGGAACCTCAACTTTCTGATACTAGAGCCTGTGTTATTTCCACCCAGTTACTTCCTTTCTGAGCTACCGCATAACCAAGATGTTAGGTAAGTGCATCATATTCAGATTGTTTCTGTGGTGTATTGATTTCACAATGCAGAGTTAAATACATCCGTAATTTACCAGTTAGTCTTCCTTCTTAGTGTGGATGTTAATATGCTGCTGAGAGTCTACTTAACAAAGAGGTTGCAGTGAAGGGAACCAGCTGATACTTGTTGCCCCTATGTGGCTGTCCAAGGTTATTTTGAGATAGATCCATCTAAAAAACAAAACCAAACTAACCTGGAGATAGTGGCTTCCCTCCCACAAGTTCTTTTCTATTTCTTTGGGTTTCTAAAAGAATTGTTTGACATAGAGCTCCTGAAGATTTTTTTAATCCTGTTGTTTGAATTTCACTAGGTATTTTGGGTAAGTAATAGATTGAGTCTCAACCATGAGAAAAGAAGGATTTCTTTAGTAATGAAAATCCCCGTTCTTATGCCAATCTTTTAGCATTATGTGTTTGTCCTCTCTTTTTGCTTATGCTGATTTTTAATTTTAAACATGTTTGATAACTGGGATCTAAGCTGGTAGGTCTGTCTTAATAACTTGTGATCCAAGTCTCTGTTGAAAGTGGAAATCCCTTATTAGCTGACTTGGTGGTTTTTTTTTTTTTTTTTTTTTTTAAATCAAATAGCATTTTGAAGGAGGCTTCACTGCCTTTTCTTTCAAATACTTTTTTTTAAAAAAAGTTTATTTTGAGAGAGAGAAAGCACGAGTGGGGGAGGGGCAGAGAGAGAGAGAGAGAGAGAGAGAAAGAGAGAGACGGGGTGGGGGTGGGGAATGAATGAATCCCAAGCAGACTCTGCACTGTCAGCACAGGGCTCAATGCAGGCTTGAACTCATGAACCATGAGATCATGACCTGAGCCAATGTCAGACGCTTAACCGACTGAGCCACCCAGGTGCCCCTCTAATACTTTGTGAATCTTTTCTGGCATCGTGGGGGGATTTAAAGTTAAAAGTTATGTGTGGCCATGAGAGTGTATTGGCTATATACATTTAATAGTATTATGTACTTATTATTGTGTTTGTTCTGTCTTATGATTGTTGTTGTTATTATTTTTATTTTAAGAAAAGAGAAATCATCTCATAAATATCTCAGCAAGTTTGGATCTTTGAGGTTATTTTGGAGATGGAGTAAAGATTTCCCCTTTTATAGATGGCTGAACCCTAAAATAGGTAGTGTCTTTACATAATTTAGTTGTAGTGAACTCTTTTTTGATTTCTTTTAGCTTTTAAAAAAGGACGATTTCTCAAGGAGACCTTCATCGCAGCCAGTGTTAATGTACAACGAGGTCATGCTAAAAAGTGACTAAATTGTAGGTAACATCTCATCAGTATAAAGATAACTGGAGAATGGGGTGAATCTGGGGGGAGGAAATAGTCATTTTAACAGATTGAATCTTACAGTTGAGAAAAAAGATGGATTTTTTTTTTTTTTTTTTTAATTCTGTGTTTCAGACTTGCCAGGTTTACAGCCATTTGCTGGAAATCTGGATAGGATGTTCCTTTGTGCCCTAGTGATAACTGGCTTCCTCGTTGGAGCTCTCCATCTTGTAATGATGATTGAAATACCGAAGGCTTTGTTGGTGGCCACTGTTTAGTTGTCCTGTGATGGCTGAAAGATTTCTCTGCAGCTCCACAGGAAGCGGGGCAGATCACTCAGACCTAACCACCGTCTCTCAGTTCTTTCTGAACTTCACAAGCTGTGGCTGCTTCTGAAAGATCATTCTACTCCAGCAGTGTGTAGAGCATAGACAAGGGCTGTGAATGTGTTCCACTCCTCTTCAGAGACACAGTGGTTGTGTGATGTTGTGATTCATAAAAAGAGATACATGCATTTGATCTTTGTCCCCATTTCTGGTATAGAGCTCCTAAAAGCCTTGGAATTTCCTAAGTGCTAAGAACTGTAAAAGTGTCTTTTATTATGTTAATAAGGTGACTTTTGGACCACACCTAAGGATGGGAGCTAGTTGCCTGGAGAATCAACTGTGTGATTTGAGGGCTGGGACCTACCTCTGGGGAGAGGAGAAAGCCTAGAGGTTGAATTGATTGCCAGTGGCCAGTGATTTCATCAGTCTTGTCTATATACGGAAACCTCCATAAAAACCCAGAATGACCGGGTTTGGAGAGCTTCCTGGTAGGTGACATGTGGAGATTTGGGGAGACAGGCATGTTGAGAGAGCACCGAAGTTCTGTGCCCTTTCCATATCTTGCCCTGTGCATTTCTTTCATCTTGCTCTTCCTGTGTGATGTGCTTTGTAATAGACTGGTGATCTAGAGAGAAAAACTTTGCTGAGTTCAGTAAGCTGTTCTAGTGAATTAATCTAGCCCGGGGTGGGGGGCAACCTGGGAACTCAGATTTATAGCCAGTGCGTCAGAAGGACAGGTGATAACCTGGACTTGTGATCGGCATCTGATGTGGAGAACAGTCTTGTGGAACTGAGCCCTTAACCTGTGGAATCTAATGTTGTCTCTGGGTAGATGGTGTCAGAGGTGAGCTGACTTTAGGACACCAAGCTGGTGTCAGAAAATTGGTTGGTGCTTTGCAAAAAACCTCTACATTGATTGGGTGTCAGAATAATAGGTTGGGACTTGGTTAGAGGAACCTTTGTGATTCTGGAGCTGCCAGGTTATGAGAAGGAACATGATTATTCTACATTTTCCTTCATCTCAAGCACTGATTACTCATGTTCTGTCTTGTAAAGGCAACGTTTGAGGCGGTGGCTTTCAAACTTTTCATACAAGATCCAAGTAAAAAATAGTTCATTTTGCTGCCCTCTCCGGAAATAAAAGATTCGTGAAATAAACCTTTCATTCACTATATGCAGTGTCTTGGATATATATATTTTATTGTTTATTTCATTGGAAAACACTGATGCCCATTAAATTGATTTAACAAACCACTAATGTGTGGAGAGTTGCAATTGAAAAATAGTTCTGGATTAAGGAGACTATCATTTTTCTTCATAGTTGCCTATTATTCCTTTTACGGTTTAACTTTGTTATAGAAGTAATCTTCTAAAAATGTGTACAGTGTAATCTCATTGTGTATCAAGTTGTCCTGGGAACTGTGCACACACGTAACTGACGAGGTTACTGTATGACTTTTCAGCATGTGTATCTACTGGTAGAAACGCAGACTCCAAAGTATTTTGTTGATTTGGAAATACAGTTAAAACCTTGCCAAACTGGGTATATTTTATTAAGTAGCGTATATTTCCAGAAGGGCCCGAAGTTCTGAAAATGTGTTGTTTTTCTGCTGATTTCTGCTCATTGGCATCAGTAGATGTAGCTTATTTGTAACATCTAATGCTACTCTTAATGGTGTACATCTTGACCTGGTAAGATGTACTTAACCAACTGGACAATTTTCTAATTTGTACACGCCGGGAGTGCGTTTAAGCTAACTTTACAGGATGCTGGGTAATACTTCTGTTTGTGATCTATTTCTCTGGAGATCATTGCCATCTCAGAATCAGTCCTATGCAAGTGAGTGTGAAGATTCTGGACGTTTTATTCTTTCTGTGATCTCTGTGTCTCTCTTTGGTTAGCGGAATTATTTTGACTATGAAGCACTGTTTTCTCTGTTGCAAATTAGCTCTACTTCTAGCGGTGAGAAAGAGATCTTTGAACCAATTGGATCTCGTATTCTGCTTACTACGTGAATTCTAATGATCGAGCTCTTTATTAAGAAAAGGAAGATGAAATTGAAAATATTTGAAATGAAATACTTGGTTTTGCTGTAATACTGTTTATTTTATTTGCAAAAATAAACTGTGCTGAATATTTTCACTAAACATGAAAGTGAAGGGGACCTTTTAAAAGGTTTCTTAATTTGATGGTTATGTGCTGATTGAAATAGCTGCAAAAATAAACCCATACAGATGGTCCTATATATGGAATTAAATATTTCAACTTGGGAAGGTTTTGGAGAGCTGCTTCTCTGTAAGTGAAGAGGGATAATGGTTTATGATTCAGGCTATAGATAATGCACTCATTATTTATACCTACCTGTCATTGGTAGTCATTCTGAAAGAAAAGCATGGGAAGTTGTAACTTCTTTTTATTCTTAAGGAGTAGGTGGGTGGCATATGCCCCTAAACTACAGGATTTGCCTTGAGAAGACAAGGGATGTTTAAAAATCATGAAACCACGGTTATCACGATTGTCATGCAATCAGCCCTCGGCACTTCTTAAATGGTAACAGATTATTTTTTTCTGAGAATTTTATATTTAATGTGATAATCTTGCTTTGGGGTCTGTCCATAGGGACTATTCCTACAGCACTTTACAGTTAGCAAGAAAGTATTTGTAGGCTGCTTCATGCAAAAGGAAGAGGGAATATTTGGCTCAGTCTTTGAGCAAAGATTTATGGATTGTAATTTATGCATATTTTATTCATGCTAACATTCTCTTGCAGGAAAGTCTCTCTATGTCCAGGACATGACTTTTACTTGGCTTAATTAAACGGGGCTTAAAATTAGTTTTTAGTGAATAAGCTGTCTTGACGAATTACTAAAGTAGGTTCTTTGTTGGATGGACCCAAAATAGTACTGGTGTCATGCTGTGCTTTCTGGTCTTGAGTGGCTCTGTGTCAAGATGTCTGACCTCTCAACTTTGGAACATGGTGTTGCTCATGCTGAAAAGATCAGGAAGCCACAGACAGAGGAACAGAGAAAGATAGTAGAAGCTTATTTGTAAAATGATGGAAGGTATCGGTTAGGTTTTTTTTTTTTTTTTTTTCCCCTGTGGACTTACTGTGTCACATTAGGACACTTTTCTAATCTGATCCTCAAGCTGCTGGTGCATTTACAGAATTCCTTTGGTCTCAGGCAGACAACTGATTTGAGCACTTGGGAAGAACGGACTGGATGGGGTGGTGGTTTTTTAGCAGCAGTTCCGCGAGTGATAACGGAGCATATTTGTACTCATCAGTCTGTTATCATATACTTCTTATTCACCTCCCCAGTAGTTTCATGCCTTATGTTCCTATTTGTTCTGAATAAATTTCCCTTCTCAGATATGTAAAGATTAAACTGATCTGCTTCACTGAGTATTTAGGGACACTGTGTTTCCCATTTATCACCTGCTGCTAATCTTTAGCAGTAAAATTGAATTGACATTTGTTAAAGGGTGTTTTGATCTATCTTTGAAAAGGGTAGTAAAGAGTAATTAGTCACAGTAATGGCTTTTTTTTTTTCATTTTGTGTGCAAATTTAGGTTGCTGAAACAGATTCTAATGTTGTAATGGTGGTAGAAAATTCTTTCTTTAGTTTCATGGTTTAAACACTTGAAAGTCTGATGAATCCTGATCTCACGGGTTCGTGAGTCCGAGCCCCGGGTTGGGCTCTGTGCTGACAGCACAGAGCCTGGAGCCTGCTTGGGATTCTGTGTCTCCCTCTCTCTCTCTGCCCCTCCCCCGCTCATGGTCGGTCTCTCTCTCTCTCTCAAAAATAAATAAACATCAAGAATTAAAAAAAAAAATCTGACGAATCCTTGAAGCATTTGTAAATTTAGCAGCCGTGAAAACTAGCCGCCTTTTCGTTAGTAGCTCCCAGGGCTGGCACCAGCTCCAGTCCTACATAGTGTTTTTCTATTCTTCCTTTGACCCAGAGGTTGGGCTCAACCCTGTCAGTAGAAGGACTGTCTACAGCTCTGAGGTTTGGGCCACTCAGTTGAAAGCAGCACTCACGATACAAAGTCAGGACATTGGCAGTGTGACTTGAGACCAGGATTGACGTTTCTGTGCCTCAGTGACTAACAGTCAACACGAAGTCCTGGGAGGGAACAGAATGTGTGTGGGAAGCAGACTGCATCAAAGGACAGGTAAGACTCTGGTGCTAAGCTGATAGAACATGCACATTTATATGCTGAACATAAGTGATGATTCTGGGTCAGGCATCCCATTCTGCCCCTCTGTGCTTCTAAAGCCCCACCAAGAGCAAGGCTTCTCTCTTCCCCAATCAGTTGCTTCTTGGAGAGTTCTGACCAGGTTTACCGTTCCCCATCATTCAGCTTCGAACTCTTGGGCTGTTTAGTGTATGTACCCTTCAGCCCAGATCTGCTGGCCACCATAGTCCGGGCCTAGGATTCTCTCCGGGCCACCTTCCCTGCCAGTTCGACACTCCTCCTGCCTCAGTCTGATGTCCCACTTTATTTACCCTTGTGTCTTTGTGTCTGTTGTCAAACTTAGGGACATCTCTCCAGTTTCTTTCATAATAAGAGTTGTAGGATTTCAGAGCTTTCAAGTTTTCTTGTGTAGAGGCTCATCTTGGAATCGATAACACTTGGGGACCAGTTCTTGTTTTAGTGGCAGTGGCTTACCGTGAGTTTTATGGGATAGTCTTTTAAAACAAATTTTTTTTTAATGTTTATTTTTGTGTGTGTGAGAGAGAGAGAGAGCGAGCTTGAGCAGGGGAGGGGTAGAGCGAGACGGAGACACAGAATCCAAAGCAGCCTCCAGGCTCTGAGCTGTCAGCACAGAGCCCTACGCGGGGCTCAAACTCATGAACTGTGAGATCATGACCTGAGCCGAAGTTGAACACTCAACCGACTAAGCCACCCAGGCGCCCCTGGGATAGTCTTTAATAATGGTTCTGCTACATTATTGAACAGAGAGAACTTCCATTTTGACTAAGTGTTGCAGAGAACTGAAGCTTGAGCCTACTGTTTTACTTGTGATCGTCCGAAGAGTTTTGTATGGATTTGCTTCTGCCTTGATACATTTTGGACCTTGTCTCTTCTCCACTTCCCACAAACATCATCACCAGGTCTAGCAGGACACATAGAGCTCCAGCCCTGTGTATTTGTGTCCTGATGCTGAGTGAGTGGGTGCAGTAGGAGTATTCCCAAAAGGTCATATGCCTTGATGGCTAGCATGACAGAAGTGGCTGCATACATATGTCCCACTAAACCTAAATCAACCATGTCCCCAGCACAAATTCCCTTTATCTAGATCTCCCAAAGGCCCACCAGACCTACCCCATCGAAGGGAAAGTGTGAAGTCCAAGTGGGAAGACTGCTCTTAACAGATGGCAGTTAAAATATCTTTTGCAAGTTCTAGAAAACCCTATGACCATGCGAACACATTGCTAGACCTCCCAGGACCTTCGAAGGAGCTTGTGCAAGAGAGGAGACCTGAGCATAAGTTTCATTTGCTTCGTAAAGTGTCTCAGGTGATGTCTTACCTTCCATGGTAGAAAAAGATCTCTGGGTCCTATCTGAGTGCAGTTACAAGTAATGCATGGAAGGAACCTTTCCAGTATGCTCAGTATGGATGTCTTTTGTTTTTCCTATTGTAGGAAAGCTGTGGAAAAGAAAAAGATTCATAGAAGGGAAGCTAAAATGAAAGGGGGTGATAAGTAGGGTTCCTAAGAAAACACGAGAGTTCAGACTGTTTAGCCAGACAGAGGACAGGTATTCAGAAGTACTTAATTTTACTGGGTTTTCTAGATTCCAAGAAGTACTTCTTTTCACACTTTAAATGTTTTTGGTCAATGTACACTTCACAGATGTCTGTAGGCAAGGTTGTAGTGTTTCCCCTTCCTTCCCTCTGAAAATTTATTTTATTTTATTTTAATTTAATTTATATGCTTTATTTAATTTATTTTTTTAATTTTAGAGAGAACATGAATGGGACAGAGGGGCAGAGAGAGAGAGAGAGAGAGAGAGAGAGAGAATCTTAAGCAGGTTCCACTGCAAAGTTATTTTAAAACTAGTAATACACAGGCACCTGGGTGGCTCAGTCGGTTAAGTCTTCAGCTCTTGATCTCAGTTCAGGTTATGATCTCATGGTTCCTGGGTTCGAGCCTCACATGGGGCTCTGCACTGACAGTGAGGAGCCTGCTTGGGATTCTCTCTTTCCCTCTCTCTCTGCCCCTCCTTTGCTTGTGCATACTCCCTCCCTCCCTCTCTCTCTCTCAAAATAAATAAACTTAAAAAAAGAACAGTTGATACAAATGAAAATGGTGTCTTGCACATAAAGTCTTGCTACAGAACGACTGTAGTTCACTATCTTCATTTGCTAAAAAAGGAATAATTTAGAGAAAATGGGTTAAATAATACAGGAGAGCTTGAGACCCCAGGAGTGCTTTCTTAATGATAATATTAGAACAGTGCACCAAAAGGAGGTATAGAATTTCAGTCTCTGAAGCTGTATAAAATATGACTAAGAGCTTTTCGTTTTAAACACACTGGGAGTTGAATTCTCGCCATGGTTTGGAATTCTTCCTTTCACTTAAGAAAGACTCAGAATAGAATGAACTTTGCTATAGGACCTTGTAGACAAAAATCTCCTTAATTATGTCCCTCATGCACTGCCATCTTACTAGTTTATATTATTCAGCTCTCACCCGGCGCATTTGCACAGGCCTTACTCTTAAGTATCTTATGTAGTTAACACCATTAAGCTCCACGCCGATGTTGAATGCACTGCCTTCTAATCTGACGGCCCCAGAACTATCACAGCCCTGTCACTGCAAGGGCTGGAACACCAGACAAATTAATGACTGTGGAGCAGTCTCATTCTTTTACCCATTTCTTATAATGACATGCCATAAAAGGCATAATTTGAGATACGCTTGGATGTAAATGGGACTGTACACTTTTTTTTTTTTTAATCGGAAGATTCTCAAGGAATCCACTAAAGTCTGCAGACTTAGTCCTGGACAGTGACATGTAACATGTAACATGTTTTTATCTGCAGAAAGTTCTGCGGGACAGCACTGCTCTTAGGAGTTACGTTAGATCTAACAGCCTCTGTTGAATACTTAATAATCACATATGGGTCTCTAGGGTTTGAAAATGACTCTGTCCCCTCCTTTATGTAGAGCTGGCATCCAACCTGAATTCCCACATCAGTCCTGCATTTCTTCCAAACTTGGTGTCAGACTTTCATAATCACTTTAAAACTTGTCTGCATTTTCACTCCACTGTCTTCCCCTATCTGAAAGCACCCCACTGTGAGCTCTCTTGCCACCTGTCTAAATCATACCTCATTTCAACTTACTTATGCTCCGTATATGCTGCTTTATATTATTGAGCAGCTTTTTGTTAACTTTTTGGAAAACAGGGACCAGACCGATCCCTGGTTCTCCGAATACGCTTTTGCATTCAATAAATGCTAAGTGGACATGAAGAAGGTCCGCATCACAGGTGGACAAATTGCCACCTGAAGGAAGGCCAAATCTGGCCCATTCCCTGCTTATGTAAATAAAGTTTTATTGAAACGCAGCCACACCCAGTTACTTACTTATTGCCTATGATTGCTTTTGCATTGTGATACTGAGAAGTTATAGCAGAGACCAGGTGACTGGTAAAGCCTAAAATATTTACTGTTCAGCCCTCCACCAGAAAAGATTTTCCTTTCTCTGCTCTACATTTGCAACACTTCAGGCTTTTACAGCCGCATGTCTTAGAACTTGGAAGTCACAGAAAAAATCAATTAATATGCCTAAGTGAAGTAACTGTGATTACTCTTCATTAGTGCATCTGCTTGAGTATTATTATAAGGTTACATATAATTATCATTAACATTATGGAAGTTAAACACATGTTTCAGGGATGGAATAAATTTCCAAGTGCTCATTCCTTCAATTGGTAAAACAATGTTTGACTAAATCTTACATTACTAATTCTTTTTTCTGCCTAATAAGGTTGTTTCATTGAGATGGAACAAAGCATAGTAATTACCAACCTTATATTCCCTTCTTTTTAGCTTATCTCTTTTTAGTGTATTTGCCTTGATCTTGTAAAAACATTCTAATCATAGTATAAAATTTGCATCCTTAAAATGTGTTCTTAGGTTAACTCAAAGCATCAGATTTATGTAAACTGATATTTATTAAACATATATGATACTGATTAGAATACCTCTAAATTCAAATTCAACATTCATTCATTCTTTTTTAAGTATTTTGTTTTACCTAAAAAAATATTTTTAAGTGTTTTATTTATTTTTGATACAGAGAGAGACAGAGCGTGAGTGGGGGAGGGGCAGAGAGAGAGAGGGAGAGAGAGAATCTCAAGCAGGCTCCATGCTGTCAGCACCAGGCCCGACACGGAACTCAATCTCACAAACCATGAGATCTGAGCTGAAATCAAGAGTTGGACGCTTAATTGGCTGAGCCGCCCAGGTGCCCCAACATTCATTCCTAACAAAACTTTGATTGAGTTTGTACAGAGAATTGTATCTTAAGGATTTGGCCACAGACCAGTAACAAAAAATTAAAGTATCAGGAGTAAAGCAGAATCACATTTCGTGAAATAAGCAGTTCAGAAGAAGTCTCTGAAAACACGGAGGGTAACACTATGAAATCAGATTCACAAGAATCCAGTCTTACTCCTCATCAGCCTTGACCATAATGACCAACAAATGGTCCTGAGACGTCACAAAACATGGTGCAGACAGGACTGTGGTCCCACTCCCCAGGTCCTCTCTGGCTGCATTAGGATGCTGTGGTCCAGGTTAAGGTACAAAGTCTCTAAGGAATGCCTGTGGTACATTAGGATGCTGCTTCTCTTAGGAAGCATTTCCATTTGTATTCTGGTAGCATAAACGATTTATGTCACTTATTTACCAAGGGGCTGTACTCCCTAAAGTCAAGGATTCCAGATTTATTTATTTATTATTATTGTTAATTTTTTTTTACACTTATTTATTTTTGAGGGACAGAGAGAGACAGAGCGTGAATGGGGGAGGGGCAGAGTGAGAGGGATACAGAATCTGAAGCAGGCTCCAGGCTCTGAGCTGTCAGCACAGAACCCACTGTGGGGTTTGAACTCATGAACTGTGAGACCATGACCTGAGCTGAAGTTGGATGCTTAACTGACTGAGCCACCAGGTGCCCCAAAGATTCCAGATGTATTAACCATAACTAATTCTAGACATATTAGGTATATCCTGCTAAAATGATTCCATAGGTAAGGACTCTTCTGCTAATAAACACCGTTAGATTTTTTTTTTTGTCAAGCAATCTGACACTAGTTGTTTATAAGGAGCATTGACCAGGCTAACTGACCTCTTTCTTCCCTAGGAACATTTTCACACCCCAGTCCTTCCTGCTTTGCAAAGAGAGAAAATGAATTGTAGGCTTACTGCCAACCATTTCTTCCTAGTCTCTCTCTCCTTCCCCACTTCCCCACTTCCCCACTTCCCCACTTCCCCCACTACCCACCACCATACCCCTCTTCCCCCCTCCCCCCCCCCCCTTAGAGACTCTCATGCTGTGGAAGGTGGAGAGGGAGGCAGACAATACAGCCATGTCAGTTAGCCTGTGTCCTGAGTTTTTTTTTTTTGTTCTTTTTTCCTAATGTTTATTGAGATTTGTGGATGTGCCTAAATTGAGTGTGATTCTTATACTTATATTTTCAGAAAAGGAAGAGAAGTGTCCAAGTGAATCTTTCTGAATTTCAATCCTCATTATGTCATTGCTTTGTCAGTATTCCTGGTGCCATTTCATGGGTGTAGTTTAAATATCTTAACCCACCCTTTCAAGGCAATGCACAGTCTGGTCCCAACTTATTCTTTACAACTCTCTTGGTTTTAATTTTACTAAAGAATTCTCCTTGACGATAAGGTGGAACCACCCTTACCTTCAAGACATCTATCCTTCCTGTACCTTTGGGTGACTTTTTTCTTGCTTGCTCTTATCACCCAGTCTATCCGAATGTAACTCCTCTCTCCCCTCCAAATTAAATCTCACCTGTTTTGCCAAACTGTTTTTGGCTATCAGTATATAGCAGGGTCTTTTCTTTTACTTTAAAAAAAATGCTTGAGTATAATTAACACATAATGTTATGTTAGTTTCGGACGTACAACATAGTGATTCAACAACTCTATCCATTATGCTGTGCTTACCACAACTGTAGCTACCACCTGTCACCATACAAGGTTGTTGCAAAATCATTGGCTACATTCCTTATGCTGTACCTTTCATGCTGTAAATAATGTGACTTATTTTTCCATAAGTGGATACCTAGTAGGCACTTTTCTGAAATACAAGTAGTTACTGTTTGTGTTTGTCACCTGAAACTTGCTTGTCTTTCTCCCTAATTAGATTGTGAGCTCTGAAGGATGGGTGCTGTCTCAGGTACAGAAGGTGCTTAGGTACAGTACTGCCAAAATGAGTCTGCATCTACTAGGAGTTAGTTGATCCATGTGTCAAGAGACTACTCTAACAATAATAATAATAATAATAATAATAATAATAATAATAATAATACAAATATGGGCAGGGTCATATTTTTCAAGTTGGTGAGATACTTGTTTTCAGTATGTGGTCTTGTTTTTAAAATCATACCTACCAATCCTGTGTGAGGCTAGCACTCAGCAGCACAGTGGGTTAGGGTGAGGACTCTGTAGCCGGTACAGACACGAGGGGGCACCAGGATCACACATATCTGACCCTCAGCAAGTTACATAATCAATTCCTCAATTTCCTCTTCTGTAAAGTGGGGATAATAATTGTATTTGCTGCATGTGGTTGTTGTGAAAATTAACTGAGTAATGTGTGCAGTACATAGAACAGAGCCTGGCGCATAGCAGAACTGCTGCTGCTTTTTGCTGTTACTGTCATTGTTGAAGTAGGAAAACGAAAAGCCAACAGTTTTCCTTTAAATGTCCTAAAGTGAAAGTCCATCTGAAAGACAGGTTGTTAAGTTTTTGGGGGAAGCTTGCTATGTCCTCAAGAGATGTTGACTATTTGAGGATGAATTCTGATGCCAGGAAATTGGTGCTACCTAAATGTAGGAAATCTCAGGGCGCACTTATTTCCAGATCAGCCACGTTTTCTATCACTGAGATCTTGTCTGACTAGGACAAGTTTTCCCTCCATTAAGCTATCAGAGCCCAGAGGTGGTAATGAGGGAAACTGCTGATGCTAGCTTGGCTCTTGCAATAATAATGAGCAACTTCAAAAGAAGAAGGATAAGTACAAAGTAAGAGGCTCTTGGCTTTTTTCTTTCTTTTTTTTTTTTTTTTTAAACTGGTAAAAAGACCTAGTGTAGAGAGTAATAAATAGGGGAAGGAAAGAGGCATGTGGGTAATGGATCTATATTCACTTTAGGTAAGGAGAATTGGTAAGGGAGGGGAGTGTCTGAGAGCTTATAAAGTGTATTTATCATTCTGTAAACTTCTAGGAATTTAGTAACAGTCACTTTATAAATGCAGAATGTGGTAAGGAGGATAGGTGCTACCAGGTCAATTAATTCAACGAGACTTTTCTGATTAGTCTTTTAAGAGCCAGATTTTGAAACTGTGAGTACTAGGAATAGAAATGCGTATTAACTAGTGAGATGGAATGTTACTTTCGTGTAGTTGTGAAAGGAACACAGACAAAAGTGGTTAAAAGTAAGATCCTGTTTTCCTATCAAATCAGCAAATCCAGATGAGAAGATAATGTTCAGTATGCAGTGTGAGAGGCACTCTGATTATGTGGTTAATGGCAAAGTGAATTGATAAAACCTTTAGTTAAAGCATGATAGCAATGTGTTTTTAGATGTAAAAGAAAAACAAAACAAAAAAAGCCCTTGCTCTCCCTTCTAATGAATTTACTATTTTGAATCTACCAGAGAAATAGAGGATCATCACACTTGTCAGAATGGCTAAAATCAAAACCACAAGAAGCAGGTATTGGTGAGGATGTGGAGAAAAAGGAACACTTGTACACCGTTGGTGGGAATGCAAATGGGTGCAGCCCCCGTGCAAAATAGTGTGGAGGTTCCTCAGAAAATTAAAAAATAGAACTACCCTATGACCCAGCAATCACACTATTCGGTATTTACCCAAAGAATACAAAAGCACTAATTTGAAAGCATACATGCATCCGTTTGTTTATTGCAGCATTATTTACAATAACCAAGATATGGAAGCAGCCCAAGTGTCCATCAACAGATGAATGGATAAAGAAGATGTGTGTGTGTGTGTGTGTGTGTGTGTGTGTGTGTGTGTGTACTCAGCCATAAAAAAAAATGAAATCTTGCCATTTGCAACAACATGGATAGAGGTAGAGAATATAATGGTAAGTGAAACAAGTCAGTCAGAGAAAGACAAATACCATATGATCTCACTCGTATGTGGAATTTAAGAAACAAAACAAACAAGAAAAGGGACAAAACAACCGAAGAAATAGACTCTTAACTATAGAGAACAAACAGAGGGTTATCAGAGGGGAGGTGAGGGGGGGATGGGGGAAATAGGTGAAGGGGATTGAGAGTATGCTTCTCTCTCTCTTTTTTAAAATTTTTAAAATGTTTTTATTTATTTATTTATTTTTTAAATTTTTTTTTTTAATGTTTATTTATTTTTGGGACAGAGACAGAGCATGAACAGGGGAGGGTCAGAGAGAGAGGGAGACACAGAATCGGAAACAGGCTCCAGGCTCTGAGCCATCAACCCAGAGCCTGACGCGGGGCTCGAACTCACGGACCGCGAGATCGTGACCTGGCTGAAGTCGGACGCTTAACCGACTGCGCCACCCAGGCGCCCCTGTTTTTATTTATTTTTGAGACAGAGAGAGACAGAGCATGAGCAGGGGAGGGGCAGAGAGAGAGAGGGAGACTTAGAATCCGAAGCAGGCTCCAGGCTATGAGCTGTTAGAACAGAGCCCGACGCAGGGCTGAGACTCAGAGTGTGAAATCATGACCTGAGCTGAAGTCAGACGCTTAACCGACTGAGCCACCCAGGTGCCCCAAGAGTATGATTCTCTTGATGAGCACTGAGTAATATACAGGATTGTTGAATCACTATATCATACACCTGAAAAATAACACTGTATGTTAATTATACTGGAATTAAAATAAAAATAAAATTAAAAGAAATAGAAGATCAGATAAATAATTATACATAAGAAAGTTAATTGAATCATCATTTGTTATGAAAAGATGGAAACCATCAAAATTTCCACCAATATTAGAATTATTAAGTTGTGTGGTAACCATAAAAGGGAATATTATACAGCTACTGAGTTTGGATTGGAGAAGAATATATAGTAAGTTTGGACACATTGGTGATTTAATATTGATTTTAAAATGGTATACTTAGAATGTGTATATAATTCATACAAAATTATAAGCACAGGCCATGACTGGATGAAAATAAAATGAGGGGTTATCTCAATCTGGTTGAATAATGCGTAATTTTAGACTGTTATATATACATTATTGAATTTTTTAAAAAATTGTATTACTTTTTTTTATACTTAAAAAATTTTTAATATTTGTTTATTTTTGAGAGAGAGAGAGAGAGAGCGAGTGAGTGAGTGAACGGGGGACAGGCAGAGAGAGACACACACACAGAATCCGAAGCAGGCCCCAGGCTCTGAGCCATCAGCACAGAGCCCCATGTGGGGCTCAAACCCACAAATCATGAGATCATGACCTGAGCCGAAGTTGGATGCTTAACCGACTGAACCACAGGCACCCTAAAAATGTGTTACTTCTATAATTAGAAAAAAATGTTATTAGATAATGAACAGCTATTTTCTCATGTCACCTGAGCCCCCCCATTTTAGGGCTCTCTAATGGCCCAATGTCCATGTAATCTAACAAAGGCAATGCCAGCACTAAGTCTAGCCTACCATGAGACAGGTGTTCTATAAATGTCCCTTGATTTAGAATTCATCTCTAGGAAGGTTGGACCTAATGATTTTGCCTTTCTCTGTCAGCAACCAAAAAAAGTAAGAATTGTAATAGAGAGTGTCACTTTTTTTAAAAAATTTTATTTTTGGAGAATCCTAAGCAGCCTCCATGCTTAGTGTGGAGCCTGATGTGGGGCTCGATCCCACGACCCTGAGATCATGACCTGAGTCGAAATCAAGAGTCAGATGCTGGATTGACTGAGCCACCCAGGAGCCCCAAGAGTGTCACTTTATTTTTTTTAATGTTTATTTATTTACTGGGAGAGAGAGAGAGAGAGAGAATGAACATGTGCACTCACATAGACAGGAGAGGAACAGAGAGAGAGAATCCTAAGCAAGCTTGGCGTTATCAGCACTGAGCCTCGTGCAGGGATCTCGATCTCATGAACTGTGAGATCATGACTGTAGCCAGAACAAAGAGTCAGACGCTTAACTGATTGAGTCACCCTGCTCTGTGTCCTTTTATTTTTTTAAGCTAACATTCAGAGGGGACTAAGATGGCAGAGCAGCATGGAGGTTCTCAGCTTCTTTCATCCCTGAAACACAGCTCGATCAGCACCAAACCTTTTTGCACACCTAGGAAATTGATCTGAGGATTAACACAATAATCTGCCTAACTTGAGGCACAGAACTTGATAGATATGTGGTGCAGGTAGGTGAACTGGGGGAGAGAGAAGCTGCAGAGGGTAGGGAACTGATTTTGTGGAGAGAGGACAGAGAAAGGGGGGGAGAGTGTGGCCCATGAGGAGAGTACAGGAAAAGCACTCCCCCTGAAAGTAACTGGAGAGAAAGAGAAAGAGTGGAAACACTCACAAGGGACTGAACAAGAAATGTGCTCCCCAACACCGTTGATGGAGAGAAAGGAGAGGGTTTCAATACCGTTAGGACTCTATAGGAGAGCACAGAGCTGGAAATTCTGGAGCTCAATACCTGGCAGTGCTCTGGTGGGGAGGAAAGGTGATTCCCCAGGGTGAATCCCCAGGAGCAGGCAGCAAGGTCTCAGGGGTTCATGGGGCACACAGGGAGAAGCTGTTCCCCTGCTTGGAGGGCATTTGGTAGAAGCCATATGGCCTCCCCACGCTAAAGGTCCCAGCAGACCCTGGAAAACAGCCACGTTTGCTGGTATTGGGACAAAGATGCCAGAGTGTGTTGAACCCTGGCACCAGCTGTGTGTTGTGATTTTTCCTAATCTCTGAACCTTTGCCGTTGTGCAGTGGCACAAACTTTTTCTGGGGCACCTGACCATTGCTCAGTGAGACCCTTCCCCCGAGCGTCAGAGTGGGTCCAAGCAGCACAGTCCTCAGAAATGAGGGGTTTGGAAACACAGCCCCATCTGAGATAAAATTTGGGAGGGAGGTACCGTACGCCTGGCAGGCTGGCAACTTGGACATGGACAATGTAAAAGTGGGGAATGGACAGAAGCCTGAGACAGAGGAGGGATGCTTGATTATGAGTGGTTAAGAGTAAAGAGTTCCTGTGCCAGAAACTAGGAAGCTGGGTGACACCATTATCACCTCTTCTACGAACGCATGTGTGCACGCAATGCATGCCAGAATGATCCACCCCGGTAAGCTAAGCAGTGCTGCCTAGTGGAGAACAGAGACTTTACACCAAGCCCCACCCAACTGCGCCTTCCAAGAACATGTCCTAGACCACCACAAGTCTCTCTACCTGCTTAGTGTACGGACTAGAGAGTGCTTCATAGTTTGAGTTCTAGGAGACATGGGATGTAACTTCATTTGGGTTTCATCCTGTTTGCTGGTTCATCTATTCGTTTTCTTTCTTTTTTTTTTTCTTTGCTTTTGTTTCAATTGTTTTTTCTTCTTTTTCTTGGATACAGAAAAAGAAAATTTTATTTTTATTTTCCTTTAAAAAGTTTTTTTTTAAATTCTTCTCACTCTGTTTTTATTTTTTTTGTAAATTTTTGTATTCTTTCTTCATTTTATTTTATTGAGTATGTTTTTTAAAATTTTTAACTTTTTCTTACTTTTTTTTTTCTTTCCTTTTTTTCTCTATTCTCTAGCTTCTTTCAACAACCAGACCAAAACATGCCTAGGATCTAGTTTCCTTTGTTTGATTTTTTTGTGTTTTTAATTTTTAAATTTTAATTTAATTTTATTAATTGTTTCTCTTCCTCCAAAATGACAAAATTAAGGAATTCACCCCAAAAGAAAGAATAGGAAAAAATGACAGCCAGGGGCTTAATTAACACAGATAAAAGCAAGTTTTCTGAACTAGAATTTAGAATCGTGATGATATGAATACTAGCTGGAGTTGTGAAAATCATAGAATCCCTTTCTGCAGAGATAAAAGAAGTAAAATCTAGTCAGGACAAAATTCAAAAGGCCAGAAAGGAGTGGCAGGATATATTCAATGTGCTGAATCAGAAAAATATGCAGCCAAGAATTCTTTATCCAGTGAGGCTGTCATTCAAAATAGAAGGAGAGAGAGAGTTTCTCAGACGAAAACTAAAGGAGTTCGTGACCACTAAACCAGCCCTGCAAGTAATTTTAAGGCGGACTCTCTGAGGGGAGAAAAGACAAAACAAAACAAAACAGACCAAAAGCAGCAAAGACTATAAAGGACCACCAGAAACTCCAACTCTACCAGCAACATAATGGCAATAAATTCATATCTTTCAGTACTTGCTCTAAATGTCAATGGACTAAACACTCCAATCAAAAGACATAGGGTAATAGACTGGATAAGAAAACAAGATTCATTTATATGCTGTTTACAAGAGACACACTTTAGACCTAAAGACACCTTCAGATTGAAAGTAAGGGGATGGAGAACCATTTTTATGCTAATGGTCACCAAAAGAAAGCTGGAGTAGCCATACTTATATCAGGTAAGCTAGATTTTAAAATAAAGACTGTAACAAGAGATGAAGAAGGACATTATATCATAATTAAGGGTTCTATTCACCAAGAAGATCTAGCAGTTGTAAACATTTATGCCCCCAATGTGAATGTACCCAAATATATAAATCAAGAAACTCATTGTTAATAATACCATAATAGTGGGGGACTTCAACTCTCCACTTACAGCAATGGATGGATCATCTAAGCAGAAAATCAACAAGGAGGCAATGGCTTTGAATGACACACTGGCCAGATGGACTTCACAGACACATTCAGAACATTTCATCCTAAAGCAGCAGAATACACATTCTTCTTGGGTAAACATGGAACATTCTCCCAGAATAGATCACATACTGGGACACAAATCAGCCCTCAACAAGTACAAAAAGATCAAGATCATACCATGCATATTTTCAGACCACAATGCTATGAAACTCAAAATCAGTCATGAGAAAAATTTGGAAAGACCACAAATACTTGCAGATTAAAGAACATCCTACTAAAGAATAAATGGGTTAACCAAGAAATTAAAGAGGAAATTAAAAAGTACATGGAAGCCAATGAAAATGATAACACAACACCCCAAAACCTCTGGGATGCAGCAAAGTCGGTCATAAGAGAAAAGTTTATAGCAATCCAGGCTTTCCTAAAGAAGGAAGAAAGGTCTCAGATACACAACCTAACTTTACACCTTAAAGAGCTGGAAAATGAACAGCAAATAAAGCCCAAACCAGCAGAAGACAGGAAATAATAAAGATTAGAAATCTTTATATCATTATGTATTTATATCTTTTTATCATTGATATCAAAATAAAAAACAGAACAGATCAATGAAACCAGAAGCTAGTTCTTTGAAAGAATTAACAAAATTGATAGACACCTAGCCAGATTGATCAGAAAAAAAGGAAAGAACTGAAATAAGTAAAATCAAGAGTGAAAGGGAAGAGATCACAACCAATACTGCAGAAATACAAACAATAATAAATTATTATTAATAATTATATGCCAATAAATTGGGCAATCTAGAAGAAATGGAAAAATTCCTAGAAACATAAAAACTACCAAAACTGAAACACAAAGAAATAGAAAATTTGAACAGACCCATAACCAGTAAAGAAATTGAATCAGTAATCAAAAGTCTCCCAAGAAACAAGAGTCCAGGGCTGAATGGCTTTCCAGGGGATTCTACCAAACATTTAAGGAAGAGTTAGCACCTATTCTTTTGAAGCTATTCCCAAAAATAGAAGTGGAAGGAACTTCCAAACACATTCTATGAGGCCAGCATTACCTTGATTCCAAAACCAGACAAAGACCCCACTATAAAGGAGAACTACAGAGCAATTTCTGTGATGAACATGGATGCAAAAACTCTCAACAAGATACTAGTCAACCAGATCTCACAATACACTAAAAGAATTATTCACCATGATCAAGTGGGATTTATACCTGGGATGCACGTCTGGTTCAATATCTGCAAATCAATCAATGTGATACATCACATCAATAAAAGAAAGGACAAGAACCATATGATCCTCTCAATAGATGCAGAGAAAGCATTTGACAAAATACAGCATCCTTTCTTGATAAAAACCTTCAAAAAAGTAGGGATAGAAGGATCATACCTCACGATCATGAAAGCCATATATGAAAGATTCATGGCTAATATCATCCTTAATAGGGAAAAACTGAGCACTTTCCCCCTAAGGTGAGGAACATGACAAGGATGTTCCCTCTTCCCATACATTCCAATACAGCATAGTATTGAAAGTCCTGGCCTCAGCAATCAGACAACACAAAGAAATGCATCCAAATTGGCAAGGAGGAAGTCAAACTTTCACTCTTTGCAGATGATATGATACTCTATATGGAAAACCCAAAAGATTCCATCAAAAAACTTCTAGAACTGATCCATGAATTCAGCAAAGTCACTGGATATATAATCAGTGCATAGAAATCGGTTGCATTTCTATATACCAATAATGAAACAGCAGAAAGAGAAATCAAGGAACCAGTCCCATTTACAATTGCACCAAAAAACCATAAAATACCTAGGAATAAAATTAACTGAAGAGGTGAAAAATCTATATACTGAAAACTATAGAAAGCTTATGAAAGAAATTGAAGAACACACACACACACACACACACACATACACACACAATGGAAAAATATTCCATGTTTGTGGATTGGAAGAACAAATAGTGTTAAAATATTGATACTACCCAAAGCAATCTACATATTCAATGCAATCCCTGTCAAAATAACACCAGCATTCTTCACAGAGCTAGAACAAACCATCCTAAAATTTGTATGGAACCATAAAAGACCCTGAATAGCCAAAGCAATCCTGAAAAAGAAAACCAAAGCTGGAGGCATCACAATTCTGGATTTCAAGATGTATTACAAATGGAACAGAATAGAGAACACAGAAATGGACCCACAAACATATGGCCAACTCATCTTTGACAAAGCAAGAAGGAATATCCAATGGCATAAAGACAGTCTCTTCAGCAAATGGTGCTGGGAAAACTGGACAGTGACATGCAGAAGAATGAACCTGGATCAGTTTCTTATACCATACACAAAAATGAACTCAAAATGCATGAAAGACCTAAATGTAAGATAGGAAACCATCGAAATTCTCGAGGAGAAAGCAGGCAAAAACCTCTTTGACCTCTGCCACAACAGCTTCTTACTCTACATGTCTCTGGAGGCAAGGGAAGTAAAAGCAAAAATGAACTATTGACCTCATCAAGATAAAAAGCTTTTGCACAGCGGAGGAAACAATCAGCAAAACTAAAAGGCAACTGACAGAATGGGAGACTATGTTTGTGAAGGACATATCAGACAAAAAGTTAGTATCCAAAATCTATAAAGAATTTATCAAAGTCAACACCCAAAACCCAAATAACCCAGTGAAGAAATGGGCAAGAGACATGAATAGACACTTTTTCAAAGAAGACATCCAGATGGCTAATAGACACATGAAAAAAATGCTCAACATCACTCATCATCAGGGAAATACAAATCAAAACCACAAGGAGATACCACCTCACACCTGTCAGAATAGCTAAACTTAACAGCTCAGGCAATGACAGATGTTGGTGAGGATGCAGAGAAAGAGGAACCCTTTTGCACAGCTGGTGGGAATGCAAACTGGTGCAGCCACTCTGGAAAACAATAGAGGTTCCTCAAAAAATAGAACTACCCTATAATCCAGCAATTGCACTACTAGGTATTTATCCAAAGGATACAGGAGTGCTGTTTTGAAGGGGCACATGCACCCCAATGTTTATTTAGCAGCACTGTCGACAATAGCTAAAGTATGGAAAGAACCAAATGTCCATTGACAAATGGATAAAGAAATGGTGTGTGTATATATATATATACACATACATGATGAACTATTACTCAGCAATCAAAAAGAATGAAATCTTGCCATTTGTAACAACATGGATGGAACTAGAGTGTATTATGCTAAGTGAAATAAGTCATTCAGAGAAAGACATATCATATGACTTTACTCGTATGAAGAATTTAAGATACAAAACAGATGAACATATGGGAGGGGAAGCAAAAATAATATATAAACAGGGAGGGGACAAAACATAAGAGACCCTTAAATACAGAGAACAAACTGAGGGTTGCTTGGAGGGGTTGTGGGTGGGAGGATGGGCTAAATGGTCAAGGGGCATTAATGAGGACACTTGTTGGGATGAGCACTGGGTGTTATGTGTAGGAGATGAGTCATTTGATCCTACTCCTGAAATCATTATTGTATGCTAACTAACTTGGATGTAAATTAAAAAAAGAAAAAAAGAAATGATGAGACTGAAAAGAATAGACATGTTGGAATACCTCAAAAAGAGAAATGCAATGTTGATAGCAAATGAGACATTAAAAAAATAATTCAGTAGAATCTCTAGGACAAACGAGCCACGTAACAAAGGACTTAAAATGGCATATCACTTGATTCTTCAGGCATTATGATATAAATACTGATAATTTCCTATAAAAATATTAAAACTTTACTGGGAAAATGAGAAAGGGAGGTGGAGGAGTAGGCAGAAGTGCATGTCTAAAACTGACCAATTAAGAAATAATAAGGACAGAATGTTCAGAAAATTCTGAATGTATAAGTTCTGAATGTTCAGAAAGTAACTGCCTAAAAAGATAGGTAATAGCATTAAAACTGATAACAGTATTTGTCTTTTAAGAGCAGGATTCAAGTGCAGTGGATTGGGGACTGTTATACTCTTTTATTTTATTTTATTTATTTATTTATTTAAAAAATTTTTTTTAACGTTTATTTATTTTTGAGACAGAGAGAGACAGAGCATGAACGGGGGAGGAACAGAGAGAGAGGGAGACACAGAATCAGAAGCAGGCTCCAGGCTCTGGGCCATCAGCCCAGAGCCCGATGCGGGGCTCGAACTCACGGAGAGTGAGATCGTGACCTGAGCTGAAGTCGGACACTCAACCGACTGAGCCACCCAGGCGCCCCATACTCTTTTATTTTAAATATGGGACTAATCAAGCAGACTTGAAAGAGAAAGAAAAAAAATAAAATAAAGCTAAAATTCAATGGGAAGAATTATGGTCACAATAAGTGGTGGAAGTTAGACTTTGTAGAAAAGCATTAAAAATTATCAAGGGCAAACATGAATATAGCTGTTGAAAATTGAAAAATGACATGTATTTAGGAATTAATCATCAAACATTTATTGAATGTCTTTTATGTACTTGGCACTGTGCTAGAGATCCAAAGATGAGTCAGATATGGCCCTTGCCCTCAAGCTCAGAGTCTAGTGCTAAGAGACATACACATGTGTGAGTCATTAGGAGACCATATGGTAAGTCCAGTAGCAGAGGAATGTCCAGGTTGTTATGGTGACCAGAAGAGGGATGTTGATTGAGGCTGGAATGAGTAAAAGGAACTCTGTCTGGAAGGGGATGATGAAGAGATGATTGTTAATTTTATTTTATTATTAAAAAACTTTTTTTAAAGTAAACTCTACTCCCATTGTGGGGCTTGAAAACTCATAAACTTGAGATCAAGAGTCGCATGTTCTATGGACTGAGCCAGCCAGCTGTCCCTATGATTGTTAAGTGTTTTTTTTGTTTTTGTTTTGTTTTGGTTTTTTTTTTTTTTTGAGAGAGAATGAGGAGAGAGGAGGGGAGGGAGCGGGGCAGAAAAGAGGGGGAGAGAGAGAGAGAGAGAGAGAGAGAGAGAGAGAGAGAGAGAGAACCTTAAGTAGACTCTACACCCAACACAGAGCCTGAATCTGGACTTGATCCCACAACTGTGAGTTCATGATCTGAGCCGAAATCAAGAGTCAGCTACTTAACTGACTGAATCACCCAGACGCCCCTCGTTGTTAATTTTAAATCAGTATGAGTGAGCTAGATGAAGGAGAAAGGGTACGATTTCCCTTCCAGAGAGAAGGAAAAGCAAGAACCAAGGCATAGAGTAAAGACCCATCCCCATAGAGAGGGGTGAGGGAGTGCCAGTTACTGGAGTGTAGAGGCAGAGAGTGGTAGGGGGTCAGGCTGATGATGTAGGTATGGAGCAGTCAATAGTGCCCTCAGTGGTATCCTAAGGATCTTAGACTTTATTTTTTACTCAATGGCCATTCACGGGCTTTAAAGCAGAGAGTCCCAGCAATAGCACTGCTAGGAATTTACCCAAGGGATACAGGAGTGCTAATGCATAGGGGCACTTGTACCCCAATGTTTATAGCAGCACTTTCAACAATAGCCCAATTATGGAAAGAACCTAAATGTCCATCAATGGATGAGTGGATAAAGAAACTGTGGTTTATATACACAATGGAATACTACGTGGCAATGAGAAAGAATGAAATATGGCCTTCTGTAGCAACGTGGATGGAACTGGAGAGTGTTATGCTAAGTGAAATAAGTCGTACAGAGAAAGACAGATACCGTATGTTTTCACTGTTATGTGGATCCTGAGAAACTTAACAGATCCGTGGGGGAGGGGAAGGAAAAAAAAAGAGGTTAGAGAGGGAGGGAGCCAAAACATAAGAGACTCTTAAAAACTGAGAACAAACTGAGGGTTGATGGGGGGTGGGAGGGAGGGGAGGGTGGGTGATGGGTATTGAGGAGGGCACCTGTTGGGATGAGCACTGAGTGTTGTATGGAAACCAATTTGACAATAAATTTCATATTTAAAAAAAAAAAGCAGAGAGTCACAATGAAATTTGCAAATTAGGAAGACACTTGGCTACAATGTAAGGCATGTGGCTTATAGGTATGAATGTAAAGGCAGGAAGAGGAACCAGTTAATGGCTGTTGCAGGAGTTGACCTAAAACATGAAGGGAACAGGACAGGAAGAGGGACAAAGACCAATAGTGGGATCGATAAAAGTAGGAAGGAAAATCCAGTATGTTTTAATACCAGTTTGTTAAAAGAATTTTTTTTTCTGCCTCGTATACACAAAGGCACATAGAAAATCACGACTGTAAGGACTTGTTAAGACTCTAACATCACTGATGTTAATAGTGATTCTTTTTAGGTTGTAGGAATTCAGGAACCAATGCCTTTTTTTCTTCATGTATTTTGCTTTGAACACGGATTACTTTTATAATCAGAAAAGGAGCATGTCCTTTTAAGAACAGTAGGAGAAAGATAAAAGAGAGTACTGGGGTTAAGATAAGTCGGGTTTAGGGATGAGACTGCTATAAAAAGGAATACCATAAAGTATTGACAAAAAATAAGTGAAATGCGGCAATCACAAAGGGACCAATACTGCTCGATTCTACTCATGTAAGATATTTAGAGTAATCAAACTCAGACAGCAGTAGAATGGTGCTTGCCGAGGCTGGGGGTGGGGGAAGTGGGGAGTTGTTTAATGCATAAGGAGTTCCAGTTTTGCAAGATGAAAAAGTTTTGGTTGCACAAAAATAGGAATATACTTAACACTTCTGGACTGTACATTTAAAAATGGTTAAGATGGTAAATTAGGTTATGCGTATTTTACCATAATTTAAAAAAATGTGTGACAGGGATACCTGGGTGGCCCAGTGGGTTAAACATCCAATTTCCGCTCAGGTCATGATCTCACGGGTTCATGGGTTTGAGCCCCCTCATTGAGGTTCTCTCTGTTCCCCTCTCTGCCCCTCTTCCGCTCGTGCTTTCTCTCCCTCAAAATAAATAAATAAAGTTAAAAACAATTTTTTTTTAAATGCAGGGCAAACCTGCATTTTATGGTTATCTCTGGAATACTGCTGCATATAGAAGCAGAGATACATCATGAATCCAGGGGTAGGGTTTTGCTGGCCAGTGTAGAAAGGTAGTGGGGGGTGCTGGTAAGAGTGATTTACGTGGTCAGTTAGTTCTGGGATAGGGGATAGATAGGAAAGGAATAAGAGGTTAGAAGGGGCCCTTGAAGAGTAGGTATGTTGGGAAGATGCTGAGTTTGCAACCAGAGACGAGTTTGTAATCAGAGAATAGGAAATAGAAGTTGAAATACATTCTGTGGAAGTGAGACTTAGTTACATTCATTGTAAATCCAATTCTCCTGTTAAAAAGGAAACTCTTTAGAGGCTGGCTGGAATTATTCGTATTTGTACTTTGTAATAGTGGAGGGAATGCAACTAAATATTGACCAAATATGCTCAATAAAATTCTTTATCAGTTGAAGAATGTGTGTATATTGAGTCTCACATATTTGGAAGTTGCATCCCACACATCAAAAATGCTTTTTGCCTGCCCGTCTTTTCCTTCTGTGGTCTTACTCTGAGCCCCAGATTGCTGAGGTGTTTGCCAAGTAGGCTCAGAATTCATATGGTCCATTCCCATCCCTTCTTGTTTTCCGTCTAAGGGGAATTGGTATTCCACTGAGATTTAGGGAAAATATTACGGATGTTGACTGCATCCTGTAGCTTCTGACTTAATTAATGGCTTTTGGGTAGGAGTTGGGCATTTCTATTTTAAGCAAGCTCCTGGGGTGATTCTGATACACCCCAGACTTGCACAACTACTACTTGGGAAATAACCAATTTTGTCTTTCTAACGTCAGAATGACCTTGCTGTATTTGCCTTTGCTATGTAAACCATTACCCAAAGTTGCTAGACTAGTTAAAACTATGTCAGAGGTACCCAGAGAAGTTTGGAGTAGAGTCTGGAATTCATTTTCTTCTTTTACTAAGAAAATGCATGTCAGCAGGATACTAATATGGGCCTTTTTTCTTAAAAATGCAAACAAAGCAGAGGTATGCGCTATTTCATGTGTTAGATGAGAAGTCAACAGCATTAACCTCCCTTTAAAATTGTAGATTAATTTCCTCCACATTGAGGAAATTGTTAGTCATTTGAAACCATGTTATTTATAAGAAAAGTTTAATTATGAAAAGGATGCTATAATTTAAAAGACTGTGAAGACATAACATGCTTCATTAAATTTTGTGATATGCTTTGTTTTTCTTTGACACAAATTATAGCAATGTTTGGCCTGTATTGTCTAAATTATTTAATAAACAAGATGTAGAAAAAAGTTGCTAGATTTATATCATCATTTGGATTTTACAAGTACAGAGTACGAGCCAAATGAGCTTAAATTTTATGGTCATTTAAAAGAAATTTCAAGAAGCTTTAAAAAATTGATTAATGTTTTCCAGGACTGCCAATAGCATTTGCTTTTATTTTCTTAGATATGTGTACGAATTTGCTTTTATGTCAGAAAGGTTAAAATGAAACATATTCATTCTTTTTGTTGTTGTTGCGTGATTTTACTGTAAAATAAAATACAGGTACAGAAAACCATACCAAACAAATAAATAGTTTAAAGAAGGCAAATACCATTGTAATTTACCACCTGTGTCAAGAAATAAAACGTTATATCTTCGGGTCCTTCTTTGTACTGAGTTTGTAGTAATTATTTCCTGTGTTTTTATTTTTATTTTTTATTTTTTTTCAATATATGAAGTTTATTGTCAAATTGGTTTCCATACAACACCCAGTGCTCATCCCAAAAGGTGCCCTCCTCAGTACCCATCACCCACCCTCCCCTCCCTCCCACCCTATTTCCTGTGTTTTTAAAAAAATAGTTTTATCATGTAAATGTAGCTCTAGACACTATAGGTTAGCTAATTAAAAAAAAATTGATCTCTTTGTAAAATCTTTTAATCTAGGGCAACACTGTTCAATAATGGGAGCCACATATGCAATTTCAAAATTTCTAGTAGTACAAACAAGTGAAGTTAGTATTAATATATTTTATTTAACTAAATATATCCAAACTGTTACAATTTCAACATGTAATCAATATACAAATTGTTGACATATTTTACATTCTTTTTTCTGGGAGGGGTACTAAATGTTTGAAATCTGGTGTGTGTTTTACACTTAGAGCACATCTCAAATTATACTGGATTTGGCTGGTTGGAAGCCCCTTTTAGCTGGCTCCTCTGTACTTGTAACTTGTGCTACCCCTTTTTTTGGATACTTCCTTACTTTGTAACATTCAGGATTTTCCAAACTCCTCTTGTACCTGCCCTGTCCCAACCCCAAATCGGCCATTTCTCTCACGAGCCCGGGTCCCTTTTAAAGGGAGTGGTTTAACAAACTAAGATACCGGTGCTGGGTATGTGCGTTGCTCCTGGGGTGCCTTTGCTAGGTGGTCAAAGCTAGGGGACACATGCGTGTGTGTGTACATGTGTATGCGTAGACTGATACATACACATAGAAGCATGCACACAGGTTCATGTATACATCTCTACATACTTTTTTAAATATAGTATTCATGCATTCACACCAGTACTTCGAATTCCAGTCTATCCCCACAGGTTTCTTTCTTGCCTTCTCCTCTTCCATACATACTTTCATGTTCCTTCTTTTACAGTGAGAATGCTGGAACTCAGCAGTATAACTCATCTGATAGAGTTTCCACTTTGCTTATCCCATTTACCACTGCAAAAAACCCAAACTTCCTAGAAAGAGCTGAGGATTTATTTGCTGTTTTCACCCACAATTCAGAGTATATAGTCACATACGGCGTTTATAAATTTTTTGAATTAGTTCTTCCTCCCTCCCCCTTTAGCAGGGTTATGGTATTCACTTGAAATCCAAAGGAGTATGTTTGTTTCTTTTCAGTTTTAGGTATTTCCTCTCCTACCCACCGTTGCTGATTTAATTATATGTATAACAGTGCTATCTTCTGAAAGTTGACACTATGTAAGAGGTACCCAGAGAAGTGTCCCTTCCTCCTATATCTCTTCCACTCGGCTTCCTTGTACGTAACTTCCATAACTGTTTTCTAGCTTATCTTTCATACATTTCACGTTGTCATGATGGGCATATATATGCTTTCTTATTTTCTCTTTCTTCTCACATACTATATCCAGAACAGGAAAATCTATAGAGACAGAAGGTACATATGTGTTTGCCTGGGGCTGGGAGACTGGGGGCAAATGAGGAGTGTCTGCTGATAGGTACAGGGTTTCTTTCTGGGATGATGAAACTGTTCTAAAACTGTGGTAATGGTCGCACAGCTCTAAAGTTACTAAACACCATTGAATTGTGAAGTTTAAATGGGTATGTATAGCATGTGAATTATATCTCAGTAAAGATGTTGTGTTTTTTAATACCTAAAAACATTTTTTTAATGTTTATTTTTGAGAGAGAGAGAGAGAGAGAGAGAGACAGAGTATGAGTGGGGGAAGGGGCAGAAAGGGAGGAGTCACAGAATCTGAAGCAGGCTTCAGGCTCCGAGCCGTCAGCACAGAGCCCGAACTCATAAACCGTGAGATTGTGACCTGAGCAAAAGTCTGACGCCCAATTGACTAAGCCACCCCGGTGCCCCAGATGTTGTGTTCTTTTTTTTTTTTTTTTTTTTCATTTTTTTTTTTTTTTAACGTTTATTTATTTTTGAGACAGAGAGCATGAACGGGGGAGGGTCAGAGAGAGAGAGGGAGACACAGAATCTGAAACAGGCTCCAGGCTCTGAGCTGTCAGCACAGAGCCTGATGCGGACGGAGCTTGAACTCACGAACCGCGAGATCTTGACCTGAGCTGAAGTCGGACGCTCAACCGACTGAGCCACCCAGGCGCCCCTGTTGTGTTCTTTTTTTAAAGGTAGCATGTTCTATGTACTCTTCTTGCACTTTGCTTATTTTGCCTTCAGCCGTGTCTCCTGGGAATCACTTCACATCAGTTCATAGAGATCTTTACTGTTTTGAATAATAGCTGCTTAGTACTCTGTTGTGTGTACATAGTTTATTCAGCTCTTCTTCTGTTCTTGGACATTTACGTGGCTTTAAGTCTTCTTCAATGATAACTAGTACTGCAGTGAATAAACATACGCTCATGCTATTGGAGACTTCAGAGTACATCCCTAGAAACAGGATCAAAGGGAAAATGCACATGCGGTTACTAGATAAATGCCATTTATCTCTCTATCTTTTTTTTCATTACTTAAAAAAAAATACACTTTTTACTTTGGAATAATTTTAGACTTACAGAAACATTGCAAAGATAGTACAGAGAATTAGTGCATATACCCTTCAGCCAATTTCCCTGAATGTTAACATCTTCCATAACCATTATCCTTTTGTCAAAACTAAGAAATTAACATTAATACAATATTATTGACTACATTATAGATTTCACTGGGATTTTACCAAATTTTCCACCGATATCCCTCCCTTTTTGATTATTGTGTTAAGAAAACATACTGTGACATCTACCCTCTTAACTTTTCAAGTGTATAGTTAAGTATTGTTAATTATACAATTGTATTGTCATAGAGCAGATCTAGAACTTTCTCATCTTGCATGACTGAGACTTTATACCTGTTGAACAGCAACTCCCCCATTTTCCCCTCCCTCCATGTCCCTGGAACTCACCATTCTAAGTTTTCACTACTTTTAAAGCCATGACTGCATTTGGTCAGTCACAGCTAATTTATAACATAAACCCAGTTCTTTATTGAGCCTGTTCCGTTTCGCATTCCCACCAGCAGTGAATGATTGTGTCCTCCCATAGCCTTGGCAACAGCCTTCATTATCAAGCTTTTCGATTTTAGCCAATAGGAAGGCTGGAAATTTGCCAAATGATGGCTAGTATCTCCTTGTGATTCAAATTAGCATTTCTCTTATCAGTCAAGTTGAATATCTCTTCATATTTTAAGGGCCATCTTTATAATCTTTTTGTGAATTGTCTTTTCATTTTTCTGTAAGATTTTTATTCTTGTTCTTCCTCCATTTTAAAAAGCTCTTTGCATATTAGAGGTATTAATCCTTTATTTCTGTTGTATGTTACAAATATTTTCTTCCAGTTTGTTTTGCATATGTAGAAGTTTTAATTTTATCTATTCCTCTTAATCCCCTTTATTTATTTCACCTATCCCCCACCCCACCCGTCTCCTCTCTGGCAACCACCGGTTTGTTCTCTGTATTTAAGAGTCTGTTTTTTGTTGTTGCTGTTGTGTATTTAAGAGTCTGTTTTTGTTGTTGTTATTGTTGGTTTGTCTTTTTCTTTGTTCATTTGTTTTGTTTCTTAAATTCCACATATGAGTGACATCGTATAGTATTTGCCTCTCTCTGACTTTTTACTTAGCATTATACTCTCTAGGTCCATCCATGTTTTGGAAATGGCTAGATCTCATTCTTTTTTATGGCTGTATAATAGTCCATTGTGTATATATACCACATCTTCTTTGTCTATTGATCTATCAATGGGCACTTGGGCTTCTTCTATATGTGTGCTATTGTAAATGATGCTGCAATAAACATACAGGTGCACGTATCTTTTTGAATTAGTGTTTTCATTTTCTTTGGGTAAATGCCCAGTAGTGTAATTACTGGAACATATGGCAATTCTATTTTAATTTTTTGAGGAATCTCCATACTATCTTCCACAGTAGCTGTACCACTTTGCATTCCTACCAACAGTGCATGAGGGTTCCTTTTTCTCCATATCCTCACCAACACTTGTAATTTCTTGTGTTTTTGATTTTAGCCATTCTGATAGGTGTGAGGTCATATCTCATTGTGGTTTTGATGTGAATTTCCCTGATGATCAGTGATGTTGAGCATCTTTTCATGTCTGTTGGCCATTTGTATGTATTCTTCGGAAAAATGTCTATTCAGGCTGTCTGCCCATTTTTAAATCAGATTATTTGTTTTTTTTTTTTTTTTTTGGTATTGAGTTGTTTAAATTCTTTATGTATTTTGCATATTAACCTCTTTGTAGATATATCATTTGCAAATATCTTCTCCCATTCAGTACATTGCCTTTCTGTTTTGTCAATGGTTTCCTTCACTGTGCAAAAGCTTTTTATTTTGGTGTAGTCCCAAGAGTTAATTTTGCTGTTGTTTCCCTTGCCTTAGGAGACATATCTAGAAAAATATTTACCTAAAAAGCTTTTATTTTTATGTAGCCATACATATATGTATGTATATATATTTTGTATCTGGATTTGATTTGACTTTTTTTAATATTTATTTATTTTTGCGTGCGAGAGAGACAGAACATGAGTGGGGAGGAGCAGAGAGGGAAACAGAATCTGAAGCAGGCTCTAGGCTCTGAGCTGTCAGCAGCTGTCAGCACAGAACCCGATGTGGGGCTTGAACTCACAAACCGTGAGATCATGACCTGAGGTGAAGTTGGATGCTTGACTGACTGAGCCACCCTGGTGCCCTGATTTTTTTTTTTTTTTTTTTTTAAGTGAGCTCCACACCCAGCATGGGGTCCAGTGTGAGGCTTGAACTCATAACGCTGAGATGAAGATCTGAGTTGAGATCAAAAGCAGGATGCCCAACTGACTGAGTCACCCAGGCACCCGTGGACGTTAAATCATAGCTAGAAAGCCTTTCTCTGTACTCATGCTATAGAGGGATTTACCTACATTTTCTTTTAGAACTTGTTTCATATTTTATATTTAGATGTCTGATGCTTTGAAGTTTATTCTCGTATACAGTTTGAGGGATGGATTTAACCTTTTTCCAAATAACTATCCAGTGGTACCAATCCTGTTTGTTAAAAAGGCAGTCTTTGCCTCAGTGGTTTGAGGTATCTCTCTGTCACATGGGTCTATTTCTGGACTTGGTATTCCATTGGCATGTCTGTATGCATGTGCTATGCACTGTTTTAATCAGAGGCTTTTAAATGTGTTTTGATTCTTCTCACGGCTCTTTAGAGTGTGTTCTTAGCTCTTCTTTTGTGTTTATTTTTATATTCGAACTTTGTAAAGAATCAATCTACCACTTATAAAAGAGCTCAATCCTGTCTTGGGGGGATTTCATTAAATACGTACAATAACTTCAGGAGAGCAGAGATTTTGCCTTCCCACTACTTGTCTGTAAGTGTAATTCCCTTCCCCTCCTTGCTACTCTTTGTGCTGCTGTTTACTTCTGCAGATGCTAATGCACCCCGCCTTACAGTGTTGTTATTTTTGCCTTAAATATCAGTTGTCTGGTCAGGAAAGAAGAGAGAAGAAGAAAAATGGTCTTTTACATCATTCACATACTCCCCATTTCCAGTGCTCTTTACTGATTTCTGTGGATCTGAGTTTCCATCTGGTACCCTGCATGATTTTGACATGTCCTTACCAAGAGCAAGGGCTAGCTTTCATTTCAAGCCTGCTTTCATGTTCTTGAAGTGGTGGGAGAGGACATTCTTGCCTTGTTTCTGATCTTATGAGGAAAGCACTGAAGAAAACTGAGACCGATTATATTTGTGATCATTTCTTATGACTCAGTGGGCTGATTTTCAGCTTTACAAGAAATGTGCGAACTTTGATGACTTAAGGTAATTGGTAGAGGAGGGAGTTACCGAATTAGATCTCATCCCAGAATCACCATGCTTGCCACTTCGCACATTGCAAGTCACCCCACCATGAGGCGTAGGAGATACTGCAGGTAATTTTAATATTAGATTAAGCAAAACATAATTAGGAATGTAAATCTGCCCAAAGCCCCTTATGTTCTGTAATGTGCTGTTCGGTCCCAAATTAATGATGTTTTGGTTGGCTCTATTATCTTCTTCATTAATAGAAAATTGTAGTGTTAACTCCTTGAGAATTAGTATTACTTGGGATGAGTATGAATATTTCTACTCTCCTTAAAACCAATCCATTTTAAAAGTTTAACATTTGGTTTCAGCCTTTAAAAGTAGGCATGGCTCCTCGTTTTTTTTTGTTTTTTTTTTTTTTCTCTTATGTCATTTATATGGTAACCTCTCAACCAGTATATCCAGTCAGTCTGAAAATAGGTGCTAGATTAATGTTTACTACTGAATTTTAGAAAGTTCCTGCCCAATATGGACTTTAGTCCCTGGCCTACAGGGAGTCCATTTTTTCCTTTAGCCATCAGTGGGAGTGTGGTACACATGGTGTTGCGTGTCACAGGTCTGGTTGCGTTGATTGATTTGTTCAATTAGGAGTGGAAGACAAGCTTATCCCTTGAAAGAGAACATGAGAGAGCTAAGATTAGAACAGTTAAGCATTTCAGATGGGCAGAACTTCAACTAAGGTGCCCTCTTAGACAGAGATTCGATTACATGTATGGCAATACGTGCTTGGTAATGTTTTATATTGTACTTTTGCCCTTTTACCAAATATTGCCCTTAATATTCTAGATAATGATTTTGTGAGGATGTCATTTAGATGCCCATATTTAAATAACTTGTTCTGTGAATATTTAACATTTCTCCAATTTTTTTTTTAAAGAGTTGTTTTTTTTTTTTTTTAAATAAACCTAATTCTAATGATTACTGCTCCATAGCTGAGAATTTTTTTAATAGGAAGCAAGAACCACCACACTACATAGGACACTTTCCAACTATGGTCAGTTAAGTTTGTAAGTGGTAAACAGGGAGCAGATGTAGAGGACACTGATACGGTCTCTCTTCTAAAAGACGGGCATGTATTCCTTCACTCAAACTTAACAGTAGGTCCATGAAGTAGATAGTGTAAAATCTTGTTTTACAAATGAGGAAGTTAAGAGGGATTAATTAACTTAATTAAGGTCACAGAGCCTCTGGCTTGTGGGGCTAAGTCTGAGACACCTATTTCTTTGATTTCTATCACTTCAGGCTGCTTCCAAAGACCCACACAGTTTGTGGATTGCTGGGAACCTATAAGTGGCACAAATCTTTCCTGAAGCCTCGAGTTCCTTCCCTTTCCCCTCCTCAAATCCAGTTCTTGGAAGATCCAGCATAAGAATAGTGAACTGACTTACATTTCAACTCTTGTCTTTATCTTGTGTCTTTCTGTCTGTCTGTACCTCTCTTGATATATAACTGAACAGGAGCAAAGGAAGTATGTGCATCACTGGCTAGTTGTCAGCCTTTAAGTAATGGGAAGCTTGCTAAGATGATTCTTAACTGCTCTTCCAGTTTTCTGTAATTTATAATGACAAGGTGTCCATCTTTTCATATTGCCAGGTAGATGAATATACAGTGACTTTTCCGTGTTTAAATAATACATGCCTTTGTTTTCAGAGCTCTATATTATTGACCATTGTGTTGAGCTCTTTAACGGTCTCAATTAGTGGCTCAGAAATTCTTATTTTAAAACTCTTGTCCGGAGGGTGCCTTAGATTTCAAATGTAGTTTATGCTTTTAACAAAGAGATGCTCTCCCATGTGGCCTTGGTGTACTGACTAAAATGTGTCTCTCTCTTTTTAAAAGAAAAATTTAAAACATTTGTATTTATTTTTGAGAGAGAGAGAGAGAGCAAGCACAAGCAGGGGAGGGGCAGAGAGAGAGGGAGACACAGAATCTGAAGCAGGCTCCAGGCTTTGAGCTGTCAGCACAGAGCTCAATGTGGGGCGTGAACTCAGGAGCTGTGAGATCATGACCTGGGCTGAAGTCGGATGCTCAACCCACTGAGCCACCCAGGCATAGTGCTGTGTGAAAGGCTCTGTAAAATATTTTACCAGTTACATGTATCTCATCAGAAAGAAAATGGGGACTCCTGGGTGGTTCAGTTGGTTAAGCATCCAACTCTTGATCTTGGCTTGGGTCATGATCTCTGGTCAGTGAGTTGTAGCCCCAGTGGGGCTCCACCCTGACAGCATGGAGCCTGCTTGGGATCCTCTCCCTCTGTCTGTGTCCCTCCCCCTTTCATGCGCATGCTCTCTCTCTCTCTCTCTCTCTCTCAAAATAAACAAACAAAAAGAAAACTACAAGCATAGATGAAAATAGCTAGGGATGCTGTTAGGTTTTTGTGTGGGTTCTGGCTCTTCTCCCTTGTTCCTCAAGAGGCGTCAGCTCCAGCTTTTGTCCGCTGCCCTTATGGCGCTGTCTGGTCAGCAGAGCATGTTTTAACCGTGTGCTTTGCCTGACACCTAACACGGCAGTGGCACAGGGGTGATTTCGATGCTGGGACCAGGCTTTGTCCCGGGAAGAGTAAGGAACCTTTATTTCACATCGGGAAATATCTCTGAGGGGAAATTTTCATGGGTTAGATTCAGAGCAGTTCAGTTTTGGGAACTGTTCTCACTGTTTTGGCTTCTCCCCTGACTCCGTGTTGAGTCATGATGATTCATTGGTTTAAAGCTGCTTCTCTTCCCAAAGAGCTCAAAACACTTTAACAGGCAATTTCTGCTCCTGGTATCTGCCCTGAAGCGGGCAAGTGGAGAGCTGAAGTGATGACCAGTGGGTAGGGGCAGAAGGGATGGGTCTCCTCCCGCCTGGTTAGGGTGGCCGTTTCTGTCGGCTAGACCCCAGAGCACTCCATCTTTCCAGATCTGTCTCCCAAGGAGTAAAGGCTCTGACCCATCTGCAGAATGTTCTCGTGATTCCAGCCTCGTCAGTATGTCCAGTCAGGCACATCTCCTCCTGGCCTGGTGAGTAAGGCTCCCTTGCGTGAGTTGGGCATTTTAGGAGGCACATTCTCTCTGTGCCACTTTGTAGTACCCTAGAGCAGAGATTCCTGCCAGTGCCTCGTGAGAGAGGAAGCCTGTGCTCAGCACCTCGTTAGCCGTGGGGTAATTGAACACACACGCGTGGTGACACTGGCTTCAGGCCCCAGTTACGTCTGCACAGTTTTCGCCTCTGTGGCCAGTGTGCTTATGGCACCAGGGACAACGCCTTGCGGATAGATAGTAAATGTGTTTGCTTCGTATTATTTGGATTTCTCTTTTGTTCTTTCCTGCTGGTGATGTCTGAGTAGACACTTGAATTGTTGTCCAGCAAGGTTCACAGCCACCTCACAGCTTCTCACCTCGTCTGTTTTTAACACTCCCTCTAGCTCCCCACTGACAGATCTCCGAGAAAGGAAAGGAATGTGCGCCCTTCACAGATGCCAAGGGGACCCCTGAAAGAGACTCATTCTAACAGCAGATGTTTTTAATGCTAAAACAAAAAAAGAAAAAAGCCCTAGATATATGTGGTGTTTATAATTTTGTATACCTGATAGGATTACAGTAATTTTAGTCATTCTAAAATTGTTTCAGTTGAAAGGTGAAATACTTGGATGATTTTTGTAAACAAAATTTTTTAATGTTTATTTTTGAGAGAGACAGAGCGTGAGTGGGGGAAGGGCAGAGAGAGAGGGAGACACAGAATCTGAAGCAGGCTCCAGGCTCCGAACTGTCAGCACAGAGCCCGACGTGGGGCTCAAACTCACACACTCTGTGAGATCATGACCTCAGCTGAAGTCCGATGCATAACTGACTGAGACGCCCAGGCACCCCAATATTTAGATGATTTTTTAACTGGTGGCTTGATGAGGGTAGGAACAGCCAACAGCTTTATCATCTAACTGAAGCTCTTTTTCCTTCTAAAGCCAAGTTGCTAACTCTAAGGAACAGTGTGCTCGTAGTACCTACGATTAAGGAGCTCTCACCTTTATATACAATAGTTTTGTATCCTATAGCAAGCATTATTGTTGACGGGAAGAAAAGATTCCTGCTTTCTTATTCAGACCCTGAACTGGTAATATATCAGTATTTATTCATGTTACTACTAGTGCCTTAATAGCATAAATAGTATAAAATCACTTTATAATCACAAATGGGCAGGTTTCACATGACAGTATTATGTTTTGGGTTTTTTTTTCCCCTCTGCATATGTTAATTTTGTCTTTCTCCCTGAATTGCCAGCCTATTACCTAGCTTTCTTCCTCTGTCTAAGGTAGTAAACACAAAATGCCTTCTTCCTTCTTGGATGTGGAGGTAAAGATGTTTCTGTTGTATACCTTTCGGAGGACCCTGGGATCCTGCAAAATTGCACACTAAAGTAACAGGAGAAATAGGGGTGGGAGCAGCCCCCCAGAGCCTATGCAGCTTTGTAACCAGATCACTCACAAACTCAAGCACCAAGAAAATAACGAGTACTTGGGGAGATAATTTGAGGGGCAGCCCAGGCAGGTACTCCGAGTGGCAGAAGGCTGCCGCAGGGGCTATTAAAAGTGTACGAAACCCTTTGGTCTCTGAAGCAGCTTCAGAGTTGAACAAGAATTACGTGAGGGAAGCTGGTCATGCTTCAGATCTGTGGTGGTGTCACCCCAGACCCACAGACTGCTGCAGTCTGGGCCGGCTTCTCTTCTCCCCTCCAGCAGCCCCCTGTGTGAACCAAGACGCAGACCTCCCGTGTTGGTCTACTAACTGGATTATTTGTCTTAAATTAAAAAAAAAAAAAAAAAAAAAAAAAACGATTTGCACAGAAGATGGAAACATTCTAAAATCCATTCATCCATGAATGAATGAACATGTGTGGACACACAAAGGAATATTGTTCAGCTTCAAAAGGAAGGAAATTCTGACACATGCTATGGGATAGATGAACCCTGAAGACCTTATGCTGAGTGGAATGAGCCAGTCACAAAAGAGGACAAATACTGTATAATTCCATTTCTATGAGGTTCATAGAGTAGTCAGCTCCCGGAGGCAGAAAATAGAATGGGGGTTTCTGTTTACTGGGTCCACAGTTTTGGTGTGGGAAGGTAGAAAGTTCTGGAGATGGGTGGCATTGATCGTTGCCAAACGAGGTGAATATACTTAACGCCACTGAAGGGTACACTTAGATTAAAAATATTTTTTTGTGGTATATTTTACCACAAAAGTCATTTTTGTGGTGTATTTTACCACAGAAAATTTTAAGATTGATTTGTAAAGTGTACATTGTAGCAGGGGAAGAAGTCTTTTATCTGCTGTGTTGCAAATATTTCTCCCACACTGTCATTTGTCTTTTGACGCCAAAGTTTTTGACTCTACAGACACTTTACACTTTTGGGGTCATACGCATTTTGTAGTATGTTTATAAAGGTCTTCCTCCCTTCTAAGGGTATAAAATAAAACAAGATCTACCTATGTTTTCTTCTAGCACTTACACTTTTTTTTTTTTAATGTTTAAGTCTTTGCTCCATATAGAATTCATTTTGGTATTGGGAATTTTGTGGTTTAGGACAGCGTGGCAGGGATATTACCAAGGCTTTATTATTTTCAAGGTTTATTAGGACTTCAGAAAAGCAATTTTTGCTCCCTGAGGCTTAGGAACTGTTGAATTTTAACATGTATGGTTGTTGGAATGGAGAGGTGAGGGGAATAAAAGACATGAACTCTGTGCTACTTGATGAATTATGAGGACTTTTATAACATGCTGGCCTAAAGCAAAGTCACATTTCCTTCCTTTTTGACAAGCTGACTTAGCATTTTTTTTATGTGAAAAATATGGAGCAGAGAGGTTAACAAAGTCCCTTAAGAGACAGCATCTCATTTAAAAAGCATAATCCAGGGGCTCCTGGGTGGCTCGGTCAGTTGAGTGTCCTACTTCAGCTCAGGTCATGATCTCGCGATTTGTGAGATCGAGCCCCGCGTTGGGCTCCGTGCTGACATCTTGGAGCCTGGAGCCAGCTTCAGATTCCGTGTCTCCCTCTCCCTCTCTCTGTCTCTTCCCCCACTCGTGCTGTCTGTCTCTCAAAAATAAATAAAAAATAAAACATTTAAAAAAAAAGAAAGCATAATCCAGTTTGGAAGCAAAATAACTGACGTTGGTACCCCAGGCTTTCCTCTGAAATATTCCCAAGGCATGTCGCGGTTGCCGGCCTCAGGTGGCTGCCCTTCCGAGTGGAGAGGAAAGCAGGCGGCTTCATTTTCCATCATCTGAGGTCTCCGCTCCGAGGAGAGGCCTGGTGAACTTAGTGCCTCGCAGGTGCCAGCCGAGAGCTGGAGCTGGACGGGCAGGGACACGTCCTGGTGGCATCTGGAATTTTGATTCTGGATCGGAAGCCGTCCAGAGGCCGAAATGGGAGGACACCCCAAGTCTGTAATCATTTTTCTTTTCACCCATGGTTTGCTGGAAAAGTGTGTGGACATCGACAGGAAGAACTGGGTCCTAATCCCCGCTCTACCGCTCACTAGTTGTTTGACACGGGAAAGTCAGCTAACCACTTTAGGCCTCACTTTTTGTGTGTGTAAAATGAGGCAGTTGAATCAGATACAGTACAGCCCCTCAGACAGCTCCAACAGTCCGTGTGGTGCGCTGGCCCAGAGGGCTTCTGCGTCCCGTCCCGTGGTGTAGGTTCCGTTTCCTCATCAGTGTGTTCCTGCCCCTGCTCAGCCCCACCCATCATGCAGACACAAGAGAGCGGGCACACCCATGCTTTCTGGCGGTCCCTGGAAACTCGGACCTACCCTCAGGGAGCTGAGTGGCTTTGCGTTTTGCCCTTAGTCATTTTCTTTTGGTTTGGGCACTTGGGTTAATAAAATCAAACGTAACAACTTACTGTGTGTCTTCATGGATGTATAGAGAGTAATTCATATATAAGAAGTGCTGAGAATCTAGACATACACGCAAGAAAGACAGTGTACTAGAAATAGAGGAAAGAGAACATGTTAAATAATACGCCAAATATAACGAAGGGTGTTGTTGTTTCACTGGGGTCAGTGCGCGCTTGGTTGGATCGGGTCCAGGAGTGAAATTTCATTCTCTTTTTCCTGACTTTGAAAGAAAGAATTCCTGGAGGAGGTGAGTTTGGATTTGACACTGAGAGGTGGGTAAGTTGTGTGGGTGGTACTACAGACGTTTACTTAACACTGAATTCATGTCAGACACGGGGTAGGTGTTTTACATATTATTTCATTCTGGAAACAGCCCTACGGAAAGAGTGCTACTATCCTCATTTTTCCATTTTTCAATGAGAAAACTGAGGCCCAGAGAGTTTGGGTAACCGCCTCAGGTTTTCACAGCAACTAAGCAATGAAAAGCAGTGATCTCTGACCTCAAGGCCCATGGTTTTTATATATATCATGCTGTTTTTCATTCTTTTAGAATAACTGAAAATATACAGTCTCAATATTACATATATTTTTCCTAAATGTGTCTTTTTACATTGGATCCCATCCGTGCTTTGAGGAGATTTATAGTTAATGAGGTTATCTAATGCCAAAATTTGGCAAAGTTAAGTGGATCAAGATACCGTATCAATCAAGGTCTTAGTCATAAGCAACTGATAAGAAGTTACAAGTTATAAGAAACTGATTTCGGCTAATTTAAGCAGAAGGGGAATGTATTAGAAATACATTGGGTTAGGTGCTTGGGTGGCTCAGTCGGTTAAGCGTCCGACTTCGGCTCGGGTCATGATCTCATGGTTCATGAGTTTGAGCCCCACGTCGGGGTCTGTGCTGACAGCTCAGAGCCTGGAGCCTGCTTTGGATTCTGTGTCTCCCTCTCTCTGCCCCTCCCCTGCTCATTCTCTGTCTCTGTCTTTCTCTCTTTCTCTAAAAATATATATATATATAAATTTTTTTTTTAAAGAACTGCATTGGGTTGCTCACAGTCTCTCTGGAAGCATCTGAGAACCAGGTTCAAGCTTGAGGGCTTGGAACAGGCCTCCCGTTCTGTGGAAGAGCTGACCCCGTGAGGGCTTGCTGCTGGTGCTCTGCCCAGGACACTGCGGTTTGTACCAACCCCTCCAACGTTACCGACCTTTTAGAAGTCGGTTATAGTTGCTCCCACCCAACACTAACAATGGAATTTGCATGCTCCCTTATTCTTGTCATTGGTTTTTGACTCAGAAACTAGACATGAGTATTCATGATCAACATGGCCATTGTGTGTGTGTGTGTGTGTGTGTACCCATGTCCTAGAGCAAGAAAATTGGAAAAGGAATATCTGCCATTTTCTCTTTGGTAGTAGGAAGAGGACTCTACTTCATAAGAAAGGGGATTCAGATCTGGTGGCCAAGAGAAGGACAAATGGCTCCTGTAGGTGACAGTTGCTTTAGCAATTCTGGGAGGTTGTTGGCAGCAAATTGATCATCAAACCATAAGACAGAATGCTAAAGATAAACACATACGATTTAGGCAGGAATTATTTTACCTAAAGTAAAAAAAGCAAGCACAATTTGGGTTTAAAGAAAGGAAAATGATAATGACTGATGAATGGAAAAATAAAATGTTATAAATATATCCATACAATGGGATATCTGGCAATAGAAAGAAATGAAATACCAATACATATGGGTACAGGTTTCCTTTCAGGGTGGTGAAATGTTCTCAAATTGATCGTGGCAATGGCTGCACAGCTGTGTGAATATACTAAAGACCATTGAAATGTCTAGTATAAGCAAGTGAATTGTATGGATGTGAATTATATCTCAGCAAAGCTGTCATTAAATAAAGTGAAGCAGGAAACTTTAGGAAACAAGGCTGTCAATTGAGGGGCAGGAAAGGCACTGAAAATAGAAATCGTGGCTTACCTTCCATGATCTCTATTTACTTTTTGAAATCTAGTTCGAGGGACTACACTGAGACTCGTTCTAGCCCGAACCCTGGGAAATCTCTGAGGGGAAGGAAGGAGAGGTGTCTCATGATTCCTGATGATGGGGAAACAGTAGGCTTGTCACTGGTAATTAATAGTTGGCTGGTGTTGTCATTTATGAAACTGAACAATTAGAAGTTAGAATTTGATTTAAACTTGTTAACTGTAGCTGAATGTCAAGTTTTAGACCTTAAAGAAATTATGCTGTGATTGAAAGAAATATGACACCAACCTGATATTTTAATTGACTTATCTGGCTATGCACTCAGATGTTTTGTATTTAAAATTAAAAAAAATTGTTTTTCAGAAACGCTATCCACTTTTCCACACTAGAGTTGCTGAAATGTCAGACAGTTGAGAACATGTAGGCACAATGTAGCTTTGTGGGAGAGGTGACCTTCTAGATCCCAAAGGGTTTCAAGGACTCATTTCTGTAGAGCAATTAAAATTGCATAGTCCTAGAAAAGGGCTTTAGAAGAAAAGGAGGAAAGATTCTTAAATACAGACCCAGATGCTAGGATGAGAATACATGCGGTAATTGTGACCTTGGCATTCTCGCTGTGAATTCCTGCACAGTTGCTGTCAGTTACGTTCTCTATTCTGTGTACTTGTTTGCACATGACTTTCTTCTTGTATGTGAAAAATAATCTAAGTATGGTTCAAGGATCTTCAGCTTTGTCACCTAAAAGAATGAGTTGGTTTGTACTCGGGGAACACTTTTTTGGGGAAGAAGAATTACCAAGATTAAGAGAACAGTTTCTCTACAAATTAGAAATCTTACAAAATTTTGTATGCTAGCTTGCAAGTTAACAATAGAAAAGACCTTTACTGAAGTGAATAAATATAAACAATTTGAATTAAGGTTGCATTTTCCAAAGGGAACCACATTTTAGCACATGAATGAAATAGATTACACATCGTAGCAAGATGTTTGGGCCCCTCTAGCTGTTTCTAGTTTTGGTATTATATGTTTTCCGGATCAGTAATTGCTACCTGTGTGATGCTACAAGGAACTGCATTTGAAAAGTCCCCTGTCAAGTTTCTCAGGATCCTGAGAAACTTAACAGAAGGCCGTGGGGGAGGGGAAGGAAAAAAATCAAGTTAGAGAGGGAGGGAGCCAAAACATAAGAGACTCCTAAAAACTGAGAACAAACTGAGGGTTGTGGGGGGGGGGGTGGGAGGGAGGGGAAAGTAGGTGATGGGCATTGAGGAGGGCACCTGTTGGGATGAGCACTGGGTGTTGTATGGAAACCAATTTGACAATAAATTTCATTAAAAAAATAAATTAATTTGCTAATGGGAAAAAAAAAAGAAAAGTCCCCTGTCATATTATGTGAACCTCTTCACTGTGTCTAAGCAGGGCTGAGAAAAGAGGGCTGCTATTACCAATGTTACCCTCTCAGTGGCCCTAAAACATCTACTGAATGATGCACAACCTCCTTATTTTGGCATTCGACCACTGCTACCTGGTTCCCACCTACCTTTCCAATCTATCACACATAGAGCTAATGCTTTCATCCAGTTGGACTCTTTCCTGATGATCATCCCTTCCTGCCTCTGTCTTACAACATTGTAGCATTTCTTCCCTTTCCTGAGGATGCCCCCCCTTCTTCTCCATCATGTCTCTTGGTCTCAATCATACTGTTGCACCCAGGACCACTTCAAATACCATTTTTTTTTAACATTTATTCATTTTTCAGAGTGAGAGAGAGCATGAGCAGGGGAGGGGCAGAGAGAGAGAGAGAGAAAGACACAGAATCTGCAGCAAGCTCCAGACATTGAGCTGTTAGCACAGAGCCTGATGCGGGGCTGGAACCCCGCATCTCACGAACTGTGAGATCATGACCTGAGCTGAAGTCGGACGCTTAACTGACTGAGCCACCCAGGCACCCCTCAAATACTATTTCTTAAATCGCATGAAGTGCCTCCCTTAAGCCCCCTAGAGTTTCAGAACTATGGCACTTTCTACTCCTTTTTGTGCTGTCCTGTTTCTGCCTTATTTCATAGCTGCTTGGGTGTTACGGATTGAATTATATCCCCTTGAAAGATAGATTCAAGTCATAACCCCCAATACTTAGGAATATGCCTTTATTTTTAAATAAGGTCTTTGCAAATATAATCAAGTTGAGATGAGATCCTACTGGATTAGGGTGGGCCCTAATCCAATGAGTGATGTCCTTTAAAAGAGAGGGAACTTTGGACAGAGACACAGTAGAGAGGGGAGATGGGGGAGGAAGATGTTCGTGTGACCCAGAGGCAGAGATTGGAGCGATGCAGCTATCAGGTAAGGAGTATGGAGAATTGCCAGTAGCAGCAGAAGCTAGGGAGAGGGAAGGAAGGATCCCTTCCTGGAGCCTTCAGAGATAATACAGCCCTGCAACACTTCAATATTGAACTTTTAGCCTCCGGAGCTGTGAGAGAATGAGTGTGTGTTTGTTTTTTTTTTTTTAATGTTTGTGTATTTTTGAGAGAGAGACAGAGTGTGAATAGGGGAGGGGCAGAGAGACAGAGAGACAGAGACAGAGAGACAATGTGGAATAGGCTCCAGGCTCCCAGCTGTCAGCACAGAGCCCCATGCGGGGCTTGAACTCACGCACTGAGAGATCATGATCTGAGCTGAAGTTGGATCGGATGCTTAACCGACTGAGCCCCCCAGGCGCCCCAAGTGTCTGTCGTTTTTAGCCACCCAGAGTGTGGGAGTTTGTTAAGGCAGCCCTTGCAAACTGATACAGTTGAGTTTATCTAACCGCTCTTGCTGCTGCCTCCACCGCCCCTGCCCATTATGCTGTAAATTGGTTAAAAGTTTGGGATGTGATTTGCTCATTACTGTCTCCTCAGCACTGACAGATTCATTCAGCTATGTTTTTGTAAGAACAAGTGTCTGTTTCTCGGGGCACCTGGGTGACTCAGTCAGTTGGGTGTCCGACTTCTGTGCTGACAGCTCAGAGCCTGGAGCCTGCCTTGGATTCTGTGTCTCCCTCTCTCGGCCCTTTCCCCGCACATGCTCTCTCTCAAAAAGTAAATAAACATTAAAAAAAAAGTTTTTAAAACAAGTTCCTATTTTTGAGATATAATTTGTATACAGTAAAATTTACCCTTTCCTGGTCAGTTTTTACAAATGTGTGGTCTGTGGCTACCACCACAGTACCAAGATACGGTACTTTTCCATCGACCCAGAAACGTTCCTTGTAACCCACTGCAATCCCCTCTCTGTTCTCCCAGCCCCTGGCCACCTCTGATTTGTGGGTTTTGTCATTTTCAGAATGCCATATCACTGGAATCTTATAGCATGTGGCCTTTTTGTGTCTGGCTTCTTTCCCAGTGCATAATGCATTTGAGACTCATCTGTGTTCTTGCAGGTATGAGTATGCTCCTTTTTATTGCTCATCGAGCTAATTTTTATTGAGTGTTGTTATGCACTAGCTGTTGTGCGAATGCTCCGCCGATACAGTAATGAATAAGGTGGGCACTATCCCTACCGTCTCGGAGTTTGTGGATCAGACAAGTACAAAAAGAAAGAGTATCATTAGTGCTGCAATGGTGCAAGTGCAGTGTATCATGGGAGCACAGAGCAAGAATATTTAACTCACATTTGAAGGATCGTGGAAGCTTCCCAGGGGAGCTGCTGCTGAACTTGAGACCTAAGAATGAGTGATTGGGCTGCAAGCAGGTGATGGGAGGGATGAATTCAGACCTGTACCAGCTCAAGAGAGTTGGTGGTTAAAAATTCAGGAGCTTTGCAAGCTGGTTGTTGAATCACTGATAGCTTGACATTGGTCTGGTGAGAGTATTTATACCACTGATATTGTTAAATACCTCGAATTGGGAAGTTGTTTTCTTCTTTAGACAGTCTCCTTGCACACCACACTGGATGGACAAGCATTATAGTCAGGGGAGATTGTTAACTGTGAAAGCAAGAAGGAGCATGGTGTTTCTGCAGAACTGAAATAAAATCAGTAGGGTTTAAGTGTAGAGTGTTGAGGGGAGAACTGACAGCTAGAGAATTAGGTGGGGGCAGATCGTATTGGGGGAGGTAAGCCGTATTAATAAGCCATGATGTCATTTTCTTATTTTAACATCTGTGTCAGTTCTGGCTTGGTTTCAATCGATTGATTATTCTCACTGGGGAGAATTATTCTCCTGCTTTACATGCCAGGCAGTTTTTGATTGTACATCAGAAACTGCAAGTTTTACCTTCTGTATTCCTGTAAATCTTGGGCAGTTTTGTTCTGGGACACAGGTAAGTTTTACTTGGACACAGTTTGATCATTTCGGTCATTTGTGTAAGATTCTTTGCTTGGGACCAGAGCCATGTTTAGTGGAGAGTTAATTCTTCCTACTGTTGGAGCTAAGACCCTTTGAATTCTCTACTGGATGCCCATGAATTATTAAGTTTTCTAGTCTGACTGGTGGGAACAAGCACTATTCCTTGGCCCTGTTTGAGTATCAGGTAGGTACTGACTGGTTCCTGTAAATCCTGGGTCATTTTTTTCTTGACCTTGAACAGTTCCTCACACGTTTGCAGTGATCACATTCTGGTCAACATTTGAGGGGGACCGTCTCGAGCTCCCGAGAGTTCTCTCTCTCAAGCATCCTCCCTGCTGCTATTCTCTCCTGAAGACTCTATTTACCTCATTTCCCTGGATTCTTACTTCCATGTTCTAATTTCAGGGAGTCTGCCTGACTCTGCCTAATCCCCCCTAGATTTTTAGGCTATTTCAGGTGAAGGATAAGTTGGGTTCCTGGTGTTTCTGCAGAACTGAAATAAAATCAATATTAAATAAATCAATAAAATCATTGATTTTATTACAGCTAAATAGTAGCTCAATCAGTCAATCAATCAATCAAATCATTGGCTGGACCTAATATCAGTGGAGGGCAATTAAAGAGAGGTTTACATGGGGCTGGTGGGATCAGATTTGCTTTTTTAAAACATCAGTTTGAATGTAATATAGAAATAGATTGAGGGTGCCTGGGTGGCTCAGTCGGTTAAGCATCTGACTTCGGCTCAGGTCATGATCTTGTGGTCCATTAGTTTGAGCTCCGCCTTGGGCTCCATGTTGACAGCTTGGAGCCTGGAGTCTGCTTTGGAATCTGTGTCTCCCTCTGCCTCTGCCCCTCTCCCGCCTACTCTGTGTCTCTCTCGCTCTCAAAAATAAATAAACATTAAAAAAAAATAAACAGATTGTTTTGCTTACCTGTTGGGGTTGCTGGGGACCTGAAAAAAAATTTTTGGAGTTAGGTAAACCAGCTACAGTGGTAGCGCAATAATTCAGTTAAGAGATAGTGGTGACTGGGGTGCCTGGGTGGCGCAGTTGGTTAAGCGTCCAACTTTGGCTCAGGTCAGGATCTTGTGGTTGGTGAGTTCGAGCCCCATGTCGGGCTCTGTGCTGACAGCTCAGAGCCTGGAGGCTGCTTCGGATTCTGTGTCTCCCTCTCTCTCTCTGCCCCTCCCCTGCTTGTGCACTCTGTCTCTCTCTCAAAAATAAATAAATATTAACACAAATTAAAAAAAGAGATAGCGGTCACTGAAACTAGGGAATCGTCAATATGTATTAACAACAATGTACACATGGGAGAGGTATCTGTGAGGCAGAAAATGTGAACCAAACAGGAACCGTAACAATGGAAAATTAGTAGGGTAAGTTTCATCGACAACAAATCTGTTAAAACTCGGTCGGGTCTGATTAATAAAATAAAAGATACGGCATACTGCAGAGGCAGAGTAAGTATGAATTCAGAGAGGATGCCCACCAGAGGTCAAATCCAGAAACCTGAGTATGGATATGAAGGAACAGTGACATTAAGCCCTTGAGGAAAGTTGAAGAAAAAAATGCTTTCAGGAAAGGAACATTCTCAGATCTTGTGATGCTGTAGAATTGGGGCATCCAAAATGTGGCCTGGTTTAGTGTCCAGATACCACTTTTAATCACATAGATTGGGCATAACAATTAGCCTGGAAAAATCATGTGGAAAAATGGATAGTTTAATAATCAATTAAATATAAATTAAACAAGAAACCTTACTTCATATACTTAATGAATATACTAAATAAGAAACCTTATACTTATTATAATTGTGAACATAAGTACAGAAGTTATTGATAAGGCTTTGGGGAAAGAAGTGAATTAATTTAAAATGTCTTCTGCCTTTTAGTAGACATATAAGTAGTAGAATATAAATTCCAAGAGAGCAGGGACTCTGTTTAACCTTCGTATCTCCAGCTTCTAGTCTGGCATGATAGCAGGTACTTAAATACATGTGTAAGTGGGTGAATACATTGTAAGTGTGTTCAGATTGTATTCAGTAGACCAGGAGAGCAACATACAGAACTAGTTTCAAAGTATATTTTATCTTTGGACCCAATAATTGCAGTTTCCAAAAATATCTGTCAAGAATTAAAAATGCCAAAAACCTTAGCATTACGTTGAAGTATGAACCTTGAAGAATTAGCTGTGGGATGAAATATGCATTTGACAGATTAAAAAAAATTTTTTTTAAAGAGATACAGACCCCATTATTCCAACTATGCGTGTTGTTTCACTTTTAGTTAGATTTCTTTTTAATGTTTTTATTTATTTTTGAGACAGAGACAGAGTATGAGCAGGGGAGGGGCAGAGAGAGAGGGAGACACAGAATCTGAAGCAGGCTCCAGGCTCTGAGCTCTCAGCACAGAGCCTGACGCGGGGCTCGAACCCTTGGACTGTGAGATCATGACCTGAGCTGAAGTCGGACGCCCAACCGACTGAGCCACCCAGGCACCCCAACTTTTAGTTAGATTTTTGGTATTTGCTGCCAGTGGAAGGATAGCAGTTCAGTTGCTTGCCTGCAGTCTTTCCTGAAGCAGCATCTCTTACCAAAAATGAGGAGTAAGATCCTGAGAAAGGCCTGTCGGTGCCTTCATGTTCTGTAACCACACTCTCCAGAGCAGGCTCCTTCTGGGGATCTGAGCTCTGAGAAGAGCTATTTAAAATTCTTGGCTTCAGGGTTGTTCCTTCTTCCCACTCTTTTCTGTTTGAGAAACCTTGAGGAGGAACTCAGTATCACTGATGGAACACTGTGATCATACCCTCTTCCAACTGCTTCATTGATGTATTGCACATTTGGTGTGAGCCAGAAGTTGCTGATCAGAGGTGCTGTTTAAGCAAAGAAAGGCTCCCGTGGGGTGCAGGCTTCTTCCTGCTGTTCCAAGACATCTCAGGCCATCTCTGTTTTCCTAGTAGTAGTGACCACAATTTTTATTCAGGAAAGATAAAGCACAAAAAGAACAAAAGTAAGTTTCTAAAGGATTTATATGAAGTCTTTATGTGTTAGGAAAACTGGCGTAAAAGCAGAGAATTCTCAGAGAAATACTGCTTTCTAATATAAGCATGGCAGCTTTGTATGCATCTCGTCCAGTAAATAAAATTTCCCCTGGGGATCAATTTCTAAAACTTATTCCTCATAACAAAGGACATCTTTAAAATTTATTGTTTTTAACGTTTATTCATTTTTGAGAGACAGAGACACAGTGTGAGCGGGGGAGGGGCGGAGAGAGAGGGAGACACAGAATCCGAAGCAGGCTCCAGGCTCCGAGCTGTCAGCACAGAGCCTGACGTGAGGCTTGAACCCACAAACCGTGAGATCATGACCTGAGCCGAAGTCAGATGCTCAACCGACTGAGCCACTCAGGCACCCCACAAAGGAAATCTTTTAAAGCGATGTTTTCTAGTAAATATTTTAGGACTTCTTCCCTTTTTATTTTGTATTATTTTTTCCAGGTTTGTTGAGAATTGACAAATATATATATATATATATATTTTTTTTTTTTGACAAATATATATATTTAAAGTATACAGTGCAATGATTTGAGACACAGTTGCATTGTGGAATGATTTGTTGGCTGTGAGAACACTTAAGATCTGCTTTCTGCAACTTACAAGTACGCAACAAAAATTTATTTCCTCATAGTTCTGGAGGCTAAAAGCCCAAGGTCAGGATGCCAGTTTCTGATGAGACTTTCCTTTCTCACTTGCAGATAGTTGCCTACCTTCTCACTGTGTCCTCATGCAGCCTTTCCTTTCTTACACTCCTGGTGCCTCTTCCTCTTCCTTTGTCCCCAAGGTAGGGTGAGATCAAGGGTCACATGCTGTACTGACTGAGCCAGCCAGGTGCCCCTCCCTTCCTCCTCTTACAGGCCCACCAGTCTTATTAGGACCCTGCCCTTATGACCTCATTTAATCTTAATTACCTCCTTAAAGGTCCTCTCTCCAAATATAGTCTCAGGGAAGTTAGGGTTTCAATATATGGATGTTGCAGGGGAGGGGAGCAGGGGAGTGGGCCACTGTCCAGAACACAAAGACTTTTTTTTTTTTTTAACATAAACACAGTATCATTATCACACCTAAAAATAGTAACAATAAACCATATCAAATATTTAGTCAAAGCTCACCTTTTCCCAATTACCTTATAATTTTTCTTAATGTTTATTTATATTTGAGAGAGGGAGAGAGACAGTGCACCAGCAGGGGAGGGGCAGAGAGAGAGAGAGAGAGCAGGAGACAGAATCTGAAGCAGGCTCCAGGCTCTGAGCTGTCAGCACAGAGCCCGATGTGGGGCTCGAACTCACAAGCCATGAGATCATGACCTGAGCTGAAGTTGGATGCTCATCCGACTGAGCCACAGGCGCCCCAATCTTATAATTTTTTTTTATTAAAGCCTCAAAGTTTTATCTTACTGGTAGTCTGTGGGAATGTCTTTGTTTTGTTTAATGTGCATTTATTTACTGTGTTCTCAGCATCGTTCTAAGCACAATGAGAAGCTGAGTGCCCGTGTCAGAAAACGGTAAGCTGAGGTGAACCTCAGTTTCTCCAGTGAGTACCCAACAACAGTGCCAATTTCCTTCACTTCACGTAATGCCTGACTTCTAGATACAATACAGTGTTATTAACTATAGCTACCATGCTGTACGTTAGATCCCCAGAATTTATTCTTTGTATATTGGAAGTTTGTCTCATTTCCATCTTCCCCCGAACCCCTGAACCAACATTCTACTTTCTGCTTCTGTGAGTTTCTTATTTAGATTCCACGTATAAGTGAGATCATGAAGTGTTAGTATTTCTCTATCTGGCTTATTATACTTAGCATAATGCCCTCCAGGTTCATCCATATGGTTGCAAAAAGCAGGATTTTCTGCTTTATAATGGCTGAATATTCCGTGTGTGTGTGTGTGTGTGTGTGTGTGTGTGTGATCTTCTTTATGCATTCATCCGTTAAGGACTTTCGGGTCGTTCCTATATTTTGACTATTGTGAATAAAGCTGCACTGAACATGGGTGTACCAATATGTCTTTGAGATCCTAATTTCATTTCCTTTGGCTATTTATCTGGGAACGGGATTCCTGGATCATGTGGTAGTTCTATTTTTAATTTTCTGAGGGACCACCATGCTGTTTTCTATAGTGGCTGCACCAATTTATACTCCCACCAACCATGTAGAAGAGCTCCCTTTTCTCCACATCCTCGCCAACATTTGTTATCTCTTGTCTTTTGATACTAGCCATTCTGACAGGTGTGAGGTGATAGCTCATGGTGGTTTTGATTCGCATTTCCCTGATGATGAGTGATGTTGAACACTTTTGTGTGAGCAATGGCCATTTGTTTGTCTTCTTTGGAAAGATGTGGATTCCAGTCCTTTGCCCGTTTTAAACAGAATCATTTGCTTTTTAGCTGTTGAGTTGTATGGGTTCTTTAATAAGTTTTAGATTTTAACCCCTTATCAAATATATGATTTGCAAATACATTCTTAAATTCCCTAGGCTGCTTTTTCAGTTTGTTGATTATTTCCTTTTATGTGCAGAAACTCGTTAGTTTGATGTGGTCCCACCTGCTTTTGTTGCCTGTGTTTTTAAGGTCTTAACCAAAAATATCTTTGCCAAGACTGATGTCAGAGAGCCTTTCCCCTTTCTTTTCTTCTAGTTTTATGGTTGCTGGTGTTACATTTAGATCTTTAATCCATTTTCAAGTTAATTTTTGTGAGTGGTGTAAGATAGGTCCAGTTTCTTTGTTTTTTTTTCTTTTTCTTTTTTTGCATGTGGCTATCTGGTCTCCCCAGTATCATTCTTTGAAGAGACTGCCCTTTTTTCCATTGTGTGTTCTTAGTGCCCTTATCTAAAATTAGTTGCCTACACAAGTTTTTCCCTTTTCAGCAATCATGTTCATAGTCATCAGCTCATAAATTTGCACCATCCACTTTCCTTGGCTAGTAGTAATTATTAGAATGTTTTATTTTGAGATCCATTTGAGAAAGTTCCTTTTCATTTTTCTCCAGTTTTGAGGGCAGTGTGAGAGAAATTCCAGTTGATGGTCTCTGTGTCTTCTCTTGCCCACTTGTTATTTATTTATTTACTTATTTATTTAATTTTTTAGTATTTGTTTATTTTTGAGAGAGAGAGAGAGAGAGAGAGAGAGAGAGTGTGTGTGTGAGAGGAGGAGAGGCAGAGAGAGAGGGAGACACAGAATCCAAAGTGGGCTCCAGGCTTTGAGCTGTCAGCACGGAGCCTGACGTGGGCTCGAACTCACAAACCGTGAGATCATGACCTGAGCCGACATCGGGTGCTTAAGTGACTGAGCCACCCAGGTGCCCTGTCTTGCCCACTTGTTTTTAGTCGATGTCTGTGATTTACCATAAGTTCTGAGTGCAAACATAATTCTCTATTTTATGTTTCTGCCCTGTATTTTTGGCAAGCTTCATGAAAATAACATGTTTAATACTTTTCCTTATTTCTTTATCCTCTACCCCCTTTATATTCTATAGACCATATTTATATGGTCTATAAATATATATTAAATATATATTATTTACATAAATATATATCGTATATTATAATAAATATAGGTAATATATAAATATAAAATACATTATATATCCTATATATATTAAATAATATGTATATTAAAGTTTTTTCCATCTTATTTAAGTAATCTGTACACCCAACATAGGGCTTGAACTCATGACCCTGAGATCAAGCATTGCGTGCTCTCCCGACTGAGCCAGCCGGGCACACCTAGACCACTTATATTTATTTGCGGATTTATTTTTTGTACGTTCACTCATCTGCTTATTCCTTCTCGAATGCATAGATGTACACATTATTCATACAGTGAAGACACATTTGCTGTTTACTGTGTGCCAGAAACTGCACTAGTCCCGGAAGTATGTGACAGTGAAGAGATCTGGCTCTGACAGGTACAGTACTTGAGATAATTACGTTAGTGAAGCTGTCTGTGAAATGCAGACGTGATTTGGCTTTGTGTGGAGCACGGCGGCGTGGATCCTCCACGAAGATGAGATCGCTGTGTACCTCAGTCAAACCACTGAACACATACTCTGTTGTGACTCCTTTTGTTCCCCTCAAGGAAGTAGAAAACACTTGCAGTATTGAGGAACAGGACCCTAGGCTCTATCAGTGAGGCAGCACCACCACCGGATTAAGATCAGCGTAGCCCAACATGAAGGGCACTTGGGTGGATACGTGTGGCAAGGTGGATTCTGTGAAGTTTGGTTTTGCAGAACACTGGGTATGTAGGTAGTTGCCTTGCCACGCTACTGTGCTACGAGTAGAAAGCCGCCCCCTTTTTTTTTGTACAGCCAGGCTTTATGACCACCCCCCACCCCTGCCCTCAGTAACATTGTATGCCAGATGCTCTATATACATAGGTGGTGAAAAGGGGCCGTAGTTGCTCTGTAGGCCTCAAAGGTCATGACCCAAAGAAGATTAAAACCACAGTTTGCACATATTCGCTTTAATTTGTGATGGGAAGGCAAAGCAAAAAAGTTGTAAAATTCGAATTACTCTGCCTATCATTTGGCCCTTTAAATCGTAGCTCAGTAGAATGATACTTGAGTGTTTTTCAAAAATAAAAATAAAAAAGTAAAGACAATGTCATGGGAGAAGAAGGCATGATGGATGCTGATGTTTTTGTTTTGTTTTGTTTTCCATGCAGAAACACATTTCATACTCACTGGGTTGAATAGGATGAAGGAGAGGCAGAGAAACAGATCATTTGAGGTTTACACTGATTGGAATGTGAGAGGGAGACTCTGAGGGACAACATGATGTTCTTAATGAGCCTAATATTATTTTAGAGTTTTCAGCTGAGATCATAATGTGTGTAAAAACAACAAAATAAAATAAAACAGACTTCGTAAGCCAAGAATGGAGAGGGCAATAAAAGCCAGAAATCTGCTGGATGCTAACAGTAATGATCTTGGTATTGGTTAGAAATGGTTTCATTATACTGATTTAGATTAAAGGGCCATTGTTATTTGGATAGTGAGATCTTATATAGTTATCATGTGAAGTATTTGTATTGCAACAGAAAAAAGATGCCCGTTTTTATAGTTTGTTAATAAAATAGATTTTTTTAAATTAGAAATTTAGAAAATTAGAAAATTAGAAATTAGAAATTTAGAAATTTAGAGAATTTAGAAATTTAGAAAATTACAAAATGTTTGAAATATAAAATATGATCACTAAATATTTTCTGAAAGATATATTTTCAGGTACGTACAAATGAAAAGAATTTTTTTTTTAAATATGTATAAGAGTACATCTTACTTGAGCTACCGGAATAGGAAAAAAGAATTCCATGCCCAGTGGGTGGCTCCAAGTCACGACCCTGAGATCAAGAGTTGCAGGCCCTACTGACTGCAGCCCTTTCTGCCCACAGATCCTATCCCTGTGTTTTTATTTATTTTATTTATTAATCACCTTTTTGCATCAAAGATGTCTTCAAGGATTCTTTCTTGGCCATTGGCTCTGGACCAACCCACCATCACCCCAAAACTTCATCAGATAGGATACAAGCTCCAAGAGGGCACAGACTTTGTTTTATTCACCACTGTATCACCCACATCTGGGACTGTAGGATAGGTGGTCAATAAATGTTGAGCCAGTGTATGAAAGAATGAATGAAATTGACAGCTGAGAAAATGGAGTTATCTAAGATGAAACTAGAACCTAGTCGTCCCAACTTTAATTACTTTTATTTTTTTTAAGTTTCTTTCTTTATTTTTAATGTTTATTTTTGAGAGAGAGAGAGAGAGAGAGAGAGTGAGCGAGTGGTGGAGGGGCCGAGAGAGGGAGATGTAGAATCTGAAGCAGGCTCCAGGCTCTGAGCTGTTAGCACAGAGCCCGACGCGGGGCTCAAACTCAAGAACTGTGAGATCATGACCTGAGCCGAAGTTGGATGCTTAACTGACTGACCTACCCAGGTGCCCCTTACATTTATTTTTGAGAGAGAGAGTGTGCATGAGAGTGTGCACACCCGTGAGTTGGGGGAGGGGCAGAGAGAGAAGGAGAGAGAGAGAACCCAAGCAGGCTCTGTGCTCTCAGTGCGGAGCCTCATGCGGACTCCAGCTCAGGAGCCGTGATACCGTGACCTGAGCTGAAATCAAGAGTTGGATGCTTAACTGACTGAGCCACCCAGGCACCTCTCCCAACTTTAAATATATCTTATATCTATTATGTGATTTGCCTTTACTCTTCATGGTTGTACAGAAAAAGAACACAGCAGGCTTGAGGCTGCTTATCCAAAAGAAAGTCCTGCTTGCAAGGTTGGTTGGTGTCTGGGAACTTGGAATTTGGGAGGATTCTTACCATTCTCCGAACCAATCAGAGTGGCTCACCATGCCTAGATTGTTCATACAGGCTATATAGTTTATGTTGGACACCTGCTTTCCTTTTGCATATCTGGAATTTTGGAGCAGGGGTATAGAGAGAGTGCTTATGTGCTCAGTTCCCAGTAAGAACCCCAGTACCAAGTCTTTAATGAGTCTTCCCTGGTGGGTAATACATTACACGTGTTGTCATATCTCCTTGCTGCAGGAAGTAAGCACTTCCAGTGGGACTCCAGTGGGAGAGGACTCTTGGCTGCTTGTGCCTCTGGACTTTCCCCGATGCACTTTTTCCCTGGCCTGATTTTGCTTTGTGCTTTTTTGCTGTAATAAATCGTAGCCACAAGTACAACTATATGTTGCATCCTATGAAGTCCTTCTAACAAATTATTGAGTCTGGAGGTTGTCTCGGGGCCCCCTGACACAATGGTGTTGCTTAGCGTGCTCTTTTGGCTCATCAGTGCGTTACATCCTTCCGTGTTAGTTATACAAGCCTGTCTCAATCTTTTTAATGGCTGTGTAGTGTGCTATATTAGGAACATGCTGTGAGTTATTTAACCGTTCTGTTAATGAATATTCAGAATGATTCTGGTTTTTCATTTTTATAAATAGTGCTTGTACACATACACTGGGTTCTAAAAGTAGATACGCTTTTGTCCATTTTGATAGGTACTGCCCAATTATCTTTTTAAATTTTTTTGAATGTTTATTTTTATTTTCGAGAGAGAGAAAGAAACAGAGTACAAGTGAGGGAGGGTAGAGAATGGGAGAGACAGAGCAGACTCCAGGCTCTGAGCTGTCAGCACAGAGCCTGACACAGGGCTCGAACCCACAAACTGAGATCATGACCTGAGCCAAAATTGGATGCTTAACCACCCAGGAGCCACCCAGGAGCCCCTGCCCCGTTATCTTTTTTTTTGCGGGTGTGTGAGATCTGCTTGTTTCTTTTTATTTATTTATTTTTTAATTTTATTTTTTTAATTTACATCCAAATTAGTGAGCATATAGTGCAACAATGATTTCGGGAGTAGATTCCTTAATGCCTCTTAGCCATTTAGCCCATACGCCCTCCTACAACCCCTCCAGTAACCCTGTTTGTTCTCCATATTTAAGACTCTTTTGTGTTTTGCCCCCTCCATGTTTTTATATTATTTTTGCTTCCCTTCCCTTATGTTCGTCTGTTCTGTATCTTAAAGTCCTCATGTGAGTGAAGTCATATGATATTTGTCTTTCCCTGACTAATTTTGCTTAGCATAATATTCTCTAGTTAATCCACATTGTTGCAAATGGCAAGATTTCATTCTTTTTGATTGCCAAGTAATACTCCATTGTATATATATACCACATCTTCTTTATCCATTGATGTCATCCATCGATGGACATTTGGGCTCTTGCCATACTTTGACTATTGTTGATAGTGCTGCTATAAACATTGGGGTGCATGTGCCCCTTTGAAACAGCATACCTGTATCCCTTGGATAAATACCTACTGGTGCTATTGCTGGGCTGTAGGATAGTTCTAGCTCTATTTTTAATTTTTTGAGGAACCTCCATACTGTTTTCCAGAGCGGCTACACCAGCTTGCCTTCCCACCAACAATGCAAAAGAGATCCTCTTTCTCCACATCCTCGCCAACATCTGTTGTTGCCTGAGTTGTTAATGTTAGCCATTCTGACAGGTGTGAGGTGGTATCTCATTGTGGCTTTGATTTGTATTTCTCTGATGAGTGATGTTGAGCATTTTTTCATGTGTTGGTTGGTCATCTGGATGTCTTCTTTGGAGAAGTGTCTATTCATGTCTTTTGCCCATTTCTTCACTGGATTATTTGTATTTTGGGTGTTGAGTTTGATGAGCTCTTTATAGATTTTGGATACTAACCCTTTATCTGATATGTCGTTTGCAAATATCTTCTTCCATTTTGTTGGTTGCCTTTTAGTTTTGCTGATTGTTTCCTTCACTGTGCAGAAGATTTTTATTTTGATGAGGTCCCAATGGTTCATTTTTGCTTTTGTTTCCCTTGCCTCTGGAGACATGTTGAGTAAGAAGCTGCTGCAACCAAGATCAAAGAGGTTTTTGCCTGCTTTCACATCGAGGATTTTGATGGCTTCCTGCCTAACACTGAGGTCTTTCATCCATTTTGAGTTTATTTTTGTGTATGGTATAAGAAAGTGGTCCAGGTTCATTCTTCTGCATGTCGCTGTCCAGTTTTCCCAGCACCACTTGCTGAAGAGACTCTCTTTATGCCATTGGATATTCTTTCCTGCTTTGTCAAAGATTAGTTGGCCATACATTTGTGGGTCCATTTCTGGGTTCTCTATTCTGTTCCATTGATCTGAGTGTCTGTTCTTGTGCCATGCCCAATTATCTTTTTAAAAGGCGGTTCCAATGTACATTTCCACTAACAATGTAAATGCCCCATGTCTCCACATTCTTTTTTTTTTTTAATATGAGATTTACTGTCAACTTGGTTTCCATACAAACACCCAGTGCTCATCCCAACAGGTGCCCTCCTCAATGCCCATCACCCACTTTCCCCTCCCTCCTACCCCCCCATCAACCCTGTTTACTCTCAGTTTTTAAGAGTCTCTTATGGTTTGGCTGTCTCCCTCTCTAAGTTTTTTTCCCCCCTTCCCCTTTCCCATGGTCTTCTGTTAAGTTTCTCAGGATCCACGTAAGAGTGAAAACATATGGTATCTTACAAACCCTGTTACTCTTTTAGATTTTTATGTCTCATGGTCAAAAAGTGAAATGGCCTCCTATGGTTTAAATTTGAATTTTCTAACAACTAGCAATTTTGAGCATCTTTTCCTATGTGAGCTTAATCTGTCTATTTTTATGTTTTGTTCTCAATTTTGTTGAGTGTCTTTTCTGAGTTGATTTGTAGGTGCTGTTGGTGTACTAAGGATTTCAGCATTTTGTCTTTTTTATGTTGCTAATTTTATTTTTTTATATTCAAGTCAGTCTTTTTCTAATGTTTGTAGTCTTTTGCCTAACAGAAGTTTTCAGTTTTGAGTAGTAAACTCTGTTCATCTTTTCCTTTATGGGTTTTCCGAATATCAAGTCTTGCTTTGAAAAGCACTACCCCATTCTAAGATAATAAAACTATTCCTTTCTGGGGATGCCTTTGTGGATCAGTATCCAACTTTTGCTCAGGTCATGATTTCATGGTTCATGGGTTCAAGCCCCATGCCGAGCTCTGTGCTGACAGCTCAGAGCCTGAAGCCTGCTTCAGATTTTGTGTCTCCCTCTCTCTCTGTGCCCACCCCCATTCCCATGGTGTCTAGTTACATATACCCCTTGTCACGAAGGGTGGCCTTTTATGATTGCTGGATCTGACACTCTTGAGTCAGATACAGTTTTTACGTGTAAATGGTTACCTGTTGTTCATGGTGTTGGTGAAAACTCTGTCCCAGGCTGAACATTTACCCTGACCCCTGTGGAGTCCTGCCTGGGCACCGGTGTCAGGAGCAGTTGAGAGAGAGCTCTGGGCCTGGGTTGATCGTCTTGAGTCAGAGTCATCAGGTCATTTTGGATCTTACTTGTTTCAGGTCATGTGGCCTCTCATGCCACACAACACATCGTGGTTCATAGTCCTTGATAAGTGGAGCTGCTTTGAGAACTTTAGGAAGTCATCTCACTACATGTGAGATGTCTCCCTTTATGTTGATGACCCTCTGCATAAGGCTGATCTCTGTCTGCCATTTTATTCTGGTGTCCATTTCATGGCGATTTTTTTCTTCACATAGGTGGATAGTGTATATTTTGATGTGGTTTATGGTTATTCATTGCTTAAGTGTCTCATTGTGAAGCCAGTCTTCTATGGCCTTCATGCCATTAGGTGATCATAGGCCCAGCAACCAAACCAAGAAAGAGGGAAAGTTAATTGTGTATTATACAAGCTATCAAAACCTTTTAAAGTTTGAAAAAAAATATGTAAACTACATAATCGAAGCTTTCTCTAAAGACAGTTAAGTTACCTTGAAAGACTGCATCTATAAATAGAACTATCAGCTTTTAAATGTCACATATAACTGTTCAAGAAAAAAAATCTAGTTCCCATTTGGCAGCCGGATAGACCTCTTCAGAAAGAAACCAAAGGAAAGCAATGCCAGAACTTATTACATTTGAACAGCTTTAAAAATATAATGGGTTTAGAAACATTGACATTTCAAATAGCTGTTTTTTCCCCTCATTTACCACCAGAAAAGAGAAAATCTTTTAACATCTCCTATAAAAAAGGGTGATAAAAATTGACATTATATTTTGTAACAAAATACCACTTTACAATTCAATTACAATTCTGACATAAAGACCATTTTAGCAATAATACATTTTCACAATGATAGTTATAAATAAATGAGCATAATATGGATCACTCACTAAAATTTAACTTGAGAACCTGAGTACAATTGACTGGACATAGGCATGTGGAGCAGCAGAAAGGAGTTTAGGTTCCTGTCCCTTAGAGTTAGAAGCCCTGCGTTAGTGGGAAGAAAGAGGGCTGCCCATTTGCCATATTCAGCAGAGGAAATGAAAGGACCAAGCCTGTAGACATTGGGATGCTGTAGGTACTGCGGTGGGGGACCCATGTGTGGTGAATGCATGAACCCTTTCCTTCTCTTCAATGTGTGAAACTCGCTGGGGCAAGAGTCATCCCGGGGCACCTGGGTGGCTCAGTAGGTTAAGCGTCCGACTTTGGTTCAGGCCAGGATCTCGCGGTCCGTGAGTTCGAGTCCCGCGTCAGGCTCTGTGCTGACAGCTCGGAGCCTGGAGGCTGCTTCTGATTCTGTGTCTCCCTCTCTCTCTGCCCCTCCCTGCTCGTGCTTGTGCTGTCTCTCTCTCAAAAATAAATAAGGATTAAAAAAAATTAAAAGAGTTATTCCATAAGCCCCACAAAGCAGCCAGCCCAGAGCATTATAATTCTTTCTTTAGAAATCTCTAATTATGCACCGCTTTTTGAAATTTCTTAGGACGGAGTTCTGAATTTACTTTGTACACAAATCTGCTTCTGTTTGTGTCCCATCTCTAAATTACAGAGATGGGAAAGCGGCATGGAAAGTGACTGTCTTCTCTTTTACTTGCTACCCCTTTTCCTTGGAAAACAAAAGTTCAAAAGGGGATACAAACATCGAACCATTTCCATGGGTGGTCATGAACTAATGTGTTCTCATCTGAAGAAAAGCTTATTGTCAATTAACATTTTGGATGTTATATGATGTCACTATTGATGACAACAGGTTGTGTATTAATCACTTTTTAAAAAAACTTTCCTGTGTTATTACTTATGTTAATTTCACTACTAAATGATGTTACTGATGAGCAATTTTAGGATCTGCTCATCTCCTAAACATTTCAGGCAAAGAGTAGTAGGCAAAAAGTATCCCAATATCTGGGATACTTTCCTCCTGTCCAGATAACTCGAAAAGCCAACATTACACCCTTATCTAAAATTGGATTCTGTCCTTATAAATTTTAATTAATTTTCTGATTTTAAAAGCATCCTTCCAGAAAATTCAGTTCTAATCTGATCAAGTCTTTAATTCTAACACCCAGTTTATAGGAAATATAAGGAATAAAAGAACAGATTAGATAATATGAAAGTACAAATCAGTAAAATCCAGGAAGTGAAAAAACTGACAGGTCAAATGGTCTGGTTTCTTCAACAAATAAATTATGAATGCTAAGGATATTTAAGGGACACATCAACTAAATGTCTTGTGGGTATTTATTTGGATTATGATTTGAATACACCAGTACATCAGATACAAAAAACAATCTCCTGGGGCATCTGGGTGGCTCATTTGGTTGGGTGTCCGACTCTTGATTTTGGCTCAGGTCATGATCTCATGGTTTGTGGGTTCGAGCCCCACACTGGGCTGTGTGCTGATGGTGCAGAGCCCGCTTGGGATTCTCTCTCTCCTTCGCTCTCTCTCAAAAGAAATAAATAAATGTAAAAAAAAACAAAATAAAAACAATCTCCTCACCATCCCTCCCCAGTCCACCAGAGAAACCTATGCATTTTATGGAGATATTTAAATATTATGTGCATATTTTATAGTATTAATTTATTATGTAATCACTGCCATTTTACATATTGTAATATTATTGTTGTTATTAAAAAGACACCTTATACTTTAGGGGTAGATGCCAAGACATATTATCTGGTTGATACCAGGCTCCAGATGGGGCTGAATTTGCATACGTACATGCTTAAGATAAATTAGGCCTTTAACTTGCTGAATTCTGCCCAGTGGCATCTCTTGGAAATGCAGTAAACATGAAATGGAGAAAAGCTGGTTAATTATGTCAAAATGATTGCTAAAACTTGTCAAATGGAATTTGGTAAACAGATTCCACTGGTTCCTTGCCTAGCCAAAGTTTCTCATATAGTCGTAGTAAAAAGAGAAGATAATTCTTCCTTTAAAAAAGCAGCAGTAAACCCAACATTTATTACCCTCATTCTACTCCTAAAACATAAGAAATACACCAATGGTTTAGAGCTATTCCTCTGATAGTGCACTTGTATAAATTCTACGTTGAGCTTTGAAACTTTGAAGAAGTGTTACTACTTTTGATAATACCCGTGAAAAGCAAAATGGTTATTTTGGCTATACAATAAAACACAAACATGATCATCAAACTGAAAACACTGGAGTTGACATCCAAACAACAGGTGTTTTTTATAGATAATCCACTGATGTTCCTTTAATTTAACAATAAGTGTATTCTGAAAAGTGTTAAGTAAAGCTTTTAGAAAGTCAGTCACATTTTAAGGGTGTCAAGGGATCTCAGTACAGATTTCCTCTGCTATCTGAAAGCAGAGTGTTCCTATGAAAGCTCTTTGAAGCCAAAATGGTGTCAAGTGATGAGCATTTCTACTTTCTTAAAGTTTGCTTTACGCCCTTTCACTTTTATGAATGACCTACATTAGTCCCTGTTCTCACTGAAAGAAATTGGAAGAGGATTTTTGCCTTTACAAAAAAAAAGCCATTACCATACTACCGTAGATCTGTCGTAAATGTGGAGTGGCATAGTGTGAAATTCTGGAAAGTGGATTTATTTATGTATTTATGTGAGCTCACGAATCCTTTGGTATAATCCGCAAGTTACTCAGTTTATCAAGTTACTGCCGTATAGTTTTGTGTTTTTTGGGTATCAGATTTATAAAAAGATTCCGTATTCGAGATGTGGAATGTAAACTTTAAGTTAAAGCCAAGGCACTTACATGTAAGGCACTTACATAATGAGAATCAACATCCTTACTACTGACAGCCTTAAACAGATCTACCAAGGCAACTTGTGACTTTCTGATAAAAGTAATGTATATCATTTATATAAATAATTCCAGGACCCAAAAAGAGCCCATCGAAATATGTTCAGTAATAGCAAATACCAAGGCTTCTGAACACGTTGTTTGCATTTCTGCTTCGTAGTGCTGCACTTAGGTGTTGAACACTCTTATCATCAAAATAAATACTGGCATCTGTGTGAAGAAAAAAAAATAGCCATGAAATGGATCCCAGCAGGCCTGGGAGTGCCGGCCTAGGCCAAGGTTCATAGTTAGAGATTGGTTCTGGAAAGGTGCTGTTCAGAATAACTGTGGTCTTAAATAGCTAAAGTCTAGGAGACAGGGTTCAGTACTCAGTGCCAGGTACCAGGGTTAGAATCTGTGGGCCAGTGAGTAAGAACAGAGACCCAAGAGACTTAACACTAACTCCCTCTCTGCTAATCTGAACAGGTGACAGGGATTCACCATGTTATTAGGTGAGGTGTATACTTCTCCCCTGTTCCTTCTGTCCCACTATGTTTCCTTTTCCCTTCTCTCACTAACTATTTAAAAGTTTGCCGCTCTCCAGATTAGCGACTCTGGATATTAATCAGGAGGAAATGGCATGTTCGTAGGCATGGAGATTTGTCTGTTCCCAAACATTTCATAGAGGTCCCACAACATTTTTCCCTGAGCTAATTACCAGTGAGGATAGCTCTTCCAATTCCTTAGCTTCATGTTTGGGTTCTAGGTTCTCAAGAATGGCTTGGAGCGATGGCATATAGCCATGGTAATGTTAATTAGAATGAGCTATTATCCTATGTGGACAAAGAGAACTTTCGTATCTTCTACCTTCTATGTTTTGAAGGTGACAATTTGGCCCTGCTATTTTATTTTATTTTATGTTATGTTATGTTATGTTATGTTATGTTATTTTTATTTTTATTCTATTCTATTCTATTTCTGTTTCTGTTTCTGTTTCTCTTTCTGTTTCTGTTTTTGTTTTGTTTGGGTTTGTTTGGGTTTGGGTTTGGTTTGGTGTTGTCTCATTTACTCTGTAAACAGCTTAAGGATAATCATCACTTGAGAGTTAGTATGTGTTTAGGGATTCATGTAAAATGTGCTTAATGGATACGTAGGACGAATTGAGTTTTGCTAAGCCTGGCTATTATTGTGGAATACAGCGCTGAGCAGTAAACCTTAGTAACTGGTTGCAAGTGTTGAGTCACGTGAAGAATATGACCCAGCTTCTCTTCAGTCATGTCTTACCTCTTCACCCCTCACCACACTTCAGCCATCCTGGCCTTTCTTCTGCTTCTCGAATGGCCAAACTCCCTTCTATCTTGAGGCCTCTGCTCATGTTGTTTGTCTGGGGACATGTTGCCCTGCCAGACTCATTCCAGGTGTCCTCAAAAACCAGAATTGGGAAAGTTTAAAAAAGAAAACCAAGAGGAAGAAGAAGTTCAGACTCCCTTTCACAGGTTCTGTGTCGCCTACGTGAGTTGACCTCAGTAAAAGCAGTTGGCTTACAGTCTCTTCTCTTCAGCTTGGGTATTACTAGTGCTTGCTAGAGCTGCTCAGCTGAAGATTTTATGGAGAATATTATGTTTCTGAGAAATAAATTTGACTAGGAAAATCCTTATGTGATTTTCAAAAGAGGCTTTATAGAATCTTACAAATGAGAATAGAAGCTGGAGGAAGAGCTGTCAGCAGTTAAAAGGTGTGAGTTTGGATTTTATACTAAGGTGTGAATTAGTACCAGAGAGATGGTTTCAGTGAACTGAGGTACAGTAAGAAAATAATCAGACAAGTCAAAGATAAGACAATAGGAAGACTTCTTAATTCTTCACTTATGAGACTCTGGCATACGTTTAGCAGGTAAACAACAAATTGAAAGCAATCTCATATTCCTGATAGAAATGAGCGTTCAGACATTTTCTCCAGCAAACCCCAAACGGTGTCCTCTGAGGGTGTGCTTTGAGCCATCTGTTCCATCGTCGGATTGCAGTCTTTGGTGCTTTTGATTATTTGACATTAACTTTGATGGAGAACTTTTCATTGCAAGAAGAAAACTTGGGCAGATTAAGGTAGAAAATAACCATGTTTGAGAGACATAAGTAATAATAAGGGTAGATTGATTTTCAAAAAAGTACTCAGTATAGAGACAGGAAAATGAAACAGTAAGGAGCCACGGATGATAGGCCACGGAATTCAGGCAAGGTTTGACTCTGCCAGGAGACCACATTGCTGGGTTTCAAAGTGAGCTTTGGAGAGTACTGTAGTACTAGTGGGATTGTGCTTTTTTCTGTATTACTGCACTGAAGTGTGTGTGTGTGTGTGTGTGTGTGTGTGTGTGTGTGTGTGTGTGTGTATGTGTACCTAAGCATCATTCTACAGGTGTCAGGCTATTTTCCAGGTAATGACAGTTTGGCGTTGGCCTCGTTCTTCTTTCTCATCTCTCTCTGGAAGTGAATTGTGTGTCACTATAAGATTACTGATGGCATTAGAGGGCAGTCTACTTGAGGTATTAATCATGGAACCTTTGATTATTTGATGGTTTTCGCTAACTTTTGGGTGTCAGAAAGGCTATAAATAAAGTACAAATAAGTGGACTTAATCTTTTTTCCCCTTAAGTTTATTTATTTTGACAAAGCATAGGAGAGGCAGAAAAAGGGAAAGAGAGAGAATCCCAACCAGGCTCTACACTGTTAGCACTGAGCCTGACGTGGGGCCTGAACTTGTGAACTGTGAGATCATGGCTTGAGCCGAAAGCAAGAGTTGGATGCTTGACTGACTGAACCACCCAGGCATCCCTGGGCTGAATGTGTTAAGTAAATCAACACCATAAGCATATCATTATGTGTATATAGGCATCAAACAAGAAAGGGACCGCGCAAACCCTTCTAAAGGTTTAGGGAAGGAATTTAACCCTCCTTTTGTGTGTGTGTGTGTGTGTGTGTGTGTGTGTGTGTGTGTGTGTGTGTTTTGTGTAGCCCCTTCTTGACTTGTTCAACTCCAGATCTGAGAGCCAGGAGAGCAGGGAACGTGTCTTATATATTTATATTATTAACACCCAATAGTGTTTGGCACATAGTTGTGCTGAAAATTGTATGAAAGAATGAAAAAGTTACTAAGTAAGTGAATTGTTACTCTTGAAGTTGAAGAAGTTACTAAATAAATGAATTGTTACTCCTAAAGTTGTTAACTTCACATATGCCCATTTCCCCTGAGAAAGGTAGTAAACTATTTCAGTAAAATTCTTACATTATGCTGGAAACTAGAAATTTATCCTACACTTAACCTCAGACCAGAATTGGAGAAAAAAGCTGAAAGGCATGTATTCTCTAAAGTTAATTTTAACTACAGTTTGAGAAGTTTGGATGTTACAAGCATTTCACTGAAATAGAGACAACTCACACTTCAGTGAGCACAATCACTACCCTAGAAATTGACCCTTACTAACTACCCCTTGAGTAGGACCTTCTGATAATTTGTCAGAGAGGGTACAATTGACCCTTGACCATCACAGGGTTTGGGTGCCAACCCGCCGTGCAGCTAAAGGTCCATGTATAACATTTGACTCCCCTCCCCAATTTAACTACTACTGGCTACTGTTCACTGGAAGCCTTACTGATTATGTAAACCATTGATTAATACATATTCTGTATGTTATGTATATTATATATCATATATACTTACAGTACAGTAAGCTAGAGAAAAGAAAATGTCAAGAAAGTCATGAGAAAATATTTACAGTATTGTATTTATTGAAAAAAATCATATAAATGAACATGTGCAGTTCAAAACTGTGTTATTCAAAGTCAACTGTGCTTGCCTTCCCCATCCCATACTCATTCTCTTTCTCTTCAAACCCCTGATTCTCATCTGGGCCAACAGCCACCTGGGAAGAAATCAGTTATCCCACATTCCTTGTAGCTTAATAAAACAATATGCTACTGCCAAAAGAGAAGTAAGTGGAAATGTTCTGTGGTGGTTTCTGGGAAAACATAACTGACAGACGGTGCATGCCTTTTGCCCGTTTTTCTTCAAGTCTTCTTGGATCTTGCTGTCTGGAATTTTAATGGGATAGCGGGAGCCCTGGTAATCATCTTAAATCATGGCAAGAAGAGTCTTCATAGGAATGGCAGAGCAATGAACTGGAAGGAACCTGGGCCACCATGCCAGCATTTCACTGCCTAAGTGTTAACTTCATTTGGTTGATAGAGATATAACTTGTTACCTTGTTTAAGCCATAAATTCATAGGTCTTCATTACACACAGCCAGACGTAATCCTAAGGGATGCACTATTTTACTACAGGTCATTGTAACATCTTAAGATTCCATTGTTTGGCTGAGGATTGGTCCTCATTTATCTTATTTATTCTGCCTTGTCTAATCATTTGCTTCCGTCTTGGAATTCTGTGCCAGGGTTTGATGTTGGCCTTGTTTCAGAAAATAATTGATCTTGAGGTGCCTAGGTGGCTCAGTCAGTTGAGCATCCAACTCTTGATTTCAGCTCAGGTCATGATCTCATGGTTCATGGGTTCTAGACCTGCATCAGGCTCTGTGCTGACAGTGTGTGAAGCCTGCTTGGAATTCTCTCCCTCTCTCTCTGCCTGTCCCCATTCCCACACTCTCTAAACAAACAAACAAACAAACAAACAAACTTAAAAAAAAAAGAATTGATCTGAGAGATTTTACAAGATTGTCTACAATGGTACAGGGTTAATACAGAATATTCACCAACTATTTTGTGGAAAACAGCTAGATTCTAAATTCCAGAATGTCAGCATCATCCTTCTCTCATAAAGCCTAGAACCCTCTTAGTGTACTTGAGTGTATTTGGCTTTTCCTTCAACATAATCCATGCAGATGGGAAAGCCACATTTTAGGGCATTGGAAAGATAGGCACATCTAACTGTGTAGTGCTCAATGTGGATATTTGATGCTCAGGGGCTTTTGGGGCCCCACATCTGGTGAGAAACCTAATTATAGGTCACTGTTGAGCAGGAGGAGAGATTTTTCTTACCTCTCCTGTTATTTTGGCTCAGCCTAACTTTTTTATTAATCACTGTAGTGGCTTGTATAATATTTCTCACAAAGAGTTAGCTGTTGCTTTGTTTTGGGTGAATATCAAAGTGTTTGACATCTACATCTAGAAAAGCTCATCCATGGAAGCTAGACATTGGGTGGCAAAGATTTTTTTATGTCCTTTAAGCTAAACTGTGGGTCATCTCTGGTGTGATCTGTGTCAGCCTGTGGATTTAGGATCCACCTTGACTCCCCAAATATCTCATAGATGAGAATAGAGAAATTCAGAGAGAGAAAAAGGGTATATTTCATTTTCCTATAGCAGCCATAGTGATGACTATTTGGACTTACTCTCTTTCTATGAAGATTGTGAACTTGTCAGCCTATGGAGTTCGTTTGTGAGTTCCCAGAGACCTATGTCCTGGTCGAGGGCATATTCTCAGGGCTGTATGGCAAATGTGATCACGATAAGAGCCAGGAAAATGGAGCTTAAAACTAAGTATTCTTTCAGAACTAGTGATATATTCCTCTTGCTTTCTAGACTTGGTTTCTGAAAGGATGCACTGCAACTCGGCCACTTGGGCCAGTTTTATGAGAAAGAGCTCCAAATACATAGGACAGATGTCAGTTATGGGAATTGGCTGCCACTACTGAATTAGTAGGTATTACTAGGCTTGGGCACATCTTCTCTCTTTCGCGCTCACTCTTCATGTACACCTGATGTATATTGTTGGAACTGGGAATCTTAGTGGGTTCTTATTGCCCACATAAAGGTTGTTCCTTGTTATCCCACCTGAACTTCCTCTGGAGAGCTTCATGGTTGTATTAAGTGCTTTCAATTTTTTTGCTGGTGGGGCTGAAAGGGTAAGCTTGTAATCCAAAGCTGTGTTATCTATGACTAGATGGTAAGCTTTTTGAAAGCATATTAATATGGTACTGTGAAATTCTAACAAGTGTAGTGTCCGCTTTGTTACTGATTCTAACACTTGTGTTAGACCAATTTGGGAAGGAAGGCAGAGTGAGAATCCTGGGTATTGTAAATACAGTGACGGAGTTGCTCATCACCTTTATTTCTCCAATGCTATCATTAGCAGAATACTACCATTACCAGAGTTCTGTGAAACTGTTTTATTTTTAAAAGTCGTATTGTTGTTATTTAAAGGAGCCCCTGAAGTAATCCCTTTCCTAAAGTGAATAATTATTTACTTTTGAGTTTGAATTTTCATATCTTCCAACATGTCAGCTTGTCTAATGTTAGTATATCAAATGTCATAAATATTTGTTACCTGTTTTTGTTCTAGGAAACTCAGACAGCCAAGAAGCCTAGTGGAAATAATTTTATTAATTATAGGTGTAATAACAAATGGTAGGACTCAAGAGGTGTTGGTGTTCAGCCATTAGCTGACCATCTGGCTTTGGTTAGACCACTGAGCCTGTCTAGACCTAAGGTTTCTCTATTCTTCTACAAAGGGAGGGTTATAATGAATGACACCTATGGTTCCGTGGTCCCAGCCTTAGAGATCTATGCATATTTTGTCTTAAATGCATTCTGAGAAGGTCTTCGCCCTCAAGAAATTTTAGCTTTTTTTTTTTTTTTTTTTTTTTTTTTAGATTTCCTTCTTTGTGGTTAGTGGCTAGGTTCCAAAAGTAACATGTGCTTGTTGTTTACAAAGGAAAATTCAACTGGAAAATGTATCATGCAGAAAGGAAAGTCTCCTTCAATCCCATCCTCTGAGAGAGAATCATTCTTAAAATAGGTATATAATTATCTTGGCTTATTTCTATGCATATATTAGTATTTTTGTGATGTATACACATGTGTATATAGCATGTGTGCATATGCATATTGCATGCATATATATCTTATTTATGCTGTACTAAAACTTGATTTTTTCAGGTAGCAGTTGAAATAATATCTTTGCACGTCAGTACATATAGTTACCTTCTTTTTTTAATTGAGGTGTGATTGACATGTAATACTATGTTGGCTTTAAGTGTTCACCATAATGATTCAACATTTGCATGTATTGTAAAATGATACCCACAAATCTACTTAACATCTGTTACATAGTTACAATTTTCTTTTCTTGTGATGAGAACTTTTAAGATCTACTCTCAGTAACTTTCAATTATGCAATACAGTAGGATTAACCATAGTCACCATGCTGTACGTTACATAAGCTACCTTGTTTTTCAAATGCCTCGTACAGTGTCACTAACTGAATATTGGAGGCACACCAAAATCATATTTTGGCCAAATGGTCAAGTGGTACGTCATATTTAGCTGAAACTAAAGCTAAATATCACTGTCATAGAATGGATGTCTGGAGTACAAAAAAAAAAAAATCTGAAAACTTAACAGAACTTGAAATTTTTTTTTTTTAATTTTTTTTCAACTTTATTTTTTTGGGACAGAGAGAGACAGAGCATGAACGGGGGGAGGGGCAGAGAGAGAGGGAGACACAGAATCGGAAACAGGCTCCAGGCTCTGAGCCATCAGCCCAGAGCCTGACGCGGGGCTCGAACTCACGGACCGCGAGATTGTGACCTGGCTGAAGTCGGACGCTTAACCGACTGCACCACCCAGGCGCCCCAGAACTTGAAATTTTTTAATAAAAGGTTATAGTAGTCAGATATAATTTTGACAATATATATTCTCCTTTTTCCCCAATACCTGGCGTTGGATTATTCCTGCGGTCACTGTAATATACTACACAGAGTATAGTACCGCTGATATTAATGTTGCCCCTTGGCAACTAACCTTGTCCTCTCCAATAATAACTAGGTAATAGACTAGGTAAAGACTTACAACCTCATTAACCACTGGCCTTGGAGATTTGTGTGACGATCATGAGTTTAATGGAAGGAATCTCAGAAATTGAAGCATTGTGCACTGCCAGAAACATACTCTCTCGATGTTTTTAGGAGCATACTTAAGATTACTGCCAACACATATATCCAACTTTCTAATATTTTTGTTGCCTCATACAATTAGTTATTTGAAAAAAATCTGTCATTAACTTTGGCTCTAAAATTGTGGCAGTAAATTAATGTGGTTGACTTTCAAGATGTAACAGAATTGTCTCAATATCACGTGTATCTGTATCTTGGCTTTCCTTGCATATACACCAGCTTCCCCATGATTTCTGCGATAGAATGATACGAGACTTCTTATACGTTAGAAAAATGTGAATTCTCAAAGTATATCAGTTTCGTTTAAATCTGCCCCCTGCCTTATTTAGCAAATTGTAGTGAATAAGTCATGTTCTTAATAAGCTATCATTGGATTTAGCAGGCCTGTGATTTTGGCATTCTTATCAAAGTAGAATATTATGGGGTTTTTGTTGCTCAAGCAGCCTGTGTAACAGGCACCGGCTCTCCCTCCATCTTGTTTTAGGGTTTTGTGTAAGTACACAACAAGGCAGGCCCACAACCTCTTGTAACTCATGAAATTAGTCTTTGGCTGAAGAAGAAGAAGAAGAAGAAGAAAGAAAGTACAGCACTCCTTTTATGCTTTCTAGTTCTGTCCATTGCACTGTGCCTTAATTACCATCTGAACATACAGTGTGACCGAAACTTTGAACGCTTGCAGCTCTTAAGACACCCATGTTTGTTCATTGTCAACCACAGTTAGCTGTCACTGTTCATTGGTTTCTACTCTATACTTCTCCATCTGGACTCACCATGTGAGTGTGAGACCAGGAACTCTTCCAACAAGAGAGTAAAGCAGGAGCAGGATTGAATAGATTGTTAAGGAACTGTGCTGTTTGTTTGAGAGAGTGTGAGCAGGGGAGGGGCCGAGGGGCCAGGGTTGGGGGGGTTGGTAGAGGAGAGAGAGAGAGAGAGAGAGAGAATATATCAATCTGAAGCAGGCTCCATACCTAGCAAAGAGCTGGACATGGGGCTTGATCCCACAAATCGTGAGATCATGGCCTGAGCCGAAACGTAGGGTCAGATGCTCAACTGACTGAGCCACCAGGTGCCCCTGTGCTGTTTTATTTAAAGTAGGTCTACATGTCCAAATGTCTGATGCACAGGGTAGAGGAGTAGCACCTTTGGTACCATCACCATTGTTTTTGTGCATGTTGCAGTATAATTGAGGAAGAAGAATTTCGGTAACACCTTTTCCAGAAGCACTCTTGAAATGCTAAGATTCATGATTTCCACAAGTCTGGATACTCTTTCACCTTCAGTGACAGGATCAGAGGGGTTGGCATTCTTTCGTAGGCATTTGAACAAGCTTATTTTTCAATGTTGGCCTCTCTATGATTTATTTATTATAATTTTAAAAATGTGTTTTTGAAGTTTGATTACTGTTAGCAAATTGTGTTTTCAGCATCTCATTTTCCTCAAGCATTTTCTTCTTTGTATTTTTTATGTGTACATTTTATATGAATCATGATGACTTCATGGATGTCATTGTGATTTTGTAGATTTTCCTATTCTTAAAATGTTTACATTGCTCAATTATGAAATCCATGTCTGATAAGTCAAATATCTTAACCTCTGTGGATCTTTTTAGGGTTTTAGTCCCCCCTCCCCCTGCCACCTTAGTTTTTTGTTACCTTGGTCTCCTCTCCTGATATACTTGATGGTTTTTAATGAACTCTGGACACTAGTTATGAAAAATAGTAGAGATAATTTTAGGCTATTGATAATGTCATTTTCCTCCAAAAAGGATTTACTTTTGCTTCTTATGGGCAGAATCAGAGACTGAGATGATTTATAGCTTTGCCTCAGACTGTGGGAGGTCTGGCTTATTCCTACTTTATCCCCACCATTACTCCTTCTCCTCCTTCTCCTCCTCCTCCTCCTCCTCCTCCCCCTCCTCCTTCTCCTCCTTCTCCTCCTTCTCCTCCTCCTTCTCTTCCTCCCCCTCCTCCTCCCCCTCCTCCTTCTTCCTTTTAATGTTTATTTATTTATTTTTTAGAGAAAGCATGCAAATGGTGGAGGGGAGAGAATCCCAAGCAGGCTCCATGCACAGAGCCTGATGGGGTTCAATCTCACAACTGTGACCTGAGTCAAAATAAAAAGCTGGACACTCAAGCAACTGAGCCACCCAGGTGCCCCCCAACTCCCACTTCTAAGATGTACTCATCAGGGCTCCCATGTGAATGTCTTGGGTTTTCCAAGATTCTTCCTCATCCTTGGGCCCTGAATTCCAATTTTTGTCTGCCCTGTACCATAAAACTAGCAAAAGGTCTCTGCATTCCCTGGTTGTTACTTTATGCTCAGTTCTTCAGTTTCTCAGGACCACCTGTGGGAATGAATAAATGCCTCAAAGGGAAAAGCAGTTCTAAATGTCAGGCTTACCTCCTTAGCTTCTCTTCTTTCTGAGACCTTTGTCGCTTGTGTGCTAAGTGGCTCTTTTTGGCCTAGTGTTCCTAAGCTGTTCTCAGTAAGAGGATTGGTTTACATCAAGCTATTTAGCCATTGTTGGAATCTTACCTGTATTTGAAAGTGAATATTCAAATATTAGACAGTGTAGCATGCTTTGTTTGTATTACTGTTACCTTGCGCTGGTTATATATTATTCTATGCAGTCATAGCATCATTTATAATGATTATAGCATTATTTATAATAGCATTATTATATAGCATTATTATATAGCATTATTTATAATATAGACGTTCAGGAATGCCAAAAATAACACTGAATATGGCATTCAGATATTTGGTCAAGTTTTAAAAATCTACCAGATTTTTAATTTATTCATATATGTGTATATATATATATTTATATATATTAGCAAATGGTATTTCTTATTTTCACTCCTTTTCCTCTTTTTCTACTAGGTGGTTTATTCTGGTTGATTTGCAGAAGCTCTTTGTATGTAAGAGATATTAACCCTTTGCTTATATGTGCTATAAATGTTTATCATTAGCAAATACTGCTACATTTCAGATTTATTGAGGTTTTTGGTGGCCTTTTTATAGCTCTTTTTAACGTTTTTTTTATTTTTTATTTTTTTATTTTTATTTTTTTATTTTTGAGACAGAGAGAGACAGAGCATGAACGGAGGTGGGGCAGAGAGAGAGGGAGACACAGAATTGGAAGCAGGCTCCAGGCTCTGAGTCATCAGCCCAGAGCCCGACATGGGGCTCGAACTCATGGACCGTGAGATCGTGACCTGAGCTGAAGTCGGACGCCTAACCCACTGAGCCACCCAGGCGCCCCTATAGCTCTTTTTAAAAACTAATGTCGCACAGATATTTATAAAGAGAGTATATATATGTAAACATACTCATATCTATATATACATAAAAAACCTTATTATATCATTCAGATCCTTTATTGTCATAATTTTTGAGGGATCAAATTGATTTGCCGATGACTAAGAGTATTAACTTTACCCCTTCTAATAGTGGTGTTCTTGGTCCTTTTTGCTTTTAATTTGATCTTGCCAAATGTTCATATTTCTGACCCATGGGGGTAGTATAGGGTCTAATTTTACCTTTGTCTCTTGAATTTTGAATTCTTCACTTCCTTTTTCCTCTTTTAATTTAGAAGAATGGATTCTATGGTTAAGTCACCTGAGAGGTATCACAAAAGAGTATAAATATGATATGAATGGGTAGAAGTGTGTGGGTCTTCTAGACAAGGGGGGAGGATTGAAAAAGAAAGAGCCTAGGATAGAATATGAAGTATGTTTAGAACGTGAAAAGAGGTCGACTCGAGCAGAAAGTCGGAAGACATAGGAAGCAAACATGGGTTATTGAGGGAGGATCACATTTTGGAGAATCCTGAAAACTAGGGAGAGAAAGAATTCTTCATGTGTAAGTTAGATGTTCTTAATGCAGATAACCAAATAAGTATGTATTTACAAAATAAGCCCTGTGTCAAAGCTTGCTGTCCAGGATCATTTTTCACGCTTGTTTATGCTGATCTTACGTGTTCATTTTCCTTTATTCCACGAGCTCAGAGCAGTGCACCAGGATTCACATGAACTAATTTTGTGCACCTTCTTTGAGTTTTACTTTGCATTTGACATTCTAACCAGGTGAGTTTTAGAGTGATGGTTGAGGACAGTCACCTCACCTGAGAGAGATAGTAAAAGTCTGTCATATTGTGGGTAAGTCTAGAACTTCTTTCCTTCAATTCGTTTCTTCTGCCTTTTCAGCTGCACCTGCTCCCCAAATCATAAATATCTGTTTCCTTGCATACATTAAGCAGATGAGGTGAAAATGTGCTAAATACGAGTAGATGGCCATGTCTGCAGGCCTGAACTATTTTGTTGCCTCTCGAGTAGCATGGAGATGGTGGCTTACTGAGAATTGGGTGAAACGGTGAATGATGGCGCCCACAATATTTTCAAGGGCACAGATTGCTGTGTAAGGATGTGGAAGCCAAGAACTTCGACTGAATGATGTTGCCGAATTTAGGACAGTTAGCTCTTCAGAAGTGGCACTTTTATGCCAGAGGGGAAATATAGAGAACTGAGCCTTTTCCTTTGGCTTTTGCATAAAATTGTGGGGTTTTTTTTTCTTCTGTCTCTAGGGGACTCATTCTCTCAGTTCCGCTTTGTCGAGGAGAAGGAGTGGGATGGTGAAGCGTCGTGTCCAAAACAGGTAAGATGATTTGTCTCGAATGCGGGTTGGCTCTGCTCAAGGCTGGAGACTAACATCCTTACATTATTGTTGAGATAGAGTCTCCGTGTAGAAAAGAGTAGTCATTCATGTACAGTTTAGTCTCCGTTACAGAAACCGTTCAGAAAATGTCTGGGAAGCTTAAATTATACAGGTCTTTGAAGCTAGAGTTCACCTTTACACCTGGCCATCTGTGTGAATTCCTCACATAGACTGGGCTGCAAGGTAGTGAGTTTATAGGCATGATTTTTGTGTGGATTGCTCTGCCGTTGGGCCTCTCTTCTTTCCCTTTCTGTGAAACTTCCCCTTGGAGTTGAAAAGTAATTTTTTCCCCCTCATACTGCTTTTGGTATCAGGTGAAAAAAATCCTCAAGTTTATAGCTTTAGATAACTCTTTATCTATAATTAGAAGAATAAAGCTATAAAAATAAGGACAAATATCACAGAAGTCTTTCAGCGAATCCAGAAAGGCCAACCACTTCATTCGCTTTGTGTTCGTGCCATACTTCTATCCCAAGGAGTTTCGATTCTTTTCCAAGTGGGATTTGACTGATTGTTTCCATATGAGAGATGACAGGTGTTCTTACCCTTTTACAAAGCGCAGAGAATGCGTGGTGGCTTGTCATGGGCTCCCTGACTCCATGGCTAGGGCATACTGTCTGATACAATGATTAGACAATCTGTCCACAGCTTCAGGCAGGTGGCTGAATAGCAGACCTGAAGCCCAAGGGTCGGGCACCCTCCTCCCCGTTCTGCTATTAGCTCCGCACACATGCACACTGTAAGTGGTTCATTTTACCTCTGGACTGGTGTGGTGTCTACTTGTTTGGGATGGGCATTGATTTCCCACACTGTGCGGCGGGGGGTGTTACTTACAAAGTGACTGCCTGTCACTTTACATAGGGTATGTATTACCCCATGGAGAAAGTAGGGAATTAAAAATATTTGTCTGCTTGAGTCTGTGTGGGCATATGCCTGAGGTGCAGTTTAGCATTCTAGGACAAATTGCAAACAGATAACCTCTCACATTTCAACTCCTTTTGGGCCATGTTGACTCTCAGAGAAGGTTTCAGTTATCCCGAGGGTTTCAAATAATCCTAAAGTTCTTCATTCATCAGAACACTGAGAACTTGTTCTTTACTAGATATTTTATTAGATGCAGCCTGTTCAGAGATGAACCAGACAGAGACCATGCTCGTGCATTGCCCGTAGCACGGTGGCTGACCTAAAGTAGATGATCAGCAAATATTTTTGTAATGAATGAAAAAGCGTGACATAAAATAAGTGGTGTTATCAGTGAATGAAGATAATACTGTGGGGACCACTTTGGGCTGGCAGGGATGGAGAGCAGCACCCGGGGAAAGAGATCGTTTGCTGCGTCTCGGCAGAGGAGTGTGATTCTGGGGGGTCCTGTCAAGGGAGGAGAGCTGAAAGACCGGCCGTGCTGAGAGTCAGGATGTCATTGGGGTGCAGTGTTCCCAGAGGAGGGGGCTTCAGGGGTTGTCCTGGGCCAGTTAGTACCAGCAGTTTGATCTTCATTTTCTTCTGGAGGGAAGTTTAGCATGTGGGTAAGAGCATAGACCTTAGAGAGACACGCCTGAAGGTGGGTGTATCTTAGTTCTAGGACTTGGGCTGACTTGTTTCCTTCTCTTGTGTTCTCATCTGTAAAATGGAGCTAATAATAGGATATAACTTGGGGTTATAATGATGGTTTATTTCTATCATCTTCTGCCTTTTTCTAAAAGGTCATTTGTAATCATCACCTGATATATATGTAATTTTTTGTTTGTTGATAGAATTCGGCATTTTATGTGGACTGTGAGTCATTGGTTCGCGCCCTTCAAGAACTGCCTCTCTCGCTCCGACTCAATGTCGCTGCTGAATTGGTCCAGGTAAAAACCCCGATAGCATCTTCCAGACAGTGTGGGTTAGGGCAGCAGAAGAAAAAATGAGTGAAAAATATCCCTCTGCAGAATGTCTCACAGTGAGCTTTTCCTTTCGTAAATCTGAGGGTTTTGTATCAAGGTAGCATTTTGAAAAGTTTTAAGGGAGAATGAAGTAATTTTTAGAGTTTTTTTCTTTTCTTTTCTTTCTTTCTTTCTTTCTTTCTTTCTTTCTTTTTTTTTTTTTTTTTTTTTTTTTTTTTTTTTTTACATTTTACATTTGAAACATTTTGAAGGATCAAAGGTAATGGAACTGAATGAAATGCAAAAAGATAAAGTCTAGCTGGTATTTTACTCACAAACCTATATGCCAGACTCTTTGTTAGCACTAACGGGTGATCAGACAGACATGGTTCCTGCTCTTTGGAGCTTAATCTGTTGGGAAATTGGAGTATCAATCAAGTGACCCAATTGTGTTAAGTCCTACGAAGGAGAAGCCTAGTGTGCTGTGAGCATACATAATAACGAACCCGATCTACTTTGGTGTGCTTAAGAATGCCTTTCCTGCAGGAGTGTCCGATTAGCTGAGATCCAAAGTAGAACAACGTCTGAGTTGGAATTTAAAGAAGAGTGACCCAACCGGATCTACCTTGGCAATACTGCTCATAACGATAATAGCAAGGGCCATTCTGGCTGCAGGATAGTGGAGAGTGGACTAGGGGAATAGGCAGAAGTGTCTGGTAAATGTGTGCGTGCAGGCACGTGGCGGAGGAGAGTGGAGGAGGGGAAGCAAAACAGGAGGCCGCTGCACGGGTCCCATGGGATCCCTGTGTGATCGTGTTGCTGGGGCTAGGGTGATGATGGTGGAGGTGACAGAGAGCTTGACTTTACTTTTGAGCACCTGTGGGTAAAACTGGCAGGACTTGGTCAAGTACTGGAAATGGAGAGCAAGCGAAGAATTGTTCTAGGCTTTCCAGCTTGTGCACCTAGGCGGTGGGGCAGCATCAGGAAAGGCGAGGTTGGGACATTACGGGTTTGTGCCTCTGAGATCGCAAAGTGCAAACAGTAGTTGGATAGAGAAATTGATGGTGCAGAATTAAGGGCTCAAAACATAAATGTAGGAGACACCAGCGTAAGACAGCAGTTGAATAATGAACTGAGACGAGGAGGCCCAGTGGATGAGACTACAGGAACTTGAAAATGTTAATTGTGGCTCCACTGAATTTTTCAAAAAGCGAAACCCTGAGCAGTCCTAATTGTAAATACAATCCCGGCAACTAAAATGATCAGCTTCATTCTGCACCTGAATGTGATGCTACGCTGGAGCAGATGCACAAATTGGTTACCCACGCGGGTTGAATTCAGGGCTGGAGGACAGTTAAGGGCAGGGCAGAGAAGTAGAGAGGTCGGCATTTGCCTCTAAGGGGGAATCGCCATGGAGCTTTAGAAGTGTTTGGGGTTTTCTTACAGATTGGGAAACCACTGCTGTCTCTGCTGGGTGTCCAGAGATGTTCCAAGTCCCACCATGCATCGTTGGGTCCCCCAGAATGAGAAATGGTTGTTAGCACTACACATCAGGGTAGCACTGAGATGAAGGTGATGGGGCCTCAGGACTTAGGGAGAAACAGGAAGCACTGTGAGCATTTGAAAGTGAGGATGTCGTATCAGTGGCAGGCCTTAGAAAAAAGGTATAAAACAATCACAGGAACTTTGAAAACCCGGGTCCTAGTTTTAAATCTCACCCCCACCCCACCCAGTGATGTAGAGCAAACTGTGTTTGCACATTTGAATTACTGGGGGAGTTAAAAAAGCAACACCAGACACCCAATCCAGAACAGATTCAATGACTCCAGGATTATAATGAAAGACCACATCACAGCTTTATCTTGCACACTGAGAATGATGGATGAATATTTATGTGTCAAGCCATACTGCTCTGAAAGCCCTGAGGGGTCATTAGCAAGCTGGATCTGCTCAGGATGCTTAAATGCAGGGACAGGTCTTCCAACAGTAGTTGAACCTCATTCTCCATCTACCCACCCTGCTGCCATGCTGGTCACCCCATGCCTCCCCGCCTCCCCACCAGAACAGAGCTTCTCAGTCTTCACATTACAGTCCCCTGAAGAGTTAACTTTTGTTAAGTCATTACAGAAAAGTGCACGCATAAGTATGTATAACCATGGAATCTGCATCCAGAGCAAGAATCAGAATATTGCCAGCACCCCAGAAGCCACCCCTCCCTCCAGTCACTATTGCCCTAAAACCTACTATCCTGATTCCTAATACTAAAGATTAGTTTTGCCCATTTTTGTACTTTTTACGAATGTAATCAAGTATGTTTTCTTTCCTGTCTGGCATTTTTTACTCAAATGTTAGCAAGCGTCCCTCTTAGCTTGGGGAGCTTGTCCCTTCACCTTTCTTATTCACACATTGATTGGCTGATTGCTTCTCGGTGCCTTTTACAGATGTTTATGTCCTCACAGATGGAAGTATACATACATTCATATAGACCTGTGGTGTTGCCAGGTCTCAGGGTAGTTATAGAAAGACATGGCCCTTTTGATGTCAACTCTGAGTTAGCACACAGCGGAGGTGGGGCAGAGGGGGAGGCCCAGCCCTGTTGTGTTTCAGTGAGGTCTCCCATGTTTTAGCCCCCATCAGTAAGGAAGGGTGCTGGGGCAGGGCCTGAATTCGAGACCCTTTGTGGAGTTGCTGTCTGGATAGAATTAGCCATTGCCCAAAGTTTGGCTTCCTTTGTTTTTGTTTCTGCTTAAGCAAACGTGGCAGGACTCAAGATTTTTTTAACTCTTTATGTTTCTCTTTCAGACCACCCTTCCTTTAGAGCTTCCTCAGGTGAAACCAAAGAGAAATGATGAAGGCAAGGGACGAGGGATGCAGTTAAAAGGGCCCTTGGGGCCTGGAGGAAGGGGGTCTGCTGAGCTGAAGTCTGTTGCTGCTGGCTGCCCCATGTACCTGGGTAAAGATAGCCCAGGTCCCACAATGGGTTCCCGGGAACCCACTGGCCCACTGCAGTCAGCAGCAGGCCCCTTGGAGGAAGAGTTAGATCTGCTGCTGAGTTTAGATGCACCTATAAAAGAGGGAGAGAACATCTTACCAGACCAGACATCTCAGGACCGAGGATCTGAGAAAGATGGGGAGGTGGCCCCAGAAGAAAAAGGTATGGCTTCCATTTGATTTCCTATCCCTCTTCCTGTTTTTCTGCAAACAGCCCCACCTGCGTCCCATCCATACACATCTCCATCAGCGTCTGACATCGATCTGCTGTGGTCCGTGGACATCTATTTCTGTGCTCACATCCCCACTTCCCCCTGAGCTGACCTTTCTGACACCCTTCCTCCCACTCGATACACCCGACTTCCAAAGCTGCTACCTGCCTGACTGCAATATTAAACCCGGGGCTGCAGATTGAACTTGCGCTATAAAAAGGCATTAAGCTTCTCCTGGTCCTCAGCTGTGCATCAGCAGGCCTTTTAATCGACTATCTGAACAGGCCAGTTAACCAACTCTCCAGACTTCTTGCTTGCTATTTCGATCTTATTTTTTTACAAAAGAGCACTCCCTCCCTTGTGTGCGCTCTGCGAGACAGTGGCCCATCTGATAGGGAGAGGCCGAGGGTGACTGCTGTATCTACACCCTGCCTTTGAGAACCTTTGAAGACTTTCCAGGAGTGTTACAATAGTCAAAAGAAAACTGAGCTGTTGGTCTTTTTTAAGAAACTAGTGAACGGTAAAAGGCAACTTCAGAATAACTAGAGGGGCAAATCTCTACCCCATTTATTTGAGGATATTACTGTAACTGATTGAATAACAGAACGTTTCCCCTTGTTGTAAGCAAACAGGTAGGGCTGACTTCTGTCATGGAACAAGCCCCAAGGCAGCCTTAACCCTCACTCTGGGGACCAACGTGCAGTTGTTAACACTGCTTTTATTTCCCCAGCTCCTGCAGAGCCCTCTGTGGTGGAAGAAAAGAACGTGGAACCGGAGCAAGCAAGTACATCAAAAACTGTTACCGAGGAAGAGCTTGAAGACTGGTTGGACAGCATGATTTCCTAACGTATAGAAAGAAAAATGAAAAAAAGTGCCTGAAGCAAATTTTGGTGGCCTTGTCAGCAAGGGCGGGCCCAAGGCTGTCCTTCCAGAACAGCTGGTTTACTAGCATGCCCCATGCCAGTGCGTTCCGTCAACGCTTGCCGCGGTACAGCCTACCTCTGTGTTCCACAACATGAGACTATACCTTTAAGAGGCTCCTTGCATTTGTTCTCTGGCTTAGTGATCTAGTAGATCCCTTAAGGGCAGGGGATGTTAGGGCTCTTGTTTCTAGCCTCCTTCCTTTCAATGTTTACGGCAGAGCAGGTGCTGCTGATAGACACAAGCAACAAGGCATGCATTTGGCCCAAATAAATGAACGCTGGTGTGTGGACTTCCTTTCTTTCCTGGGTGGGGTTTCAGGCCATTTGTGTCGTGTCCCTTTTCCCAGCTGTCACAGTGCGGCTGCGGAGTCAGCCGCAAGAGGTGCAACGCAAGACGCCAACACCAGAGAGTGGGGTGTATTACTTTATTGCAGTGGGCACTTCCTTTTATTTAAGGAGATTCACCTAAACACAGCAGCTCCACTACTTACAAGGGGACCAGAAAGCAGTACTCAATTTGGCATAAGATTGAACTTTTTCTGAATTTTCAGTACAGTACTTCTAATAACAGCAGTTGACAAGCTGTTACTGGAAAAAAAAAATTATATGAATAACCTTCAAGTGCAGTTTCATAAAGACAGAAGATCACAACTAATTAATGGAACTATGTCCATCTGGGACATAAACATAAAAAATTTGCATAGCTATATCTAAAGAGATTTTTAAGGCACTTAATCGATATTTCAGTGTCGACAAAGTGTGTTTTTTTTTTCTATTTCTGTAACTGCTTAAAGCTTTTCAAGCTGATTCTGAATACATTCACTAGCAAGTACCATGGGAGAAATTTGCAGTTAAAATGATGTTTTTTGTAGTTCAGATCATGAGTCACTAGTGGATACTGTCATGTGACATTCAAGTGCGTAAAATTTCAGGTACAGTGCATTGAAGACTTCATATTTCTAGTCCTTTCCTCAATGACTGCCATTGTGACAAACTAGTTCCATTACAACTGAAAAACTTGAAGGTATTCAATTATAGTTTCCTTGCTTCTTTGCCCTCTTTTAACATTTTGAGAGGTTGTCTCCCACAGGGCTATGTCCATTAGGCACAAAAAGCCAAATCAATTCCATGATCTCACATATTTTTAACAAACACTTTCTCATAAGGGAGGCATTTAGAATATGTCACATTTCAATTATTTTGCAGAACTGTAAAAGGATTTATTCCACTGGAAGTTGTCCAGAACTGTGGAGTTTCTTTCTGATTTATCCAAGCTGATCTTCATATTGTTTCCTAAAGCAGTCACCAGCTGGGAAGAAATCCCAACACCTTTCTTGGTACATCTTCCAGACATAAGATTCCTGAAACAATGGGAACAAAGGGTACTTCTTTTGAAACCACAGTAAGCTAAAACCTGTGTTGTTTTTACTCTGTAGGTATCCCTTTGGGAATGGTGAGGGGGTTTCATTTATATGAGGCCCAACTAGAACCTTCTTCCTTGCTCTGTTCCCAGCCTAGACTATTTTGAGAGCAACAAGTCATTCCCTACCCAACTCCTCCTTCCTTCCCCCGCAAAACTCACAACAGTGAACACCATGCAATGATTGCCAGTAAATTGCTTAAAGATCTAGAAAGAAGCTCATTCTATGCCACTGGTACTTGGTAGTAGGCAGAATAATGCACAATGAGGGGACAGTGAGTGCTAGCTCGGGCAGACACCTGGGGCACTGAAGGCAGATCCAGAACCAAGTGCCTCAAGTGTGTGAGCTGTGAAGTTTTCCTACAACCCGGATGATGTTGGAATACTTGATAACCTACCTTCTCTTCCCTTGTTCTCTATCTTTGCATTTCTTTCTCCTGCTTAGTCACAGAATCCCTTTTGACACACACTTTCACTCATACTATCCACACCTCCACATTCCCTGCGTCACCCACACATGAGGTGGTTATCTTTCTCAGGCTGTCTCTCACACCATTTTACTCTCTTTGTTAAGCCGCCCACTCAGCTTCTCCTTGTCTTTTTCTCTGTAATGTTCTCCCCACCTCCAACTATTCTACTCTGAAGCAGTAACCATAAGGGTTTAGAAAATGTCAGTGTTAGCTGGGAAGGATAACCAGAAAGTCTTTAGGAATAGATGAGAGTTGCCTTAGGATGTGGGGTTTCTCAGGTCACAAAGAGATGGCGGAATAACACAGAGGAAGAACGCATGTGAGACACTAAGGGAATCATCAGTCTACTTCAGACATTGGATGCTCTGGTGAGTCTCAAGGCTTCTGAAAAGGAAACTCAATGCAGGGCTATGATTTTTTTTTTAAATCAAAAAATTATTTTATTATTTCTTTTGTTTTAAGCTCATGCCATTTTCTTTTTGTTGTTATTACAAAAGCAATTTATTTATCTTTTTTTTTAATTTTTTTTTTCAACGTTTATTTATTTTTGGGACAGAGAGAGACAGAGCATGAACGGGGGAGGGGCAGAGAGAGAGAGGGAGACACAGAATCGGAAACAGGCTCCAGGCTCTGAGCCATCAGCCCCAGAGCCCGACGCGGGGCTCGAACTCACGGACCGCGAGATCGTGACCTGGCTGAAGTCGGACGCTTAACCGACTGCGCCACCCAGGCGCCCCACAAAAGCAATTTAAATCATGACCGAAAGTCAGAAAACGTAGCCAAACAAAAAACCCAACACTCATAACCCACCAGCCAGAGAGACAAGCATTGCTAACACTTCTGTAACAAGACTTTCAGACCATTTTCCTCACTGGCTATGAGTTCAGGTAGCGGGGGAAGAGTGGAGTTTTGTCACATGTTTTCTAATCTAACGTAATATATTTAGTCAATCTAATTCTAAGTGCAGAAAACTCTAGACTGCAGGGCTAGGATTCTTAAGATATTTTATTTCTCACCTGACCCGTGTGTTCTGTTTCATCTTTGTTAATCAGATACATCAGGAAGAACCTGGAACAAGAGAAAAAAGGTATAAGTGAGAAAAAGACATTACTTTGGTTACTCTTTTTGTGAGGAGAAATTCTTTTGTCCCTAAACCTTGAGCTAAGACAACTCATGAGGAAGCATTTTGGCTATCTTTTTAAAGAGCCCTAAACAACCAAATGGTGACTAAAACACTCTTAATAGGTGAACATAGAACTGAAATTACGTGTGTGTGTCTCAAGGATAGGTCATGGAAAAGGTGGGAAGTATTTAACCTCCTAAAGTTGCTGCGACTCTTCCAGAAATAGCTTTGTTTGTATTATGGATACCAGAGAAAAGCCCACGTAGTCTCACTTGTTCTAACTGTGATGGGTCTGAGGTTTGGGTCTGTTTTTCTGGAACACACAAGTATCCATGGAGGCAGGGGCTGATCATTCAGCTCACATTGCATGATCTCAGAGACCACTTCCAAACGAGCCAGTCTCTTGCCCTCTGAGTATAGGACTGTGAGGCTGGAGGTGGGGAGAACCCGAGCCCCAGATTTCACATCCTTTGGGGTGTCCTTAGGGTTATAGCTTCAGAAGCTATGAACAGATTTGGTTCCTTCCTCCCTCTTCCTTGATCAGACTAAGAAGAAGGTATGGCCAGTAACTTTATGAGGTCTGATACCCGGGCATGTAGGACATTACTCCTTTCCTCGCACATTTATTTGACAAAGCACTGTTTTTAGGGGGAGTTTCAAACATGAATAAGGGGGTTCTCTCAAGCTTGCTGCTAGAGCTGCACAGAGCCAGAAGGGACATTGTTACAATACATAGTGCTCTGGGAAGACGTACAAGCGGGCCGCATAGCACCATTTGACATTCCTCTATTCACGAGTCCTCACAAATGCTCCCCTTTTATAGAAGGACATCCATCCCAGTCACCTCCATTGAGACGAAAACTCTCTTACTGAGAATTAACAATCATGAATACTCACGACTTGAAGGGTATGCTAAAGTTTTTTTAGTTTTTGTTCTCGTTAGGATTTTTGTTAAATTTGTGTTTTCGTCTTGAACTCACATTCTAGGGGGAAAAAAATATGTCTTTGCTACTTCTCTTTAACAATAACACCTTTCCCAAAGGCTAGGGCTGTTCCATCCTAAAGAGAGGTTAGTTTTTCCTCAACAATAAAATGTTGACTCAGGGGGAAGAGCTAAGCCAGGGAGCCGCTTTTTTTCTTTTCTTGAAAATGATCACGGAGAGAAGCTGTATCGTCAGGTACTCTATATTCTCTAAGGTACAGGATTTGTACACAGTGCATGGCACACAACAGGCTCTGAATAACTTGTTCTTGAGTGAATGCTCTACCTCAGAACAAGTACATACTTACTGGAGCTTCCAGGGGGCCAAGCTCTAGGTGCTGGGACACCCACACCCACAACTATCCCATGCTTGCAGAGCTCGTATGTTCAAGGAGAGGACGGGCAGGGTGAGGCCTGCAAACTGACCATGGAATCCGGCAACACGCAGGGCGCCGACCGCCCTGATGGAGGCCCCTGTGGCGTGGTGGGGAGGAAGGCCTGACCAGAATGGGATCACCGGAGAATGGGAAGAGAAAAAACGGAGGCGGTAAACACAGACATTTTAAGTTTTGCTGGAAAGGAAAGAAAGAAGCAGGGCAATAATAGCTGGAAGTAAAAGTAGGGCGGTAGCCTTTTTGCTTTGTTTAGGATTTTCAAAAAGAACGCATGTATGGTGATAGGGAAAGTCCAGTAGAGAAAGAGAAATGGCTGTAGTGATGTATGGGGTCTGATCCTGGGTGGAGGGGCTGACCGTGGCTATCAGTAGGAACAGCCCACAGCCCCCATCTGTCAACACCCGGGAGAGGCAGAGAATAGGGACAAAGGTGCAGGCTCTTGGGGGCTCCTTGAAGTTTTTTCCTAATCACCTGTCCTTTTTTCAGAGGAATAGGCAGAAATGGCACCCACAGAGGGGACACTGAGGACACAACTGTTTATTTTAATCTGCCACTCCTTCCCCCGGCCACTGGCCCCTCCGTTGACCAAGGGTACTCACAAATAGTTGGCTAAGTTGTGCTCCTGTAAGGTGTGTGTTTCAAAACCATGAGGGGTCGTGTCAAAGTAGTCATTGCCAATCCCGCAGATGAAACATTTAGTCTAAGAAGAATAAGAGAAGCAGTGAAGGCATTAGCAAACAGGACATTACAGGTGGGCGGAAAGAAAGGGGTGATGATCTCTGACTGAACTGATAGCCAATGAAGGATACTTCTCTCCTTAATGTGTTGGGCTATTAGTCATCTACTTCACAGGGTCCCATACCTAGCTCCTTGCTAGCTGAGGATGCTTGCTCCTGCCCAAGCGGGGGACGTGGTGAAGGCACCAGGGTGGCAGGCTGGGGATGGATAGGGTAGGGTGCAGAGCAGAAAGGGTGGCACAGAAGAAATGCCCAGAGCTGGCAGACAGGTGCAGGGAGGGAACAGGGCAGGGAAGGCAAACAAAACTTTATTGGTAATTTGCCTAAAATTTGTCTGGCCCTTGGTAATAGCAGACCCTATTATTTAAAAAGTCCCTTTACGGGGCACCTGGGTGGCTCGGTTGAGGGTCCGGCTTCGGCTCAGGTCATGATCTTGTGGTTCGTGAGTTCAAGCCCCACATTGGGCTCACTGCTATCAGCTCAGAGCCCACTTCGGATCCTCTGTCCCCTCTTTCTGCCCCTCCCCCTCTTGCGCTCTCTCAAAAATAAAGGTTTTTTTTTTTTAATATTTTACTATAAGCTACAAAAATAGAGTTGGAACTAGTCGAACATTACCTCCATATCTTCTCGCACCTGTTCCTGCTGGTCTCTTAGCTCTCCAAAAGCATCAATAATAAGACCTGGCATTTTAAATACAAAGACAGATAAAGTGTTTAGAATACTCTGTTTAGTGGCTCAGGGCAGTGGTTCAATTGTTGAGGCCACAGTGTTTTGAAAAAAAGTGAATTATCAAGGCTGATTAAAGCAAAATCAGAAAAAATAGTTGTGTTTTCAAGTGTTGCATCCAGGCTAACCATTTCTCATTGTTCCTCTTCCTCCACCTTGCTGCAGTATTGGATGCTAACCACGGACTTCGTGACCCACTTGGCTCTCCCCTAGTCCTTCCCTGTTCTATGTTGCTTGGCCATTCCGTTTCTAGTCCTGTGGGCTCTTCCTCTTCTCTAGCCCCTTAGGCAGTGATGTAGATCAGGATTCCTCTTCAGGTTCTTTGCTTCTGCTTCCGGAGCATCTCCACTCACATCTTTGATCACCACCACCAGCACTGATGTATCCCATTTGTACTGTTGCATTCGTGTTTATTTTATGTGTGCTTATTATTCATTATTTCTATCCTATTCCATTCCTGACAGGTCTCTTGAAAGACTTACTACAGTTACCCGCTTATTAGCCCTCAACACCCTTATGTTTATAGGTACCTCAACTTGGTGTGACTCCAACTAAATTCATCATCTTCCTCTAATTCCTGACAAGTTGTTGACTACAATAGCAGTACCCCTCCCCACAAAAGATAAAAAACAAAACAAAACAAAAACGTCACTCTCTCATAGCTCCTTTCTCTGCTCCTTCCCCACCCTAATGCCTGGGAAGAAAAATAAGGGCAGGAACCATGAGGCTGTGGGACAAGACTAGCCACAGGAAGGATCTAGGAAGCAGAAGGAGAAGGAAACAACCAGAGTGGGGGATAATAGGGGGGAGGGGGAGTCCTCCCGTGGCATTCTCAAGTTTCTTATGTCAGTGCCCGTATCTTTGGCTCTATGTACAGCCGAATCCTTGCATACAGGAGATAGTCAATAAATATTTACTGAGTTAACAAGTAAATAAATGTCCAAGCCTCTATACAAAATGTCAGACACAGAGCAAGAAAGAACTAGATCTAATAAGCCCTGTTCATATTTAACTAGCAACCCTACCTTGAATGATGGCCAGCAAGATGACAATGACAAAGAAGAAGAACGTGATGTCGAAGACAATGCGGTACATTTCGTAAGGATCACCAGCAGGGTCTTCAATTTCGTCGCCAATGCCGCCTCCTGCTCTTACTCCCACATACATGTGGAATAGGTAACACTAGAGAAAAACAATAGTGGCCATTCAGATAAAAGTCACGGAGCTTTGTCTTTAGCAAGATGGTCCAAACCTTCACCTGCGGGAGGCAGGACACAGCCCTCTCGGGTGATGTCAATATTCTGCTGCCAGCTGCTGTCCTCTGCACCCCCTGGTCAGTGTGGGGTGTCTAAAGGTGGAAAGACTGTGGGTACGTGTAGCCTTTACAAGATTTTTTTTTTAATGAGCAAATAATAAGTTTTGAACTATTTGACACCTGTAAGAGAATTCATGTAGGACATGTCTAAGTTAAAACAACTTTGGGCCCTGATGAGCATGCTTTTGCCAGATGCTCATTTTCCCTCCTTGAAAGTTGCAGCCTCTGGAAAAGGCCTCCTCCTACTTCCACATCCTCTGTGCACCCAGGAAGGCAGGGATTCCTACAGCTTCTGAGAGAAGACGACTTCTGCTCCTGTGCTGCATGGGTCATCCAGGGCAGGGATCTGCGTGCTGGATCCTAGAGCAGGGCGCCGCCCCCCCACCATCAGTCCTGCCTAGAGGGGTGAGGTTCAGAGGGAAAAGCATGGAGATAGATGCATGCTGGTCACAGTGGTGCTCTAGTGACTGTTACATTGCTGTCTGATAGGGGTACCTGCCCCAAGAAAGCATAAGGTGAGGCTTTGGCCAGAATGTTACCTGTTTTAAATGATCGCAAGCTAGGGTAGTTCAATGTCACCTGTCCCTGACACACAGTGTTTGCCTGAAATCTCATCATTAGGAACATCTACAGATGCAAGTGTCGCTCTGCCAGCTCCCCGGGAGGCTGTGTTCTTCTTGCCCACTAGTGGCTGGCCTGACAGGAACCTTCTGCCCCGCCAGCCTGCCACTCGCATTTTGTCAGACTATAGCGGCTGTTGTAGAAAAAAAAAAATCCCCTGGGGCTTCCGGAAATAAACTGGGCACCAGATTCATGGGACTACACCCCTAGATTTCCGAGACAAAGAACCAAAGCTTGACTTCCAAGAAATTTAGATGTGTGTCTGTCCACATTCAGATAGAGGTAATTCGCATCTTTACCACAAATGTAGGTGACAGAGACCCTCTGTGCAGTGTGCTCTTTCCACCTAGGTGTAGGTGAGTGCTCCCAAACCCTGTTTCCTTCCGTCCCTCTGTCTTTCCTGGACACTTCTCCCTTTCAGAGATGTGGATTCTGCTCTAGTCTCTGTTGTCGCTGTGACTCTCCAGTTCCTCCCTACCCAGGGAGGACAGTGACCAGCTGGCCTGCGGAGGTGGGGGGGAGGGGGTCTCACCGTCATCATGTCGTCACACTTCATATCAGGCTCATCGTCATCTTCACTTTTGTTGTAGAACTTGCGGAAGAAGTTGAAGGCCACCACGGTGTAGAGGTAAACCACCACGGCCAGGAGACCCACAGTCAGAACCAGCTGCGAGCAGGAAAGAGACAGTAGAAAGGAGGTGGGTCTTCTCCACCCTCGGAGGTTCTTGGAGACCCCAAGGAAACAAGAAAGGGGACAGAGGAGGGGGTAGGAGCGAAGGTTGCTCCACTGCAGGTGGAGAAAACGGGCTATGGGGAGAAAACAGTAACGCTGAGGGCTTGTGGACTAAATTCATCACCTCCAGCATCTCAGAACGTGACTGAATTTGGAGGTCAGGCCGGTAAAGAGGTAAATGAGAAAGAGGCATTTAGAATCAGCCCCACTCTGATCTAACTGGAGTTCTTACGAGAGGAGGACGTTAGGACACAAAGAGACAGCAGGAGCTGCAGGCACAGAGGGAAGAGCAAGTGACAAAGTAAGAGTCCGGCCAGGTGTAAACTGAGGACAGAGGACTCTGAGTCTACCCCCACCTTGATCTTAGACTCCCAGCCTCCAGAACGGAGAAAAGATAAACGTCCGTAGTTTCCTTCCATCCATTGTTTGGGCCACCCGGCCTGGTTCTGTCACAGCAGCCCTGGCAGACACATACGTGGGGATGGGACTGGGCTAAATAATCTACGAAGGCAGTTAGGACTGAATAGAAACTGTGCTAGGAGGAGGTTCCCTAGGTTTTTTACAGAGAGAGCAGGGAGCTGAGGCTTCACGATCTGGCTTCCACTCCAACGCTGCTTCTAAAGAAATTAAAGGTTGGGGCTCTCTCTCTGTCTCTCAAAAAATGAATAAACCTTAAAAATTTTTTTTTAATAAATTAAACATTCTTTGGACTGGTGGGTGTCCCTACATTACACGTTTTCATAAATAACCATGAGTGGAAAACTGTGATAGCTTTGAAGTTAGTATAAGAATTATTTATGATGGTTTAGCAAAGTGACATTTCTCATCATCAACAAATCTGCCTAAAACCTTTGCAGGGGCACAGGGCATGCTTATTTCCAGGCTTCAGGAAGTACCACAAATGAGGACTAGGCAGGACCTGCTCATCTGGCCCATTTGACAGACTGGGGGCTGAGCCGGAGCTAGGAAGATCAAGTCTTTATGAATACAAGAAACATATTCAGAGGCTTCTTCGAATGGTGAATAGTAACTTACCAAACCTCAGACCGCAGACCTCACAGAATGCAGTTCGTTTTAGAAACAGACAAAGAACCTGGGCTTTGCGCCAAGGAAGAAATGGGCTAGTTCTGCCACTTAGCAGCTGTGTGGTCTTGGGTGAGACACTCAGCCTCTCTAAACTTCAGTTCACTCATCTGTCAAGTGAACATAACATCTACCTTACAAGGTAGGTGTGAGCCTGTCATAGTACTTGGCTGATGGCACCCAAAGCTGGGCATGTTGTTTTGTTTGTTTTTTACACTCTTGCCAGAGTTTATTCAGCAAGCCCATATAAAAAATTCATTGTTTCCCCTTTCCATTTAAGGTACAGTTTTGCGTAATGCCATTAAGCTGAATCAACAAAAACTGAAGTTTCAATATCCGAAAAGGGGAAGAAACGAATTCTAAAAGAGCATATTGTAATACTGGCATTCCACAGATCACACTTTAGGAAACACTGCCTTTATAGGATCAAACTTCCCAAGACACACACGTAAAAATACACAATGGCCTTTCTCCCAGGAACCTATAGGGAAGCATTTAGCACACTAAGCAAATACCTACATCACAGTCCGTCATTACCTCCCCAAACTTGAGTGGTTTGAATGCGGCAGCAAATTTCTACCTCCAGCTTTTCTCTGTTCTTTTTATCTTCAACTAAAACGAGAAACACTGACTGCTGCTAGTGCCAGAAACCTAGAAGAAACAAACCACCCTAATACTTGATGATCTAGCACCTTTTATCTTGCAGAAAATTTTTTGAGTATCGTTGACAATGAAACACTGGTTGCAGGTGTACAACATAGTGATTCGACATCTCTATTTGTTGTGCCATGCTCAACATAAATGTAGCTACCATCTGTCGCCATGAAATGCTGTGACAATACCCTTGACTACATTCCCTATCCTGAGCCTCTTATTACCACGGCTCATTCATCCCATAACTGGGAGCCTGGACCCACAACTCCCTTCCCTCTGGCAAACGACTGGTTCTCTGTATTTGTAGATCTGCTTCTATCACCTTTCACTGCAGAACAATTAAAGGTCAATTTGACTTTAGTTTTTTCTGGTTGGAATCCCTATTTTTTTTTTTAAGGCATACAAGATGATTTAATAGGTGTACACATTGTAAAATGATACAGCAATCAGGTTAATTAACAGATCTGTCACCTCACACAGTTATCATTATTATATGTGTGTGTGGGGGGGAGGGTGGTGAGAACACTTCTGATCTACTGTCTTAGCAAATTTCATGTATATGAGACAGTATTTTTAACTATAAGCACCATGTTTTATATTAGATCCCCCAAATTTATTTGTCTTATAACTGAAAGTCTGTACTCTCTGAGCAACACTTCCATTTCCTCCAGCCCCTGGCAACCATCATTCTACTCTTTGGTTCTAGGAGTTCAATTTCTTTCGATTCCACATATAAGTGAGATCATACAGTATTTGTATTTCTGTGTCTAGCTTATCTGACTTAACATTAATGCCATCAAGGTCCATCTATGTTGTTGTGAGTGCTATGGTTTCCTTTTTTTTTTTTTTTATGGCTGATTAATATGCCATTATATATACATACCCATTTTCTTTATCCTTTCGTCTATTGATGGACACTCCGGTTTTTTCCATATCTTGACTATTATGAATAATGCTTCAATGAACACGGAATGCAGATATCTCTTTGAGATAGTGATCTCATTTCCTTTGGATATATACCCCTAAGTAGGATTGGTGGATCATGGGGTAGCTCTTCATCTCATTTTTTGAGGAATTTTCGTATGGTTTTCCCAATGGCTGTACAAAGCTGGGCACATTTTAAGTTCATTCTTTTCTCCCTCTCCTACACAAAGGTTTAGAGACATGAGGGAACTTCTGCCTCACTTAGGAAGTTGCACTTAATGAGGAATGAAATGCTAAAGAGTTTGAATTTGTTGACAGAGCCATTAGAGGATTTTAATCAAGGGAATGACCCTGACAGCACTATAGAAGACAGACTAGACACTGATGAGACTGGACATAGCCATGACTATAGACAGATATAGATATAGACACATATGTGTATATATATATGTAGAAGTCATTGCTTCATAGTTAGAAGCATGTATCAGAAGTGCCTGGGAAGTTTTCTAAATACATAGCCTACTTACCAATCCCCAGGGAATGTATCAGATTCATGGAGGAAAGGGTAAACCTAAAAAGAGTCTCCAAAGTGATTCTGAGATGCCCATCACCTGCTTTCCTCCCCCCTTTCCTGAACATTTGATTAAATGTTCAGGGTTTCTAAACCAAGGTCTTAGGGCTCTTAAGTGATGGCCACAAGTTTGCAAAAACAACCTAGTAGTTCACGTGTTTGGCCAAGAAATGTGTACTATACTCTATGACCCACAGTTGTACACTAGCAATACTACCTGTTGTTGGCTCCCCCCCCCCCCCAATCCGTATCGAGGCCCCTCCTGTTCTGCATCAGGATAAACCCAATACCTGTTTGCCGTTGTGAGTTACAGATGACAGAATAGTCCTAAGCGTCTTGAAGCCCATTGCAATGTCTAGCAGATGGGCAGCAAAGAAGAAGTTGTTGTAGTGGCCCAGGATCGACATGGTTGTATACCAGGCAAGGTAGAGAAAGGACTGTGGACACAGAGGCAGTTTAGTAACTTTTCAGGCATTCTGGCCTCATGATGGGCCCATTAAACCCCCCCCCCCTTTTTTTTTTTCCTCCTCTTTGGGAACAGAGCGAGTGAAAGCCTGTCTGCCTTACACTACTCTTCCCCAGGTATGGTGAAGGCCCTCCATCTTTCATAAGCAATCACTGAATCTTTCTTGGCACCCCCTAGCGTGTTACCCGATGGCATCTAATGACATCCCTGGCCCTGTGGCACAGAATCTTGTTTTTCCAGATGCCATACTCACGTTATCGGTAAAAACAACTCCCAGCTTCCAGATATGGTACTTCATGTCGATGGAACTCAGCCTAAAGGGAGACAAGTAATTTTAAAACTTATAAATGTCAGAGTGCAGTTAAGTGTTTAATAAGGGGAAAAATTCAGTTTTTTTCCTCTCAGGTTTAATAATCTAAATACAGCTCTGAGTTTTGCAAGCTGTATGTGTTCCCCATGAGACCGAGAATGGTTGAATCATACATCCTGAAATTTTAATTAGTCTTTCTCTTTCAGCTCTTTCAGGCATAAAAGCTGATAGGCCTTTCCATTTTTTAAGGCAGCGTTCTCCCAATATGTTAGAACCTACAAGAAACCCCTAAGCCAGACCAGAGCCTGAGAGCACACAGACATTCTGCAGTTCCTTCCTCTGGCATGCGGAAGAGGGCTGGAAAATCAAAGGATCCACTATGGCCAGACTTTGGATTTAAACTCCTAAGCTCTGTACCATGACACCAGAGAGGCCGCCTCTGCTTTGCTTTCTTCTACTGGGCTGAAATCAAGGGCATTTTTGTCCAAACCTAGGAGTTCAGCAATGCGTTCTGCTCCGTAGAGATCACCATACTTGTTAATCACCTAAAGAGAGAAGATAACAGGGTGGGTTTGGGCCGCTCAACACCATCAGTGTTTTCTCTGGCCCCGAGGTCTTCAGAGCTTTGCTACACTCTGGGCTCTTTCAAGTGACTGATAAAGACATGATTCAAAATGCAACAGGAAAAAAATAAAAAAATAAAATAAGATAAGGTACCCCCCCCCCCCCCGGAGAAAACAGAAGTGACAGAGATAAGTGAAAAACGTTTTTTTCAAGCTGGTATCTTTTTGGAGCAGAGAAAGAAACTAGCATGCAGAAAGCAGTGATTGTATTACGCTGTTTAGGGCAGCTGATTATAGCAATGGAGCCAAAACCTACATATGCTCATAAAAAACCCTTCTGTGACTTACTCTTTTTGAGATACCATCATAAAAACAACATCAAATTTATTCATGTTTGTAGATGAAGAACTTTAAAAAAAATTTTTTTAATGTTTCTTTATTTTTGACAGAGAGAGAGACAGAGTGCGAGCAGGGGAGGGACAGAGAGAGAGAATCTGAAGTAGGCTCTAGGCTCCGAGCTGTCAACACAGAGCCTGATGCCGGGCTCGAAATCGTCAACTGTGAGATCATGACCTAAGCTGAAGTCAGATGCTTAACTGACTGAGCCACCCAGGCGCCCCTGTAGATGAAGAACTTAAAAAAACAAAACAACAACAACAAAAAAACCCTACATTTCTTTGGTGGTCATGGAACTCTCCCCATCCCCACCCCCCACTCCCAACTGACAAGGCCTACCTTTCTCTTTACAAACTTGTCCCAGTAGTTATTAGGAAAAGATCTGAAAAACAGAATAAAAAAGGGAGATTCTTAGCATCAAGGCAAGCACATCAAGAAGCTTTGCAATCTGTGTCTGGATCTAGGATCTCCTTGGGTTTTGTCCTGCTCATTCGAGAATTCAGACTGATTGAAAGTCAGAGTCCCCACAGGTCTGATTTATGGTTTTGCTTCTTTGTGTTGACTTCTGGAATACTGGAGAGCCACTCCGCATTTTCTACTTCAAAAGCATGGTAAAGAGCCAGAAATTGTGGCATCAGACTAGACAGAAGCAGATCCATGTCTCCTGATCCCAGTATAACTGCAAACAAAAGCCTATAGGAAAACACATGCTTTCAACTTTCCTTCACTGAGTGCCTAACTTCATGTTGGTACCTGGGGTAGCTGATAGGGATATAGTGGTGGAAAGTGTAGACAAGGTCCCTAACTTCATGAAGTTTCCAGTATGGGAATCATCTTTTGTTCATGTATGTGGGGTTTTTCTTAACCAGAGCACTCATCCACTCTATTTTCCATTCCCGTATAACTCCTGTGGGGTCTGCTTTTCTCAGGGAATTAGACCCCACTTGTCTTTTGGACGTGGTCCCCTCTACCATACCATCCCTAACCCCTCAGAGGCAATTTCTGCCCTGAGCCTAGGAACTCATACCAGCTCCACTGCAAATTGTCATTGTTCAAATTAAGGAAGGACTGTCACTTTTGGGTAGGTTGGCAAAAACCATTTAAGATACTTTTCTCCTTTCCATCCTGAAATCGATCTTTCCTGGAAGAGTTCATTGTGAGTCTAGATTGCAGCCAAGGAACCTCTGACCCTTGGTGCAGGCATTCTTACTTCTGTTTTCCTTAATTTGAGTCATTCTTATTGCCTGTGGAACATAACAGTCTCTTATTTTATAAAGACCACCCAAGCTGGTGATAAGGAAGTGAGGACATCCCTCTCTTCATGGGCCTCTCAGAAGAACTGTGAGCAAATGCCACTTCTCCCTCAACAAACAAGCTGACAATCTTTAAACATTTTTTTTTTTTGTAGGGAGGGGGGAAAGGGGAAGCAAAAGCAATTTCTTTGTTTCAAACATCCAAATGCCACTTAAAAGCAAAAACAGATGCTGGGGTTACAAAGTAAACTGGTAATAGGTTTTATCTCTGGAGGAATGCAAGTGATTATTTTGATTTTCTTCTTTGTACATTTTTCTACTTGATTTTTTTCACGTATTACATTTAGAGCCTAAAATAAACAAAGCAAATAAAAATCAATCCAGGCTTCCTCTGTCCACACCAATATCTCCTTTCTCTTAAATCCTTTATCCAAATGGTCTTAACATACAACTTGGCCTTGGTCACATTTGGTCCTAAGGGTAAAATTCCACAAGTGATGCCACAGAGATGCTGACTGAAGGTTCCAGGCAAGACCATTTCACAGACATGATCTTACCTTGGTCTGGGTATTCTTGTCCCCTGACTAGGTATGTAAGCTCCTTGAAGGTAGAAAACATAGTTTTACTTGATAATATACATATTTTTAAATAATATCCTTTACTTAAAATCTGAGGTAGATGGGGGGGCGCCTGGGTGGCTCAGTTGGTTAAGCATCTGACTTCAGCTCAGGTCATGATCTCGCGGTTTGCTTCATGAGTTTGAGCCCCATGTCAGGCTCTGTGCTGACAGCTTGGAGGCTACTTCGGATTCTGTGTCTCCCTCTCTCTCTGTCCCTCCCCTTCTCATACTGTCTCTCTCTCTCAAATAAACATAAAAAAAAAATTTTAAAAATGTGAGGTAGATGACAGGGCCTTCAGAAGGGAAATGCATAAGTAAGTGCTACTTCTATATATGAATGGTCAAAAAATAATACAAGATGCTCAACCTCTTTAGAAATAAAAAAAATGCACAGTGAGATGCTATTACACACCTACTGAATTAGCAAAGTTATTTGAGTATCTTAACAAGTGTAGCAAAAAGGCAGAGAAGCAGGAACTCTCATACAGTGCTGGCTGGAATGTTAATCAAGACAAACATTTGCATACCTTACTATTCAGGAAATTCCTTTCCTGATTTCTATTCTAGAGAAACTCTTTTACTTGAGCATCGGGTATAAAAGTATTCATTGTCCCACTGTTTATAAGAGCCAGAGACTAGAAACAGTTGAAGTATCTACTGTCAGGAAAATGTATAAATACACGATACACACATGACAAGTACTTATATAATGGAAAATGCTACAGCTTTGAAAATGACCAAACTATGGCTACACACATCAACCTGGGCAAGCTCCAGATGCACTCCTGAATGAAAGATTTCAATGACAGTATAATGCATGTAGCATAATTCCCTTTACATAAAGTTCAAAATCAGTTGACATGAAACAATGGTTCCAGGGACACATACCTAAGAGGTAAACTATATACTAAAGCACAAGAATGAATATCACTGAAGCCAGGAGAGTAGTTAAGTGGGGGTTGGGGAGAATACGATCAGAGAGAACATCCCGGACTTTGAAGCTATCAGCAGTGCTCCATTTTTTAAAGTTTGTAGTTCATTAACAATATAAAAACAAAATAAGATAGCTCTCTTTGACATATAGTTAACTGTAAAAAGTAGGTTACGTGTATTGTGGTGCCATTACTGTGGAAAAAAAGATTCATCCATCTAAAATTTTTAAAAATGCTATCTACACATTTCTCTACTCATGGGCATTGAAGCCACTTCAAATGAAAAAAAAAAATCAACAAATATCCTTGTTGGAACGTTTTAGTGTAATTGTCTTATTATCTCCTTAGATCCATTCATAGAAGCTGAACTGCCTTTTTACTGAGACTTTTAGGCCAAATCACCTGTGTCACATATACAAGCATTACTGATAACTGCAGAAAGCTGACCAAAGAATCACATTATTTAAGAGTATACAAAATTTCTGTGATGTGATGACAAAGGGTCAGAAATTAGGCCTCGTGTTTTCCTTTCTTTTTCTTTATTCGAGCTGACTGGCACAGACATGGAGCAGGGGACAGGCTTTTGATTTGCATGCTCACTTCTTTTCTTCCCCTTTCTAGAGACTATTTTAAAAAGCTCAGCTGGGCCTTTACAGAGCTGCCTCCCTCAGTGTGCCTGACCCTCTTTGGATAAGGAGCAATTTTCTTCTCCCAGGGTCAGAGTTGCTGTTTGCAGACATGCATATTTTAATTGGCACAGCTAAGGGTTTCAACAGTCCCCTCTGTTTACGTATCTCTTTTCCTTCAACACGTTAATTTATCTTCAAACTCTCATTTTCCCAGTTGGGAACACACTGGCATTACCTTCGCTAATGATGGCAGTCATTTTCTGAACAGGTAGGGAGAGGCAATGACCAACAGCTTGATGCCTACCACGTGCCAGGTGTACTGTACCAAGCATGTGACATACACTCAATGATCCTCCCAGACTGCAGGAGGTCGTAGGTATTCTCATGGCTCCATTAATGAAGAGGAAATCAGGGTCTAAAAGGCTTCATTACCTTGCCCCTTTCACAGGCAACTAAGTTACAGAGCTGACCTGGTAACCCGCCTCTGCCTGTAGAATCAATGGTCTTTCCCATCACAGTCCTAATCACATACATGCCCATCAAGACAGGCTTAATGACACAGGTAGTAGCACCCCCAGCCAGATGGCTCTTTTTTAAATTATTTGAGAGACAGAGAGAGAGAGAGAGGCGCCTAAGGAGAGAGACAATCCTAGGCAGGTTCCATGCTCAGTGTGGAGCCTGACATAGGGCTCCATCCCACGACCCTGGGATCATGACCTGAGCTGAAATCTAGAGTCAGACACTTAACCAACTGAGTCACCCAGGTGCCCCCTGATGGCCCTATTCTAACTGCCCAAGGAACTGCCTATCCATCGACATTGGAAGGAGCTCTAATACTATCCAGGCTACTTTTTTGAGACAACTTCAGAGTTGGTGCCGACGCAGGACTGCTGTGCAGCATGGGTGCTCTGGAAACGGATCAGATGATCTCAGAAACTCTGGGTCAGGGAAGCATTCTGTATGACTCGAACATGAAAACTACTTAACACTGTACTGGACCATCTGTTCTTAGTTAAATGTGCTCATCACTCCCCGACAGCCTCCAGTCCCCCACTGAATGCATAGGGATATAACACCAGCGTTTGACAGGCAATGGGCTATTTACTAGGAAGGCGGTAGAGAAAACACGTCCTAGAAACCAAAAAAAAAAAAAAAAAAAAAAAAAGCTTCTATTAATCAGTCTCCAAGGCTGGTTAAGAACATGCCATTCTGTTTACAGTACAGACGCCTTTCCCTTTTTGGGATGGAGGTGAGGGGACACTTACGGTGTGTTGATTACCAAGCGGTCCCACTGCCCCTTGATGTCATCTTCAGATGGCTGTTCAGTGATATACAGGCCATCGAACTCCAGCTTCCTGGCAATTTCTTTTTCTCTTTTGAACACCACCAAAGGGACCTACCAGTGGGAAGACACTGCTTACTCAATGCAGGCTTTCTAATTCAAGCACCCTCTCCCAAGCATTTCTCACAAATTAACCTTTCCCATTTGAGGGGGCAGTAATCTCTTATTTTTGAAGTTTATTGTTTTTAGTAATCTCTACACCCAACCTGGGGCTCAAACTCACAACTCTGAGATCAAGAGTCTCATGCTCTACCAACTGAGCCAGCCAGGCAGCCTGGGGGCAGTAATCTCTTTGTAGTAGGATTCTCAGGGTGCCTAGTTGTGGGTCCAAAGTCAAATCTCTTCTCACTCGTTTGACTGTTTCCTTCTCCAAAAATCTGGAGCCACCCTCATCTTGGGCCACCCTTTAAGGTTTGGGTTAAATAGCTTGTAGTAATACAAACTGGACTCCTTGACCCATCCTGGGGAGAAGGCCATATTTAGACCAGTCTCTGGGCCAAATGAGTTAGGTACCCTAGGACTCCTAGGCTGGAGTTGAAACATGACTTAGAAAGAAAATGAACTATTCTAGAATGGATTGCTCAGCCACAGAATATCATGGAATGTTCCAGCCCCCTTCAATGGCTAGGGTCATATTGATCTCATGGCACTGACATTTGGTTAATGAAACATGAGGGTTTGCTAGCAGGGATGAGAGGATTCACTGGGCTGTTATTGAAGTTTTCTTCCTGAGAGGAACACAGTTATTGGTTTCCTATTACCATTCCCCATTCTCTTACATGTGGAACTTTGATTTTAGCCTAGAGATGGTGGCATGGCTATGGTGGCCTACCACAAAAAAAAGTAGAAAAGGAGGGGAAACTTGCTTCAACCATCAACAGACATACAATAATTCAAATAAGGGACAGAGTTAGTGAGGTCAGAGGGTGCTACTGAAATCCTAGGAAATGAGAATTCAGAATAGCCAGGGCTCCTGTAGCCAGGAAAGCTTAATGCAGACAGAGCCAAGGCTTCTCATTCAGCTGGAAAGCCACTGGTTACTTGGCAACATCCCTCAGGCTTTGGTCTCCAAACGGGTTCTTCCAATAACTCTCTCTCAAAGCTCACAGTATCTATAAATACCCATGCTATTCCTTTATTCCCAAGGGGAAAAAAAGACAAAATTTAGACAGTGATTTGTAAAGAGTTGCTTCTTGCCCTTTTTATCTTTAACGTGACAAAACAACACCAAGGAAAGAAAAGACTAATGACAGGAAGGTGGCAAAGGCTAATAATAGGCATTGCACCCTGTGAGGAACTGATGATCGCTTGCTAGTTAATGGATGATGTGGGAGGGAAAGCAAAGATAAAGCTACTCTGACTAATACCTGCTATATTGTGAAATGACTCTGAATAGTCATCATCATCATAATCATAATACTACGAAGTTTTAGAGCAGTACTCATCTCTGGAATTCGAAGCATTCCCCCCTTCAGTCTTCTAAGGATTTGTATATCCTTGTAAGTAGGACTTCCACATCTTTATTCCCTAGAGAGTGTTTACCTTGTCTTTTCTCTAGGTCACTGGTATATCTGCACTGAATCCAACAAGCTGAGCCCTAGGATGGTAAACTAAGGTAAACCACTAACACTCTAGTGGTTACTATGTTTGTGTTCTGGGTCCCTCTATACATTTTAATTCATTTAATACTCTCAGCTACTCTTAGGGGTTGTGCTATTATTATTAACACTCATATGTACAGAGGAGGAGATAGGAATGGTGAGGTTAAGTGGCAGAACTGTAAGTCCCACCCAGGCAGCCTCCAGAATGTGTGCTCTCATCATTACAAAAGAGTCCTTAGCGTGGATTAGAGCAAGTGGTCTCCCCACCAGGGTAGCTAGACTTCCCACATGATACTACAGTTCCTGGGGACGAAGAGAGGGCCACAAAGATAGGAATATATGTTTGGGACTCTTCCCAGGAGAAGATGGCTTAGTGTATGGCCAAGGAGACTTCCTACTTATGAAACAAAATGTAATGAGAAAAAAGATGTGGTATAGTAGCAACAGAACCAGACTTAGAAAGCCAAAAATACTATGATTCACATGAATATATAAAGATTCATATAACTATAGTAGTGTCTGAAGATGGCTCCCGTGAACTATGTCTCCTCGTATTCACGCCCTTGTGTGGCTCCCCCTCATCTCCTGTGCAACCATGAATCTGGGCTGACCCTGTGACTTTCTGTAAGCACCAGAAGGCGGTAAAGTGACACCGTGACAGTTCTAGGCCTAAGCTTTAAAAAGGCTAGCAGCTTCCATTACTGTGCTCTTTTTGGAAAACCCCAAGCCGTCATATGCAAGAAGTCCAGCTACCTTGCCAGAAAGAGCATACAGAGAGGCCAAACGGAAGGGGGAATGCTCTGAGTCTATACGGAGAGAGAGGTCCAGCTGCCCCAGCTGAGCCCAGCCTTCCAGCTGTTCCCTTGACAACACTCCAGGTGTGAGAGTGTGCCATCATGGACAGTCTAGCCCGGCTGAGCTGACAGATAGTTGCTGACACAGCTGCCTTCACACAGAGCAGAGGGATTGCTCAAATGTGCCCAGCCAAGTCACAGAATCTTAAAAAGTGATTGTTATTTTAAATGACTAAGGTCTCGGGAGGATTTGTTACACAGCCCTACATAGCTGAGACAGTAATCCATCAGTAAGTTTACTTCTGACATCTGAAGTAGTTAAAAACCAATAGATTTTGAAAGGTGAAAAGCATTTTTATAAAATTCCAACATAAGTTCCAAGATCAGAAGCGGCTCTCATTACTAGCTGCATGTGTGACTTAGCATGATGACTCTAATCCTATGAAATTCAACAGGAAGTCTCTGAAAAGGGACTCCCGGAGTAAGGCTTCTTACAGTAGGGTGTGAATACAGATCACCCAGGAGGGCATGTTGAGTCGTAGCTTCTGAGGTAAAAGGCCAGGGGTGGGGCAAGATTCTGCAGTTCTAACCAGCTCCCCAGTGATGGCACTGCCACCACTCTCTGAACCTCAGGCTACAAGCAAAGTCCTGGAGAATAAAGGGCTCGCTGGGTTCAAAATGATGCATCTTCCCCAAGGAGTCAGGTTAGATTCAGAGTAGCCAGCAACTCACCTTCAGGCAGTAATAGCCCACCACACAGACCAAAGAGATGATGGTGTGGATAATGGCCAAGGCCCGCAGTGCTGGTGCCATATACCCAGTGCTCTCCTGTAGGACAAAGAACACCATCGCTTCTTCCTCTTCCTCATCATTAAAGGAATTCCACAGGTTTGCAACGTCCTCTGTCTCTTCTTCTAAAGGCTCTTCAGTGACCTGGCCCAAAACACACACTTTCTTACAAACATCAGAAAGTACCTCTGCCAGTGGGCTCTCCCCCCATTTTTTCAGACTGCTAGCATATGCTATACACATGGTAGTAATGCAGCATTATTTGCTGAGGGAATGAGGTTTTAGGTAACTTATTCCTAGGAATCTCCAATGTCTATCATAACTACAAAGAAAATTTCCAAGAGACAAATACTATCTCTTGAAAAACAAAAAAAATTACAAGAGCTGGGGTGCCTGGGTGGCTCAGTCGGTTAAATGCCCGACTCTTGATCTCAGCTCAGGTCTTGATCTCAGGGTGGTGAGCTCAAGCCCCACATTGGGCTCCGTGCCCAGCGCGGAACCTACTTTAAAAAGGAAGAGGAGAGCTTTACTACATGTGCTATGATCCCTATACCACAGGAGGTAATTTCTGAAATGCCGTGGCCTGGGAGGAGGCGAAGACACGAACGTGCATGTGCACAACTGCATGCGCGTTTGCTCGCACATAGTCGACATTTTTTCATTCTTTTTTAGATGCCTTTGACATGCATGCCTTTAACTGCCATTCTTACACAGATGGCTTCCAAATGTACACCTGTGAGGCTTTCCACCTGCATTTCCAATGCCTGCTGGCTACCTTCCCCTGGATGACTGTCTGCAGTCACTTCAACCTCAGTATGTTTAAAGCCAAGCTTTGCTATGCGCCCCTCTACAGACTTCCATTTTTCCTCCACAGGCAAAGTGCCGGACTATAGGCAAAGGAAAGCCATTATTAGTTCAATCTAGTGGCAGGTTGATGTAGATTAAAGCAAGGCTTATACAAATCAGATTGATGGTTTTAGATAAGGAGGGAGAGAGGCAAAAGTTAGAATAGCCAGTTAAAGGCTATGTCAGGAATTCAGGACCTAGCATTCATTTATTCATTCCACTAACATTTATTATGTGCCTATGGTCTACAAGACCCACTTAGCAATGTTCAAAATCTTTATTTATCCTGATTAGTCTCTTTTCCCATATCCCCAAACCAACTACTGTTAATTCTTCCTTCATAATAGTTCTAACATATGGACCAATTATAATGGCTTTCTGTTACCTTATCCTTTAAGGAAAAAAACTTGTATTTACTATTTATTTTGAAATGCATTATAGTGCCTAATACAGGGTCTAGAATATAGTAGGCACCCAACAAATATTTGGAGAATTTATTAAGTAATGACTAGAACAAGCCTAAACTATGAAGATGACGCCCTAGCTGGCCTTCCTTGCAAGCAGTGTCTCCATTCTGCCAAATGTTAAAGACCATATCCTTTTTGGAAGCCAGTGACTTAGAGATTTCCTTAGATATTAGAATTTCTGCTCTAATTAAGGGCATAAGTTCTATTCTGATTTTTAAAAAGTATAGAGTAGAGTGAGCAAATAACCCCTAAATGCAGTATCACCTTGTAAAAGAGCAGGATGAAGTTGATAGCGAAGGCTACAAACAGAGCGAGGAACCTCAGGTTGTAGAAATTCCTGGCCAGGTAATGCTGAAAAGGAAAGGACAGGCAGAAGTAGAAGAGTTCTGGAAAGGAAAGAGACCTTCCTTCCCTCCAACAGGAGACCTTTTCTGGTTAGAAATTTACACGGGACTGGCCCTACTCCTTGGTAACCACTGTACTAAGACAGTGCTGGACTTCTTATGACTTATTTGGGGAGAAACAGGAGCCATTGATTTAGAAAAGTGGCTCAGAATAATGCTAAAAGGAACTCTGCCCTGGTTTACCCCTCAGGGAATCAAAAGCCTAAACAGGTCCCTAGCAGAGGACCGAAATGCTGCTGTTAGGGTGCGTGAGTGCATGCACGCTCTATGCAGACAGTAAGTCTATTTAGAAATGATGAGTTTTCTACGCCCACAGAAGAGCCTTGCAGCTCCCACCCTGGATGCAGTCTGTGGCCTACAGTCTTTGTCCCCTTGCAAGTCACTGCCTCCTCCTCTCCCTCTGCCTCTCCCCCTCAAGGTAGCATTCCCATTGCCATATTCCCTAGAAAAATCAGCACTTGGGGGCACCTGGGTGGCTCAGTCAGTTGAGCTTCTGACTTCAGCTCAGGTCATGATCTCACGGTCTGTGAGTTCAAGCCCTGCGTCGGGCTCTGTGCTGACAGCTCAGAGCCTGGAGCCTGCTTCAGATTCTGTGTCTCCCTCTCTCTCTGACCCTCCCCCATTCATGCTCTGTCTCTGCCTTAAAAACAAATACAAATTTAAAAAAATTAAAACAAAAAAAGAAAAATCAGCACTTGAGGACTGGAATGATAGCAGTTTGGGAAAAGCTCTCAGTCTCTCTGTGTAGGAGGCACTCACAAATGGTGTTGGGGAAGGTGTTGTCCTGACCATCAGCAGCTGCACCTCAGTGGGCAGTTTGTCAGAGAAAGGACATTACAAGCTATGCTGAGGGCTGACTGCAGGTGGAATAACAAAGCTCCCAATGAGTAACAGGAGAACCTAACATAAGAATATTCTTTCTGCATCCCAAATGGTCTGGCCGCTTCTGAGCTCTGGACTGTGACAGGCTAAGTGAGCACATAACACACGAGAGCTCACTGGCAGAGAGCACAGGGCATCCAGTGCTGGGTAGAGGGGCTGGAGCACTTGGCTTTCCCCAGGCTAGCCTCTTTTCCTTTTCCTCCAACACAAAAGGAAACAACAGATGAATGAGAGAAGAAAAGGAATGAGAAAGACAAGGAAGCATAACTAAGCAAACAGTGAAACAGAATCAGTGACCACTTGTCTGAGGTCTGCACCAGGAGCGTGGCCAGGCTAGAGTGCTTACCAGTAACTTGGTCTGATAGATTTCCAGCCCTTTGAAGAAATTAGCCATGAAGGCTTCAGGCTTCTCAACTTTCTGGCCCCGTCGCCGCTTCTTCTTCTTTGTCACTTCTGCCCACAGGGCGTCAGTTTGCTCTTCCTCTTTGGCCGTACCCTCCTTCTCCCCATCTTCCATGCTGTACGAACAAGAAGCCCACTCAGCACAGAAGGGCAGCAGGGGGCCTGGCCCAGATAGGGAGACTGCATTAAAAAGAAATCTTGTAATTACTCCTTGAGGGTGGGAACCTCAGGTCTGTATCATTCCACAGTGCCCGATGTCAACTTTGCATTTAATGAGCTGTGCCCACTTGGATGAGTCACAATCATGGGCGTGTGTCAGTTGTAAATATGTTTGTAGTCTTAAATTCAACTAAACGTTTTTTTTAACCTTCAGAAAAGTTGTCTTTAAAAATTTTTTTAATGTTTATTTTTGAGAGAGAGACAGAGCATGCGTAGAGGAGGAGCAGAGAGAAAGAGAGAGACACAGAATCCGAAGCAGGCTCCAGGCTCTGAACTGTCAGCACAGAGCCTGATGCAGGGCTTGAACTCACGAACCAGAAGATTATGACCTGAGCTGATGTCGGACGCTTAACCGACTGAGCCACCCAGGTGCCCCGAGTCCTTTACTTTCTTAGACTGCTGGAATTAGTAATAGTACCTTTCTTCTAAGTTTGTGGTAGGAATTAAGTGAGATGCTGTATAAGAGATCTTAGCACAGACCCTGGCATGTAATATGTATTCAGTATCTTAGCACCACCATCAGCATTATACAAAGTTGCTAAGTGTGGGTATTCAATAATTTGGCGCGATGGTGAAATCCTGGTCTATTGGTGCAATCACAAAATTAACAGGACCAACAGAATGTGTTTCTTGTATAGCTGGGGTAAAAAGAAGTATGTCCAGGACTTGTACAGTATGTGTTTCCTGCATTAAGGGAAATTACGTTTTCTACCTACCACTGCAACAGAACAGTAGGTGCTATATCAAGAGCTATGTGCTGTAGCACCTCAAGTAGACGAAGCTACCAAGAACTTACTCTGTCTTCTCAGGCTCCACTTTTCCTTCTGCTTCATGTGATGCTTTCATTTCTGCTGCCTAGACAAAAGTAACAATCAGGTAAGTTTTCCTCAAGTTAAAGAGATCATGGTAATGAGCCATATATGGCATTGGCCATTTTCATCTCCTTGGTCACAAGTCCTCATGGCTTTCTCTCTTCAGAATGTCTCTGCTCTTCTCAGGATCACGGGACATAAGTGTCCTGCTACGCATCAAGCTACTCTGGAGAAATGCCAACACAAAGATTTCAAACTTAACAACTCAGTTGTCCTTATTATTCAACTCAGAGAGAAAACCTGTGTTAGGACCCCATGTCCCTGGTCCTACTGCCCCACGTGGTCAGGGTGAGATGGGACACAGATCATACCAGGTCCAATCCAGAACCTGCTTCCACCAGGTTCCTGCCTTGTCTTCAATCCTCTTAACCACCACAATCCCTCTGAATGGTGACCATTGCACTTAGAATAAAATTTAAGCTCCTCACAGGCCTGCAAGGTCTATGTGATCACGGCCTTTCTCTCCATCCTTGTCTTGTACCACTTGACTTGTTGTTTACTACAGCCAAGCACCCAGACCTCCTTTTCTTTCCTGGTACATTCCAAATCCTTCCCTGCACCAAGGCCTTTACACAAGCCATAGCCTCTGCCTGAAATATGACTACCCTCGTCTTTCCTGTGCCTGTCACCCTTCAGGACTTGGTTCAGATGATGTATTTTCAGAAGTCCCTTAGCCATCCTATTCATACCAGGGCCCACATTCACTTTGTAACACATGACTTTGTTCCTATCTTTCAGCATGTGTCACAAGCAATAACTATTTTATTGATTTGTTGTCTTCTTCCACTAGAAGTTAAGCTGTTTTAAAGCAAAACTTTTGGGGGCGCCTGGGTGGCTCAGTTGCTTAAGCGTCCGACTTCAGCTCAGGTCATGATCTCGCAGTCTGTGAGTTCAAGCCCCGCATCGGGCTCTGTGCTGACAGCTCAGAGCCTGGAGCCTGTTTCAGATTCTGTGTCTCCCTCTCTCTCTGACCCTCCCCTGTTCATGCTCCGACTCTCTCTGTCTCAAAAATAAATAAATGTTAAAAAAATTAAAAAAATGTTTTAAAGCAAAAATTTTGTCTCTCTTGTTAACCAATGGATACCCATACACTAAAAATACAGCCTGGCATGTAGTAAGCCAAGAATGAATTTCTATTATGTATCAAACTCTGTCTGGGGCCTGGGGCTACATCAGGGACCAAAACACAGTAAATAATTTTGCACCAAGGCCTATGGCTCTGATGCTTCCATCCCTGACTCTCCAAAATTAGGTGTGAGGTTTCCCCTATACATTTTCTTTACCTGGCACTCCTCCTTCCTAACATTTTTCATGCTTGTACTGACTTCCACAATGTCATTTTTCCCCACTAAATTATAGGGATGATGCACTTCTCATTCACCATTGTATCCTCAGAATCCAAAACAGTGAGAAGCACATACTAACTATTTAATAAATACTAACGAAATGAATGAATAAATGTTGTCTTTGGGCTCTGATGTCTTTGTTCTTCTCTCCACATTGTTTTTAGGGCCAGAACGGTGTTGTGAGTTGGATGCTACAGTGGAGGGGAACACCCAGAACCTTCCATGACCAAGGGGACTCTGAATTACTGTTATTCCCTTAATCTAGTCAAGTGATCAAAGTCCAAATTGGATAGTGGGTGCATCTCAAAAATAAAAATGATGCTAAATCATATGATATCATCTGGACCTTTTGGGACACTGCAGAAGTATTGTCTCAAAAGAAAGGTCTCTTTTTTTTTTTTTAATTTTTTTTTTCAACGTTTTATTTATTGTTGGGACAGAGAGAGACAGAGTATGAACGGGGGAGGGGCAGAGAGAGAGGGAGACACAGAATCGGAAACAGGCTCCAGGCTCTGAGCCATCAGCCCTGAGCCCGACGCGGGGCTCAAACTCACGGACCGCGAGATCGTGACCTGGCTGAAGTCGGACGCTTAACCGACTGCGCCACCCAGGCGCCCCTAGAAAGGTCTCTTCTTATGCTTTGTAGGTTTCTCCCACTATCCGAAAGTTTGCTTTATACTTCACTTTTATGAAAGACCTCCATCAGTACCTGTTGATGCTAAGTGAAAGAAATCCAGAAAGGATTTTTGCTTTTATGAAATGATAAACTTTTCTTTGCTTTATGCCATTTCTGCTTACAAAAGGTTTTTACAGGAACGCTCTGATTTGGATAGTGAAGGAAACCTACACCTGGTTTTCTATGCTTTCGGTTCACTGAAGAAACCTGTATGCCATGAGAACTAACCTTCTAACAAAGATGTGGAAGGCCATCAGCTGTGAACTCTACAATGTCAGCTGAAGACCACTCAGCAGCAAGGCCCTGAGACAACCATCTGAGTCTTGCTTTCCCCAGACCAGGAAACTGCAAGATCAGGATATGGGAGAGCTGGTATCTGCACGATGTTTTCCTGGGGAATTGGTATCAGACCTGATTGCAAGTCTATTTCTGGGCGTAAATAAAGAGGACAGAACAACTTATGCTTACCTGTGCTCTCCTTTTCTTCTGTACAGTACTCTCTAGTGTAGGGGGTTCATCCTTGCCAATAATCTCAGAGAGATCACCCAAACCCACTTCAGGCCCATGCTTTAAGCCACCTTCTTTCTTTGAGCGGAATCCAAAGAGATCTGACATGATATCTGCATCTCCTTTCTCACCCTTGACGAAGTGGACTAGTTCTGGTGTAATACCTGGCTCAGTCACCTCTGCCCGCTCAGCCTCCATGGCATCGTCATGGATACCAAACTGGGTTGGGTCAGGCATGTCACCCAGGATCTTGGTCACTCTGATGTTCTTTGCCCCTTCCACTAGGCCCCCTCCAAACACTGTGTTCCAGAGGATCTGAAAGATTCCTCCCAATATGGTGAAGAACAACTGGAATAGCCCCACAAATAACATCCAGAAGAAAGAGAAGAACACCTTCACCAGCTCCTTCACGGTCATCTTCTTCACCTTCCTGTACTGCTTCCTGAAGTTCTTCAGGGTTGCCTTCTTCAGGAAGTTGGCAACGTTTTTCTTCACTGAGGCACAGGCCATGGCAAATGCAGAGGCAGACTCAAAAGACTTGTCATCCTCCTCTTCCCCCTCAATTTCTAATGTGTAAGAAGAATCTTCATCTTCCTCCTCCTCTTCTGGCCTTTCGGCTGAGTCAGATTCAGAGATCTGAGACGCTAACTGCATTTCAAAGATGGTATCCTCACAGAAGTTCACAAACAGTTCCATCTTTTCTTGCTCTCCACCTTCATTGACCACATCAAAGATGAACTGCCGCTTAGATTCCTTCACTTGGGGCTTCTCCCACTGGGTTCGACTGGATTCACTGATCTCAAAATAAACGCGCTCAATTTTCTTGGCCCCACCCATGATCTCAATACGTCCTAGGTAGGGTTCGAAGTAATTTAGTACACTTTCCGCTGGGTCCAATAGGCACTTAAGGCGAGAATCATTTGGCATGTGTTCGGAGAGATTTGTCAATAACACTGCCACATTAAACCCTATGTCCTTGGCCGGCTCATGAAACCGGTCTACAAAATCAATGTAATTAAACATATCATTCTCATCAGCTTCTGCGCATGAAAGGAGAAAGTCAATCTCTGACTGTGTGTACTGTTTTTGCCCTTCCATGGCCTTCTGGAATTCTTTTTTGGAGATAATCCCTTTACCATCTGGGTCATATTCTTTGAAGGTGTCTGAGCTGGTTAGGTCTTTAAGTTTCAAGAACATGTCAAAGAATTTCAAGATCATTTCTACATTGGTAGATGACTCTACCAGCGTGTCAACCATCTGCTTGCCAATAGTTCCATTTACCACATTCCCTGTGAGGCAGGTTCAAAAAGACATACAAATATATAAATAAACCCAAGTCATCATGTAACTGGTCAGGTAGCTACCTCTAGAAGAGTTGTATGTCCAATGAGTCGGCTCTTTTCTGACCGTGATGGTTTAGAAATGGGTAGGACGGAGCAGCAAGCCATAAAGACTACACCACTAGGAGCCAAGGGGGAAGAAACAAAGGGAAGAAGGAGATGGCCACGCCAGTGCCTTTTATCTGGCCTGGGGCCTGGGAAGTGGTTTCATTATCAGATTATTGGGGACACATAGGGATAAGTGGTGCCCCCTTATCCCCTTAGACCTAGGAGGGTGCCCAACTAGATGGCTGGCATACACACTGGCAGCCAGATGTACTGAAAAGCAATGGGGAGAGGGAGAGGATAGCGTAGAGCAAAGCTTGGAGGTTTTCCCCAGTTCATTCTGGCTTTCCTATTGATATAAAATGAGTTGGTTTCAGGCTCTGTCCATCAGACCATGTGCCCCTCACTCATTTTTTTTGTTTCTGAAAATTTGGCTTTCTAACCAACGTCATACGGCATCAATGACCTGCCAGAAGGACAATCTGCGTGATTAGTATGGTTAGTGCTCAGACCAATTACAGTTGTGTGAATGCCTAGTTATACCAAACAGCCCAACCTTCCAGGAGGGACAGAAGCATCACCACCATGTCCTGAAGGAGATCCAAGAGTTCCTTCAGCAGCTCGATCTGATTGGAATCCTAGAACAGAAACAGGAGATACCCCTGAGCTATCTGATCCCTCAGCAAAGTATAGGGCAGTGAGCAAGAGCCTGCTCTGGAAAGGTTAGGTGAAGGTTGCGTCCATTGTGAATGTGGACGTCGTATCATCCACTGTTTGGAGCAATGGGGAGGCTCACTGCTGCAGGACTCATCCAATAGAGCTCTTTTAGTTTCCCTTTTATCAGCACAATGTGGCAGAGACACCACTTGTTGTCCCAAACTATGGAACAACCCAATCCACTGAAGAGGCATCAGTTATCTCTACGAGTGCATGTTGTTCTTTATACCGGCGAATCATCAGGTGAGCTTTTGGGGAATACTATTGCAGTCCAATTAAGGTGTCAAGGTTATAAACACCAAGTGGGTTCTCCTTTCTTTCTGGATTAATTTAGGGTCTCCTGATTCTAGTTGGTGGTGATCTGGCTGCCACTGGTCCCTTAAAATGTTATATAGTTGAGGCTATTCCTCTGGATGGTTTTGATACTAGTCTGTTTGGTTTTCACTTCAGCATTACAGACGGGGCATGGCCAAGTTACCCCTCTGTTTTCAACTCTATGTCACAGAAGGAAAATAATCCTTGGAAGATAGGAGGTGGGCAGTCTCAGGGTGAGATTAAAAAATGCATTCTGGGCCATACTTCTTTTTTTTTTTTTTTTTAATCAACGTTTATTTATTTTTGGGACAGAGAGAGACAGAGCATGAACAGGGGAGGGGCAGAGAGAGAGGGAGACACAGAATCGGAAACAGGCTCCAGGCTCTGAGCCATCAGCCCAGAGCCCGACGCGGGGCTCGAACTCACGGACCGTGAGATTGTGACCTGGCTGAAGTCGGACGCTTAACCGACTGCGCCACCCAGGCGCCCCTGGGCCACCCTTCTTGTACAGACTCTCTCTCTCACAAATACACAGTTCTTTGTCTAGTCTTGCAATCAGAAGGATTGCCCCCTCTTTGGCGTGGGTCATAGCCATACACAGAATATCACAGAAGTGTGGAATATTAAGGGCTGGATGAGACCTCACATCATCTGTTCTAATTCCCAACATTTCATAGATGATGGAACCAAACACCACGAAGGGGGAGTGACTTCCTGAAAGTCACCAGTGAGGAGGTTGCAGGGCCAGGCTCCTGTCTCCAGAGCCTCTGCACTGCACTGCCCTGGCTGGGCTGACAGGAGTGGACCTATTACTGCCAAATTAGCAGCGCTCCCAAGAGCTCTCTCCTCCCATTAAGGCCAGAGTCAAAAGGGGAAAAATGAAAGGGTTAAATAGCACATTCCAGAAGAGAGGAGGCAGATGTGACAGCCTTGAAAATTTTAGATACACATTACTTAAATTAATGCTGCAAATGTTACTCTAATCAGCCTGAAACATATCCTGAAGTTCTCCCTCATGGGTTGCCATGGAGAGAGGTGATCGACAACCACATACACTACATTTATTTGTTCATAATAAATGCTCTGAGCGATTCTGATTCATCTTGCCAGAGAGATGGGGAGTGAGAAGGAAAGGCAGAGACGGGGAGGGAGGGGAAGCCAAGGTAAGAAAGAAGGGATGTATGAATTACAGAGACATGCAGACATTTGACAGACCCAGACAGGGCTGATAGATTGTCATAAATTGACAAAACAGTGACGAGGAAGCATAAAGGATTAGCATCATAAAAAGCAAGTGTTGAGGCAATTATGAAAGGACAGTTTGGTGGGACACAAGGAAGGAAGCTGCATCCATGCAAAACCTGTCTGCCCCCCCCCCCCCACTCCCCAGGCATTTCTTCCTGTCTCCCATTGAAGCCTCAGTTTTATAAGTGAGATCTAATCTGCAAGGCTTTTCTAGCCATTTGATCAAGCAGCCACATCCACACGGGGGGAATACCAAGGGGTGGGGACTGATTTCACATTTCACGCCAATGACACAGCAGGGAAGGGCCACAGTACCTGAGAGAGTTTCATCTGCATGTTAGCAAATACGTGCAGGAAGCCGACCACTGCATCCCACAGCCTGCTGTGAGCCAGGCTCTGTTGGTTCCCAATGCAAGGGCCCTATGGAAAGGAGGGCATCCTTATTTCACTTAAACATTATGAGCTGCTCTGCAACTTGCCCTAGTAAATGCATATGACACCTGCTTCTATTAGCAGATAGCTCCTTCCAAAAGGCATCTATTTTGTGGGTCAGTATTTTCCCAAGGTATTCCTTTTTGCCCCCTATTGTAGGAACCTAGACCTACAAAACACCACTAGGAATTTCACAGTGCAGCGATTTTCAGATATTTTTGTGTTAGCCTCAGAATGCGTTCTTCAAATAAAATACTACAACGAAGAACATGATTTAAGAGTTAAATGCTCTGGTTGATACAGGACTGAAAACCCGTCCTGCCCACCTCTCACCTACACCTTGGCCTAAGAAGGGATTCTGAGGAACTTCAGGCTTCCACAATTTGAAAAGCAAGCCCTACTGTTTTCAGTCAAAGCTATACATAAAATGCATGATCACATAGCTATCAGGTAAAAAAAAATGTGGATAATATTGCTAATGTTCAACTGCCTTTAGGGTCTTCATATCATTAACATAAACTTTAGATGGAATATCATCTCTACCTTTTCTGAAAGCCAAACATAGAGGGATGACTTCATTCCCAGTTTGCATTTTCCGTTAATAACCTTTCCTCTTTTTACATTATTGAATCAACACTTAAAAAAATAAACTGTTTGGAATTCTTCCACATGGGAGATTTGTCTATTCTTTCTTATATATTTAGTCATTTATTCACATTAATATGGACTTCACATCTTCATCTTCTGCTTTGGGTTATCATCCAATACTACTTTATTTATTTTGTCACTCAAACTTTTCCAGTTTTGGCCACTGGGAGCTCTTTCAGTTGGCTCCTGTGTCCCTTGGACATAACCCCATCTTTTTTTTTTTTTTTTGCATTTCCTTGCACTATAGGATTCACCAGGCTCATCTGATAGATTTCTTGCCTCAGCACTTGGACCAGCCCTTTCTCTAAGAAGCCTGGTTCCTCTCACTGGAGAATGGTATTAGAAGCCATTAGAAACCAGCTAGTTGTGCTTGCTTCTACTGTGATGTCATTACTTTAAGTCCCTCTCAGCTGACAAAGCAGCAGGTATTTGTGTATACAAAATATATAGAAATGTTTCTATCTGCATTAGTATTAAGTTGAGCATGAACTTAGCATACTGATGTAGCCAACTCTAATGCATTTCCACTGGGGTCATCTAGCTGCTTCTCCTTGTGTATCTGTAACCTTCCATTCACCAGGGGGAAACCTTGCCCCTGCCATTTAATGACTGCTCACTTCCATTATATATGTAGAATGGATACAGAATTATTAACACAAGAAAAACTTTGGCAACTAAAGTGTTCATGTACAGTTCCTTTTGCCTTTGGTCTTACAGTCTGTATTCATTTCCAAAGTTTCTTAGGTCAGTGTCTTATTCCCCACCCCTTCAGGGGATCATTTTTTACATTTTTTTATACACTTAGATTCTTCTGTCATTTTCTGCCTTCATTTCTCATTATTCACTCTTCCTTATAGTTTATTTTGTTTTTATCCTTTAACTCATCTCCAAATCACTCTTCAATAATAAATTTCCAAAAAGAACACATGTAGCATCTAAAGTTCTAGAAAAGCCTTGGCAGAATGTCCAGGGGAGAGGGCAGCACAAGAGATATTGCCTGCCTTCCTAAGTCATCTAAGCTTGTTGAAAAAATCATTGTTCGTGTGCATTTGGTGTCTGATCCGTAGAAGCCCCTAGATTATTTTTGGAACAAAACCAGCTGTTGTAAGGAACTTACATTCACCAAAAATAAGCTTTTTTTTTTTCCCTTTTGGGTTAAGTGCTCCAAGGGAAATTCTGAAGATTAGAATGGGTTCCACAGAGAGCAAATCAAATGCCTGTCAAATCTGTTCAATGCCCTTCACAGGTATTTCACATTCTGTCACCCTTCAGATCAGTCACCTGCTTCTACGTTTCTCTCGCCATGTTCTTACAATCCTTGAGTAAAACAAGGGCTGATCTCTCCCTTAAAATATTCCTTTTCAAGTTGATAGTTCTGTATGTAGTTTAATAAGCAAATATAATTGGAGTGTGCTGGTTGGCTCATGAGATGGTTTTTAAAATATATCTTGTGGGGCGCCTGGGTGGCTCAGTCGGTCAAGTGGCCGACTTCAGCTCAGGTCATGATCTCGCGGTCCGTGAGTTCGAGCCCCGCGTCGGGCTCTGAGCTGACCGCTCAGAGCCCGGAGCCTGTTTCAGATTCTGTGTCTCCCTCTCTCTCTGGCCCTTCCCTGTTCATGCTCTGCCTCTCTCTGTCTCAAAAATAAATAAATGTTAAAAAAAATTAAAAAATAAAATAAAATAAAATATATCTTGTATTACATCCTAGAGGACTATGATATGGCTACTGATATCATAGAAAATTATGCCTGAGTACACCCTGTTTTTACAGTTGTTAGACCACTGTAGGCAATGACCACAGGCTGTTGTAAACAGAGAAAGAGCACTGCAAGATCTAAATGTTCAACTTGAAATTCATTTCTAGACTTGACTGCCACTGGACAGAGTTTATGTGCTGCTAAGTTACCTTTTCCATAGAGTGAATTTCTGAGAAACTAGTAGGCTGTCATAAATTCTGTTTTTGATCTAAAGACTCAGGATAACCCCATTTATACCTTTATTCCTTCACTCTATCAATTACTCCACTCCATTCTCCATGCTTACTGAACACCTAGGATGTGCTGCTTGTGCTAGAAATGAAGAATTTTTTAGGTTGAATGAGAAATTTTCTGCCTGCAGCAAGTTTTCAGTCCAGAAGGGAAAGGAAAACATAACTAGATAAATGCAGAGTAGGACAACGCTATGACTAGGTCACAGAGAGGGAGATTAACCATAGCTTCTCATAGAGGGTAGTGCTGTTGGGAGTACTCCCGTATAACTGGCTCCTATCTGTCGATAAATATTGTCAGTGCTAGGGCCAGTTGCACAGTCCATATATGCATCCAAATATTCTGTATGGGATACAGAACATGGGAATGTTAAAAATGTTCTGTTTTCAGGCATGCATTCTATAGCACATACCTGGATGTATTCTGTAAGAGAATTGAAAATCTGCTTCGTGACTGCCAGAGCTTTGGAAAAGTTGTGCTGTCCAGATTCATCAATGATGTCCTTCCCTGAATAATACCAGTAGAAATCACTGATTGATTCCTAAGAATAAACAAGTAGAGTTTAGTATTTCTCAAATTTCAGTCCGCGGTGCTAAACCCAATGCTCAGGAAGAGTACAAGAGAATCCTACATTTTTATGACCTCTTTGTAGAGATAGAAACCCAGGACTCGGGCCACCTGGGTGGCTCAGTCAGTTAACCATCCGACTTCTGCTCAGGTCATGATCTCATGGTTCATGAGCTTGAGCTCAGTATTGAACTCTGTGCTGACAGCTCAGACCCGGGAGCCTGCTTCCGAGTCTGTGTCTCCCTCTCTCTCTGTCCCTCCCTGACTCATGCTCTGTTTGTGCCTCTCAAAAATAAATACACATTAAAAAAAATTAAGAAAAAGAGAGACTCAGGACTCTGAGAAAGCACAAACGTACCTCATCCCTAGCATCTTTTATGTACATATACCCCTTTAAAAAAGAACAGGTAGGAAGGAGGATAGTGTTCAGCTGGACGTTGGTGACCATGATGTAGGACAACTTACTCACGATGAAAAACATACATTAAAGGCAATACTGATTATCATCCAAAAAATGGGCACAATGGAGGCAACACATCAGCTGACGCCGTTAGGTGCCATGTATTGTTCTGACCCGCTGCATACGTTTAACCTTTCCATCTCTACTATCCTTGGAGATGGGTGCTACCCATTTTACAGATGAGAAAATTGGAACACATGGAGGTTAAACAGATGGCTCCAGGTCACAACTGTAAGCTGCAGAACCAGGGTGAAGAGTCAGCAGAGAGAAAAGAGAATCTTTTTATGTTTATGTAGATTTTCCTGATATTATGTGGAATTCTTTCCAACAGTTGAACCAAGTGACTTCCTAAGCACAAAGCGACTTCTTAAGACTCATTCCCACCATCGTCTGTACCTCTGTTTCCTAGTAAAAAAAATCTGTTTTCATTCATGCATTGTGGCTCTAGGGCACTGCAGTGAGGTTTTCACCGGCAAAACTGAAGTAAACCAGCATTTTATAACAGATGATTTGATATTTAACCAAGTTCCCTATTTCAGTCTTCAAACACACATATTTAGGTGTTTGACTTCCCCTAAGTGTGTGACATAAATTATAATCCCTTTCTTATTGGGGCTTGACTGTACGCGGGGCCTTCCCTGACCCCATGGTAACTGTATTCAGCTTCTGGAGACGTACGTGAGCCATGCCACCATCCTAGACCCACTCACCTGCAGACGCAGGAGATAGTCCACGGTACTGATGATGACATTTACAGTGGTGGTGTTGCCCATCTGAGTCCGCAGGAAGTTCTGGAAGTCTGAGAACACCAGGGCTGGGTCAGAGCCTGTTCCCAGCATGCTGAGGGAGCTGGGCAAGTCCCCTCGGCTGAACTCAGAAGAGATGTGCTACGTGAAAAGCCTGACACAAGGCCATCCTGTTTGGGTCCTGGCAGGTCCTGCAGGACAGAGTTCTGCCCTGAGCCCTCCCACCCTGGTGATGCCAGAAAGTGGACTTAATGAGCCCCGAGGGACTTGACAGAAAGGGGAGGGTGTTTAGATTCACCATCTGAAGCTTCTGGAAGCAACTTAGCCTGGGTGGCACTAAATAACATCAGCCCTGACGTTAAAGTTCCTTTTACATAGGGTGTTTTTGTTTTTTTTTTTTTTAGGAATGGATTAGCTGTCGTCCTTCAGCCAACAGCTGGTTGTATTAAATGTGGCATCCTGAGCTGAATCATAATTTGGCACCTGAATGTTGTTTTCCTTTGACAAATCAATCTGTTCCACTTACCACTGTTATGTCCTTCACAAAGTAACTGCAGGAATCTAAAGAGATCTCGTGTAAACTCGTCATTCTGGAGTACTTTTTCACCTTGAAAACAGAATACTGGTGAGCATTTGTTTGGCTTCTCAACACAGAACACTTTCCGATGCAAAACAGCAGCAAAAATGATACAGGGCCTGTGTCAGAACAGTTCGGAAAGGGAACTTTAACTGCAGGGGGGAAAAACCTGATTAACCTGGAGCTGAGGCCGCAAAATGCAATGACCAACAAAGCTAAAATGTTCAGCCCCCCCACCCCCCATGCATTTGTAAGGAAAACAGCTAGGCTAAGGGCAGTAACGGTGCACAGTCCACACCCATGCTTTACAGATGGAAGACAGTTCCTTAATTAGGCATCGAACTGCTGAGTTAAGCTTCACATGCAACCACCAAGCCTAAAATGTGTCCGCCCTGCAGCAACTAAATAAGGTCCCTGAGGACTCGCATACATGGTAGACAACTTGGGCCAGAAACTCAAACTTACCACGCTCACGGACAATGACTGGGGATAAGAGAAAAACAGAAGAATGCAAAGTAAGAAAAATCATAAAGACCATGATAAACTGTGTCTAGTTAAGATTGGCTCTATGGACACATCCAGCCTTTATCAAAGCTACCGATGGAAATATTGTGCTGAAAGTGAGCACACCCTTGCACATTTAGATGCACCGAGCAGGGGCTCTAACCAGAAGTAGTTAACGAAGACGGAAATCAGGAAGAGAATGGCCTTCACATTCATTCGTTACTTACGTGTTCCTTCCTCAGTAACCATCCCCAGGCCTTCAGCTTTATTCTGCCTCTCAAATGCATTCAAATCAAGGACACTTGTAACAGACAAGAGGAAACAAGGTTCAGGGCTATGCACGCCGGGAAAATGGATTTCTAACGTCACTTGTACCTATTGACTAAGAATCTTGTCATTATATTACCATAAATGGCCTAACACATTACAGTGTGGTTGAAAGTGTGACAGTTCCCTGGGTTTGTGCCAAGCGGTGTTGTCCAAGGATGCCCACAGCTCACAGACATGCACGGAGAATGGTCAGAAAGAGTTACAGCTGCCCTTGTTTGTCCAGTTTAAGCCCTTTCTTACCCATGAAGATTTAGAAAGGTTTCTCAAGTAGAGTTGGAATAATCTGCTTCTAAGAGCTCCCAAAAGAAAGTTGACTTTAAATTGCACTAATTAACGCTCACCTCCTGCATTTACCTACTCTGAGAATCACAAGGAACTGTAGTTTTTAGTGCTCAGAATGAACATTGATGGAAAGGGCTACAAATTTCAGATTTCAAAGGGCCACACCCTTTTAGAATTCTTGCATCATTCAGAAGCCAACAGTAGCTGGATGAAGCTTTCGGGGGGCAATGGTATCTGTAGTATTCCTGAACCTCTAACAAGCTGGCCCTTTTTTTTTCTTGTTCCCACACTTTCTCCAAATTTCTCAGTCACAGCCACCACCAAATCCTACTTAGCCAGGAGCCACGAGCACCACCACAGAACTTGATAAAGAGGACAATGTATAATCATATTATTTCCAATTGGGACTCATTCTAGTTGTCTGACAGGCTCTAACTCCTTCCCAACTCTGAAAGAATTTACAGAACATCATATAAGGTCTCACAAAAATCTAGCTGTTAGGGTAGCTTCTGGCTGAGTCCTTTAAGAGTCCACAAAACTTTGCCTTCCTTTTCCCACTGGGCAAAGGAAATGACCGTTGGATTGGAAAGACGTTAGGGAAAAATCCAGCATTTCTTCCCCCTTTTAGGGAGCCACAGATCTTCTGCAACTTAGCTACATTTTAAAGAGAAAACAGTGAAAATTCCTACTGCCATATTGTTGGTTTTTCTCAGATCATGCTGTAAACAGGGTCTTCTGAATAACGTAAAACCATCCTTCTATTTGGGTTTTGCTGTCAAGGGAAACAGGGCCTTTGGACATAGCTGCTTTAAAGCAGCAGTTCTGATTCAGCAGACAATCTGGAGACATTTCTGACCCTTACAGTGTTCCAAGCCACCCATTTCAAATGTTTTAACTTCTCTGTTTCAATATTTTACAAATATGTATTATTTTTATAATCAGTAGAAAAGCATAAAAATATCCTAAAACTTCTGTGAGAACTCAGTTGGCTTCTAAAGGTATGTCACTTATCTCTCCAAGCCATCATTATAAATGAGTTTAGTAATAGGAAGTGTTACAGACTACTAAGAGAACACTCAGAAATTTAACTGAGAATTTCACGGGCAATATAGAACTGGGCTGCCTTGATTTTTGCCATCTCTGAGTCCACATGTACTATTTTACACTGAGTGGGTCAGGTCGGACACTATCACATTTTCTTTTCCTGAGAGAGGTAATAAATGGATTGGTTATTGGTGGGGGAAAAATGGAGCTCAGTATAAGGGATTGTACTGCAGCTCAAATATGCTCCCTACAACCCCTGGGTACAATATTTACTCCATCAAAGAAGATTAGCAAAATTATGAACTCCACCAAAAGAATGTCCATCCTACAAATTTTTAAGTGGAAAGCCCAATGCTCTATTTTTAAGAATATTAATTAGAGGAAAATGAGCTAGATAATTATAACTTTGCTTTCTTTTTTTTTATTTAGAAATTTTAACGTTTGTTAATTTTTGAGAGAGGGAGAGAGAAAGAAAGAGACAGAAAGTTAACAGGGGGAGGGGCAGAGAGAGAGGGAGACACAGAATTCGAAGCAGGCTCCAGGCTCTGAGCTGTCAGCACAGTCTGATGTGGGGGGGCTCAAACCTACAAACCATGAGATCATGACCTGAGCTGAAGTCGGAGGCTTAACCAACGAGCCACCCAGGCACCCTTCTTTCTTTTTTTTTAAAGCTTACCTATTTATTCTGAGAGCACGTGAGAGCACGAGTTGGGGAGGGGCAGAGAGGGAGGGAGGGAGAGAGAAAGAGGGAGGCAGAGAGAGGGAGGCAGAGAGAGAAAGAGAGGGAGGTGGAGAGGGAGAATTTCAAGCAGGCTCCACACCATCAATGCAGAGCCTGATGTGGGGCTTGAACTCGCTAATTGTAAGTTCATGACCTGAGCCTAAGCCAAGACTTGGACGCTTAATCAACTGAGCCACCCAGGTGTTCCAACCCTGATTTCTTTCAGAACGAGCTGTAGATTATTCCCAATACATATGAATCTTAGAGGATAAAGTGACACTTTTCTTGGAAAGATTGCTAGCTTGTTTCCAAAATGAGCAAGTATGGTAACCTTATGACCTTTGGCTACACATTGTTCATTCGTCAGGGGGTCAGCCATGAGGTGACGCTTATATATGTGGTAATAAAAGTGCGAAGTTTAATGCTTTGGTTTTTAGGCTATGGCAAAATATTCCTGGGCTAGGATGTCCCTCTGTCGAAATGGATCTGTCAAAATATGTACCCACCCAATATTTACTCAGGCTCCAAGAATTGTTAAGGATGAAGATTAACAAAGTGCCCAATGGGTCTAATGAAAACACAGCATTAGAGTCCTAGTGAGGTATTCCTCCTCTTTTTCATTCTTTTCTGGATTGACTTTTATGAGGATTTATGTTTAGGCGAAACACTCAGCTCTGAGAAAAACAACATACCCCCAAAAAAGGAGGTAAAGGTAATTAAAAAACCAAACGAGGTGTGTGTGTGTGCGTAATGGAGATTACATTTTCCCTTCTGTATGCTCTTTGAACGTAATCTTACAGACTGGAGGAACAATCCCCATCCTTTTAGCTTTCTAAGGCAGGTAGGTCTTTCCTCAACAATTCCTTGACAAACTATTCTATTTTGTGCTCCTCCTCACCCCATTCTTCTTTCTTCTGAACAGAAAAAAACGCTATAGGTGGTTTTCCCATATTTACCTGCAAGACTGCATAAGGCTGGAAAGGCTTTGAAAGAATCCAGCATCCTTTTTCTCCTTTAGGTAATCTAGCATTTTCTATAAGGGAGACACATTTTAAAAGGAAAAGCAATGTAAATTATGCCACAAATACTGACCCTCCCAAATGTCATGGAGAAATGCCAAACCCAGTCACACAGAGTCATATCCAGGTGGTTTGTAATCTTGGGTAAGCATTAGAACCACATAAACCTTTCCATGTGCCTGAGCCCCACCCTCTTGTTATGGAACCAGAATCTCTTTGGATGGACATTTTATTTTATAAAGATCCATTGGCATTTGTGCTAGGGCAGTAGAGGAGACCATGGGCATTCACAGATTTACTGTTTAAAGTCTCTCCCATTTGGGAACAAGCACCAGGACTGTGATCTAGTTAAATGTTGCTGAGATAGAATATGAAAAACTCATGTGCTCAGTATGGTACCCTGGAGCAAGGAGCTTAGCCAGTAATGAACCCAGTTGAGAGTTCACTGTCTTTCACAATCAGACTTTGTTACCTCTGTTCTCTGTTACTGGGAAGGCAGTAACTTTGTCTGACATTATAAAAATGTAAAAAAAAAAAAAAAAAAAAAAAAGAAAGAAAGAAAGGAAAGAAAGAAAGAAAGAAAAGAGAAAAGAAAAGAAAAGAAAAGAGAAAATCAACTGATGGGGTGGTGACGGAAGAGAAGAGAAAGTGAAGCGTGTCTTAGAAAATGGAAGTTCTTTCGTGACAAATTGGTTTGGGAAGAGTGAAAGGCTGGGAAAAATTATGTACAATAATGGTAGTTATAAATCTGGGAGTTCTCACAGGCTACATCTCTCTGTGATGTAACCCTCACGAATGCCAAGAGTCTTTGAAATGTCACATTCCTGGGCACACAGATGATTTCCGGCAGAGCCTGGAGGGCCCTGGAGACACCAGAATCTTCCTGTCTCCTGTGACCAGTTTCAACTCAGATTGTTGAATGAGTTCCATGTGCCAGGAGCCTCCGTTAGGCTTCCGTGTGTTCTCATTTAATGCGTGGTGCCAAGAGTTTGTAGTTGCTTCATTCACTGCCGTACCCTTCATCCCAGAGCAGAGGCTGACCTTAGTGTTGTCAGCAATCACAATACGGTTACTGAATGAATGAATAAACAAATGAATGAACGGACAAACAGGTGTGTGGGGTTTATGAACTCCACTTAACCGACTGGGCTCCTTGCTCGTGGGAAGACAGCTAATACATAAAATGATTAAAATAAAAACCTAAGGCTTAGAGAACTTCCTTCAGAGCCTGTTTGTACAAGAAATAAATCATCTGATGATGAAAAAATTAAATGTTTTTCTCTTTGAACCATGGGTAAACCCTCTTTATCAAGCATACATTTATCTGTAGCCTCCTAGCTCTGGTTTTATCTGTGTTCCCAGCCACTCTGATATAATTGGCCACTAAAGGCAAAACACCAGCACAGGTGATTCTGGGTGGCTCCCGCTGTAGCAGAGTCAACTGGGAATACCCTGGGAAGTGTGCACTACCAACTTGAGTCCCCAGTACCTGTTGTACACCAGCGTTGCCCCCATTCAGAATGGCGATCCCCAGCTTCAGAGTCTCAACCACCATGGGGCTCATCTCACCTGCCATGGTGAAGATTTGATTGAATTACCAAGGAAACAGAGGGTAAATCACATCTACTGGGCTTTATTGGGACTCTTTAATAATGACTTCGTGTCACAGTGTGCTATCACTGTGGTACTACAGGGCCCATCCACAAATCACAGAATCACCTTTACTGGCACTTATCATCTGGAGGACCATCTCTGCAGCCCCACGCTCATGCAGTCGAGCTTGTTGGTAGAGGGTTTTCTGCTTTTCCATTTCCTTCTCCTGGAAAGAAAAAGCAACAACAAAAAACAAAGCAAGGGAAGATTTATTAATCCTCAGGCAATCTGCCATGGTAAGGTACACTGAGGGAGAGAATCTGCTTAAGGAAGGCAACACATGTAATTTTGAACAGAGGAGACATCTGAGGTTGGTTTTCAGACACTATTCAGCTTTCCAAAACTGCCCATCCACAATTCACTCCTATGGTGATGATGAATTTCCCACTTTCTGCACTGGTAGGAAACATAGCCCATTCCCCTGTAATACTATAATTATAGGAAGTGACCCCTGGTGAAAATGTGTTTGTTTTCAATGTTCCAACATACAGTGAAACCTGCTGAGGGCTCAGGTGAAGCAAATCTGCCTGAATGTAGAGAACACCCATTTATCTAGAATGCTGAGGCCAGGGCGCCTGGGTGGCTCAGTCGGTTAAGCGGCCGACTTCGGCTCAGGTCATGATCTCGCGGTCCGTGAGTTCACGCCCCGCATCAGGCTCTGTGCTGACAGCTCAGAGCCTGGAGCCTGTTTCAGATTCTGTGTCTCCCTCTCTCTCTGACCCTCCTCCATTCATGCTCTCTGTCTCAAAAATAAATAAACATTAAAAAAAAATTTTTTTAGAATGCTCAGGCCACCATTAACAGAGACTTTACCAAATATGGAATACTAGAATGTCAAGGCCTTCCAGAATTATAATTATAGTTACTTTCACTGTTGTCTACTGTGTCTATAAAAAGGGTACCAGTAAACTAACAAGGTTTTTATCTTGAGAGACTGAGTCCTGCATGCCTCAAAATCAAAATTGCTAGTAATTACATTTATAGAATAGTAGTGCAAAAATCACCCTAGGGTCTCCATTGGTTTCAGTTTTCATGTTTAGACGTTTGAATTTGTCCTTCTCTCGCTCCTGTTGCTACCATATTTGAGTAGGAGTACAAAATTTCCCAGAAGACCAAACCCATGGGGGGGTTTGTGGACTGACTGGGTGCCTGCTACTTTTCCTTAGGCTGGAAGAGAGACAACAGAACCATGGCTAACGCATGCGCTCCATGCACGCAGACCTGTGTGCTTGTCACCAGATACACGTGGTGGGCGTGCCACATGGTTAATGTCAGCACCCACCTCTGAAGGTCTGATTGTTGCTTTTGGCTTTGGAGGGTGGCCCTGTCTTCAATCTTAGTAAAAACTTACTTCAAATGTCTTTTCCTTGTCTTCCTCTTCTTCTTCGTCCTCCCCACTCTGACAACTCTGGATTCCATGGAACAGGGAAAGGAGGAAACAAGTTAAAGATAAGCCTAATAAACAAGAATGTTCTACTGTGCAAGGGCAAGGGACAGGATGTAATTCACACGCACCTCAGGACCTCAGCACTTTGTAAGCCAAGAGCATTTTGACCACTGCAGGGCAACATTCTACTCGAAATGTCATCTTTGCAGCTACCAAGGGGTTCAGAAATGAGAAATGGGGAACACCAAGCTCACAGAGCCAGCAGGGACCTACCTGGTTTAACCACAGACCTGAACTCTTCCACCATATAAAGTTCTGCTATAAAGGGAGGCAAGAGTGCAGGGAGCTGTCCCTTTCCAAACAAGAGCTCGGGGCTTGGCAAGAAGACTGGAGACACCTAGGATGTGAATCCCAAAGTGCTCCTTCTCATCATGATCCTGTGGCGCAGCAGCTAAAGGAACAGGTGCTCCTGTACCCCAACTTATCCCTCTTTCTGCCTGATGTGAAGGTTTCACATTTGAGAAGGAGCAATTCCCTTACCACTCAGCATTCTGGAGGCCACGGTCATTCTACGTGACATAGGAACAATGTCACTCTGCCTCTGCCAGAGCACAGGCTCTCATTCCAGTGTCTAAAGCCTGTTTCCAAATGTACTGAACTTCTTTCACCTACAGATGTGTTTGAGTTTTTGGTTATGTTCTGAACATTGACTGAAAATGCAAAGACAGTCTATACACCTAAACTCCATATAGCTGGCTTGGAACTGCTGGGTGAACTGAGCCATTGGCACCCACTGTTTCCACAACGCTTCCGAGTTTCCTGAGGGGGATGGTGGAATGGTTTGCTAATGTCACCCCTATGGCACATGAATTGTGCAGTGCCTGGAGTCCATGTCATGACCGAGTCCTATGCCCTGCTGTTCAAAATGACAGTTTTCGCGTGTCTGAAGAGGCAAAAGGGAAGACAGAAAGACTGAGATGATGAGAGCAGAAAACTCAGGTGTACCTTGGCCATCATGCTGGAATAGGAGGTGTACAAGGGGTCGTCTTCCAATTTGCTGGAAAGAATGGAGGAAATATTTAGCAGGCTCTTTTTTGGACTCAGCAGAAAAGACTAAGAGCCACAGAAATCTTAAATTCTATGTACTAGTGAGTGAATGAACAAACCCCTTCCCCCACCCGGATTCTTAGAAACCGCTCTGAAAATCTGCACCAGCATTGGCTGATGGTGGAATTCAGGGATCAAGGTTACAGTTGCAGGCTCCTCTTCAGCCTCAGTGTCTCACGTTATGACGAGAGGGCTGTGGCTTATGTAGTTTCCCCGGATGGTTCCTGATGGCCAACAATAGGGCAGCCAGGAAGAACTGTTTGAATCTGGCACCCCCTTTCCAGGCAGTGCCGTCTGTGGGATGGAGGTGTGGGGCTGGTACAGCCACTCCCGGTGCTTCTGAGAAGCAGGAAGCTCTGCTGGTGCTGACCTCCTCTCCGTGAGAGCATTGCGGCTAAAATGGAGAATGATCTGATGAAGTGGGTCTGGGTGCTTGTCTGTCTCCTCCTCCTCCTCCTCTTCCACCTTGGGGCATTTCTACACAAACCAACGCAGACAGGTGTTAGGTATGGGCCTCAGCACAAGCCACACAACCACATGCGAACAAAGAGAAGGGAAAGCGCAAGGCACACAGTGCGTCAGATCAAAGCACAGAGAGAAACCACTATGTCGTATGTTTATCACTGGACGAGAAGCCCTTAAGGATGCAAGGTTTGGAACGTAAATATACATATAGATATTTTTTTTTTCAGCCAAAGAAACATTGCAATTCTCAATTCCAACAAAATGAAAGGAAAAGCAAAAGCCTGACCACAGGGGAGGAGCTACAGACTCCAGTGAGCAGAAGTCTCATGCAAGCTCTGGGCACCCGAGTTCAGGAGGGAGGCTCTGGACAGCTCCCCGAGAGTCTGGACCTCTCGGTCAACACTTGAAAGTTCTCCCGGAGAGGTGGGCTGGAAATAGGGGTGGGGCAGGAGTTATAAAACACGGGGGCCATTTGGGGTCTGCTAACTATTCATTTCTCTCCCAACTTCACTGCTGATTCTAGAATCTTCTTCCTGAATGATGTCATCCTGGAGCTCCAAGCCTGGCAGTTTCTCCTCTTTAACTCTTCTCAATCTCCTCTTATGGAAAAGGAAATAGCAGCTGATGCAAGAGGTGGGAGTTTCTAGCAGCGGCAGAGCCCAAAGGGCAAGGCCGAAATGGCAGGGCTCACTGTCAAGTTCACTCATCAAGAAGCTGGGAAAACTTAAGAGCCGTCATTCTTACTGATGGGAGTAGAGGAAAAGAATGAAGGGCATAAAGACAAATGGGAGAAAAACGGGAGAGAAAGGATTAAAAGCAAAAAAGAGAGAAGGAAAAGAAACAAAGGGAGACAGGGAAAGAGAAACAAAAGACTGGATATGAGAAACACAGAACAAGATTAACAGAGAGACTAAGGGATGAGAAAAAAATAAACGGGGGAAGTAAGGGGAAAGAGAAAAAAAGAACCATGGAATGGAGGGTTTATTTTTTGTCTGAACCAGGACGAGGCTCTGTGGTGCTTCTGCAGTCAGGTTTTTTTCCCCTTGCATGTCGTTTTAAGTAGTTTTAGAGCATGAAGTCTGTTAGAGACGGGGCATGACACGTTTTCTGAAGGGCCAGATACAGGAATGTGAAATGCAGGAAGGGGATTTGGATGTGCCTTCCCTAAAGCAGAGCTACTGGCCAGAAATGCAGAGCCTCGGCTAGGACGGGGTGGCCTCCTGCAACCAATGGTGCTCAAAACTTCACTTAGCGTGAACTTTTCATCGCATGGCTGTGCATCCCGAGAAATATTAGTTGTTAATAATGATGATGAGGATGGTAACAGTAGTAGCACCTCCAAGTGAAATTTATCCTCTGGCTCCTACGACCATTAGCAGGGCCTCCTCTGATAATTTACACAGTTAGTTCCTTCCCAACGGATACATCCGATTCTTTGTGAATGTTTAACTGTGACGACACACACACATGAATACAAAAGTCAAATTCATTCACACCCATATCTGCTTCCAGCTGAGTCAGTACTTACAGCCAAGTCCTGTACTAGTTTCTCTTCAAAGGAATACTCCTCTGTTTCTATCCAAAATCTCTGATAGCCATGGAGGAAGAGGTTAATGGAGCGGTGCCTGAGCGGAAGGGGTGAGAGTGAGGTCAAGAGGGATCCATGGCACACCTTGTTTTAGTTTGGGTGGTTAACGGTTAGTAAGCAGGACAGACTTTTGTACAATTCTTGCCTTCTGATTGGTCAGGGCAGCCGGAAGTACACCAGAAGCATTAATTTCAAAGAAACCAGAACCCTCTAACACGCCAGTTCCCGAATGTCTAGAACACCTTCTGAATGAACTAATCATGGTTAGTGGGGGGAGCTGGTGGTAACTGAATTCCTACTCTGGTCACGAGGGATCTTTATCACATTTCTCCTCTAATGAGAAATGATTCATTGGGCCAAGACACAATCCTGAAGTATCTGCTTAATATGGCAATGTGGTTATCCCTTTTGGCCAATAACCTGTCCAGGTAATCCCATTTAAGTAATGCCGACGGCGAGTGGTGTAGCCGCAGATATATCGAAAGCAGCAAAGCGTGGGTCCTTTGCAGTGTCTCCAAGGAACGACACCTCCAAGGTGCTCCGGCTTTTGTTAGGAAGGCAAGACTTGGGTGTGCTATGCTTCTAGCACCACTTCGGTATGCCGCACGGACTCCAGTGGTGGCCCTGGAACACTGAGTAACTGTCAAGAGCCACCTACTCTCTAAAAGCCAGGACTGACTCCTGGGAATATGGCACTGAATCGTGGTTGACTGATTCCCAGAGGTGAGGATAGTGGTGAGAGGGAAGGAGTAAAAAAGTAAGATGCAGGTCAACATCAGAGTCATCTAAGACCTGACCTCGGTTTCTGGAAGAACACAACCCTTGCCGTCTTTCTTCGAATTCTGACCAATCAGAGGTCTTCTTAAAAATTGTACAAATTTGTGTTTTTATGGTAATGTTAAATCATGAATCAAGAAAGGAGGAGTGTGCAGAAAGTGAGTGGGTCTCTCCACAGGTTACATTACCATTAAAATGGGTATAAGCCTGTCATACTGAGTTTTTTCATTAACCTTTTCCAGCCAAACCCGTTGAAAGGTGCTCAGGAAGAAATTGTTAATTTTGTGTCTGGAGAAAAGCACACAGGTTGTCTTTTAAAAACTAACATCAGAGAAACAGTTTTCACATAATAAAATAAATCCCTTTAGCCCTTCCATCTGGAAGACTCCATGCAGTTTAGATCATGACAAGGTGGAGAAAGAAGTGGTCTCCACCACCAGCTTCTCCGTTTTTATTACTGTTGTTATAAAATATACCTACAATCCTCCATGCTGGGGAGAAATCCAAGGCAAACTCTCTAAAAAGCTGGGTTACAGGCGGGCCTGGCCACATTTCATCAAAGACACAGTGAATTTCTGGACTTAACTGTTCCACGTACAGGGGTAGAGAGGGTTGCGAAGGAGCAACCGAAACATAAGAGGACGCTACTAACATTTTCAAAGGATTTAAGAAAAAAATGCTTGTTTTGTGAGATTTAATTTCTGTCTGGCTGGCCCTGGAGACATGTGCTGAGAACAGAGTCCTCCCAGAGACCCAGTTAGCACATGAGGCATGGGCCTCTACCACAGAGGAAAGCCGATGCCTTTGGATACTTCACCACTTCTAGGAAACAGACAAAAATCCTGTGCATTTTTGCTTTCTCTACTGGGCTATGAATTTCACTTTTCTGCCAGGATTTTAGTGGCCTTCATACCCACGACTATTTGACTTAAAATTTTGGCTTCTCATTGATGAATTCTACTTCCAAAGACACTAGTCTGTTTTCTCAAGAGTCCTGGAGGACCAGGTGTGTGCCTCAGAGGTCATCATTCTTCACTATCTTCAAAGACCCCAATGGGAAAGCTCAGGAGGCCAATTGGCTCAACACAGGGTCACAGAATGAATGATGGCCAAGAAACACAATCTGCTGAAACAAGTGTCAAGCCTAGGAATCGTCTGTTAGCTCATAGTCCAAGGGAACATTTATTTACATTCAGAAAATGCCTTTCCAAGTCAGTTTATTTTTCCTGACCAGGTGAGGATGGTTCATACTGATTTTCAAGCTGATGAAGCAGAGGCTGATATTCTATCACCAGCTTTGTTTACTGGTCACAGGCCCGACCTTGTTGACTCTGCCATCAGTCTGAGGATGGGAGAACCGCCACATTGCCAATGACACCGAGTCAAGTGTTAGTGGTCAACGTTTATCCAATCTGCACTGATACTCTGCCCTGTGTTGAGGGAGTACATTTCAGAAAAGCCTTCACATATTTTTGACTGCAGAGTATAGACTGACTACACAGATAAGGCAATATGCCCATAACTGGCCTCTTACGACATCTTTAGCTAGTGCCCTTTCTTCATCTTGAGGGTGATGACACTGTGCGCAGGGATTCTCAAGTTACATTTCTGTAGCTGATGAGGAAACAAAGTAATTTTGGGGCCATCCAAGTACCTCAGTATAGATACATTGTTTGATCTGTTGATGGATTCTGAGTAAAGCATTTTAGAGACCCTCCTTTTTCCAGGGTTCCTTTACATCCTCACAAAAAATCCCACCTCAGTAAAACTAAGAGCTTCCATATGCTAACTGGGCTGACTTTAAGGTGTAAAATGGGGAGTTAAGGCAGGCATGGGGCACTAGGGAATCACATGTGTTTTCAGTTTTTCTGCTTACCTTGACTGCCTTAATAGCCCATGATACTACATGCAGACTGTAAGGGCGCCATTTATGGAAAACTCCATTGGAAAACTTGGATCATGGGTGTTCGTGCCACAAGGGAGCACAGCTGAGGGAGAAAACCTTAATTCCCATCACTGGCTCCCATGCCAGAAGAAAATGACAGAATACTTACCTGGGCAAGTTGTACAGAGGGGCCATCCTGAAACAGGCCACCACTGCCCGTTTCCGCTGCTTTGATAACAGTTTGTGCCAGACTGCCTTCTTGGACCTCAAAGGCTGTTCGACCTGAGAAGACATCACAAGGGTAGGTGCACACCAGGCTAACTGGGTGGCAGGAGGGAGTCACCTGCAGCTAAGGCTTCGCAACCCTGCAAGAGTTCTGATTTCTCAACCACAGCCAGCCAAAGGTACCCAGCAGCAAATTATTCAATTTTTTTTATTGCTTATTTTTGAGAGAGAGAGAGAGAGAGAGAGCGAGCGAGCGCGGGGGAGGGGCAGAGAGAGAGGGAGACACAGAACCCAAAGCAGGCTCCAGGCTCTGAGCTGTCAGCATACAGCCTGACGTGGGGCTTGAACTCACGGACCGTGAGATCAAGACCTGAGCTGAAGTCGGACGCTTACCCAACAGAGCCACCCAGGCGCCCCTCAGGAGCAAATGATTCAGTTTGTGGAGGTCTTAGGTTTTCTGCCTTCTCCTACCTGTTTTTGTATGTTTATTGCCTAATAGAAGGTTTACAAATGGGTAGGGGGATTTGAAGGGGTCATTGACCTAAAGGCAAAAATTTGTAAAAAAAAAAAAAAAAAAAAAAAAAAAGAAAAAAAAGAAAGAAAGAAAATAAAGAAAGAAAACCTCTCAGGGAAAAGCATTGAGGAATCTGCTACCACCAGGCACCAAGATGACATCTGGAGGTGAGCTGGGATGATACTTATTCCTGGTTTTGGGTCTTATGAGAACATTAAAAAAATTTTTTTTTTTACTATTTACTTATTTTTGGGAGACAGAGAGACAGAGTGCAAGCAGGAGAGGGGCAGAGAGAGAGAAGAAAAGATACAGAATCTGAAGCAGGCTCCAGGCTCCGAGCTGTCAGCACAGAGCCCAACACGGGGCTCGAACCCATGAAGCCTCGTATCATGACCCGGCCTGAAGTCGGATGCTTACCCTTAGACTGAGCCATCCAGGTGCCCCGAGAACACTTAACTAAGAGCTGAGTGTAGAGGACAGCTTTCTAGTCTCCAGGGCAGTCTCGCTTCCTCAGTCCTCAGGGCAAAGGTGCCTTACCTGCTCCAGATGGAAGACAGCTGCGGAAATTCTCTGTACGCGCTCTACGGTCTTTTCTGGATTGGAAGGTTCTTCACTCTTCAAAACATCTTTGTAGAGGTTCAGCTGCCACTTTACTGCTGGGTCATCCGACTGCAAATTAAAGCACACAGGAGGTGAGCAGCACCTCTTGCACTGAAAAAGCCTTGACTCCTCACATGGTTTCAGAGCACCTGAGACTCTTCTGTTATCGCTTCTTTCCCGTTTTCTCTATCATCTTCACTGGAACATTGTAGACGCTATATAGAAACTTCGTATTCTAGCCTGTATCTCTTAACTCGTCCTATTTCCATCCCTTTCTATCTGTACTGCATTCTAATTTCCTGAAATCAACCTTCTAATTCATAAATTTTCTTTTCAGCTGTGCCTAGCCTGTTTTTTGACCTATAAATTGGATTTTTAATTTTAATGAATGCTTTTAACTTCTGTAATCACTATGTGGTTTTTGTCAACCCCATATCCACTCTCCTCAAAAAAAATGAAAGAGCAAGTGTTGCTTTATGGCTACCATAGCTATCTTTAGCTCTTTAAATATTTATCAACCACACTAATTTTTAAATTTCTTTCTACAGTTCCTTAAGCTTGAATTCTTCTCTTGGTTACATCTTCTGATTCTCTAATCATGGTGGATTTTCTTTCATGTTTTTTTTGTTGTTGTTTAAACGTGACCTTGTCTTCAGGTGGAGTTTTATTTATTGGCATGTTAGCCTGTATTCTAAGAGGTGGAGAGTCTCCAAGTGGTTTTAGGGTTGTCTCTATAGGAGATTTATAGTAAGGTTTAAGGCTAATTTTATGTAAGTTTCTTGCTCTGCATTTGTGCACAGCATGGGTAATTAGGTCCCACACTCTTCTTCGTTGAAGGTTATTAACAACCCCAGCGTCTAAGATACATATATGGTTCAGAAAACTCTATCAATTTTCCCAGCTGCATCAACTTCTCCTCATTCCTGTGATTTACAGTGTCTTGTTTATCCTGACACTTGGGATATCTTTTTACTGCCTTCTTGTGTAGTGTATTTTCCCCACTATACCCATATGTTTGGGGTAGAAAGTGGCTCTTTGTGTCAGCCTAATCCCGCATCTTAGGGCGTATTCTACCTGAGGAAAGAGTTGTTCAGATTCACAGGCCTGGAAAAAAAAAAATCTCAGACAGCCTTTAAAATCCAAGTGGTCCCCCCCGGTTTGTACCAACTCCAAATCTCTAGATCAGGCTGTGCTAAAACTCCCCCACCTCCCACCTCCCCAATGTCCATTTCACTGTTGAAGAAGCCTCACAGTCAGTAAATTTTGAGACCTGATCTAACCCCCCTGCTATGGCTGGATGTTTATACATGGCAGGTGGGAAGGCATGCTTCATTAAATGCCTCTTTGCATCCTCTTTGTAATAGCAAAGGAAAGAACAAAAATGAAGGGCAAACTCTACACAACCCCCCCCGCCCCTCCCCCCAACAACAACAAAAACTAAAGGCAGAGAGCTAGTCCTACCACTTAAACAACAGTACTGGGAGACATTTTTTTAGAACATGTTAGAGAGAACAGGAGTAAACTAAATGGGAGGAGGGCCCCCTACAGCCAGAGGGAAGCCTGCATGAGTTCCGTCTTCCTGCCACATCACCTTTTCCTGCAGGTGCAAGTTATTCCGCACATGTTCTTTCACCTCTTCATCGGTGTCCCTCTGTGGAAAGAGACGTTCAGCTTTATTCCTAGAGGTCACTATGGAAATGTAAAGTAAGGTGCAGGGATGTATGGGCGGCATATGGGCAGTTTTGCTGTGATCTTTTTTTTTTAAGTTTATTTATTTTGAGAGAGAGACGAGTGAGCAGGGGAAGCAGCAGAGAGGGAGAGAGAATCCCAAGCAGGCTCTGCACTGTCAGCTTGGAGCCCGACACGGGACTCAAACTCATGAACTATGTGATCACAACCCAAGCGGAAGCCAACAGTCGGATGCTTAACTGACTGAGCCACCCAGGCACCCAGCTGCAATGTTTATTATAAGAACAAAAGAAGAAAAATTATAGACTTGTCCTAAGGGCATGTGCTCTCAAACCAGTTTATTTTTTTTTTAATGTTTATTCATTTTTGAGACAGAGAGAGAGCATGAATGGGGGAGGGTCAGAGAGAGAGGGAGACACAGAATCTGAAGCAGGCTCCAGGCTCTGAGTTGTCAGCACAGGGCCCGACATGGGGCTCAAACTCACGGACTGCGAGATCATGACCTAAGCCGAAGTCGGACGCTTAACCGACTGAGCCACCCAGGCACCCTAAATCAGTTTTTTTTAAAATTTATTATTTTATTTTATTTTTATTTTTAGAGACAGAGAGAGAGAGCAAGTGGAGGGGAGGGAAAAAGGGAGGGAGAGAGGGAGCACGAGAATCTTAAACAGGCTCCATGCTCAGCACAGAGCCTGAGGTGGGGCTCAATCCCACAACCCTGGGATCATGACAAGAGCTGGAATCAAGAGTCAGATGCGCAACCCACTAAGCCCCCCAGGCGCCCCCAAACCAGTAAAGGTGAGAGTGTATCGCCTGTGTGCACCTTGGTTTCTGTTCATCTGTCGCCCTGGGAAGGAGAACTAGCCCTTCAGGCTCTGAGCAGCTGCCACCACCAGTATTCCATGCTCAGCCAGAGCAGACGGGGGACTTACATAGCTGTATCGTGACTTTGCAAGGGAGATTAGCTCCTGATCGCCTGGCGTGCACATATTCAAACCAATGGGCAGCATTTTCTTGAGCGCAGCCACGATGAGAGAGGTCTGGATGGAGTACAAGTCTCCCCTCCTCTTGGTCTTCTTCCGTTCCTGGTCCTGTCCTCCAGACTAGGAGATGAGGTTGAAATAAACAGAGGGGCTCAGTGATTCTGAGAGGAACGGCCTCCTCTTGGAGGCAGCCTGCCTCCTTGTGGCCCTGTCAATACAGGGGGAGGGGGGAGCTCACTACATGTCAAAGCACAGTGAGAGGAGTGTGTGAAACACAACCCGGTGGCCATAAAGGACCAGCACCGGTCCTGTGCCCTCTCCCTGTGCACATGCTCACAGAACCACATAAGTGGACACACACCAAGGACACCTGCAGTCTTGGCTCACTCCTTTCCGGGCCCAAATGAACAAATAAACTGGTGTCTTTCCAAAAGAATGATTTGATAACTGATGAGATGACTCCAGGAAAGAACTGAGAATCCTGATGCTGGGGCATCAGTAAACACACGGAAAACGTTCTACGTTGAACTGCTCTGTTGCCAGGGCTGAAGCCAGTGTTTTGGAGCACCGCATCCCGCTCAACCTCTACCCCAAGGCAGTGCAAATTCTCACCGGAAAACCCAAGTCCCAAAGTAGGGCTGCTTTGGGATCTGGCAGGGGAAAGCTCGGAGAAACACTGAATAGAACTCCCCCAGTCTGCGAGAGTCCACCCTTCTTTTGCTTAAACTGAATCTACCCAGTGAAGTCCACCCACCGGAGTAGTAGGTTTCAGAAGAGTTCAAGGCTCTGCACGGAGGCTCTCAATTGAGAACCCTCAGTGTCCCTGACACATGGCCTTATGGGTAGACTCAAGGACACAAGCCCTGCAGCGACTGGATTTTTGTGAGGTCAGCCTCTGAAGGAGCACACTGTCCACCTGCTACCTCACTTGCTAGACTTTGCGTCAGTTGGGCAGGTGCTTAATGGAAGTGTGGGAATGTCGGAGAGCCAGAAGCAGGGGCTGTGGAGGGAAAGACACATGGAGCCCAGTGAAGCGTGGCTTTATGAGGTGCCTGTGAAATGTTTGCAGGAATCAGGGGGCAGTAGTGCGGTTTATGACGACACATAGACACAGGGCTCTGGGAGCAGCGGGAGGCCAGGGGCCTCTCCCGGAACTGGCAGTGTGAGACTTGGGACCCTGAGCTGGAGAAGAATTCATCTTAGGATGCACAGGTTTTCTGAGAGAAGAGGAGGGTCAGAATTAACACTGCCTTGGGACTGATCTCTTCAATTACTTTAAATTACCTTTAAAGTATGAAAGAGGATCGTCATTATTAACGGACACTCTGAAAATGGATGTGATGGCCTTCACCCAGCCTGTGGTGACTGTACCTTCAGGTGGTTACATGACAGCAACCACAGCGAAGCTCCTGGCCAGCACAACTGAGGCCAGCCAAACACCACCAGACAATTCTGCTGGTTGCAGGGCACCTTGTGCTGGGTGCTCCAAAACAGCAAGTCAGGCCCGGGACAGCAGGGGGAGGGGGTGGTCAGAAATAATGAGCAGTGGGTAAGAAAGGAGCCTAACAGAAGGCAGCTTCATGTGTTCCAGAACATGGTGGAAAGTGAAAGCTGGCTCCCGCAAAGACCACGAAGAGTTCTATCATTTACTGAGTGCTTGCTAGGTTCCTCACATGTTCTACCATCAGGCATAGAATTCTAAAGGTCGTGCCTAAGGCAAAACTCCTTTATGGTCTACATTACCCTTGAACATCATCCATAAAGGACAGAACCCGGTTTTGTGTCCTGTACTATGAGGTGCCCTGTACATATAAATGTAAAAGGTAAATAGTAACATGCAGTATGCAATCAAGTAAATATGCAAAATGTAACGAGGCGGATTTGATACCCGAGTCAGATAATTTCTTGCTCGCTCTATTTTATTTGGCCACTCTCATGGTGTTCTTGTTATAAATGCTGCATGTGTGATGTGACTCCAATGTGCCTGCTACTTAAATAAAACATTTCTAATCTTCCCAATAACTGATACACAAACAAGTCCGTTATATAAGTGAGAACATGATGCTCAGGGAAGGTAAAGGATTTTTCCAAGGTCACACAGCAGGTGAGCATCTGAGTCAACATCCAGACCCAAGTCGACCTGGCCATGGCTCCATCTTCCTTCTCTAACGAAGAGCTAGTGATCTAGCTCTTGCACGTCTCCTTTTCTCTGTCACACAGCCTAGGGCAGGGAGCTTGTGACAATGGCAGCAGACACACATTAATGAACAGAGAGAAATATTTCCAGGTTCTCATCTGTATGGGTCGCTGGAAAGTTGTCCCAGGGTTTATTCCACCATATGCACACTTTGTGCAAAAACACACGGTTATCTGATTTCAAATCTTGAAGGTGAGTCATTGGAAAACTCTTTGGGTCAAGGGAGCCTTGCATAAGAGGCAGAGGTATACAGTGTGAAAAACCGGGGGCCACTGACAGCACAGAGGACTCTGACCCTGCATGGCACAGCAGAGGAGTGAGCCTCTTGGGCTCTACGCCCTGTCAGCATCCCTATCTCTGTCAGTGTGCTGGCTGCAGAGTGGGCAGCTGGGGAAGGGAGCAGAGATAGCAAGGAGACCTCGGTTAGGGTGAGGCTTGGCTGGCTTCCCCGGCTTCCCCATTCCAAGGGTGGGTAGGCCTACATTCACTCTTTGACGGGCAGGTGTCTTCCCTGGAGCAGGCCTGGGGGACCTCCAGGTGGGGAGATCCATTCTGTACCACCCCCATGGTGATCACAGTGCAGAGGGTGAACAGAGCCTGGCACCTCTACTACTACGACAGAAAAGACACGTCATGCATTTGACCTGTACCTTTACTTGCATGGCCTGTGTGGGAAGACAAAAGAAAAGAAACAAGGAGAAGAGTCAGTCAGTAAAAAGCAGGGGTCCAAGGCATAAGGTAGCACATGTTAGTCATAGCTTCTTAGCCCCCATTTGTCAGCCAACACAACAGAAACTCAACAGTTCTGGAAGCCAGCTGAGCACGGCATGAAAAGTGAGTGGGAGGTTAGTATGGAGGTTAATCTGGTCAAGAGGACGTACACCCAAACCAAGCAAAACACCCCCGAGTCAAGTTCACCTTGAAGATTAACCTCCCTGAGTGTGCCACTCAGACCCACGTGGGCTTCTGGTCTGGCCGCCCACACAAACCTTTTAGATCTAGAGTGTTTCCCCTCCCCCTCCTCCCTCCTTTCACCTGGGTGGGCTGTAGATAATCTGTCATGTAACCAAAGACCCCATTTTCTTTCTTCCTTCCACCCACCCACATTTATCACCTTCAGCAGATCTGTGCTTGGGAAAAGAGAAGGAAGAACTGGGCTAAGGGGCAATGTGTGTGCTTCCATGAAAAGGAGGTTTGCTAACAAGAAGTCCTCTAGGGGCACCTGGGTGGCTCAGTTACTTAAGCGTCCGACTCCTGATTTCAGTTCAGGTCAGAGCCTGCTTGGGATTCGCTCTCCCCTAGCTCTCTGCCCCTTTCCTGCTTGCACACATGCACTCTTTCTCTCAAAAGAAGCAAACAGTAAAAAAAAGAGAAAACGTTTAAAAAAATAAAATAAAAATAGGCAAGCCTGCACCATGTGAAGTTCTTATCCCCACTAAAAGGTTAAATGAAGGCAAGTCAACCCAACATTAGGTATTAGGGGGAAAGGTGAATTTCTGCAAGCCAGTCTGAGAATGAGAAATCAAGAGAGAGAAAGCGAAGGAGGGAAGGCAATGAGAGGAGGGAGGAGGATGGAGGAGGGGGGAGGTGGGTAGGGTAGAAAAGAGTGAGAGAGGGAGGGGAAGCCCTCCCCCACCCCCAGGGGGAGGCAGAGAGCTGGAGAGAGATAGAAAGGGGGACAGGTAGGGAGAAGGGGAGAAAACGGGAGCTGCACAAGAGCAAGGGGAACAGAGACTAAGTGAGAAAGGTGGGCACTGGAGGGAAGGAGGAGAGACTGGAGTAAGATAAGTCTGAATACCCTTGAAAACCTCAAAGATGAGGTCTCAACTCTTCTTTGTCCTTTTTCAATACACCAAAATCACACTCATGGGTGGAGAGGCTTTAAACAACGAGGCACTCTAATATTTCCTGCCTTCCAACCCTTTTTTACTCATAATCTTGGGCAAGAGACCCACATTTCTTGGGCTAAACGTGTTCTAACTTACCATTCCCCTCCAAGGAAGCTGCTGCCATTTTTACAGAAAACAAAACAAGTTTAAAAACAAAACAAAACAAAACAAAAAACACTTGCTCAGCTTAGTTACATTTAGCTTAACACATATTTGCAAACTGGTGTTATATAAAGAAAATATACAATGAGCTCTCCAAAACAACCTGCTTTCGCTGCCAGGAAAGGAACACATCTTTGAACCAATCTTCAATGAATCAAGTATAAATAGTGTGGCCCACCGTATATTTTGTTTCTGCCTCCTTTCCATTTGCAATGGCATGTGCAGTGTGTGTAGGCATGCAGCATTCGAATACACAGATCTTTGCCAACAACCGCCATATGCACCGAGGCCAAGTTCATTTATACAACACCAGAATTCAGTTAAGAGTGGAGATAAAAGCAAGCACAGGTGACCATTCAGATTAGGTAGCAGAGAGAACATCTAATTTCAGGGGGAAAAGGCAACGGAGATTGAACTCATAGTAAGAATACCTCCTCCTCATTCTCTCAATATGTAGTTCTACGTCCAAAGAATACCAGAAATGCCTATGAGTTGCTATTTATTGGAGGCATGGTATCTCTCCATCTGAATGAACGTGCTGCATTTATCTCTATCCTAGAGATGCAGTTTAAAGCTGACTTGTAAACATAGCATCCTGGTAGAGCTCGGAGGAGGCAGATAGTAAGCTCAAGCCCGTTCTATAGATTGGTAAACCGGGGTCCAGAAGAGTTACGTGGATGATGCAAGGCCAATACCTTTAGTCAACAGCTGGGCCAAGGGTAGGACTTAGCTTCCTTTCAGTCTCTAGTCCTACTTACTACTATACTTTGTGTCTCAACTGAGGCAACAAGATCAACAGGCATATTTGTCACCCTAAGGAGCATGGTAAATGTTATTTAACACCTGTGGCCTGTCCTCACATTCATCACACTGTAACGTTGACCCTTTTCCACGTAGCTCAGGAAAAACTGGCATCCAAGGTCAAGGGGAATTAAATGAAAGTGTTTGCTCCTACAAACGAACCTTATCAAAGATGCACAGATTCTGAATATGACCATCCTCTGACAAGACAAACATGCCCTTTTCCTTATTTGGCAATATGAATGAACAGAATTTCCAGTTAGTTTGTTAGTAGGTTAGTTTTGAAATGTCATCCTCTGTCACCTCATCTCTTTCCAAGTGTAAACCTAAGGACTCTAAGTAACCACTCAGCACCGGAGCATTGAGATGTCTTTGCCATTTCTGCTCATCTGGGATCCAAATCCTTATACCAGAGTCATTTCCATTGCTTTGCTGCCATCCGCTGACAATAACAATGGGTGCTAGCTGGTTCAGCGCTGAGCCCGTGGATCTAACCCAAGGTGAAAGTACCATAAAATCTATCTGGGGTTTATTGACTTTCTGTAGGTGGGTGGAGCCAAAGGAGAGCCAGTGATGGCTTTAAGAAGGCTCTTCAGAGGGAATTTAACATAAATGTCCAAGGATCAGGAGTCTGAACAATCTTATCTTTGTGTATCTCACGTGAGCAGCAGATACGTTTGTCAGAAGTTGAATGCAAAATGAATTTTGGAAAATCAAATAAAAATCATCTAAAGCACAAAAGGATCCACCTTATATAAATTTCCTGTGCAGCAAAGATTCCTCTTGAATATGAACATATACTTCTGATCTCTCTACTTTGTATATGCACAATTTTATTTGTCAAACTTTATTAAGCAGTGTATACCAGATTCTAAACTCTAAGGGTCAATTTTTAGATGTTGGAAGAAGTGTGAGTGTCAGCGTAGCTGAAAGATAGAAGGTTTGGAAAGTTCAGAGAGACTTCAGCTAACCAGAGCTAGGCAAACATGGTGAAGTTTTGGGTGAAGTTGTCATTTTTCGTTGTTATACCAGCCCCTTGTCTGCAGTTTCACATACACAGGTCTTCATCCCAAATGGTTATTTGGAAAGATGCTCCAAAGGCTTTGCTACAAACCCAAGACTGTCATCTTTCCAGAACTGATTTTCACTTCTGAGGGTCCCCATGCACACTCCACCTTCATGTTCCTCAAAGGCAGTACTGTACCAGCAATGAGAGAGACGTAATCTCAGGTATGTCACTCATACTTGACATATACAATCAGCCCTCATTGAGGCACACTTCTCTAGGGAACAGAGTCAAGAGTAAGCCATAACAGCTGGTAACAAAACATCACATTGCATGTATGTATTTACACCTGAAGGAGTCTGCCTGAGAATTCTTTACAAACACAACAGCAAAGCCTCCCTTTGCAGAGCTGACTCAAGAGGAGCTGGGAGTGCAGGTCCCCATCCTGTATTCCTGCTACACACCTCCCTAGAAGTGACTTTTTCTCAAATATCTGGTATGCCCTCTTTTAAACATTTCCTGCGGGGAATGGACAAATGTTTGGGTTTCTGAATGCAACCCACATGGAAAATAAACAGAAGGCATTAAGAGGTCAGCACAACTGAAATCAAACAGCCGCTGGACGTTCCAGAGAGGAGGAAAACAAGCTTACTGTGAGAACAAGTGCTAAGGAAATCTTCAAAGCAAGGTAATTTCCTCGTAGCTCATCAAAAGGTGGCTCTAGGCATGTGCAGTTTGGCAGCTTCACCACACAAGAAGTAGTTCTATTTTCAAACAACTAACAGCAGCTTCGGTTTTGGAGACCTCTCGAATGCCTTAGGCAAGTCTTGAAACTTAAACTTTTTGACACACAAGCAGCTATTTATTCATAAAATGTGATGACCATGCTTATTTGGGAGCAGTTCCTTCTGGCTCATTCTCAAAGAAACAACAGTAGAGACTGTTGGTTTTTGTGGTTTGACCTAAATGCAGTATGGAACTAATCGCTTCATACACCCAAGATACATAGCTTAGGTCAAGATTGAAGAGTCTCTGGAATTGATTTCTATGGACTTACTTTCGACATCTTGCTTTTGCTGTCTCCAGTTAAAAATGCCAAATTATTAATTTCATTCTGAATCACAAAATTTTGCTCTTCCCTCTTGAAGTTCTAAGTGGGGGGCGGGGGAGAAATAAAAAAGCCAACATTACAAGAATGTTTTCTGAGGTCTGTACCTTTCACAGCCATCTCTAAATCCAGGGCCCACATGTTCCTTACGTGAGATTTGCACCACAGGATGAAGACCTCTGCCACCATGCGGAAGAGCTGGTCAGAATCAGCATCGGGACTTTTGAGCCAGTTCGATCTGAAGTAAAAAGTAAATTGATATGCATATGAAATTCAGTAATGATTAAAAGAGTCACACTAAAAATTCTATCAACTTTGGGTGTGTACACTTATCCAGATAAAACTACATTCCCACCCAGAGGCAATCTTCAGAGAGACTAAATATCAGTACACTCCTTACATGCTTGTAGGCATGTAATTGTAGATACTGCTGAAGGACCTACAATAATCATTTCCATTTTACCAAAGGATTCAAGGATTATCTTAGCAAACAGATGTCAGAGAACAACATTTCAATTTTGTCAAGGGTAGTTTTTTTCTTCTTTTCTTAAACAGATGAGATGATTAAGGTTACACTCTGTTTTGGGACAGGCCTCCTTTAATCCCTAAGGCTAGCAAGACTAGACTTGGTCACTGTAACACCTAATCTTGTCATTGACACTTGACATTGTCAAGCCTCTGAAATATGGAGCACTCTAAAACCAGTTAAGGCCTTACACCCTTTCTTCTCAAAGCCAATATTATGAATGAAATTTGTAAGGCAATAGATTTTCCACTGCTATTTTAAGTATATAGGCAGAAACCAAACATTTCCTATGTCCTCTGAAATGGTTTAGAAATTCCCTATTTATATAATAGGTAATATAAAATTTGTAATACGTAATATATATATTTATATATATGAAATTTATATATAGTCATTTCATTTTTTTCTTTTCCTTTTTTAATTATAAGCCAGCCAGGTTAAGAATTTCACAGTGGTGGCAAGAAGGCAAAATTGCAGAATTCAGTCACTTCTTACAAGTTGGTGTATCCCTAAGTATCTTACATATTTGAGTTTAATTATATTTTGAAAGGGCTAGATATTGCCGTTTTCAAATATCGGTGCAGAGTAACACAGTACGAGTTAAATTGTCTACCGTCTTTCTTAGGTTAAAGAAAACTGGTTCTCATGAATGCTCTGAAAAATCCAATGTCCCTTATTAGTGCATGCAGAGTAACAGCTATCAAAAGCCAGTTCCCTAAGCCTTGGGACATCGCTCTGAATTGCCGTGGGCAGCCTACACCTTCTGCCCATTCGTGGAGAGCAACAGGATAAAGAAGAAAGGTGAAGACTCATGAGGCCAAGACTGTCTTTGGACCCCTCTCTCAATTCCTTACTGCTGAGGCTGAGTTTCAGCCTCATAGACATTCTTGTCTCATCTTTCTTGGGTTCTACTTCACTGGTCTTTCCCGTACATGGCAGACATTATAGGCTGCCTACCCAATACTCATCCTCCTCTTCTTAGGAGCAAAAGCCCATTTTATTCAGGGTGGCATTGTGCCCTGCTGAAGACCACATTACCCGGCCTCCCTTGAGGGATAGCTACTATGTAACTAAGTTCTGATCAAAGACATGGAAGTGGAAACTGCTGGATGGACCTTCTGGAAAAGCTCTCTAAAAATGCCTCGGACAGCTGAGGATGCCTGTGCCTTTCCCCTGTTGCTTTCATGCTTCCTGTCTGGAATGAAAATATGATGGCTTGAACTCTAATTGGCACAGTGCATCATAAAGTAACTTCAAAGATGGAAGCCAATGTTAAGGATGGAAAGACAGAGGAGTTAGGCTCTCTAATGAGGAGCAATCATACTGGCCCTGGAAACCTTTAGATTTCTTTTATGTGTAGAGATTTAACTTCTCATTTCTCTAAGCCACTGTAATCAGGTATCCATTATTAGCAGCCAAATGCAATCCAAACTTGAGGCTTGAGGTTGGTAATGCTTTCTGATTTCATTCATACGATTTTTCAGGAGTGCTTTTTCTGGATCAAACGTCAACTTTGGTCACAACTGCCAGCCATTCATTCCTCAGTGTTTAGCTTGAAATGAGATTTGTAAGTGTGCACTATGCCCTGAGTGGGAAGAGGTGAGGGGTCACATACCATCCTGCCAAGGAAAAGGACAGCCAAAGGACGTATGGGCAGCAGGGGCTCTGCAAACAGGTGAGGTCAATATTCCCTCACAGGAGACAGAAAAGGATTCTGATCCCTTCGCCTTCATATAGGAATGCAGTTTCAAGTGAATGAATTTTGTTTTCAATACCCTTCTTCTTCTAGGAGGCAAATCTTCACTCTTTATTTCTAGCGAGGTCCTTCTTTCAGGTTTAGAGTGCTAGGTGTGAATGAAGAATACCTCATTACATGTTTCCCCAGGCACACAAACTCTCTACCTCTCTCAAATCAGATGAAAATGGTATTGGCAGGTGCATAGAAGATCCTCACCTCACTCCTCCTATTTGCCCTTCTCCTTTCTGCCCCCAGATGAGGCAACCGGGCTCATCTCCTGCCTGCTCCCAGTCTCCCAGAATCCAGATCTCTCTCAATATCCAGACACCTGTCCTTTTGGAGGTACCGAACTGATATATAGGTCTTTTTTTTTTTTTTTTTTTTTAAATCATCTGCACTGTGTGCTGCCAAAAGGCAGGTGGAACATTCCAGGCTGCAGGTGGGGAGAAAGATTGGTTTTAGAGGCAATGGGGGCGACAGCTGAAGCAACACCAATGGATGAAATTACCGAGCATGTTAACAGAAAACAAGAAGAACAGAACAAAATCTTGGATGACTTCAAGAGTAAAGAGAGTGAGATTTTCACTTTCAAACTGGCGAGTTATCAGGTTTTCGAAGAAAGTAAAGCCAGTTATCAAGCTTTCAAAGAAAGTAAAGCCATGCTCCTATGTCCATGGTCAGGTTGTTGGAGTTAGAGCTGAGGGCTTATCTCAACCTTATTCCTAAGCCTCCTGCAGAGGACACAGCCCGAGGCAGTCACCGCACAGCATTTACTCAGATTCCCTTCTGTAGTCTGAGAGATGGTTTTTCACCCCAAGCTGCACTGTTTAAAGGTGCTCATTTTTTGTGTTCTGAGTGTTCCTGATTGCCAGAAAGGAGGCTGAGAAGCCATTGACTCTGGTGGAGAGATCTGTTTAACCTGTGCTGACATATGTCCTGCACAAGGAGATAGCCAGCTATTTTGCCCAGCTCCGACCACACTATACCCGGAGTTCTTGCTTATTCTGCATCAGCTTTGGACTGAAGATTAATGAACAGAAGCTTCTGTTCAGAACAGTGTTCCAAATGGCAAAGAAACTTGAAACATGGCCATGACTGGGCCGAAGGAAGTAGAAAGGTTTAATGTGACCAGGAAGAACAGGGAGGAGGACAGGACAAGATGGGTCTCTTCAATATTTAAAGAGGTGCCATGAGAGAGACTGGAACAGTTTTGTGAGAAAAGAAAGGGGGTATTTATTCATCCGGTTACAGGTAAGATGAAGTGACCCCTCTTCTTCCTGCCAACTCCACACTCCCATAATTCCAAGCTAGCAATTCTACTGGTGAAGAAAGTACTCAAAGAAGGTAAAGGCATACACCTAAGAAGGAAGTATTTCTAAGCTAGGCTCCAGTGGCCATAACGTTCTCTGGTGCTCCGTGAAGAACGGGCTGAAAAGTGGGGATGAATGAATTAATGATGATCTCAAAGACTCTCTGACATTGCCATTTTTAGCAACTGTCAAACACTGTGTAAGGAGAACACACTCTATCTTGAGTTTGATTGTCAACAGTGACAAATGCAATTAAAGAGCTATTCCAGGAGCAACCTTACTCTGCTTTCATTTTTGTTTTTACCTCACACTCTGACAAATTCCCTCTCTAAACTGCTAATGTCATTATACTATCGGAAATGATGAAAACGATGATCCTCAAACCAGAGTTTGTTTTGCGAGAGTAAGGTTTCCCACACACAGTTAAGGGATTTTATTATGTATATAGTAAATGTAAAGCATTTATTTCGAAAGGCTAAATACAATTATTTTAAACAATAAGCACAATTTGCCTTCTAAAATAAACACTAAATGGGCATATCCAGACCTATTGCCTGCCCATGACAGAATGGCTTCCAACCCAAAAGTTAGCAATGCTCCCCCAAATAGTCCTAAGTCCTTTCAATATCTACAACAGAGTATTTTAAAATTAAACCTTTTCAAATTTACGTGTTAAGGACTTTAAATTTTAAGAGGGCGCAGTATAATAAAAATCCATTTGGTCCTTGCTCTCCACTAGGACTAATAATCCTTTGTTCTTCTGCTTGCTCACAGACATTAGCCCCCACCATGTCCTCACCGTCCTCAACATGCTGCTGAAATTCCATGGTCAATCATTACGAATATTCTCTTCTATACACCCTCAACTCCCTAACCTATTTCTCTTTGTCATACTCACACTGCAAAACCCCAACCTTGGTTACATCCAACTCTTTTCCTACTCTGGGCCGGGCTCTGGGATGAACTGGCTGGAGAAAAAGACAACCTGGTGATGGGTCTCACTTTAAGTTCATGACCACAGATCTCAGGTGGGGCCCTTAAGGCTGCCTGGCAATCACATGACACTGTTCTGACCCATCTACTCTCTCTCCCTCTCACTGGCTACCACCACACACTTTCTCTTTACTCCTCAAACCTCCAAACATCTTCTCCCCATCCTCAATATCAGCTGATGATCCTGCTTCCTACTCCACTGAGAAAATGAAGCTATCAGGAAAGGACTCCTACAGACCCCAGACATAGTGTGTGTGTGTGTGTGTGTGTGTGTGTGTGTGTATCTGCCAGCATCAGCACCTACACTCCCTGCCCACCCCCCCTGCTTGTTGTTGTGGATAAACCATCTAATGCTGACCCTTGCCTGTGCAGAGAACGTTGCTTTAGAAATTATCTCTCTCACTCTTACAAGATAAATTTCCCTTTCTCTACTAGATCATTCCCACTAATGAAGAAACAAGCTGACAAGTCTCCCATCTTAAAAACTCTTCTTTTGACCTTACTTCTACCTCTAGTTAGCATCCTGTTTTTCTGCTCCTCTTTGTAGTAAAATTCTTTGAACAAATTGTCTGTACTTCTCTCTCCAAGTCTTTTTCTCCCATTTTCCTCCAACTTACTCCAGAGAGGCTTTACTTCATCTCTCCATTCCAACTGCTCTTGTCAAGATCACCAATGACCTTCACTCATCATTCTTCCCTCCTGGAGACGCTCTGTGAAGTTGGCACCCAGGACATACCATTCTGTTGGGTTTCCTCCTGTCTCATGGGTTGTTCCTCCTCAGCCTCTGCCATCAGTTCCTCCTCTTCTGCCTGACCTCTTGATGTTGGAGAGCACAAGGGCTCAGTCCTTGGAACTCTTCTCTCCCCCCCACAATTCTTTCTCTCATCCGGTCTCATGTTCTCCAATATGTTAATGACTTCCAAATTCCGATGGCTACAACAGAACTCTCTCCTGAACTCTGGACACATATATTCAACTTCCCACTCAACATTTTCATTTTTATATTGAATAGGCAACCTAAGTTTAACATATCCAAAAGTGATTTCCAGATATTCCCCTTAAAAAATGTCTGTACCCACAATCTTCCCCTACTTAACTGCTGGATGTTCCATTCTTCCATTTGCAAGAATAATCTTTGACCCTCCTTTCTTCTCTCATTCCCAATTTGGAAGTCCTAAGGGCTCTAACTTCAAAATAGACCCAGAATCTGCCATCTTCTATCAACCTTTATTGCTACAACCCTGGCTCCAACCATCAAACTTTTTTTATTGTGGTAAAATACAAAATTTGCCATTAGTGACATTTAGTACATTCATAAGGTTGGGCAGCTACTATCATTATCTAGTTTCTGAACATTTTCAGGACTCCAAAAGGAAACCCCAATCCCATTAAGTAGGTGCTTCCTGGTCCCCCCTCCCCCCCCCAGGACCTGGCAACCAGTAGCTGGCTCTGTCTCTAAGGATCCCCCATCAGCTCTTGACTGGATCATTGTGAACCTCCCAACTGGTCTCCTCATCCCCGTATTTGCCTCTATGCTGTGCTCAAAAAGTGAATCTGATCACATCACAGAGTAGCTTAAAACGTCCACCAACTTCCCTTCTCAGAATAAAAGCCAGAGTCTTCACAATGGCCTCCAAGGGCCTACACTTTTGGCCCCATATTGCTTTTCTGACATCTCTTCCCTTCCTCCCTACTCCTCACTCTCCTCCACCCCAACATACTCCTTCCTCAGGGCTTACTCCACATGCTCCCTCTTCCTGGGAATATAACCCTTCTCAGACCTGCATGGTTTCCCACTTCATCTCTTTGCTCAAGTATTGCTTTCTCAGTAACATTATACCTATCTATCCATCCATCATCTGTTTAAAATGTTTATTTATTTTGAGAACGAGCAAGAGAGAACACATCAGTGAGCGGGGGAGGAGCAGAGAGGGAGAGAGAGAATCCCAAGCAGGCTCCATGCTGTCAGCGCAGAGCCTGACGTGGGGCTTGATCCCAGGAACTGTGAGATCATGACCTGAGCTGAAATCAAGAGGTGGATGCTTAACTGACTGAGCTACCCAAGTGCCCCAGTAACATTCTATTTAAAACTGTGACTCCACCCACCTGGGGCACTCTTAATTCTCCTTAACCTTGCTTTGTAGAATTTACTTATCTAAGTAAAGTATATCAGTAAGTATGTAAGTACTCATTTTGTTTATTGTCTGTGTGCCTTACTTTCCTACCACAATGAAAGCCCTTAGGCCAGACATCTTTGTTTTGTTCACTCTTGTCTCCCAATGCCTAGAACAGCACCTGACACACAGTAATATCTGTTGAATGAATATGTGACAGAACAGCGGAGGGGAAGAAGTGGGTTACTTCTGCCCCAATCTGACCAATTCCTTCTTAGCTACAGTAACATGTGAGGATGGAAGGGGTGGCCATGTCATTGACCATATGGAGTCGCTGGCCAAGGAAAGCACAATCCAGAGGTCCTACACCCAGAATTTTCTGTTGGAGGGGCTGGGGTGGGTGGGGGTAGGAGCCGTGACTCCCTCACTCACCTGTAACACAACCCCACACCACCTTTCTACTCTGTGGACAGGCTGCCCCAGGTCTCCCACATACCTGTTGTTGTCCACGTAGCGGATGAGCATGGGGTAGAAGGCGTAGAGGTCTCTGCAGAGGACTGCAAACTCATCCAGGATGAGGAGCTCCGCCTCCTGAGTGTCTCCTTTGGTGTCGGCCTTCAGCTGCTCCTCCTCCTGCACAGTCTTCACAGCCTTTTTCTTCAGCTTCTCCAGAGTTGGGATGAAGTGGCTTTTCAGCAGGTCCGGCCTGGCTTTGCTGATGATTGGCTGGGCATACACTGCGTTTGCAAACAAAAAGCCTCCCCCTCATTTCACACATTACAACAATTAATAAAAGGAAAGAGGTGATCCTGAAAGGTGAGGCTGTGACAATCCATCAACTCAAGATAGCCTCTGACTCTTGTTCCCTTCCTTAGTGGCCCGCTTGCTCTCAGGAAGCCACAGCTGGGGAACGGAGCCACAGGACAAGGTCCCTATTCCTGTTCTGCTTGTCCAGGCCACAGGGAGCCCCTGCCACCCCTGACCTTCTCAGGCATGCCTGCTGTTTGCCACACCTCTTAGCTCCTTATCATAGTCTTAGCACGTTCATCCTGGTTTGGGCTTACTAACAATATTACCAATTCCTTGAATGGAGCCTTTTCCCCCTAATAACCAGCTCTGTGCTGAGCCAAAAGTAGGCACTCAGTGCTATGCTTTCTGGTTATTTTATAGAAGAAACTCCTGTTAAAAATATATTAATCCACCCACAGTTCTCACTCTCCAATGTTTGAAAACTGCCAACTCGCTGCCTGGGGGCTCCTCTGGGTCCTGAGGAAGCTAGATCAACTAATTATCTGGTATAATGAATGGAGGGAGAGGCTGGGGTGGCCACCAGAAGTCAAAGAGCAGATACAGTAATCAGTGGAACTTGAGACTATGATTCTGGGCCTCTTAAAGAGCAAGATAAAACTTATGTGTCGTACCCTTTTCCTTAAATGGAATATCCTCTTGGTCCAATTCATCATAAAGATCAGAATCAGAGTAATTATAAAAGAAATAAGTGAAATAAAATTAAGAGTCAAGAACCAATGCCAATGTGCATGGTGTATGTTTTGTGTATTTCAAGGTTTCTTTAGCTTAGGGCATTTCAATTGGAAATAACCTACATTCTGGCACTTTTTCTTTTAAATCTGCCTTATTTTTCACTTTCACAAAAATGACCATTGCAGAAAAAGGAGACGAAGGCAGCTTTTGCTGAGATGCATCAACCGAGAAGCCGAAACTCAGCACTTTGAGAGCCATTCACATTCTACACCTTGCCCTACCCGGAGGGTTACTTCTGCTTTGGACCCATACTCAGAATGGCTATTCCAGATGTGGGTGAGATGGGGTTACAACTTAAAATCACTTTTTTTTTGGCGCCAGCAATTAAGTGGCCTGAGATATGGATACCCCTGTGGAGTAACAAGTCAAGTTCAACTGCCACCAGCACCCCTTGTGCTGTGACATCTTTGCTCTCTGCACCTCTAGGGAGCTGAAGGAGCCTGTCCTTCCACCTGCTTCTGTCCCTGAATCCCTCATGAATTACAAATTAGAGCTTCTCAACAAATTGCCTTGGGGTTGGCAATGTTCTTGGGCTAATGGGTCAGAAAGGAACCTCAACTTTATTTACTTATATTGTTCACAGAACCCTGCACCATCTAGTAGCTATGGGCACCTATAATATTGATAATTCCAGTCTCGGTTCATTTCAAAGACAGGAAGGGGGTAGGAACTTTTCTTCCTTGGTCTTGCAGAGGAATACCTTCTCATTTGCCTGGGAAGATAAATATCTAAGGTTGGGTTAATAGCTCCCTTTGGCCCAGTCACTGTGTCTCCTGATCCAGGGGATGGCATGGGTGAAAATGCCACCATGGAGCTGTCTACACTGTAGGTTGATGAAAGGCAATGGCTTCCCCTTGGCTTCTGTTTCCTCAGACTTTGCTTTGACAAGAGGACACTAAATATTCACGGTTTCCTGACTGTGGGAAGTATGGTTATTCATTTTCCAAGCCTTTCCTTTTTTTTTTTTTTTTTTTTTTTTGAGCTTGCTTTAGGAACAGAAAATCAGCTAACAAAATTCATTAAGAGCCTATTGCATGCAAGCAGTTCTAGGGGGACACAGATATAATAAACAAAAATCCCAAAGTGATGCTACTGTGAAGCTAAATTAGAGAGTGTCTTAGAAAGCATAACGTGAAATACAAATGCTAGCAATCTGAGTACAGCTCAGATGGGAGTGAGTTTTCTACATGTACAAAACACACAGGATCACTTACCAGGAAAATATCCACAATTATTACTGTAAGAGCAAACGGGAGTCTTAAGTACCAAAAGCAAATAAAGCAATGAACATCTGAGTCAGGCAGAGTGTATCGAGAAGGGCTTCCTGGAGATTCGAGGGACTTGGCTTAGGTGAGGAGTGGGCAAGAGGCATTTGCTCTAGGAAGCTCTCCAGGGGAAAACCTTTTTACTGTTAAATAACTAAGATGGGGAGGGAGACTAGTTTAAAGATGGACTAAGATGAAAAGAAAACACAGGCACCCTGGCCTTGTGCTGGGGAAAAGAGGCATTTGTGGTACCTGCGATGCGCTTCATCCAGGATGCCTCGTCGATTCCCAGGTTGTTGTTGATGATTTTCAGAATGTTTCCCAGGATGACACTGAGGTGTTCAGAGGTGACCTTGGTGCACCAAGGCCCCGTGCTGGGGGGCAGGTGCTCTGGCCCCCGCTCCCACCAGTAGGACAGGTAGTTGCACAGCATGGGCAAGATCACCTCGATGACGTGGGGCATCTCCGTGTACCGGGCCCCTGACTCGGCCAGGTCGCTGATTTCCTTCATCAGGCCTTCCAGCTGAGGGATGTCAGGACACATCTCTTCCACTGTGTCTGGCATCCCCAGAACTGACCAAGAGGGTACAGGAAGAATACAGGGACAGTAATTCAAAAGCACAAATAATGCAAACTTCCCTGTCTTTCCCACCCTTCCTTTGGTCTTGAGACATTAAGTTTCCACCCTCGAGCTCCAGATGAGTGAGCACTGGATATGGGGGAGTTTCTGTCCTCAGGTGTTTGTGTAAAGATGGCGGCTTCCAGAGGCTGGATTATCTTCCCAGATGCCATACTCAGGATAGAACACTTCAACTTAATGCCAAAAGAGCATCGCAGAGACAGCTGAGGGACATTTCCTAAGACTTCTCTGAGATAAAGCCAGTCTCTTGACTTCTCCCTCTCTGCCCTACTGAATGCATAGTACAAAAGACAATACTAGAGGGAGAAAAGCAACTAATCTGTGTTTAGTTGAAAACATGTAGAGTTCAGTCATCTGGATCTCTGTACTGGTTAGAAAAGGAAAAGAAACCCCTCTCATCAAATATTCCTTCAGCTGGACCAGAGACAACATTACCTTCCATAGGTTGAAATTTGGTGGTGGGGGTGGGGGGGGGATTGTATTTGAATTAATTTCTGCATTTCCAACAGAAGTTATTGATGACCTGTGCCAAGACTTCCTGTCATGCTTAAACCTTTTTGTTTCTGAAGGCTTCTATGTGAGGAAGAGTGATTAAGCCCCACCTTTTCCTCACACTTAAGACTGAGGTCACTTCACTGAATGCGGACAGACAGGATGATGCGGCAACAGATGGAGTTCAATGTGAAATTGAGGAAGGCTGTCAGATACAAGAATCAAAAACAGAAGCAGCCAGGGGATATCCATCCTGTTCTACAGGGCAGACGAGGAGAGACTGGAAGCATCCTGAGGTTCTTAAAGGGTGAGAAGATTAGCAGGGACTCTGAAAGCAGCTCAAGCCCACAGCTCTGTCTCCTCCCCTGCCCCCCATCTGCCTACTTCACCTGGACCCAGGACACACATCCTATGCAGACTCCACCCACAAGCCAAACTTCTCACACTGTGGCCAAAGCATCAGGCACCACAGGGGCGAGGGAATCTGAGAAGCCACAGGAAAACGGGGAGCAATTTTCTGGTACATCAGTCCCACTAGATGACTCGAGGAAATTATTTTTGATGCTCGGAGAAAAACGCGACGTTCTCATGAATTTCAAAGGACAAAGTGGAAGACTTCAAATAAAGTCTTTTGTGAATTGAGTTACGCCTGCAGGCTCTTTGCCACTGTGGTTACCACTAGCTGGAAGTCTCCCTTCTCTATCATTTAGGTACATAGGAACTGAAGGGTTAATGAGTAAAAGAGGTCAGACAAATTCTGTGGCTTTTAGAAATACTGGTCAGTTGAAAGGAACCATTTTGATTTCTCCCTTGATTGCACTTTCTGGAGCAGAGATATGGGACAATGCTGGCCATCGTTGGAGACACTAAATCTGCAGCTGAGACAAGTGAGTCTATTGGATGGCATGGACTGTTGCAAAGCAAATGATACGCAGGAGCCTCCCTGCTATGGAGGAGGCCCCATGAGTTCCTAGCACTCTTTGCTTAGTGACGACTTTTTGCTGCTATCAACTGTGGCTAAAGATCTCTCTTCCTTGAAAGTCCTAAGTGGACCAATGTCCTTTAAAATCCAGACAATTCTGGGCCCCTGGGTGGCTCAGTGGTTAAGCCTCTGACTCTTGATTTTGGCTCAGGTCATGATCCCATGGTTCCTGAGATGGAGCCTGGGGTCGGACTGTGTGCTGACAGTGCAGAGCCGGCTTGGGATCCTCTCTCTGCCTCTCTCTCCCCCACTTGCACTTGCCTGCTCGCTCTCTCAAAATAAATAAATAAATAATTTAAAAAATTAAAAAAAAAAAATCCAGACACTTCAAAAGGATTAGTAGCATGAGAGCCAGGGAATGTGACACTCCTGTGATTTGCAAGGGAAGGGGATTATAAGGGTCAGACATGGCTTACTGCCAGTGTTGGTCATGTGCAGAGAAGTCTAGTCTGTGGACACTGCGGCAGAACAGCCACCAGGGGTGACATCAACATGGGGGTCTGGAGGAGCCTCGCAAAGTAATTTTACATACACAAGAAGTTAGAGACCGGGAAGTCAAGCTTTTTATCTTGAAACTCTGCACGTAGAACAGTGCCAACTGCCGCAGATGCAAGTGAAGTTTACAACTATTGGCCGTAACATTATAATTAAGGCAGCTCAGGTGTTTGTGTTTAAATGTCACACAGACAATACATCACCATGGACACTTTCTTCCCCTACCTAAGAAAAGAGTTGCTTGAGGGTGCTGCACTGGCATCATTATAATGACCTTTAAAAGTTATTTATATGTAATTGGCCCTTGAGTGAAAGAAACATTTGTGATTCAGATGGTGTTTTATACTCCTAATGCCACATAACAAACCCAAAGAATGAATGCTGCTGAAAAACAGCCTGGCTCGGTCCTATTAGAATCAGACACAAGGGGCGCCTGGGTGGCTCAGTTGGCCAAGTGTCCGACTGACTCTTGGTTTTGGCTCAGGTCATGACCTCACGGTTTGTGAGTTCAAGCCCACATTGGGTTCCGTGCCAACAGCCTGGAGCATGCTTGGGATTCTCCATCTTCCTCTCTCTCTGCCCCTCCCCAACCCACACTGTCTTTGTTTCTCTCAAAATGAATAAATAAACTTAGGAAAAAAAGAATCAGGCACGAGACTGTTGGAGTTATCATTAGAACAAACTTCCCTTTCATCTCTAGATCAGTGGTTCTCAAAGTGGGGTTGTCCCACCAGCAGCATCTGGAAACTTGTCAGTCCTGATCTCCTGAGTTAGAAACTTTAGGGGTAGCATCCAGCAATCTTTGTTTTACTAGGCATTCTGAGTTAGCTTCTCAAGTCAGATTTTCTCCACCAGGCAGCTCTTTCATAAGGCGGCATGGGAGAGCACCACCTCTTTGTGTAAACAGACATCTCACATGGGACCTGGGCCACCGCTCTCTCTGGGTGACTGCTCCAATAAGGGCATGGAAATAAACTGGCTGGTGACTAGGGTATCTTGTTTGATAATCTGATTAACAGACCACTGCCACCCATAACCAAAGGTTTATCTAATTTTGAATACCTAGAAGATACTAGTATTCACCTTTTCTAGGCCTATCTTAATTTCCGGATGAATCAGAAAATGCTCCAGGGTCTTACGGAAGAGTTACTAATATGAGGAAGTGCTGGCAAAACACCAACTGTCCATTAATAGAGATGTCCCATTGACTGAAGCCTTGATAAATCAGCTCATATTTCTAAACCAAAGGCTCACATCGTTTGTCACCCTATACATTCCTCCCCCACCTTGGTCCCTCGGGGCCACTCACTTTGTATAATGAATGAAGTCTACTTTCTTAGGGTCCATTAAGCCATCAGTCATTCTCTCGCTCTAGGCTAACCTGATTATCCCAGAATACATATTCATGTATGCTCTACTTTTCAAGAGCCGCACTGGTCAGCATTCCCTCTGTTGATTAACTGAATGATGGAAAACATGGACTCAGGGGACTGGGGCACATCCCACAGTGTGTCACTGATGGATGAAAAACTGTGTCATCTCTAATCACACCCTTCTCTCTTTTTCTCCCTGTGGAGTATGCAATGATTTATATTTATTTTTTATTTATGCATATGTCTTACTAAATAAAGGTCAAGTATATAAAATAAGAAGGAACAGGTTTCTAATGGCCCTTGAGAAGAACAACAGGACAGAGTCATTCCCTTGATTACCAGAGCCCATTCAGGGTTTCCCCCATCTTTGTCAAGTTCTGATTTTACCTTCTACTGTACGGCTATGAGCTGAAGAGCGGAGTAGGCCTATTTCCCGAGGCACAGCTCTACACCCTGGTCAAACAGAGACACAAGATTTCCGGAATCACAGTTGGGGCAGATCAAACACCTAGCACTCTCATGAGTGGGCCCATATCCCTTTGGAGCCGGGGAGGAACACTTTACCTGGCACCTGCCTACAGAGGTCACAGCTCTTTCTCAACATTACCAGAGCCTGCTTAGTGGTTCAGCTCCCATGTTAGCTGCAAGATGTGACTCATTTGGTATCAGCAGAGGGTGGAGAAAAACAAGGTTAGAGATCTATTTTTGCTAGTCTTAGAAAGGGGAAAAAGGGTAAGGTGAGGCAGAGAGGGTTGGGAAATTAGAGATTTCACATGAGACTTTGGCAAGCTGAAGCATCTGGGCAAGGTTTTCTCTTGACTCAATCTGGGAACACTCCTCTCCCCTGTATTCTAACTCAGGACCAGAACTTTATTAAGTGGTCTTGTCTAAACTGGCCTGGTCGTCATTTCTGGGGACGATGTGCTTCTTTTATCTGAAGTATCGAGAAGCAAGTGGGAATAAAGCCACTGTGGCTTAGTACTCTGTATTCTTACATGCAGAGAAGAGAGTGACAAAGGAGTGTAACATGAATGCTTACTCTCCAAACTCTCTTCCTCGGGATCTCATATCAGTTTGAAAAGGGGGCTTGACTATGATGAATTGCTACACAGTCTAGTCATCTACTGATACTGTAAATCAATATTTTAAGAAAATATTGGTTCTTAATAGGATAGGCTCTGGTCTGAAATGGCTATGTTTTTTCTTCAGCAATATTGATTAGGACCATAGGTGTGGTAATTTTTGCTTCATGTTACATCAAATTATCATAGTTCTTTCTAGTTGGAGTCCAAGTTTCATTCAAGCTCCCTTGTTTGAAGTTCCTTTGTTCTATTCCACTGACTTCTAGTAGGATCACAGTTCATCCATATATGAGGACTCTCGCTCCTAACTCCCCAGCAGCAGGTGTATAACCTGCCTTGGATTCCAGTTTCAGGGTGTTTTAGAATACGGGGGGTGGGAGATGGGGAACTTTTTCTGTAAACGGCCGGATAGTAAATATCTGCAAGCCAGACAGTTTTTTCCACTATGAGTTAACTCTGCGCCTATGGTTGAACTGAAGCAGAAAGTGCCACTCAAAAATATGCCTCTTTGGCATAAGGATTATTTGGGCTGATTTTTTTTAAGAATCTACAAACACAGGAAGAAGCTCTGAAAATAGAGAAGTTATCCTTGTGTAAGAGGAATCTAAATTTTATAAAGGAAATTTACATTAGAATGGGGGCATGTACCAGGAAGTGAGCTATTTACCAGAGATCACCTTTTCATCTGAGAGCCTCAACTACAGGGCAGGGCACACGTTTACCAAATGTTTCTACTTTTTCCCTATGAATTGCCTTCCTCCTTTTGAACTCCCAGAGCCCTATCCCTTTCCTTAGCTCTGAATGGTGTATCTATAAGCCTCAATTGTTTGGCTGCATTTGGAGTCTCATATCTTTGTGGGGCTCCTGTAAGTACTCGTATGTATATAATTAAATTTTTTTCTCTTGTTAATCTCTGTTTTATGGGTGGGGGGGTCTCAGCCAAGAACAATTAACAGTAGAGAGAAAATGGGGTGCCTGGGTGGCTTAGTTGCATGAGCATTCGACTTGGGCTCAGGTCGTGATCTCACAGTTTGTGGGTTCAAGCCCTGCGTCAGGCTCTGTGCTGACAGCTCAGGGCCTGGAGCCTGCTTCAGATTCTGTGTGTCCCTCTCTCTCTGCCCCTCCACCACTCATGCTCTGTCTCGCTCACAAATAAACATTAAAAAATTTTTTTAAAATAAAGAATAGAGGGTCACCTGGGTGGCTGGGTCGGTTGAGCGTGCAACTTCGGCTCAGGTCATGATCTCACTGCTCATGAGTTTGACCACCACATGCGGCTTTGTGCTGACAGCTCAGAACCTGTGTTTCCCTTTCACTCTGCCCACCCCCTCTCGTGTTCTGTCTCTCTCAAAAATAAACATTAAAAAAAAAAAGAGTAGAGAAAAAATTATTTTCCTCTCCCCCACATGGTGCTAAAGTGGCCACAGACAGTATGTAAATGAGTAGGTGTGAGCATGTTCCATTAAAACACTATTTACAAAAATAGGCAGCAGGGCCAGATTAGGCCCATAGCCATAGTTTGCCTACTGCTGTTCTAGAACTTAGTGGTCAATACTGTTAACTTCTCTTTCTTGTACAATCTCAATCCCTTCTGGTGTTTTTCTATGATTTGTTATGATGATAGATAGCATGGGGTCATCCTCCTTAGAAACACAGCCTCTCCCTGGACTTAGAAAGTATAATTAGGTTACTAGTGCACATATGCTTCTTCTGATGAGGATCTGGAGAGGAACCGTAATAAAGCAGTCATATCCCCAGGTGCAGAAGGGCACTTGAGACCCAGGGTAGACTAGAAAGCCTAAGGTTTTAGGATGGAAGGGATTTAGAATCCAACCACATTGTATGGAAGAGGAAGCCAAAGTTCAGCGTACTTTGTTATACGTACTTGCCCAAGCCCATTTTTCTAGTAAGATGGAGACATGCCACATGTCTTTGACCTCCCCTCTCCTCTCAGACCACATAAACCCAAAGTTCTACAAGGCTGCTGTTCCCTGCCTGGGCGGCCTTCCTTCTTGGATGCTCTCCTCTCAACATATGGATTGATGACCCCTGAGGGAAGATACTTACTAGACCTCTCTCTGGGGGTTTTGGTGTTGAAGACTGAGAGTGGATTGTAGCGGTTAAGAGTGGGCTCCAAGAATGCCACTGGTATGGCAGCTGCCAGTGAGGCCAGACATTCTCCAAGGGCAGGACGTTGCCTGGAAACAAAGAAGTCCATTTAGAAGTGGTACCACCATATGCTGGCCCCATGCATTGTGGGCCAGACCCCTTTCCCAAGATGTCTCATAGATTACTCCACTGGACATCCTTGGGTCCTGGGGTCAGCAAGATTACATACACTTTTCCCTCCCCCATCTTTCTCTGGACACTGATCAATGGCATGGTCTCACCACCTGGAAACTGGTTCTTAAGTGGCTGAGGCAATATAATAACACACTATGTAGCTTTGTTCTTCTCTCCCAGCATTTCTGAGACCAAGTTTTGCAGGCATCCAAGCTGAATTTGATCCTCTCTTTGTACTCAGAATGTTTTGAAATCATCTGTGTAAGTTCTGTCTATTCCCTGCTTTGGATGGAGCCAATGTCCAGCAGAAGGCACAGTAGATAATGGGCCAAATGCAACAATAAGACACAAAAGAAAAACCTGCCTTGCAAGAGAAACGTCAGATCCTAAAGCTCATTGCTTGATTTAGAGGAGAGACCTCTAATACCTGTTCCTTCTCACAAATACTCTATACAAATATGTGAGGGTCCACCATGTATAAAGCTCTGGGTCTCAAGTCTTTCTGTGAAACAAGCACCCAAACAAAAAATGCCTAGGATTCCTTGTTCAGATTTCTAGTTCTCCAACTGAAAGAACTTGCCCTTGCCTGCCTGCTAACCAAGTCTGCAAGCCTAAGTGATGAGAACTAGCCACTGGCTGGTCAAAGCAGGGCTGGTACTGAGATAGTGCTTCCCTTTTCCAGGCCTGGGCTTAGTCTTGGAGTTGTCCTGGCTAGCCTTGCAGGTCCTGCTAGTGAGACAATACAGTTACAGTGCTGGCTTGAAGGGTCCTGTATGGGCACAGACACCTGTTGCTTTCTAATGAATGAGAGACCAGGACCATGTGTTTTTTAGTCATCAGTATCTTCTGTCAATTACTGGCATTGGATGACAGTCAGACTACAAACCTGTTACGTGAGTTACACATGTGATGTCAGTTGCCAAATGAGAAAATTTGAAATATTTCTTAAACAAAGTAATACTATGAGTCCTTTGTTAGACCATGACACAGATAATTAGTGGGAGATGCAGACAATAGGTCTATAATTAAGGATTGGATGGGGCTTACAGTGCTCAAACGTATCTTGTTTGCCTTCCTTTGCATCTGACCAAAGTGAGTGTTGATGCTGTGTATATGAAGCCCACTAGCAGAATCCCTGGGAGCTGAAGTTATCCATCTGTATCTTGGGAGAGGTTCTAGAACCATCATGGGGAAAACTGTCAGCTAGAGAGGGTGCACTTGGAGTCAGGGGCAAATGCTAACCCCGCACTATTGCAGTTCTGTGGAAACAGAAAGGCATTCAGCTCAGGGTTCCCTTCAGCTCCCCAACAAAACCAGAATCGAAGGCCATGTTAATTGCCCTTGACTGTGATAACAGCCGACAATTCCAACAGCACCAAGAAGCCAGAATGTCAAAAGTGTAGGCTCTCCGGATGAGTACAAACAAGCATTTACTATGGGGTGGGGGATGGTTAGGGAAACCATTGCTCACTGAGGAGTAAGCCACATAATTTGAACCTTAACCTTTGTCTTCCAGATAGTGAAAGTCCTTCTTAGAACCTAAAGCAATGTGATAAAATACCATATATTTACGGTCTGGTTATTAGAATTAGGACCAACTAATTAAAGCAGAGAAAGAGACCCACTTGAATTGGATTATTGGACTAAAAATGTGATCTTAATTGTTCATAAAAAAATAACTTGTCATGGCTATCTGGGGTACAGTCAGAGTCTGCAAGGGGCAAGCCTGAGGGGCCAAGAACTGCCTAGATGCAAGGGCAACCTGTTGGACTGGAAGGAGAAGGGAAAAGAGAGAGGAGGGGGAGGGTGGATGAGTGAAGAGGGGAAAGAAGTCTTGGAACCCACCCTCCAACTTCCATCAAGTTACCAAACTTAGGGAAAAAAGTCATCCTTTGATTAACTTAAAAGACAATATATGTGGTTTTAATCCTTGTCTTCTACCTTCTTCTTAGGCTCAGCTTTTAGGGGATTACCTGACAGCTTGCTTATTAGCTCCGAAGTGTTTGAGCAGGTAACTTTAAAGTCAGCCTCCCGCAAGCAAGAATGTCCTCAGTCAGGCAATCACTTTAGGTGATGGCACAGCCTTATCCTTTTGCTGGAGGTCCGACTGTGAAATGCCCCCCATCCAGGGCCACTCTGGAGACAGAACAGCAGCCCTCAGACAGAACAGATCCTCTGTGTCCTGTGTCTGGAGCTGCCAGGCTCCAGTGGGAGGCCACAATCCTGTTGGAAGGGGAGGGAGTGAGAACTGGGCTTCTCTGTGGGGCGCTTCGCTTCACTTCTGAGCAAGCCTCAGGCCAGTCCTCTTCCCTCAGCCTGCACTCCCTCTCACTACCATTTCTTCCCCCATTATTTCTCTTCTTTGCTGAGCTCAAGATGGTAGACAGGCCCAAGAAGAAGGGCGTCATTTTACCTTCAGGCTTCAATGACCAGCACCCTGAGTGATAACTGAGGGGAGCGAGGGCCTGGGTATATCAACTATGAGGATACGCAAGTGGTGGCCGTTCTTTTCAATTAAAAGCCTCACTGTTTCTACCAACCACAGCGGCCACTGAGGAGAAATACTCGATTTCCTCAGTCTTGCCTTTCGAGGAGGAGGAGGAGGAAATAAGGTGACAAACCATGAAGGTGAAAGAAATACCACAGGGAGAGTGGTGATGAAAGAAAATCTGGGCGAGCATCAGGATGACAAGGGGTAAAGTCGAATCTGAGCACAAAGTCTACTTGGCCCAGCAAGATGAACCTCGGAAAACAGCTGGTCCTCAGCTGCCCTGGTGATAACTTGACCCATCATTCTTCTGTTTTCTCTTTCTCTCATCAAAAAAGTCCTGATCTCACAAAAGTAGATTTCTAGAAAGTTAGCCTGTTGGCAAAGGACCCTTGGGGCAAAAGACAGTTTTCTAGTGTTGTGCTGCCTCGGGGACATGTATTCCCTGTGTTCTCTGATATTAATTACTGACAAGCCTGAGCCTCAACAAGGCTCACAACAGGGCATTTTCTAGTCTAGGGCACACAATGATGCTAATTAGCCATTCAGCTAACAGGGAGGATAAACACCAGGTCTCCTGGGTCAGCTGTTAAAAGTTCTGTAAACGTAAAGCCCAGAAGTTGGCCAATTAATGCTGCAGGCTTTGAAATAACAGAGTGAATGACCTTGGCCCCCAGACTCCTAGAGGGACTAAGCAAAGTCCCGCTGTTATAATGCTTCTCTAGTCATTAGTGCCCCCCCCCCCCCACCAGGGGGAAGGGTGGGTTTGGACCAAGCAGAGCAAGAGCTATGGAAGCATCTACAGAGCAACCAAAGGGTCTACTTGAAGAATTTGTTCACTGGATATGGAACCTTCTTTCTCTTTCCCCTTCAGTTCTTACTGCCCAGTACAGTAATTTTCATATAGAACTTGGTCAAGGGTGTCAGATTAAACAGAGTGCAATTTGTATTTCAATGTTTGTTACTTTCTAATTTCTTAAGTTGCAGGCTCTCCTCGTCCATCTCTTGATTTTATTTTCCATGGGTCCAGATCTTGCCTCTCAAATGTCTATTGTTAGGGATCCAGGCAGAGCCACAGTTATCACGGTAATAAGAATTATGCCTTGCACATATCTGGAGATTTACAGTTTAGAAAGTTCCTTCATGTATGTTCCCAAGGGTGCTAAGGAGAGGAAATGATATGTAGCAGAGGGACAGAACATGGAGGCAGGCCACGGTTCTAGAACAGCAGTACTAGTCTCCTCAGAGGTTTAGGGAAGGTGTGCAGTGTTTGGTCAGAACCAATTGGTCAAATGGGGAAGGGCAGGAAGGAAAAAATCTCTCTCAAGTGTGAAGGGAAAAAACACAGTTTTCATTTGAAATAAAATGGAGATGCGATGCTTAAATTGATTTCCAAGTTTCCTTTCTTGACCAACCCCCCTCCAATGTTCTGTGATTAGTCAAAGTATCTCCACATCAAAGAAGGCAAATATTCTCCATAGTTAAAAGCATAAGAGCCTTGGACCTTTGCTGAAAATTTGTTGAAGACGGCTTGTCAGTGACCTCATATTGTCTCAATTAGAAAATATTTGAAAAGAAAGGTCTCTATTGTGTTTCAATGACTTTTTCCTCTTTACAATCAAACTATCACTGAGGTGCCTAGAATCTTCCATCCACAATGTACACTCAAGCTATAGCTGGAAACCAAATATTTAATGGTTCCCTTGCAACCCTGCCACGTTCATTAGCCAAGGAAACTTCAGCAAAAGGTGGCAGAGAAATGGGAAGAAATCTGAATCCATGCTGAGATTAGAAAATGTGTGATTAACGTCAAGTCACAAAGTAGGGACCAAATCAGGTGAGGACTCTGAAACTGAAACATACTTTCTGGACTAACAACAGAGTATAGAAGTCTCTGGAAGTAAATATGGGGATTCTGAGGAGTCCAGAATATGAACTTGTGCTTGAAACAATTAGGATTAAGGGGGTGAGCAAGCCCTGGGACACCTGCTGGGTGTGTTGGGCCAGGTTCATACTGCAGAGTGATGCAGGGGAGAGTAGGAAAGAAGTGTGTACCTGCCACTTGCCATTCCTATGACCTGGGCTCCTAGCCTGGAAAAGCCACTGGCAGGGAAATACAGTGGAAGAGTGAGAAGTAACCTGTTCTGTAGCTGCTGACCCAAGTCTGCTACTGTACATAGTAGGTGTTCTACATTAAATGACTACCCAAAAGTCCTACGTCTACAGGATGCACTAAAAATTTTACCTGTGACCTCTTACCTGGGCCTCTTACTTACTTTTGTTGGGGGGAGACACCAAAGGCTAGGGGTGGATGCACTCTAGAGCTAAAGGCACTGGGGGTAGAGTGAGAAAGAGTCCTGAACCTGTTTGTCAGATTTGAAGCTGTATGAGGTTTCTTCCCCATTCACTCCTCGACTTCATGTGAAACGAAGCAAATGAACAGAGTCAGGAACGTGGAGAAAGTTTGAGAAATTATCTTACAAACACAAAACAGGAAAGAGCAACCAGCTCAAAGTTACTTGGGAGAAAATGAGAAGGAAAAAGCCAATAAATACACACGATCTCTTCCTGAATAACAGCTAAGAAAAACCTCCCTATGATTACATAATAAAGTGAAAAATTTGTAAGTAATGCAAGACCCACTTGTGAGGCATATTAAGTTCTGAGGAAAAGCAGAGGGGACTGATCTAGAATAAACACATCCTGGAACATATTAGAGGAACTTAATGAGCTTCGAGGCTCCAGAAAGGATCCAGTGAACAGTCAGCTTCTCCTCTCCCATTGCAGTCATGTGTATGTCAATAAATCACCCGGTTCAGGGAACATGGTCAGAACACAAAGAAGCAAAGTCTACCTTCTTCTGAGGGGAAAAAAAATTATGACTCAGGGATTTTATACCATGAAAACTGTTCACAAAGTCAAAGGGTAGTATTCTAAAATATGCAAGGACTCAAGACTATCTAATAGCTCTTACAGAAATAAGTACTTAACGATAAAACTGGCCAAGAGACAAAAACCAAAATAAAAATTTAGGAATGGGAAAGTCATGGTTCAAAAGGATTGGCTGTTCAATGAATCATTTAAATACAAATTAAGGTAAACAACTCAGGGAATATTTGTCCTAGAATAGCATGTAAATGTGAGAAATTATACAGCAAAATAGGTAGAAAGGATGGGAAGGTAGGCAGGGATGTGAGTGTACTAAATTTGCCTACCTTTTTAAGGTAAAAAGTTAATGATTATTTTATCTAAATGATAAATCTAAAAATAGGAGTTGGGAATTCAGTTTTCAGTTTCATCCAATGGGACAAAGTTGGGAAGCAGTATGGATATCATGATCTCACATACGTAAGAATGTACATGTGTAGAAAATATCTAGAATGACAAACACCAAACTGTTAATAGTGCTTTCCTCTGGGAATTGGATCCGTGTGTGTGTGTGTGCACGCGCGTGTACGTGTGTGTGTGTGTGTGTGTGTGTATTGGGGAAGGTGGTCTGGGGTAAGAAAAACAGTAGACTTTTACCTTTGTATACTCAGTACTGCTCGATTTTTTTTAACAAGTATGTCTTACTTTCACAATATAAGAAAGTAAATAACAGTCATTCGTAGTGATGGCATCACAACTCTAGGATTTTAAATGTTCAATTCCTCAGCTGCTCTGCTAACCGAGAGGAAGGGGGTCTGCTTTCATCTAGGGTCTTCCTCTAGAAATGGCTTCTACTAACATGGAGTATAAAAGTCCGGCACCGATATTCACAATGCTGGAGGCAGCAGATATGCAGTAAGACCGTAACAGATCAAGTATAAAACATCATGAAAAGCAGCCTTTTTCTGGGCTGACATTTCAGAGTTGACTTTTTGCAAGAGAATAATGCATTAGCTTTTCAAAAAGGTGTACCAAGAAACATGAATGCAGACAGATGTATGTATGCACACACATATCATTGGAGAGAGTAAGAAAAAGTATTGAGAAAATATTTACAAATCCTCAACAGAAGAAAGAATTAAGGATACCTTCCTTAAGGTGAAATTCAGTATTAAGTGGAAAGTATTTTTTTATTCTCTTGTTGATGAGATATAAAATCTAGTTAAAACTTTTGTCTTCCCAGGTCCTATTCCTAACTAACAAAACTATGCATGTCTTCTCTAAATCCATAAGGAAAGCTAAGTAACTGGGGATGAAAATCATAATGAAAATAAGTGGTCGTTAGTTCTTCAATTAATTTCTTGAACTCTGGACTCTATTTGAAAGCTGTGATTCTTGGGGCACCTGGGTGGCTCGGTCGGTTGAGCGTCCAACTACGGCTCAGGTCATGATCTCACGGTTTGTGGGTTTAAGCCCCACGTCGGGCTCTGTGCTGAAACCTCCGAGCCTGCTTCGGATTCTGTGTCTTCCTCTCTCTCTCTCTCTCTCTCTCTCTCTCTCTCTCTCTCTGCTCCACCTCTCCCCCCACTCATGCTGTCTCTCAAGAATGAATAAACATTAAAAAAAATTAAAAAAAAAAGAAAGCTGTGACTATGAAGATAGACATTTCTTCAACATTTTTTTTTTTTTTGTCACTAGTGCATGATGTGACAGAGCATGTTTGAAAGGAAAAAAGTCTTCTAAGGATAAGACTAAGTCGAGAGTTTGGTTAATACTGTGTTGATCCTTCTAATCCCCGTGGATTGAAACGGAACAACACAACACGGAGCATTTAATGCTAAAAACCAGGGGGTCACCAAAGGCCTCCACTGCTCTGGGCATATTTGGGCAAGCAAAGCTGGAACCCCAGCATCTCTGCAGATCAGCTTGTTCAAGATTTCTGAATAGCATTTCCGCTACCAAAATGTGCCCTTGTTTAAAAGTATAGCTAATCTGGCAGCCGTGAACAGTAAAGGTCCACGGTTGTATCACAGAGAAACTCATTCAACACGAAAGTAACAGCCTCCTGTCCCTTGAGCTTTTCTGCAAGCTTTAACCACAGGAACTCTGGAAGCTATTTGGAAGCTGTGATTATGAAGAAAGAGACATTTCTTCAATGTTTTTTGGTCACTAGCACATGATTTAGCTTGGCTATATAGTATTGTGTCTCCAGTCACATACAATGACTAGCTATCTGTTACAAAAAAAAAAAAAAAAAAAAACCCAAAAACTGAAAAACAAACAGAATTCAACTGAGTAAATCTGAAGATCTCCTTGGCTTAAGTGAATCATCCTAGCTAGCAACATCCTAGCTAGCAAGTGCTGGGGGGTGCTTGGAGGAGATGGTACAAAATGGAGAGTTTTTATAGGAAGGAAGAAGGATGGGACAACAAAGTTAGAAGCAAAAAAAAAAAAAAAAAAAAAAAAAAAAGACTGTTCCAGGCTACAAACTTTCCCTTAAGGGGAAGAGAAGGGGTCTTACCACACAGTTTACCTCATCTTCCTTTAGGGTATGGAGAGGACCCCTGTGACTGATTACCTCATTGGCACCTATCAGAAATTCCTGACTTACAAAAGGGTGGCAAGAGGGGTTTAAACCCCTCTCTTGGTACACCCTGGAATGCTGAGCTGCCTAAGAAAACTGTACTCAGGGGTGAAGACAGTAAAGCCATAAACAATGCATGCTACTGATGAGCTGTGGCGGAGTATTTCAGAGCCAGAGGACTGAAAACAGCATATGCATCTCGAACTCGGGTGGATAACCCTAACTACCAAAGTAGAACGAATTGAGGCTTGTCAGTCATAACAAATTGCCAAGAGGCTGGGGACACATACCTTACCTCCTGGCCTCCATAGTAGAGGGCGGACCCTACCTGACCATAGGCGGTCTAAGGACACTCTATGTATTCTGTTATTTAAAAGCAAAACTGTAAGGATCTTTCTCATTTATAGATGAATAAACTGTATAATCAAAAAAGAAAAAAAAAAAAAAGAAAAAAAGAAACTCCTGACTTAAAAGTTAAGATTTATATGGGGCGCCTGGGTGGCGCAGTCGGTTGAGCGTCCGACTTCAGCCAGGTCACGATCTCGCGGTCCGTGAGTTCGAGCCCCGCGTCAGGCTCTGGGCTGATGGCTCAGAGCCTGGAGCCTGTTTCAGATTCTGTGTCTCCCTCTCTCTCTGCCCCTCCCCCGTTCATGCTCTGTCTCTCTCTGTCCCAAAAATAAATAAACGTTGAAAAATAAAATAAAATAAAATAAAATACCTCTAGAGTTATTTAAAAAAAAAAAGATTTATATTTCTGTGGGACATTGAAATTGCAGTTAGGTTAGGCAGTAAGCCCTTTTTGGTGCTTTGGCTTGGCCCAATTAATACCAATTTTGGCCTGTGGTTCTCTTTTTTAACAAATCTTCACAGAGGTCATAAATCTCAAAAGCCTTCCTATGTTTCTTAATATAGCCATAAACACTGAATGGCCTGGGCTCAAAATCTCCATCCTGTTTCAGTGAGCATTTTGACTTTGCTGTATTAAAAAGATGCTATTAAGGGTTTCAAGCCCGTAAGTAACATTTTTCTAAGCCCTGAAATGTGTCAGCCTCTTCTGTTCACTAATTACCTTTCAACGTAGATGTTCTTTCCGGTCCCAAGGGAGTAGAGGCTGCAGAGTATGTGGTAGCATGAAATCTGCACATCACCTACTGAAAAGAACAAACACGAGCAGTCACTTCCAGGCTTCAATCCCAGCTCTTCACCTCCAGCACATGGAAAGGGTCCACCGACAGAAAGAATGTGCTGGCATCACCCAAGAGCTAAAGCACATGCACGTGTGCCCCCCACCCCCGGCCCTCACCCCTCCCCCCCCCCCAACACACGATAGAGCCCTTTCTACCAAATGGTAGCTACTGAACGGAGAGAGGACCCACTGACAGGGAGAACACCCTCCAACGAGCCATCCCACTTCCTTTGGGGGCTTTTGATATGAATCACACTGCTTCCAGGGAAAGAAATCATTTGACCAAGGAGATCCACAAGGGTTTTTTTTTTCCCCCAAAAGAGGGAGACACTATGGTTAAATTTTACACATAACAATATTTCCTTTCTTGGAAAGGAAGAATGCAAGAAGTCTGAAGTTTGAATGAGCCTTTTGGCAATTTCCTAGGAAGGTAGGCAGAACATCTTGACCTCTTTAGAGACAGAGCAACGTTTCTCATGTCCACCTGCGTAAGTTCTCTGACGGACATTTTTCACAAAACGGTTCAATCACATCACGATTTTGCCAGGTTTCCTGAGGGAAGGGTATGTTCCATTTAGGAATCCACAGAATTTAATCTATAGGCTACAGGCTCCTTTAACGCCTGGAACCCATAATAAGGCAGGGACTAAATGAACACGATGAGAACTAATTTAATTTAAAATTTTCAACAAGTAAATGCATTGTTTCCATGATGTGAAATAATGAGTTTGGATGTTCCCCTATTCCTTTGCCCTCCTCCATGGAAATAACTGATTTTTAGTTGTTCAGGGATATAGAAGTCATAGCCTTGGCTATGGACAACTGTTTAAATTGAATTAAATCATGCGCCAACATTTAAAGTGTGAAACTGAAGCTCGGTGGCAGAGTATTTGCACTAAGGGGCTATATGTGGTACTAAATGCAAACTGAAATAAAACCAGCCGACTATGGTCTCTTCTGAAGGCTCAGATAATGAAACGTTAGCAGCTCTCCTTTGCTCCTGGTATCCAATGAATAAATTAGGGCTTCTTAACAGGAAATTTGGTATCTGAAAAACCCTGGGAGCAAACCTATATCCCCTACTGGATTACTTAGATAACCTTTTCAAATTAAGTGGGAACACAAAGGCTGACAGCTAAGCTAGTGGGTGGAAAATTCTGGTCCTCAATAACAGTAGAAAAAGATGAAATATTATATACTCAAATTGGGGGATTTCTGCCCCTGTAAGTACCTATTACTCCATTTTTAAACCTAAGAAGAAGAAAGTATGGAATAATTATCTCTATTCCACTTTCTTTCTTTTTTTTTTTTTGAAGATTATTTATTTTGAGAGATACAGAAAGAGAGCGAACGAGCATGTGCGCAAGTGGGAAGAGGCAGAGAGAGAGGAGAGAAACCCAAGCAGAGCAGAGTCCAATGCAGGGCTCAAACCCACAAACTGTGAGATCATGACATGCACTGAAATCAAGAGCTGAACGCTTAACCGACTGAGCCATCCTGGCGCCCCTCGATTCCGCTTTTAAGGTTAATTAAAGCAAATGAGTCACACACCCTTTTTATCTGGAGCCATGTGCATATAAATCCACAATAGATGGCAATCTGACTTACAGAGTAAATCCACCCCGAACTGATGCTGAGCAACATGCTCAAAGATGGACGTCAGGATGGGGAGCAGAGCCACCGTGGTATAGTTAATATTCTGAGACACGCCTTTAATCTGTGTTCTGGAATGCGTAAACTTCCCGAGCTTCAGATTTTCCGAAGTCTTCTCTAAGTCTTCCGCCGCATTTTCAAAGAAAGCTCGTAACCCAGCCTTCACCAGCTCTGAGCCTGACTTCATGACGGTCCTGTAAGCAAATGATGTTCAAAACCAAAAGCACAATCCTAACCTCTGGCCAACCCCCTTCATGAAACGGGTGACTTGTAGTTTAACCTGGGCAGACATTTGACACCCCAGTCACCTGACCGACACGGAGTCAGGGGAAGAGGAAAGAGCAGTTAGCATCCAGGAAGCAAGCTGGATCACACAATCCCAAAGGGGGCTAGCAACTGGACAGTGTTGTCTGTTGGAGGGAGTTGGCACTTGACTTTTCAGGAAGATGTGGAGGAGAGTTTAGAAAGAAACTGATTTTGGTCACTTGCTATTAATAGAATGTCCCAGCAGGCTATATTCCTCTGTAAATTTCTAATTGTAAGGAAGGAGAGGTGAGTTTTTCTTACAGTTCACTATGAGACGAGCAACTTCTTTAAGGAAAGAAATATTGGCTCTCCCATGATGCAGGACCTCTCAGAACAAAGAAATAACTCAGCTTAAGCTTACGTTTCTATTAGCTAGCAGGGATGTCCTAGCTCGGAGAAGGACATTTTTTGTTTCCCACACAACAAAAGTTTATTGAAAAATAAAGCTCCCCCTAGTTTTCTCTACAACCGTGGAAAACAAAGCACTTGGGCAGCGACACCTTATTTGTAGAATCCTGCACTACGTCACCCCAGAAGCGAACAGTAGAAAATGGTTGTACCAGGAGCTGTTTGGGGACACAGACGCAAATGGCCGTTAGCTTAAGGACATCAAGGTTATGACAGCAACTACAGTAGAAAGGGTGTCACCATCTCCTTTGGCATCGATTATCCTGCTCCTGTCCTGTTAATACTTGGGCATGACAGTGAGCAAAATGCTTCCCAATTTTTCAGAGGGAGAGAGACAGAGCATGAGTGGGCGACAGGCAGAGAAAGAGAGAGGGAGACACAGAATCTGAAGCAAGCTCCAGGCTCTGAGCTGTCAGCACAGAGCCTGACATGGGGCCTGAACCTACAACTGTGAGATCATAACCTGAGCTGAAGTTGGATGCTTAACCGACTGAGCCACCCAGGTGCCCCTCCGTATTTCAGCATCTTATTCACAAGATTATGACAGGCTTGCTTCAAGAACAGATGCTTTTTATCTCCAGCATTTTCAAGATCATCATCTGTCCTAGCCCCCTGCTCCCCCACCGCTAACCAGAAAAAGAAGAAGAAAGAAATGAGGTAAGTGAGGCTTGCTCCTGGCCTGTAAGGATTCACGAGCTATCTTTCTAACTTTCTAGTCTTGGGTTTTTGTCAAGAATGATTATCAAACACGCTGACCTGCATTGAAAAAAAGGGGGGGGGTACTCTCCCAAAGGTAGTCCACATGCTTCTGGAAATAAAGATTCCTCATCTCAGGTGCACAGAATTTGAGTCCCCTGGGGTGCCTTGGTCTGATCTGCAAACTTGCGCTGTCCTAATACCTCCATGTTTGTTTCTAGGGTTTAGACCCCTAAAATCTCTTTTAATTATCCTTAACTTTTTTTTTTTAACGTTTTATTCATTTTTGAGACAGAGAGAGACAGAGCACGAATGGCGGAGGGTCAGAGAGAGAGGGAGACACAGAATCTGAAACAGGCTCCAGGCTCTGAGCAGTCAGCACAGAGCCCGACGCGGGGCTCGAACTCACATACCGCGAGATCGTGACCTGAGCCGAAGTCGGACGCTTAACCGACTGAGCCACCCAGGCACCCCAGCTTAACGTTTTTTTGATAGCCAGTCTTAGTTTGTAGTAGATTTTCATTTTGTGGCCACTCTCTTAGTTGGTTTCTCTCTTCCTCATATTGTTTTGGGAAGTGCATCATCCTCCCAACTTTGACAAGGGCTCGACTCAAAGAGTGTGTTCAAGAAAGCTCCCTGTCTTTCCTACTATTTCTCCTTTTCATCTCATCAAATCATTTATGTTTAAAAAATTTTTTTAATGTTTTACTTTTGAGAGAGAGAGAGACAGAGCATGAGCGGGGGAGGGGCACAGAGAGGGAGACACAGAATCTGAAGCAGGCCCCAGCCTCCATGTTGTCAGTACAGAGCCCGACATGGGGCTCGAACTCACAGACTGAGATCATGACCTGAGCCCAAGTCAGACGCTTAACCGACTGAGCCACCCAGGCGCCGCTAGATCATTTATGTTTATATTACCAGAACTTACATGTACATTTGTTAAAATTTCCTTTCCCTTTCAGCCATCTTTCCTGCAAGACCCTCAGGTCATGGGTTTAAACCTGTCTTTGCCTCTGATCTTTTTATCACACATCCCCCGCATTCCCCTGCTTGGCTGCTTTGGAGTCAGAGTGTTTTGGTCCCCTTCTCCCAGGATGTTTGTGGCCTCGCCACCCATCAGGCAGCTCTTCCCTTTTTGTAGATAATGAGGTATAAAGCGGCACTTTGCTATATTATATACTTTATCTTCTGAAAGATGAACTTCTCAGGAAGAGAAGACAAGAATTGATCAAATGCTCAGCTTTTAGCGTGCAGTACACGTCCTGACAGTGGCCCTCCATCATGTGAACTGCAAGATGGAGAGTGCTAATGTTAGGTGAAGATTCATCTCTTCCCTGTCTCCCCTCCCTCTCCCCAGCTCCTGCAGAGCTGTGGCACATCTCCTCTTCTGTACAATAAGTGAGAAGAGAGGGTCACAGAGGGAGTCTTGAGAAACTACTGGAAAAAACTGGGCAGACTTACCTTGTGTCAAGTGTCTGAGCTAAGATGTGAAGACAGCTCACCATTGTAGTAGAATCACTTCCTAGAACAAAAAAATATCACTGGTGACTCCCCAAACCCTTCAGCCTGTCTTTTTTTTAATGTTTATTTTGGGGGAGAGCATAAGCAGGAGAGGGGCAGAGGATCCAAAGCGGGCTCTGTGCTGACAGCAGTAAGCCCGATGCACGGCTCGAACCCACGAACCACGAAATCACGACCTGAGCCAAAGTCAGACGCTCAACCTACTGAGCTACACAGGTGCCCCCAGCCTATCTTTTAAATGCAATCTTCTCAATATGCACAAACCACATCCCGGCATAATTAACCATCAACACTAAGAGTGCCAGACCTATGTGCTGGGACAATGCATTTATCTTTGGCCTGACACATAAACACTGTTTGATGGGTGTTAGAGGCAGAGCTTAAAACATTCATCGGTGCGGAAAATTTGAGCTGTTGTAGGGGTAGAGAGGTCATTTATCATACTTCAGATCAATTTTCTATGGCAAATTTAGGTGACACCTTAGTCCTAAGGCTCAGGTTGTCTGTAGGCACCAGAAATAAAGGCAAAATGCAAGTGAAGGATAATTACAGGGAGGAGTGAGGCTTTGAGCAATACTCCTCTTCACTTACCAAAGAGGGAAATCCTGTGTCGAACAAGAGCAGCGAGTTTGCAGAACAGGCTGAAGCAGAAAAGAAGGCGAGTAGGAAAGGCACAGAAATCCAAGGTCTTACTCGTACCCTCCCTACCCCAGGCCCCCACACTTTAAAACAAAGAGCACAGAATGACCCTTGAGCAAGATGCACTGTGTTCCTCTCAAAGGACCCTCTGGACCACACTAGAAAAACATATGCTTTCCAGTTCCATCCATGTTGCTGCAAATGGCCAGATTTCATTCTTTCTCGTTGCCAAATAGTATTCCATTGTATATATAAACCACATCTTCTTTATCCATTCGTCAGTTGATGGACATTTAGGCTCTTTCCATAATTTGGCTATTGTTGAAAGTGCTGCTATAAACAATGGGGTACAAGTGCCCCTGTGCATCAGCACTCCTGTATCCTTTGGGTAAATTCCTAGCAGTGCTATTGCTGGGTCATAGGGTAGAGTGTTATGCTAAGTGAAATAAGTCAGGCAGAAAAAGACAGATACCATATATCTTCACTCATATGTGGGTTCTGAGAAACTCAACAGAAGACCATGGGGGAGGGGAAGGGGGAGAAAAAAGTTACAGGGAGGGAAGGAGGCAAACCATAAGAGACTCTTAAATACCGAGAACAAACTGAGGATTGATGGGGGGTGGGGGAGAGGGAAAAGGGGGTGATGGGAATTGAGGAGGGCAGTTGTTGGGATGAGCACTGGGTGTTGTATGGAAACCAATTTGACAATAAATTATATAAAAACAAAAGAAAAATGTATGCTTCCCACTGTCTTGTGGGACAGTCATGAAGGCACCTTGGAGGCAGCCCCCACCCCAAAGAAAATAATCCTTCTGCAACAACTAGAGTATTTTGCAGTAACAAGGTTACTGCCAACAACCTCTTGCTATACAGTCCTATGTGCTGAAACATCCACTTGTAGGACATCCAGGAGTAAATGAGGGTTCTGAAAGGAATCATGCTTTTCCCACTGTTGCAATGGATTGCAAACCATTTTGCAGCCTTCTCTGGGGGTGTGAGGCTTTAGTTGGGAGGTGGGGAAGAAGGTGGGAACAGAAGAAAATTAATGGTTCAGGCACAGGGGGATATGATGTTGAATAAAAACATTTTAGGATATTGCTTTCCTCTGTCATTTCCTATCAGTCTGTGGGCCTGACCGAGTAGCTGTCTTCACTGTGCCCCGGGAAGTTAGGAAAGCCCATCTGCTATGCTTTTGTGCTTTCTGACCCTACTCCACCCTTTCACCCATCTTTTCTACCCCAGAACCCCTTGGAGGTCCAGCTGTATCTTATCATTTTACTTTCCATGGTATCTAGCAGAGAGCCCTGTGCAGTTAGAAAAGAGCTCCATAAACGTATGTGAATATGCCATGGATGGACCCTTGCCCACTACAGCCGTAATTTGGCCTGAACTGCCAGTAGTTCTTGGGGAGAGAATGCTCAGAACTCTGACACTATGTGACAGTGGCACAGCTAGACAAGAACTTTGTAGTCCCTTGAGAAAGCAGTCCTTCCTGGTGGAACGGAAAAGGGAAGTTAGAATAAAACACCTGATACAGGCCAAGGGCTTCCAAGGTGAGATTGAGCTGAAGTCCTTCCCAACCTCTCACTCCTAGCTTGTCACGGGCTCTCTGACCCACAACAGGGGCAGAAGTCTTTTCGGGGACAGCTCAAACAGAGAAGAAACACATCCTGAGTGTCGGTGGAGAGCAAAACTTGCTCGCCTTTATGTACTGAAGTGCTGAATCACTATATTGTACACCTGAAACTACCATGACACTGTATGTTCACTAACCGGAATTTAAATAAAAACTTAAAAAAAAAATAACACAGACTTGCTCACTTTTAAGTGGCTTTCAATTAATGCCCTGAGTCTACTGGGCTGTCGACTAGAAAATCGCAGCCAAAGTTCCCCTGTGGTTAGTCATCTGTTTTTGCAGTGGGAATAAGTTGGAAACCCTGGCCTAGTGCTTCAGAGAACTCAGAGTAAGTTAATAGAAATCTGACAGACTGCTAATATGAAATTAAATAACGGACTGCTTTTTTGTTCTTCTCATTGTGTGTACTTTAAAAAAAAAAGTTTATTTTTGAGAGAGAGAGAGAGAGAGAGAGAGAGACAAGAAGAGAGAGAGGGAGAGCCAGAGATTCCGAAGCGGGCTCCATACTCTCAGTACAGATGTGGGGCTCGATCTCACCAACCATGAGATAATGACCTGAGCTGAAATCAAGAGACTGATGCTTAACAGAGACACCCAAGTGTCCCTCACTGTGTCCACTTAAAAATAAATTTAATGTTTATTTTTGAGAGAGAGAGAGAGGGCACACGTGTGCAAGAGAGGGAGAGGCAGAGAGAGAGGGGGAGACAGAGAATCCCAAGCAGACTCTGTGTGGATAGCAGAAAGCCTCACCCGAGGTTCAAACTCAGGAGCCATCAGATCATGATCTGAGCTGAAACTAGGTGCTGGACACTCAACTGACTGAGCCACTCAGGCACCCCTCATTGTGCCCATTTAAAAAAATTTTAATGTTTATTTATTTTTGAGAGAGAGAGAGAGAGAGAGAGAGAGAGGGGCAGGCAGACACAGAATCTGAAGGAGGCTCCAGGCTCTGAGCTGGCAGCACAGAGCCCAGCATGGGGCTCACACACACAAACTGTGAGATCATGACCTGAGCCGAAGGCTGATGCTTAAGCACCTGAGCCACCCAGGCTCCCCTCATTGTGTCCATTTTTTAAAGACATATGTATTTGATAAAAAAAAAAAATCATGGAGTTGGGGGAGGGGGATAGCCTGAAGGAACATGAGTGCCGTGGCTCTACTCTGACTAGCTGGGCTGTCCTGGTGAAGCCACTTAGCTGCTCTGGGCATCACTTTTCTCACCTGTAAGTAGAGAGTTATCACAAGATCCTCTTACTTTTTAGAATTAGAATTAGGGGCTGATAAACTCAGATATTTCTGGTGAAATGCTTCAAAGTGGACTCATGCTCAGTACGAAGTAACATTATTTTTAAAAAGTGCATTTTGAGAGAGAGTGAGCGAGCTCGCTCGCACGCACGTGTGCACCTATGTGCACGAACTGGGGAGGGGCAGAGAGCCAGAATTCCAAGCAGGCTGTCAGCACAGGGTTTGAACTCACGAACCCGTGAGATCATGACCTGAGCTGAAATCAAGAGTCGGCCGCTTAATTGACTGAGCCACCCAGGTGCCCCAAAACAACATTTTCCAAACTAAACCAGATGGTTAGGTCGTTTGATCCTAATACTAACCTGGCTCCCCTTGCTGTCAGAAGCACTTGCCCCGGCATACCAAGGCCAGTTAAGTTTTCAAAGGCCCCCTCTTGTCCCCTAGGGGGCCCGTAATTTAAGTAGAAGTCCTTAGGCCAGTGTTATGAGGGGCCAGAGTCCCCAGGGGCTTTCCCATCTCAGAATTTGCAAGCGATAAATCAGAGGGACCACAGGGAGAGAGTGTGGTAGCACTGGCGAAGGGCACCAGATGCAGAAGAGGTGAGGCAGAGGTGAAGGATGCGGACACAAGGGGTCTGGAGGTGGAGAGCATTTGGTGCAGACACAAGTGCTTCTGTGGGAGGGGAGCGAGCACACGATGGATTTGGAAGCTATTTGCAAGGCTGATCAGATCCAGGTTGTATTCCAGCCATGACAAATGGTGCCTGGCTGAACAAATGTTACATTTCCATGAATTAATAATCTAACAAAAATAGAGGAAGAAGACAGACACACCTGCCCTCTGTTGGATTATCAGAGTATCTCACTCTGCCTCTCGTTTCTCTACCTTCTTACAAAATACACCAGCTGATCCTGAAAATATTTAGGAAGTCTTTGGTTGGTAACTGACGCTACGGGTATCTCATTTTGAGAGCGTGGGCTCCTCCTTTCTTACTAAGTGAAATTAAGTAATGACTGTGCAGAAAAAATGGCACTCAACGTGGATAGAGACGACTCTCATTCTTGCCCTCACTTACTACCTGGGTCACTTCAGGCACCAGCGTGAACCTGACCAAACCTCAGAGTCCCTATCTGCAAATTGGAGAGCATATACAGGCAGTTCTTAGAACACTGTGAGGTTTCACAATGATATTTGCAAGAGTTATAGCCCATTTGTGTAAGTATGAAAAATGATCCCACTGCTTAGCCTTGTGTTTAATAAATGTTAGCTAAATCCTAAGGTTGAATATCCTCACAAGGATGATGGTATTTAACGGCTGGGCCTTTCTAAAGTATATTGTATGCTGTTCACCATCAATGGCTGCCAGGGAAAGAGTTGACTGCTTCCGTTACAGTTCTTAACTCTCTGCCGTTTAGAAGTCTAAACGGCATTACTTGTCATCCTAAATCACATACGGAGAAAACCGGAGGCACGGTGGAATTCATCTTTTAGCCTGCTCATAAAGCACTCCCTTTGCTCTCCTCTCCCTTGAGGTATCCACACGTTACACCTAGCGGAATCAGGATGAAGGCTGGTGTTCCAGATGCATTTTTTTTTTCCTATTAGGAATTTAAATTGAATTATGTTGCTCTAGATTTCAAATATCAGATCATCCACAATAAGACTTGTAAGATCTGATTCTTTAAAACAAATTTAAACTTAAAAAGCCTGTAAGAATGGGATGGAAGCCAGCATTAATCTTGTTTCTTCTCAACGCTGTGTGTTTGCTTGTCCAAGCTTCAGAATTGACTTTGCCTTTTTCTAAATGTTATTTCAGGATAAAAGTTGATCTGAGTATATAAAATTTTCCCAAGCCCTACTGATACATCCAAACAGTGCATTTCTCTTGGTTGCCAAAATAATACACAGATAAGTATGAATATAATTACTTTCAAAACCAGGAGGATAACCAAAACCTCTGTGCTACCAATCATCAGATCACAGTTCATTTCTCCGAAGGATTCGCCATTTAGTCCCCAGGAATCTGGGGTTTTACATAGGTCACGTCAGCACCATGACCTTGTCATTTGTAGACTCACCTGGCCACCATTTCTTTCTCCTTATGGGAGGCATAGCCACTGCTGCTGAGGGGTTTTAGAGGGGATGACAGGAAGTAGAGGCGGTGATTTGTGAAGTACTGGTCAACCAGCGGGAGGAGAACCTGGAAAATCCACCGTAAATGAACTTCTAGAAAGTTCATCAAAGCCCCTCCTTCAGTTCCTTTGAAAAAGTTCATTTTCAGGGAGCATAAAGCCTCTGAACACAGGTCCTGGAATTTCCAGGAATCTCTACCCGGTGAATTGCAGTTTCCAACCCATTTTCCTCTTGTACACCTCAAACCAGAGGCCTTGGGGATATGGGAATGGAGAAGGTCACTGACTGACTGAGGGTCCAGAGAAATATGCATATGGCCCTGAGCCAGTATTTTCAGGATAGTCTGGTGGGTCATGGTACTTCTTGGGCACGGCATCCAACAGGGACACTTGGGGAAGGGCCTACCACTTTCAGCCTTGAGCCTTTATGTCTCTGTTTCTCGGGCACAGTTATCCCAAGGCCTCATGTGCATTCAGCCCTCTGAGTAGGGTTGTTTGGTAGAGACTGCTCATCACTGGTACCCAAATTCATCCTTTTCTTCTTTTAGCAATAGAAACCCCCATGTTTTAGGTGGGCATGGGGTCGCCCAGCTACAGAATGTATCACCCAGATTCCATGGTGGCTGGGTGAAGCTAGAACAGCTGAGTTCTAGTCAATGGGGCAGATCTTTAAGAGAGAAGGGGCCTGTCCTCCCCTTTCCCATCGATGTGACATAGGTGAACCCATCTGGATCCCATTGATGTACATCACACTTGAGGTAATGGTGGAGCACCAGGAGAGGACAGTACCAGAGTCCCTGGATGATGGCATGGAGAAGACCAGGCTTCCTACCATCTCAGTCGACCTACCTGCCCCCGGATTCTTCCACAACAGAGAAATACATGTCCAGCTCATCAAAGCCAGTGGAGTTTTGCCTATCTTTGTTAGATTAGCTTACCAGACACCCTACATTGTACAGATTCTAAGAAGACAGTAATTTAGTTAAATGCAGGGAATCACTTACTTTGGCAAAGAATTTGATCTCCTGGTCATGGGGAGACTTTTCAGTTTTCCCACTGCTGACAATGGCTTCTACAAAGACAAAAGTAACACAAAGTTGGCCATAGTTAAAACAAACACAAAAACAACCACAGCATTTTAGAAACAGAGCAACTTTCCTCAGGGTCACGGAAAGGCCATTTCATTTTTACAAAATATCTCGTATTTTACAAAGTACTTTATAGCTGTGTTGGCTAGGTGTTTCTTCTGTCAGTTCTCTAAGCTGTTTTAGTACCCTTTCCTCTACTTTGTTGATGAGAAAGCAGCTTCAGAGAGGTTGAGTCATATGCCCACAGTCACAAAGCAAAATAATGGAAAAGTTAAAATAGGATGAATTATATGAAAAAAATGACAAGTGGCTCAAACCCTGAAACCAAGGATGAAACAGATTTTTTTTTAAAGAGGGGGACAACAATCTTAGCCACCGTTTCCCCCCCAAAACCTATGATGTCTCAATGAATTACGAACAGCTACAGTATGAAAGCATCATCCCTTGATAAAGAAATACCACATTATTTTTGAGATTAAGAAATATTAAGGGAAGCACACATTTGGGGGATATTTCACAATGATACTTACCCAAATGGGCAATAAACTCTTGGGCGGAATCAACATATTTCAGGATCTTCTTCAAAAATTTATAGGCAAACCTCTTTTCCATGGAGGAGGCATCCAGCTCCATATCCTTCATACCTCTAGGTTGGAAATGGGTAAATCCCAGGAAGTAACAGAGATGACTATGTGACTTCGGAGCATCAGCAATCCTATCTGTGTTGACTTTACTTTCCAAACGTTAATGGTTATCCTGGCCTAGTGACCTGCTTTGTCATTTGACTGATTCCCCTTGCACTTGGAACCTGAGTTTATGAGCACCCAATACCTGCACTATGATAACGTCTGAAAAGATTTTTCAAAATATCTTTATCATTCATTCAACAAATATCGAGCTGGGGATAAATCGGAGAAGCAAACAAGATCCCTGCCTCCATGGAACGTACAGACTAGCTGTAAATGGACACAAATTATATATAGCACAAAATATAAATTATGTGGAATGCTAGAAGCTAGTAAGTTTTGTGAAAAAAGAAAGATTAAAGCAGGATGAAAAGGCCCAAGAGGGGGGAGCAAGCAGACTGTAGTGTTACATGGGGCCATCAGTGCTGGTTTCATTGGGAGATGACACTGGGGTAAAGGCTTGAAGGAGGTGAGGAGGTGAGCCATATGGACATCTGGGGAAGGAGTTTTCCAGGCATATGGACTGGTGGTGCAAAGGTCTTGAGGCAGGAACATGCACGCCGAGCTGAAGGAATATGGCAGATGCTAGTGTGGATGGAATGGATGTGAGCAGGCAGTCAGAGAAACAGGAGGTGGTTACTAAATCATTAGAATTTTGCTTTAGGTCTGAGATGGGAAGCTACTGAAAGCTCTGGATAGAGGAATGACTTACATTACAAATTACTTTAATTGCTAGGTTTAAAACTGATGGTGGGGGGGCAAGGGTTGAAGCAGGTGCCTGGATAGGAGCCTCTTACAGGAATGATGGTAACAGCATGGAAGGGGTGAGAATGGTCACATTCTGGATATCGTTTAAAGCAGAACTATCAGGATGTCCTGAAGGACTGGATGTGGGTTGGGGGAAAAAGAGGAGTCAAGGCTTTTGGCTTGAGCACCAGGAGGAATGGGCTGCCGTGGCGTGATGGGGAAGCTGAGGATGGAGCAGGTCAGCGATACGGATAGCGGGAAACGAGTTCTCCTTACTGACGGGGCTCTGGCTTCCTTGCCTGCACACCCAAGTGCCCTCCATCGGGGCTGGCGCATGGTAAACAGCTACTAGGCTATGTCTGCTGAGTTCAACCATCTTTTTCCTGTCCCCCCTTATTTCCTTGATTTCCTTTTTAGTTCTGGTAAAGAGCAATTTTTCATTTCTGTAAGCAAGTTATTTATCAGCAAACCACAGCGCACGTTCCTCTGGGTGTTAAGAAGAGGATTAAAACGATGAAGGGAGTGTTTCTCAAATGCTTCCCCAGAGGTGGTCTCCTGCTGTCTGACCTTTCCTGCTTCACAATATGGCAAGTAAGTTTTGCTATTTTTCCATAGGCACTACAAGAGAAATATTTGTATGGGTTTTTATTTTATTTATTTTATTTTATTTATTTAGTATTCTTTTTTTTTTGGCCACTCTGTGGCAAAATTCTGTAGGAGACTAAAACAAGAAATAGCAGTTGGCTCAGCAAACGTTTCTTTCAGAAGGAATGGCTATATCAGATAGGAACCCTGGCTTGTTTTGTCTCTCTTCAAGGGACTCAGCGAGCATGACTTAAGGAGCAAAGCCCACCAGTGACATCTGACCAGTGAGGAAACAGGTTCTAGGTTCAAGCAGCTAAGACCCTATTCATATATAATCCTCATCTAGATAATTCTGACAAGCACAAGTTTGCGATAAAAACTCAGGAAATCTTGATGCGTTCAGTCTCCTCAGTGGTGCTGTGTCTTCAAAGAATCTGTTCTCTGTGTTCAGACTGTTTATGTCCGTTTTGCTCACTATTGCTCTTATGTAATTTAATCAAATATTGTCTAAAACAAAAACAAAATAGAAATTTGAAGACAACTGCTGATTCTGTGAGAACTAGGCTGCACATTTTGCAAAGACATGAAACTGTGTTTCCAAATACATGTTTCTGAAATAGGTATGAGCGAGATAACTAGCTGTAGAAGACAAGAGAGGAAATTGAAAAAAAAAAATCTCTAAGGGGGCACCTGGGTGGCTCAGTCGGTTAAGTGTCTGACCCTTGATTTTGTCTCAGGTCATGATCTCACGGTTCCGGAGTTCGAACCCTGCGTTGGGCTCTGCGCTGACAGCCTGCTTGGGATTGTCTCTGTCCCTCTCTCTCTCTCTCTCTCTTGCTCTCTCTGCCCCTCTCCAGCTTGTGTGTGCACACGCTGTCTCTCCCCAAAATAGACATTTTTAGAAATCTGGAAGATACTGCACTTCTACGGTTTTGTATATGCCGTAATTCTTGCCGTTCTACAAAGAAGCCCAAGTCCCAAAGGTCTGACGATGCCCTATGGATATGCTTTAGAAGGCCAATCGATAAAACAATATACAAAGAGAAGCTTCGGGGGCCTATAGCACAAGATTTGTGAATGAATGCATGTTTGTATGTTTCAATTTCAAATTAAATGTTTAAGGTGTACATGTATAATTTGTCATGATTCTTTGCTATAACTGAGCTTTAAAAATTGATATTGACTGGTCCTGTTTAGGTCAGAAAAGATGGCTTCATGCTCCCCAATAAAAGTTTTCTCATTTCAGAATACTGACCATTACCGTGTCTCCCGTCTGTTTTGCAGACAGGCGACTAAATACCTGGGGAAGGAGAGACCACGTCCACAAGTCCTCCCTGCCCCCCTAACATCACCTGGAAGATGACTTACCTAGAAACCACGATGCCGTTCACCTGGAGGAATTTAAACAGGTCCTGTGCCTTTTCTCGGTCCCTGAACTTCTCCTTGGCTGTCAAGGTGTCATATGGTACCAACAGAGGGTGACTGCCGCCACCTGGGGACAAGAAAGTGAGAGATGACCAACTCTTTGGCCCTTCCTTTGCACTTCTGGGAAAATGTACCTGCCGCACCCCCAGCTCCCCTCCTGCAGGGGGCACAGGGAATCTGGCTCACCTTTGCTCTCCAGTTCCAGCTTCTTCTTCTTGGCCCAGATGTTGTGATAGTTCTCGGCCACGACCTCCACCATTCCCTGTGTCCCACCAAAGAGACAGCAGTCAGAGCAAAAGCAAAGAAGAAAAATGGGTCCATATCTGCTGGGCTGTTCAGGCAGCCTTGGGAACTGAGCACCACCAAATGCTAACAGCACATCGCGGAGTGTCTCCCATCATTAATTAGTCTGTGTTTATGCACCTCATTAGTTTTTATAGCTTCCCCTCCATACAGAAAACAGCTTCTAATTCTGTCCTTCCCTTATAACTTATTATCCTGGCAGTCTGATGCATTTATGAGACACACACATTTCCATCTGAAACTGCATTCTGGCAGGCCTTGGACATTTTACTCCTGACCTGAAACAGGGAGATGGCAGTGGGTGTCAGAATCCCCCCAAATCCCTTACCTTAGCAGGCTAAAAATAATCACATCTTAGAGAAAATGGCTGCAAATACAATTGTTCAAAGAGAGTTCATCTTTCTAAGGCTCAGAAAATAGTGACCTGGAATCAAGGGTGTACGTTGGAAAGACACTTCCTCTAAGGTCCAAAGGGCTGGTCTGACGGACTGTCTGGGGAGTATCTGCCCTGGGTTGGGGCCAATCCTGGCCACCGATGTATGCGGGAGGGGAGGGATGGGAGGAGGCAGCTTGGGGCTTTTAATTTCATCCTCTTGGTTGTATGCCCCTGAATTCTGCACCAACACGGGGCACTCAAGCGAATCTTCCACAGGACATGAGGTATGCAAGTGCCCTTGCAGTTGGCGGCACCTGCTGGGACCAGGAAGTCACCCTCACCCCAGGGGGGGCTGCTCCACAGGCTTTCTCCTAACTCTTATTAGTTTTGTTCCAAGTTTTTTTTCCTCCTAGCTGTTAGTTCTGTGTGTTGATACAGTTAATTTGCAGTTTCTTCCTCCTTTTAGTGAGTCATTACCTGTGATGATGGCCCTGGAAGAAGTACAAAGCCTGGCCTCCTTAGATAACCGGTTTATTCTAGCTGAGACTTGCCCTGTGGCCCTTGCCCGGTCTGGTTCTTTTCAATTCCGATATTTCAGTGGTGACATGTTGGCTTTCTCCCCTCTCCTCACTCCTTTTTCATTTATTTTAATTTTGTAAAGAGCCCTTCTCTCCCTAGGGTCATTATTTTTTTTTTTAAAGATTCTTTTTAAGTTTATTTATTTATTTTGAGATAGCACAAGCAAGGGAGAAGCAGAGAGAGAAGGAGAGAGAGAATCCAAAGGAGGCTCCATGCCGTCAGCAGAGAGCCTGATGTGGGGCTCGGTCTCACGAACCATGAGATCATGACCTGAGCCGAAATCAAGAGTTGGATGCTCAACCGACTGAGCCACCCAGGTGCCTCCTCACTCCTTTTGAACAAAACTCTTTGGAGGGTAATACGTCCTGCACTTGGGGGCTTTAGAAAATAAACTGTTCTGGAAGCACCAACACTGACCTGGAGCTCCCTGGAGAGCACAACATTGGAGAGGTCCAGGGGAGCAGGACTGTAGCTGTTGCCCTGGGAAAGCAAAGGCAGAATCACTGGGTTTGCCATTATTTTCCTTACTCTTATCAGTATCCTGACTTCAGCTACCAAAGACGTATCCCCGAGAGATCCCCAGGTTTCATTGTTGGTAGTCCTCGCCCCTGACACACCAGGGACAGATTTCCCAGATTCTCTGGGGGTTCCTCACTGGCCCAGTGTTGGCCCTGGGCATGGTGTCATACCTGGCTGGCCTGGGACACGCTCCGAAGCTTCTCATTTTCCCGCTGTTGCACCAGGGCCTCTCCCTCTTTGGTCCTCTCCACAGACCAGCCCACAGCCAGCATGGTTTTCAGGGACTCTCTAGCAGGCCAGCGGTAAATTTCCTTCTCCTGGAAGAAAATCCGGGCAGAAGAGCTTTGCAGAGCACGCCCCTGCACTATGACAGGCCTGACTCCCTGGAAAGTTGGCCCCCACGGTGGATGTGGTTGCAGCTGGCTCCAGCCTCCTCTCTCACTAGGTCCAAACACCCTCTGCGGCATCTCACCTGAAACATGTCATTGTCAGCCTTTCTAACGTTTCCAAGTGCAAGACCCTATAGTCTCCTGCCTCTGGAGGAAACGTACCAAACATCATCCACAGTTTATGGATAAAGAGAAGCAAGAATAGGAGGGTGACTCCTCATGCTCCAGTCACTGTTTCAGTTGGGACATGAGGGAATCCATCTGCACAAAACTCTCCTTTGTGCTTGGGAAGTAGAGTTTCTTAGATTTAGAATTCTCTTGAGCTCTGCACCATTTTACAAATGGCCAGTACACCTACAGAGATACATATGCCATCCTTTATGTGTGACATAAAGCTGAAAGCTTACGAAGAACTCTTATTGATACCAAGATAGGAATTCGGAATAGTAATAATAATAATATCATCTCAAAGACACCTGTCCATACTTCCCTAGGGGTCCTTCTCTCTACTCCCTTCATCTGTCACAACTGGAAGTTATTTCTACCTTAGTTTTCTCCAGCAATTCAATGCTTCCCCAGCCCCAAATCCCCCACGTCAACAGTCTGACAAAAGCCCTTCCTAGTCCTGTTGCAAGTGAATTACGAATGCATTTTGGCTCAGCCTCCAAGGGCTGAACAGTGCTTCTCCATCCAATGGGTGCTCAGGGCCAAAGAACAGAATGTGAAGATGGGCTCCTGGAAACCGGTCCTTGAGGGTCTTGCCCACTGGTGAGTTTCTGAGGAGTTTATGGAAACTTGAGAATGAATGTGCCCTGAATTTCTCTGACCACCTGATACAATTCTCAAGTAAGGACAATCAGCATGGCCACTCAGTGCTACCAGAGGCGAGTTTCCTACCTTTTCTGTTAATGTCTTGAAAGGCCTTATCAGTGGATGGGTCTTCACATTTTCATCCAGGGAAATTCCATATTTCCATCCATTCTGACTCTGTAGAAATGTTCTCAGTTCAAATATCCTTGGCATCCAAAGAGCCCTCCTATATGACCCAAATCCCAGCTTCTATTTTCACTGAACAAATGGAATAATGGGATGTGACAGAGCTTGAAAGTTCCCCTCCAAAATGTCTAATTGATCCTTTAAGGCCATTAAGCTCTCTGCCCCACTGGATTTTGAACTCTGCCCCCTTTATTTCTTCTTGTTTCAGCAGCTGTCCTCGCTGCTTACTCGCTTGTGTTTCAGACAGAAGGATGTTTCAAAAGACCTGAGAACAACGCTTCTCAGGTCAGTGTGTCATGTTCACAGGCAAGGAAAGAAGTCAAGGCTAAAGGCATCTGAGGACTGGTCCCACTGCCCACTGCTTGGAGGAGGCTGACCTGACTTGCACTGCTTGTCTGCCAACCCTAGGGAACAACTGTAGCAAGGCAGGTCTTCTAGCATCATAGAAGTTTAGGAATTTCAAAATCCATTCAACAAACATCAGCTGAATGTTTACTACATTAGGTGCCAGACTCTGTCCCTGGCACTGGGGATACAGAGGAAAGTAAGAGCCCCTGAACTGTCGTAACCTCACAGTTCAAAGACTCCTGGATGTTCCTTCTCAGGCTCTGCCTCAGCCCATGCATTAATGTGTATGTTTCTCAAGTTTCTGTCCCTTCTCAAAGGTACACCCTCCCTGGTAGATGTAATCCAGGCCCACGGTCCATAGGTGGCCTAATCTCAAATCGGGATTGCAGCCCAGATCTCTTCCCTAATTTTCAAACATATTTAAGTTCTATTTGGATGTCCACAGGTACCTCCTCACATGCCTGAAACAGAACCCAGCATTTTACTCCTCTAGGGGGCCTCTCCTCTTGGGTTCCCTGGATCTCAGTGAATGGCACCAGCTACACTCACTTTCCAAGCCAGAAGTGTGAGAATCTTCCTCGATGCCCCTTTCTTCTCTGTACCAGCTCATATTATGTTCAACTTCCCAGACATATTCATTTGTCTGCCTCTCCCTAGCTTCCCTGCCAGTATTTTAGTTCAGGCCACCATTGGCTCTCACCTGGAGTACTGCAATAGCTTCCATGTGGTCTCCCTGCCTCCAGTCTTGCCACCTCTCTGTGGACTCCATTTTCTACACCGCTGTCAGGCAATATTTATAAAATCACCGAGATCAGGGCACTCTCCTGCTTTAAGATTTTCTGACTCCGATCTGTCATCATGGTAAAACCCAAACTCTTTGTGGTCTCTAAAGCTACAGCGAGATCTTGTTGACCCTTCTAGACTCATGTCTCACCCTTCTTCATCTGCTCTACTCCGTGATCCCACCATATTGAACTATGGTTCCTTAAAGCCACCAGATTCTCTCTTGCTTCTCTGCTCCCATCTGCTGCTCCCATGGACTGCATTGCACTTGTTACCCTGTGCCTGAACAACTACCTGTCCCTTATCATATAGCAGAGATGTCACCAGCTCAAGGAAGCATTCCTGGACCCCCACTGTTGACTTAGGGACTCCCCTTATGGGTTATGTGCTCTAACCCTGTGCTCATTCCCACAACCTGTATAATGGCTGGCCTATTTTCTTTATCCCACAAGAGTGTGAAGTTCTTGAAAGCAGGGGAAAAAATGCTCTTTTCTTTGTTAGATGATCAATGCCCACTTGGCAATGGTGAGCAAATATGTTTCCTTATAAACGTGCTTATAGTCCGGTGGGAGACCGAGAGAGAGATTCATCAAATTCCACACCAGTAAACATGTAGTCAATAACTGGTGAAGCTGTTTAATCGTTATAAATATAAATATTAATATAAATATATAAGCTGCTATGAAAATACCATGAAGGAAAAGAACAAGATGCTAAGAGGGCCTTTATCTGAGAAATCTGGGAAAGAAGTGTCCTAGGAAGAACTCACATGGGGATGGATATTTGAAGGATGAATTGGTAACTGGTGTTTGTTTGTGTGGGTGCAGATGGGGACCTGGCTCAGAATGAAAAGGGTTTCAGGCTTATGTAGAGTGTGTGTGTGTGTGTGTGTGTGTGTGTGTGTGTGTGTGAGAGAGAGAGAGAGAGAGAGAGAGAGACACGGAGGGCAAAGGGAGAGAGGAGGCTGGCTGGAGATGGCAGCAGAGGCCAGGTTAGATAGTGTCCGCTGTTGGGCGATGTCTGGGATTTTGGCCTTTGTATTAAAAATGGTTAGGCTATTAAGGGATTTTAACAAGGAGGAGGGCTGGACTGGAAAACAGCAGTAGAATATGACTAAATTTACATACTGAAACTAGCACTTGCCAGCAGCGTAAAGGACAGAGTGGAGAAAATGCACGTGGGCAGACTAGTTAGGATGTTACCACCATCATCTGGGCAAAAGATGACTGTAGCTTGGACTAAAGCCATGGCATAGACAGACATACACAAATTCAAGAGAGACTAAGGAGGTAAAATCCACATGGATTAGTAATGGATTGGATACTACTTTGGATTCATGAAGGTGTCCCTTTCCCCTAATTCATAGGCTGGCCAAATGGGCATACGTGAAAACCTTCTAGAGCAAGGGTCAGCAAACTGGAGCCCTTTAGCCAATCCACCCAACCCCACTTGCTAAATACAGTTTTATCGGAACACACTCTTTCATTTATGTGTTATCTCTGGCTACTTTTGTGTTGCCATAAAAGTGATGAGCAGTTGTAACAGAGACTGCTTGGCCCGTAAAACCTAAAATGTTGACTATCTGGCCCTTTATTTTATTATTTTAAAAAGTTTTTTAATGTTTATTTAGTTTTGAGAGAGAGAGAGAGAGAGAGAGAGAGAGAGAATGCACAGGTGCAAGCAGGGAAAGGGCAGAGAGAGGGAGAAGAGGGAGACAGGATCCAAAGCAGGCTTCATTCTGACAGCAGAGAGCCTAATGTGAGGCTTGAACTCACAGAACCATGAGATCATGACCTAAGCCAGAGTTGGATGCTTAACTGACTGAGCCACGCAGACGTCCCTCTATCTGGCCCTTTACAGAAAAGGTTTGCCAACCTTTGCTCTAAAATCATGATGTATTAGCCCACTCTATGGTTACGAGGGTTGTTGTTATCACCAGCCCCAAACAGAAACTGATCAAAGGAAAAAAAACTGACCCCAGATAAACGCAGAGGCTGAGAGAGCGGCTAAAGGTGTCCCCTCTCTAGGGCACACTGCTCGGAGGTGGTTTTCTGTGGCTCTGCAGGGGAGACGGGTTCACTGCTACATGCTCGAAGCCGCAGCTGAGCAATGGCCCCAGTCCTCAACTGGCGGCCCACAGGAATCCTGGATGTCTTTGGCACATTCCTCCCACTTTGCCTGCCAGCATTAAAGGGCTGACAGAGCAATTAAACTCATTAAGCAGCCTGACCTCATGTGGTGAGGAATTTTAAACACCAGATGGACAGGCGTATTAATAAGGGAGTGTCTGGAAGTTCTACGGCTGCCTACCATGGGAAGATGCGGGTCCTCCATAGAATGAAATGCAGCTTGCCGACAACATACAAGGGTAAGGCTTTCAACTGCACTTCCCTTTTTCCAATGCTACATTCAAAGAAAGAATTTAACGAACGCCTCCTGCCCCATACTATGCATTTATGTCAAAATCACATGCTCGGTGCAAACTCCAGAAAATGCAATGTTTACAAAAGAGTTAACACGCCCAGAATCAATCATTTTCCTGAGAAATACAAAAAGCAGCACCAGCCACTGCTGCTGCCTATTTCTCCGACCTCCACCATCCCTGGGAAATTGCTGCTCAGAAATAATGAATTCTCTTGGCATGGCCAGTCTGTCACTTAGACAAATCAGGCAGATTTCCAGGATTGGACCCTTTAATGTTCTTGGGCTGTTTTTTCTTCCCCCTGACAATTGTCAGTTGGATGATAATCCCTACCTTGTCACAGGCCCATTTATCATGTGAATGCTCCGCGTACTTGGTGACGATGTACTCCCATTTTTCAGGCAAGGAAAAACTGAAATGAGAGAAAAAAAAATTACAACCTCCCCAAGCACTTCAGCTGGATGTACTGAAAAGATGGCCAGAACCAACGATCAGCTGGCAGAAGTTGGACGGGAGGGACCAGCTAACCCAAGGCTGAAGCTGGATCCCCAGCTGTGAATTTCATGGCCTGTCCATGCTGGGTCACAGACACACACCAGGTCTTATTGGAGGACATCACTGTAGAAGCCTCTGCTGCACAGGTGACCTTCCAGCTGCTCAAGATTCCATTGGCTCCTGTGCCAGATCTGACCTGGGTTAGACAGTGAAAATACCCTTATCCAAAGACACTGCCTGTAATCTCACCAACTCCAATCTGGGAATGCCAGAAATGGGTAGACAGAGAACCAAATGTTACAAAAGACTGTCTACTTTTTTGGATTCAGAGACTCATGTTTAAATATTAGAATTTGGTTAGGAGAGCAGACACTTGTTTCTGTTGGCCTGGCAGCTTCTGTCCCATCTAGTGGTAAAAAACAAAAACAAAAAACAAAACAAAACAAACAAAAAGCACCCCCATTTTCCTTTGAGGAACACGTCTTGAATTGCATGGAGTCTTATGTGAACAGTCACCAAGAATGGACATCTGAGTAGGCCAATCAGACTCACTCTCCCTGGAATTTGAGTCTTGAGTTGTTTGAGGCCAGGGCAGCAAAGTCTTTGAGCTGATTCATCTAATGGGGATACTACTTGAAGGTTGTTCATGTCGTCACCCTGCCTTGGTTCCTGGGCTTCCTGAGGCCTGGTTGGTCAGCTTTGCACTAGGTTTTAATTATAACCCTGTATCCTTGCAATCATGTGCTTTTCTGCTTAACTTCTAGCTCCTGTTACTTATATTTTTTGGAGAACCATACTGATGCCTGAGGTATATGTGAAGAAATCAGAACTCTCAAGATAACATGGAACCACACTCATTGCTAGCAAACAATTGCTAGTGTATATCTCAAAATGTTTATAAAGGCATCCAAGTGATTACACCATCTGTCATTCCTTCAGTATGTTTACGTTTTTACAAGGTGAAGTTCTCCGAAGTCAACACCTGCGTCTCTTGGGCTCTAGCTTGGTACTTTATCACACCCCTTACCTCTTTTTTACAGCAGGTTCAATTCTATTTCCTGCCATCCACTCGCTCAAGGCTCCGTGTGATAGGATGTGTACATAATTTTCCCGAAGGTGAATTTTATACATTATCAAAGCTGACGGCCCCTAGGAATGGCTCAAGCTATGCCTCTCCTATGGGAGCTACTGCCGCAAACCACAAGTCTAAGGGGCTCTTACAGGATGTCTTGATTTCCCTGTTCAATCTAAAGCATTTTTAGAGCTCTTCATTTAAAATGCACCCAGACATGAAGACTATATGACCCACAACGCATAATCATAACTAGGAAAGAACTGCCAGAAGACAAAATTGGGCATATGTTGCCCAATATTTTATCCGTGGCCTAATCATCACTAGAGAGGAATGCTGGGGAACCAGAGGGAGGAAGTAAAAGACACTATTGTAGGGTGATTCTAAAATTCCAGCATCCCTTGGCATGGCAAAGAGTGGGTCCAGTCTTTCAAATAAGGACCCCATGCTGTTCTGTCACTCACACCCTGAGGCCTTACTGGAGTTCAGCTGAGTGTTATTTATAGAGTTGTTTTGATGTACAATGCTATTAGAACTATAGAGGCCTAATTCACAAAGAATGAAGATTTTTGTCAAAAAATTCATTAATAAATTAATTGCATCATTTGTCAGCATGGTTCTTAACAATGCCTCGGGTGACATTTATTTGTGGAAAGCATTAGTCTCTTATAATAAATAAACCAACCCCCAAAAGGAAAGCCCAGAATATAATAATACAGCACATAATCAGATATGGATGGATTAGACCTTCAGAAGCTGACAAAACCCAGTGCCTAACGTGACTTGTAGCGTGTCAAAGAAAATGATCCGCAGGGTTAGCAGGACAGAAGGAAGAAAAGTTCATAATCCTCGCTACCTTCTGAAAGAGAAACACCAGCCACTGGCCAAAATGTCGACTGGCTTAGAGATGATTCTGGACTCACTTCATGGTGTTGATGGGTTTGGGGTCAAAGTTGCCATCTGCATCCACTGAGATCTGTTTCTCCAACGTGGCTGAGATTCTGGTATCTAAGTAATCTGGTGGTAGCGCCCCAGCTATAGCACTGAGACAAGGAAGGGCCATTCGGAAAAGGTCTGGGTCATACTTCTGTGAGGAAAGACAAAGACCATGATAGCACAGAGATGAGAACTAGTGCCGCCCACAGGGAACAACTCATCAATTAGCTGAAAAAAATAAAACGCTTGCATTTGTCCAGATTCACCAAAATGGGGAACATCTATATCCTTTGATGCTTTCTGGTGGAAACTTAAGGATCCTTGGAAGATCAAACGACAACCCGTAAAGCCCTCAAGTCACCATTTGCTTTAAGGTGAAAATCCTTTAATCAAAGTTTAAATCAGTATCTCCCAAATAGTTAATTGCAAGAATATCTAAGGATTACAGTGGTCTATAAACTTGCCTACCACAGATGGTTATAGACCCAACCTGTGACTGGAGAGGACAGGAGAAGCTCTGACAGTCCTCTCTGCAGCTGATATGGGTCTTATGTTGGTATCCTCAGCAGACGGCTCAATATCACATCTGTTCTCTCTTGAATGGGGCCCGGAAGAAATTTCAGTCAAATAATATGGGGTTAGGAAAAGTTTTTGATCTACTCCTACTAGACCAAAGGAACACTGGAATAAATAAAATTTAAGTGCAGGTGAACACCAGCTGGAGCTATCCACAAGCTTCAGACTGTGGTAAGAAAGCCAGACTTACTCATTTTCCACCTTTAAAGATGGCGACCTCAAAAATCGAAATAAACTGGGCTAAGAGGAGTGGAGGCAAGTCTGACAGTTTGAACTGTATTTCAGTCAGACTGTACAGAGGCCTCTTCCTCAATTTTCTCCTCAAGCAAGTGGCTGTGAAGAACCTTCCTGAGAATGGTATGTGGTCTTTTGAAAATCCCACATTTTAACATCAGAGCAGCTGTTGGGGATTCTCCTCTACAACTGAGCTTGGTAAAGACTGGCTAACAGGGGCCACACAATGTCAGGAGGAAAGGAATGACAGTGAGGGTAAGTCATCAAGACTGAAACTAGGAAATATTTTTGTAATTTGCTCTGGAAGTCCTTCTCCTGTGTTTTAGCTTTGTGAGTCTGACAGGTTATTCAACTGCCCTGAGACTTTTCCTCATCTGTGAAATGATGATTAGCATAGCTCCTGTTTCACAGACTTGGGTAAGGATGGTGTGATATACACTTGGGAAGTAACCGGCTCTGTTCCTAGCATGTGGCAAAGGCTAAAAACATTAGCTATTATTATTCACAGGCATTTATTACTCATTGGTTATCAAGGTGCTCCCTCTTTGTTCAGAAGTACTGCCATTACCTTATGGGAGAGGGAGTCGAAAATCCCCCAGAAGAGCTTCTCTGTCAGGTGCAATTCCTCCTCCACAGCTAGCCCGTAGCTCCCCCATCCTGAAGGCAGACAGTAATACTTCCAGCACTGTTCATAGTGATTTGTCAGAAGCTGGGAGGTTTGAACAGGATTGCACCAGTGGGTGGGGTACGGAAGATCCACAGGCATCCGCAACATGCAGGGGAGAACACAACAGCAGGGGGCAGACATGAGAGTGAAACCAACAGTTGAAACAGTTGGGTTAGCTACAGAGAGGCCCTCAGACACCACTGGGAATGGTCTGCTTTCCTGCCTAATGAGCTCTAGCCGGAGCTGAATCCACCTGATTAACTCTTGTGCCTCCTAATGTGCCCCCAGCAGTTGCTGGAAAATGGAGAGGAACTCTTTCTACTTCAAATGAAGTAGTTGCTATCTAACACTGCAGGCACTCAAAGGTGAGAATAATTTCTTCTGAGACATTTGCTTATAAATCTAGAAGACTCTGAGTGATGCTGATATGGAGATGGTGAGGAGCACCCCGTGGGGTCTGAAGATTTTCTCTATACTGATTACTGCCTGTGGCTTCCTAGCTTTTCTCTTGAGCCTTCTGACGGCCCAGCCGTGTTACAACAGTTCCACATGTGGCCAGGAGAGGGCAGAAGCACAGCGCCAAAGTTCCTATCCCAACAGGTGGAATCCACACCTTCTAAGAAAAATCCCGCTGGTCTCAGAAGTAAAAGCGAGCTTACTGAGTGCTATTGATGCTGCTTCCTCAGGAACCAGAATCCAGCTGGCAGTACAGGCCTGCTGAGGAAGCAATGCCAGGTTGGACTATGAAAACCATAGTTTTCAGCTAAAATGCTTACTGGGATTAAGATTAGAAGAATAGCCCTTGGAGGGCAGTGGAATCTCTGACAATATACAAGCTGCTTTCTGCCTGGTATGGAGACAGAGGATTGAACTGAAGGCTTCTGGGAATTTTGTTTATCCCAGTAAAATGCTTCTGGAAATCCTTGGCTTTGCCTAATTCTGAGAAAAAGGAAAAGTTCTGTTAAAGTCACCAGGCAGAATTTTCAGGTGTGGCTAGCCACTGCCGACACAATGAATATGCAAATACGGCAGGTACCTCATAGGTGAAAGTTAAAAAAACATTTTTCTCTTGGGTGGGCAGTTGATTGTGGTGCCCTCCCACCCAGGCCCAGATGCTCCCTGTGCTAGTGATAAAATTATTGTAATTTATGAGAAAATCATGAATGAGACAACAAATAGCTCTATGGTTCTTTCTACTTTACATTCATAAAGGAAAGCAGGTAAGAGTTAAAAACAAACACAAAAGAGGGTTTGTTCAACAGGAAAAAAAAAGGCACAAAACAGTATGGAATAGAAAAAGGACAATTTAGTTTCTGTACTTGAATGAATAATCACAAGGCCTTCAAAGCTTTTTGAGATTGGATACATTCTGAAAACGTAATTAAGGCAGGAAACTGCACAATCCAAGTCCCCCTCATTAACTTCTGCTAAATAACAAGTAGCCAGTGGAAAGCAATTAAAGAAAATTGGAGCAGTTAATGATCTACTCTCTGCAACCTGGACATTCAGAAAGGGGTGTGATAGGGTGGGTTGTATCTTTTTAGCCCTCAAAAAAGTAAAACTCATTGAATGTATATTTTGCTCCCCCAATTGTGAAGCCCTCATGTTTTGCAAGGCAAGTTTCTGTGCCGTGGACTCTATTTCTGCAGCAATAAAGAGGTTTACCTTAAGAGGCATTTTGCAGTATTCGTTGAGCTGCGGCACGTCAAAGACAAGACGTCGCAAGAGTTGCTGTAACATTGAAGGCCTCAAGTGACTGCAGTAAGAAATAAGAAAGAATAGAAAGGTAAGAAAATGATAAAAGAAGGAAGAAACAAGAAGAAACACTCACTGATAACCATATACCAGAGCTAAGCCTCAGAATAATTAGCTCCTAAAACAAGATCTTGGGTAAATCACGGTCAATGATAACACACTTTAAAAGTAAGTACAGGTGATCCTTTCACAACATGGCAGCTAGGGGTGCTGACCCCTCCAGCATATAACTTTTGACCCCCTCCAAAACCTTACTAATAACCTACTATTGACTGGAAGCCTTACCAGTAACACAAACAATTGATTAACACATATTTTGTGTTATATGTATTATATACTGTACTCTTACAATAAAGGCAGCTAGAGAAAATGTTAACAAACTTATAAGAGAAATATATTTATAGTACTGTGTTAATTGAAAAAAATCCACATACAAGTGGACCTGTACAATTCAAACCCGTGTCATTCAAAGGTCAACTGTATATTTAAAATATAAAAGGGGAATGTGTGGCTAACGAAGTGAGATACCTAAGGTAAAGTCTAATCACCAGGTGATAAGATGTCCTAGAGTCTATGCATCATCAAAATATAGTTACGGATTATGTACAAAGAATATAATAGAAAGAAGGTGCAGTTGATTTTACAGCCATCTCTAAGGGCCAACTGTCTCCTTGAACTCTGCAAAGGATGATGGAGTTGACCAGTGCATAGGTGGAATCTGAGGCCACCTACTGGTGTGACTGCAAGGGAGTTTAAGACCTTCTGAGTTACTATCCAATCTCTGAAATCCTCATTATTGGAATAATTTCTTTAGGTTAAGGCTCTGTCCTCAAAAAAACAAAACAAAACAAAACAAAACAAAACAATCCTCCTTAAACAGGCAAATACTATAATCAATTAGCGAACAATTTATCAAATTATCGAAGAGTTCATGGCGTTGGTAGTTGGTACAATTCTGAAATAGAGAAAGGAGAGATAAACAACATTGATTCACTTTTTAGATTACCAAGGCTTTTAAAAACTGAATGGAATCTCCAAATTCTCTGCACAGAAAAGTGCCCATATACATAATTTAGCATGTATGTTCAGTTCAAGACCTACTGACTTCCAACCACAGATGCACAAGGAGCCATGGAGGCCAAGTTAATGACTGATGTTAAATGTTGGAATGTCAGGAAAGAAATCCTACAAGGAGAATGGATGCGAATGGAGATGGACAAGAGAACTCATCTGGCTGACAACTTTTCCAAGAGCTGGCCTTGTGATAAAAAGTCCTGGAGTAAAAAGTGAAATATACAGCAAGTAAATGGCCTTGTCTCTAAATCTTGGAATTATAATATAAAATTCATTATTAATTATTGCTTTTTTTTCTAGGTAGCCCTAGCCCCCCCCCCCCCCCCAGTACATAGTCATCTCTTGTGTGATTAGGAAACCATTCATTCAACAAGAATAAGGACCATATCCAGTGGGCCACTACAGGGACACCTGCTGGGCCTATCTCCTGGACATCCCAGAGCAGTATTCTCAATCTTGGCTATATTATGGAGGCACCTGGGGAGCTTCAAAAATTATAAGCCTGGGTCCCATTACTAAAGGTTTGATTTTGGGGATTGAGGTATGGCATGGACACTGGATATTTTGTAGCTCCCTATATGATTCCAACGCAGAAAACACTGGCTTAACACAGCAAATCAGCATCTGGACCATATTGCTGAGACCTGCTATTGGAAAGGGCCTTCTTCCTTTGACCCTATCAGACTTGACAGTTTTCTGAGGATCCAAGTCTCTTGGGTTGACTTTACCCTTTGTTCTTGGTTGCTCTGATACCTATCTGCAGTGGTGAAAACTACTGCCCTTAATTCCCCACTGGGACTGGAGATTCCTTCTTATCTTTGCTCCAGGTTCTTTGAGGCTTACAGGTAGGCTGCTTTGATTCATACTCTTACATCTGGTCTCTGTGTAAAGGTCCACTCACTTAGAGAAGGAAAAACTTCGTTTCTGGCTTTTAGGAACCAAAACATTAGTTCTTAATCTGAATACTTAAGGCCTGAAAGACAGTTTCATCGTCTGTTCCACCAACCCTCAGGGCAAGAGCCTGAGCTGTGCCCCCCATTTCTCCATAGTGAGAGATGAGACTCCATGCAGAGGTGATCAGCAAACTTGAGGTAAGTGGGAGTCCCCGCATAACCTAAGAGGAGATGTCTGGGGAGACGTTGGTGTATGGCTAAGGCCTGGAAGCTTCCTTAAGCTGGAGTCACCAGTTTTTCAATTACACAATTAAATGCAGCTGACACGGAGGCACACATGGAGGTGAAAGCCACAGGCCAGGGTACTTACTTGCAAATGGCAAGCAAACATTCTTCTATGGTGTCCCTCTGAGCTTTGGTGAGGGAACGTCCCTTGGAAAGCCTATATATTGTCTGTAGTGTAGAATCGATCAAAGAGGTGTAGTGTTCTGCTCCGGCAAAGAGAGGGGCGCATCTTGTGAGGAGCGGAAGCACAGCAGAACAGAGATACCTATTTAGTGCGAGCGCGGCCTCTGTGGTGCTTAGGGAAACCTAGGAAGGGAATTGGGACACTGGTTAATCTCCTTGGGAAAGACAGAGCACAGCTTACCCTGCGTATGGAGATCCTGTCTGGCAGGTTGGAAAGTTTACGCATAACAGTGTTTCACAGTAACAGAGTGAACAACTCCCTACCTTGTCAGCAGACCTACTTCTCTTTTGCATTTTAAATGGAAAAAAAAAACAGGTTAAAAGAAAAAAATAAACAGAAGGAAAGCAAAGGCTGGCTGGTCCTAACTCATTCCAAATGATCCACAAACATCTGTTCCCCTCAAAGAGGGATCCTAAAACCTATTAAAATCAGCCGATGACCAGTCTAACCCAACATTCTTCATGTTTGCAAAGTCCAACTGCCAAGCTACTATGTTATTATTCTGTCTTAGCTCTTTTTTCTCACCTTGTGCAGACTCACAATTTGTCCTGAGGTGATTTTGAGATTAGTAAGTGGCTACTGGCCAAGCGAGCCGTCAAACCACTGGTTTTGTGACAGGTTTACAGAGAGAAAGTGGAGCTGTGACCTTATCACTTAATTTATGAGCATTGTGAGCAATTCACTATCTGATAAATGGCACGAGGGTAGAATTCACTAAAGAGAACCCACCTTTGGTGGGAAAAGGGTACAAGGAACATAAACTTAGGACTCACTCAAAAACTGCTTTAATTCTCACTCAGTGTTCTTTCTCATTCACTTAGGCTAGACACAAGGCAGGCCCAGTTACTGACATTTAGTCAAAGCATTCTTAGCTACCATCTTTGAAAACTAGGCAACTTCAAAAGAAACCTTGAGATCCACAAAGATAAAATCTTATCGTTATTTCCTGTGATTATCATAGCCATTGTATCTGTAACGCATTTTCTGCAAGTTATGACATGATAAACTGTCTTGAACTGTACACATTTCTGGGTATTCCTATTAATTATCAAAAGTTTGTCTTTGATAAGACTTAGTAATCCTACTGAAAGAAATAGCAAATCTTTCACATTTATCATTTTGGTAAATAGAGTTGTCACAATGGGGAAGGACAGAGCTTTGATTACAGTGGCTTAAAAGTTTTCAAAAGAGAATGCATAAAAATGCATGTGTTAAGGAACTGAACGTTTAGCTTATTTTGCTGCAGATTGTGCCTAGACAAGCATGTGATTTGAACACCAAATGGAAGAACAGAATTTGCTGTTTATTTGACCTATAAAAAACCCACATGCTTCGATCAGGAACCTTGGGAATGTCCCAAAAGTGAAAACAATTACCATTTTTTTAAATCAAGTAATTTATAGAAAAAACTCACAACAAAAGTAGCTGTGGAAGCAATGTTTTAATTATCCAAAACGATCATATGTCCCAAACACCTTCAGGAATATGTCATTTCTTAACACCATGCCAAAAATAAGAATGGATCTTCCATTCAGATTGGGACTTGTATTGCTTCCCATTTCTGGGTGATCCTATACATTTGCGAGTAACCCATTCAAATGAAATCCATCCCAGTTAAGGTACTGGCTAGCTGACCACCCATCACAGAGCTCAGACTTCTATCTCTATTGGACACTAGGTGGAGCCTTTGAGAGACTTTATGATTGATTAAGAAGACCTGCATCTTCTGGCTCTCCAAAAAAGTAACCCTACATTGGCAAGATGTTTTTAGACTTATGCTGATCGAATTGTTCTTTTCTCCTTGGACCCAGGACTTCTGGTGCACTGTTTCTGACTTGGACAATCATGCTTCTATGCTTTATAACTCCTGGGGCCTCCTGTCTTGATGTCTGTTGATGTTGGATTACTATACTTCACCCTTAACTTTCAAACTTGGGTTTGACTTGGCCTCTCGTCTTGACCTTGCCATGCCCAAAGCTCCAAAACTGCTTGGCTTGGAGATTATCATTCCTGATGGTCAGTGCATGAAACTTAAGGAGAGTGGGAAGAGTATTTCCAGCCTATAATGCTGCCACAGCCAGACCTTTTCATAAGCAACAAGCCCTGGTTCTCAACCAAGAGAGATTCTGTCCCCTAGGGGACATTTGATGCTATCCAGAATTGGTTTTATGGGTGTGCTACTGGTATCTAGTGGGTAGAGGTCAAGGGATGGTGCTAAATATCCTATAATACACAGCATGTACCCCCACACCAGATAGTGCCAAGGTTGAGAAACTTGCAACAGAGGAATCTGAATTGAATATGTGAGGTCGAGTTTACCTACATTTAATTCTCTGGCCCAACAAATTAAGACCTTCCATTTCTTGGTACTTCTATTTTCTTACCTTTAAAGCCGACTGCTAACATGTAATCAGTGAGGAGATAGAAAATAATCACTTTGAAATCCAATGTTACTAACATACAATGATGGGAAAAAGATCGTTTTCCTTATTTTAGCCACTTACTGTATCTAGAGAGGCAGAGGCTCTTAAGTCAGGTAAAAATCCAACCTCTAGCAAATGGAGCAGAAAAGTTTGATCCTTAATGCCATAAACACGATCCAAGAACAGCACCATGGGTGCCTTGTGGTCAGGGCAGAAGTTGGCTGCCATATCTGGCTCACTGACCGACCCATCTGAAAGACACACAGAGAACGTCATGGCCCCTTTTCTATCTCCACAGACTCAAAGGCCACACAGAGTGTGTCTGTCTACACGCCTTGTTCTCCTAACAAGCAACAGGAATACAGTATTGTGCTGCAGCCAGCGGATACTCACTTGGAACAGCCGGTTTCTTACATTTCAGGAATTTTCTTGAGCCAGTTGTTAGACATACTCATTATCAACAACTAAAATTTACAATTAAGTAAATTATATTTAGAAAGGTGACAAATACTCAAAACGCATCACCTCCTAATGACTTTGCTATCAACTATATTTTTGAGGTTATTTATATCTGTTTTATTTGCATGTTGGAAATACAATACAAAAATAGTGGTGTGCTATGTGCATTCTCTTTCCAACTCCGTGGCTCAGTGACACACATTGAGAGCTTGAAATGGACCATGGTGAGAGTACTTACACCACACAAAATGGGCAAATGCCAGGAATCGGGGCTTGGTTTTTTTGCTTTGTTGACTGAAGACAGAAGAAATGAAGGGAGAAAACGTAAGGGAGATTAAGTTGAAGACTGTGTCTTGTCTGTAGCCATTACATCATAAATAGCACATAACTGAGGAAATATTCTCTTAGTATTTGGAAACTATTATCTGATTTAGGTGAAACTGAGGACAGATCTTCCAATAATTCTAATCTTATTTTAATACAAAAGTTCAAAGGTGAAGCGAGGAATACCATGAAGAAAACAAAAACTGCTTGACTTAGAGAATAAAGACAGGAGTTTGAAAGTTTGTTAACATCAAAAAATAGGAAAAACAGCCCCTAAATGATCAAGCTAAATCAGAGCATATTTACATACTGTACTTCATAAATTACCTTGAGAGCCACAAAGGTTTAGTCCTATCCAGCCCAGAGCCTCATTCAGCACAGGGATCAGTGCAGGGCTCTGGCCAAGCAAGGAGAGAAGGGGACCTTCCCAACAAGAAGCCACCTGCCTCTGCTGAACACCAGGGGGAGCCAGATCTGAATGGCGAGGCTGAATTAATCTCTGAGACTCATGTTCTGAGGAACATTCATTTTATAGGATACTACTAAGTGTTTTGTGCTCAAAAAGTTTGGGTAATTCTGAGTTTGACATTTCTTTTATCATATGTTTTTTCAAAGGCTCTATAATCTTTGTTCTTCATGATAAGCACAACATTTTCGAGATTGATATCACCAAGACTGAGAAGTAAGAGACCCACAAAGATCAACAATTAGCTATCCATGAACAAAAACAGCACTGGGAGAAGCCAGGAGTCAACGTGAGAAACTTCAGTAACACAGTGGAACAAAAAACCTGAGAATCACTGCACAAGAAAGTAAGGATACATTTTGCCGGCATTATCCCAGGCTGGCACTGTTCAGGGCCAAGCAGGAGCTGCTCATCTAGAAAGAGTTCCCTTCACTGGGTAAAGAGAATGGGGTGAACAATCATCTCCTTTACCTTTTGGGGAGCTACATGAAGGATACCTTCTGTCTCACCCCAGCTAGGGCCCAGTGAAGGGAGAGGTCTCAGGAAAAGAAAGAAGGGCAAGGGCCACTTGCATCAACCAGGCAGTGGGAGTCACTGTGGTCACCAGTGACCTGCTCTACAGAGGACCCCAGCAGCTCTTGCCAGTGAAGAAACCAACATCCAGCATTAGCCACCGTGAAACCCTGGCAGGTTTCCCAGGTTTTGTGTTTGCAGATGCCCAGCCACCTGGGTCTCTTCTCACTCCCATCTCTCTCAACGCCAGAACCCTGATCTGCATTGGCAGCCATTCCCGGCTCTGCAGCTGTACTGATTCAAGATGCCAGCCCAGACCCTTGCAGCTGATACCCACCATCGTGGGCACACTTGGGAAGACTTCCGTCACTGGCCTCTGTTTCCATGTGTACACCCATAGTAAGATCCTGCAGCCACGGGAGTACATGCAGACAACCAGGGCCCCACAGCTGCTTGTGGGCCCAGCTCTGGCCTTGCCTCCGGTCAGTGGCCTGCACTGCTGGGCTCATCTCAGCTGGCACCTTCAACTGTGAACTTGCATCTCACTGGCCTGAGTCTTGTCACTGGCTACCACTGCTGTGCACCTGTGGGGAGACCCTGCAGCCACAGGCATGCATGTTGACAGCCAGGGTCCCCGCAGGTGCTAGTGCCTCCATACAGTTCACCCTGATACTTGCTGTTCACCCTGGCTCCTGCCACTCCACGTGTGTCTGCAACTGGCCTGTGCCACTACACAGGCACCTGCAGTTGGTCCCTGCAGCAGAGTGTACACATCACTGGCTCCAGCTACCACCACTGCCTACCTTCTTCCTAGTTGTTAGATATGGACTTCACTGCCGAGGATCCCAATAGCCCTTGCAGCTACTGAGGGTCTCCAGCAGGACTTGCCAAGGACCACATAATTATCAGTGTGGTGGACTGCAGTGGCCTGAGCTGCCAAGACATCATGCCCCCCAAGCTCCAGATCTAAAGCCAAAGCACACACCTGTGCTTGGTGCCCTGTCCCACGAGATCTTGGGTCACAGCACACTCTAACACGCCCCCACCTGCAGGTGAGGGTCTTTCCTTACCAAAGTCAGTCCATGAAGTGTGAAGGGGCGACTGCTTCTCCCAGGGTGCAGGTATCTATGCAAGGCTATAGGTATCACAACAAAGAAGGGAAACAGGACACCACAAAAGGAACACAGTAAACTCCTAGTAATTGACCCCAAAGACAATGGAGACACATGAATTACTTGGCAAAGAATACAAAATAATTATTCTCAAGGTGCTCAGAGGTCAAAAACATAAAGAAACAAACACAAATTTCACAGCTCAAGAATACAGTGACTGAATGAAAGAATTCATTGTGTAGAGCACTTCAACACCACCCTGGCCCAAGCAGAAGAATCCATGAAATTAAAGAAGGATCATTTGACATTTCCCATTAAGGGGAACAAAAAGAAAAAAGAATGAAAATGAAGAAAGCCTATACGATTTATGGGACACCATTAAGAGGAACAATCTACACATCATTCAAGTCCCACAGGAGAAGAGAGGGCAAAGAAGGAGAAAGCTTATTTAAATACCATTGAGATCTTCCCAAACCCAGAGAGATCTGTGGACATCCAAGTTCATGAAGCTAATAAGTCACCCTTTAATTTCAACCTGAAATGATCTTTTCCAAGACCCATTATACTAAAACTGTCTAAATCAAAGGCAAAAATAATTGTAAAAGCAGCAAAAGAAAAAATTTCACAGACACCAGCGAACCCCCATTAGGCTATCAGTATATTTCTCAGCAGAAAAACTCTGCAGCAAGCTAGGAGAGATGGGATGATACATGCGAAGCACTAAATGAAGAAAACGCCAACCAAGAATAGTTTACCTAGTGATGTTGTCTTTCAGCAGTGGAGGTGAGAGAAATACCTTCCCAAACAAACAAAAGCTGGGGAAATTCATCACCACTAGACCTGCCTTACAAGAAATGCTGAAAGAGTGGCGCCTGGGTGGCTCAGTCGGTTGAGCATCCGACTTTGGCTCAGGTCATGATTTCACAGTTCATGGTTCTGAGCCCCACATCAGGCTCTGTGCTGCCAGCTTGCTCAGAGCCTGGAGCCTGCTTCAGATTCTGTGTCTCCTTCTCTTGTGATCTCTCAGAAATAAATAAGTGTTAAAAAACAATAAAAAAAATGCAGAAAGGAGTTCTTCCCCCCCCCCCACCATTTATTTATTTATTTATTTATTTATTTACTTACTTACTTAGAGGGAGAGGGAGTACAATAAGGGGAGGGGCAGAGACAGGGAGAAAGAGAGAGTCCCAAGCAGACTCCATACTGTCAGCACATAGCCTGATGTGGGACTTTATCCCACAAACCATGAGATCATGACCTGAACCAAAATTAAAAGTCAGACACTTAACTGACTGAGCAACCCAGGTACCCCTGAAAGGAGTTCTTCAAGCTTAAATAAAAGGATACTAAACAATAACATGAAAACATAAAACACACTGGTAATATGGATAAGTATATAGTTAGATCAAGAATACTCCCATACATAAGGAAGGAAAGAAAAAAAGGACAGAAATAAATAAGGAATGGAAAAGACACTAAAACGATCAACAAAACTCATAGCTAACTTTTGAAAAGATAAAGTTGATAAAGATTTAGCTAGAATTACCAAGAAAAAGAGGGCTGAAATAAAGAAAATTATAAACAAAAGAGGAGGTGTTACAATGGATACCACACAAATATAAAAAAATCACAAGAGACTATTATGCTTAATTATGCATCAACAAATTGGACAACCCAGAAAAAATGGATAAATTCCAGACACACAGACCAATGGAATACAGTTGAGAGGCAGAAATAAACCTATGCATATATGGTCAACTAATATTTGACAAAGAAGCCAAAAATATTCAATGGGGAAAGGACAGTCTCTTCAAAAAATGGTGTTGGGGGAAACTACATATTCATACTCAAAAGAATGAAACTGGACCCATAGTTACACCACTCACAAAAATTACCTCAAAATGGACTAAGGAAATGGAAGACCTGAAACTGTAAAACTAGAAGAAAACATAAAAGGCAAACTCCTTGACTTCAGTCTTGGAAATATTTTTCTTTTGGATATGACACCAGCAGCACAGGCAACAAAACCAAGAATTAATAGGTGGGACTACCTAAAAGAAAAAACTCCTGCACAGCAAAGAAAACCAACAACGAAGCAAAATAGCAACCTACACCATAGGAGAAAATACTTGCAAACCATCCGACAGGGAGTTAAAATCCAAAAGACATAAGGAACTCATAGAATTCACAAGAAAAAGACCCTAAACCCAATTAACAACGGGCAAAGGACTTGAGGGGTGCCTGGGTGGTTCAGCTGGTTGAGCATCAGACTCTTGGTTTTGGCTCAGGTCATGATCTCAGTTTCATGAGTTTGAGCCCCATGTTGGGCTCTGCTCTGGCAGCACAGAGCCTGCTTGGGTTCCTTTCTCCCTCTTTCTCTGCCCCTCTCCTCTTGCACTGCCTCTGTCTCTCTCTAAACAAACACACTTTAAAAAAATGGGCAAAGGGCTTGAAAAGACATTTTTCTAAAGACATGAAAATGACCAATAGGCACACAAGAAGGTGCTCAACATTACTAATCATCAGGGAAATGCAAATCAAAACCACAATGAGCTATCACCTCATACCTATTAGAATTGTTATTTTCAAAAAGACAGGGAATAGCAAATACTGGCAAGGATTTGGAGTAAAGGAAACTCGTGTGCACTGTTGGTAGGAATGTAAACTGGTGCAGGTGCCATGGCAAACAGTATGAAGATTCCTCAAAATAATTAAAAATCAAACTATCATATGACCCAGCAATCCCCCTTCTGGGTATATTCCCCAAGGAAACAAAATCATCATCTCAAAGAGATATCTGCATCCGTATGTTTATTGTGACATTATTCACCAGAGCCAAGACATGGCAACAGTTTAAGTGTCTGTTGATGGATGAATGGATAAAGAAAATGCAAACACACACACACACACACACACAGGAATATTAGTCAGCTATAAGAAAGAAGGAAATCTTGCCATTGGCAGTAACATGAATGGACCTTGAGGACATTATGTTAAGTGAAATAAGTCAGAGAAAGACAAATATTGTATGGTCTCACTTATATGTATAATCTAAAAACACTCAAATTATAGAAACATGGAGTAGAATGATAATTACCAGGTCATGGGGGAGGTAGGGTAAATGAGCAGATGCTGGTCCAAGAGCACAAACTTTCAGTTATAAGATGAGTAAGTCGGGGATCTAATGGTATATATAGCATGGTGACTAAGTTAACAATACTGTATTATATCCTTGAAAGTTGCTGTGAGAGTAGAGCTTTAATACTCTCAATAGAACAACAAAAAAGGTAATTATGTAAGGCCAAGGATGTGTTAACTAAACTTATTGTGGTAAACACCTGCAAAATACACACACACACACACACAAAATCACACTGTATACCTTAAACTTACATAATATTATATATTGTAGCTCAATTATGCTGGAAAAAATGTGATATATCCCAAGGCATTTCCCAAACTTATATTACTCCAAACTTAACACATACAGCAATTAATGTTTTCTACAAAAATGTTCTGTGTAACACCAGTTTGGGAAACACTGTAATAGTCAGAGTCATGTTATCTTTTCAATTCCTCCAACTGCCAAGAGGAAACTGCCTGGATGGCAAGTGCAGTGACATGGAGAAATTGAATCCTTTTGGGAAAGTATAGGTTTTGCAAAGCTAACATTGATCGATGCCAAAGGTCATCTGGCAAGTAGCACTGGGTGAAAACCTCTTTATATCCATGGACATGAGGTTCACGGGGCTGTGGTGGAAGGGAGCCCAAGTCAGGCCCTAGCCGTCTGCTGCCCACCTGGCTGCACAATCCGGGGACACTGAGGCAAAGGAGAAAGAAGGCTGAGGTGAGAGCTTTCATTGGTTCCATTCCATCAGCTTCCTTCCAGAGGATTAGAGCACTCAGAGGACTGTGAGGTCTAGACTGGCCCTCCCCATGGGGAAAAGGGTACAGGAGTCTCCGACAGCAGACCAGAGGAGACAGCAGCTAGCTGGAGCCAGGAGGAGAGAATTCCTCATTGCCAGAAAAAGAGCAACCTTTCCCAGTGCTGCCTGTCCCATGAGTAGGAGCCTGGAAAGACAGGCTACCTACCAGTACACAGTCCAGCCCCTGAGCGAGTGGCCCCCTGGGAGACTGGCAGAACTCAGCCTTCAGCTGCTTCTCTTACCTTTGTTCAGGGAAGGCAGCTTCAAGGGGATGCTGATGATCCCAACCAGGTCCTCAGTGGGGACCAGGGAGCGCAGGATTGACCTGATCCGGATGGCTTCCCCCTTTCCTGTCTGGATAAGCTGCAATGCAGGGTTGGAGAATGACATAAAGGAAGTTCCCACACCCCTCACCACCCCACCTCCAAACCTCTGGCAGTGAAATAGTTCTCCTTTAGGGGTCGGTACATTTCTAGATTTCTCTAATTGCCATAGACACTTATGGCCATAGGGAAAGAAGGGAGCTTTCTTTTTTGATTTTCTCGAGGAGGTGCTACTGAGGGAATAACTCTGAACAAGGAGGTCACTCGATTCCTTTGCTGTGATTACAGTGGTTATGCAGTTATGGGATCAAGTCTCTGCAGTAAATGTGCAGGCTGCTGGGGATTTTCAGTGTGACTGCAATACATGGAATTCTCAGTGGCCATGACAGAACTGTTGACATTGTGGCCACAATTCCAAGACTTTAGAATTCAGCTAAAATATAGAAGTTACTTATGAATTTCACCTTCCTAAAAGTTTGATTAATGCTGGGGCTGGGGGTGGGCAAGAGGTATTGATAGAGAATGTCCTAGAGAATGTGAGTGTCTAAGCAGAGGTATCCCGAGATGGATAACCTGATCCATACGATCATGAATGAGCCAACCAGTGTGTACAGGTGCATATCCAGAACATGAGGACAGTGGATAAGCTTCTGAGAACAGGCTCTCAGCTGCAAACTGAACTGTTATGAGCTCAGGATGGAATCTGCATGGGTGATGATGGCTCCTCCCCTCCAACCACCACTTATAGAGTAGGAGCCTGAGGGAAGTGTGCTGAGAAGGGTTATGCGTCAACTGTCAAGCCAGAGGGGCAGTAAGGAAGGAAGGAACTCCTTCCCAGATGGAGCAGCTCTGATGGCTTACCTGTCCCACAATGCTGTCTTCGTGAGAATAAGCCAAATATGTAACTTGCTTTCTCAAGTGATGGCCAGCGAAGAGGAACCTGACAACCTGCCTCATCCTGCCCCAGGACTGTAGAACATGCTAGTTTTTCCCTTCCTCCCTTTAAAGCTTCAGTTGTTGAAAGGCACAAAAATGGAAAGATGGGCTTATGTGGATGAGGCTGATTTATCACAGCAGGAACTGGAATCCTCAGTTAAGAATTCTGATCAGGCTCCCTTAGCAAGATTTAGACTTTCTTCCATGCACAGCACTTTTAACCTAGATTCTTCCACATTGGGATAGTTTCCCTACCCACTTGTAGATGGATTTGCAAATGGGCTAGACTGTGTTTTAGACAGGCCCATGACATACTGGAAGAAAGAGAAGACTGGATACTTTAGTGCAGTGTCCTAACCTATAGGTCGTGACCAATTAGTGGGCTGTGAAATCACATTAGGGGCTTGTGACCTGCATTAAAAAGCATGAAGTAGATTAGTATAGAAAAGAAAATGTTAGCGTGCAGTGTCTGTAGGAATGGTAAATTTAGTTTCTGGAATATATATATATATACATATATATATATATATATATATATATATATATATATATATATATGCACATATATATATACACATACACATATATATATATACATATATATGCATATATGCACATATATGGTGGGTTGCAAGGTAAATTAAATTTCTTACTATGGCTAAAACAATTTTTTTTTTGGTCAAAAAGTTTGAAAGCCACTATTTTAATGAGTTCTGTCTTTTGTAAGAATTAAAAAAAAATACAACATATCTATTGTTAACCTGTCAATGACCAAATACACAGTCTCATCAACACTAGATACCACTGTTTATATTAACCCAATCTGCATTGCAAACCACGTTTGAGAGATACCCTGGCTTAATCCAAATGCAGTGAGCAGTGCAGGAAGAGGCAGGCAGGCACCGGAGGCTTGAATGAGCAAATCAAACAGTTCTTTTAAGAAATGACCAAGGACATTTTTTAATGAAAAAATTTTTAAACTTTTCTATTTTGATATAAAATGGAATTATTTCCTCCTTTCCTAATCATGTGAGGCCTTATGTGAAATAAGGTCACTCTCACTCATCCCTGAGCAGAGGTGAAAAGGGAAGAGGAGGAACATAACTTTTTAGGACAAAACTGGAAGCCTGAGAAGTCATCCCATAAAAATAGAAGCATCTATTTTTTTTTTTTTTCCTTTTGCCTGCAAAGTTTACCTCTGGGAAATAATCACACATGAGCCAGGGAAAGAGACTGCCTTCCTGGTACCTAACACCATGGGGCATTGGGAAAAGAGGATTTTCCATGTGGAGTGCACCAGTGGCCACAGTCAAGAATCAAGTTGGTCACATTCTGGACAAATTGATGGAATGGAAACATAATTTGGGGGGGGCTTCTAAGACGGAATATGTGGAGGATGTGCCCAACTAGCGCCACAGAGAAATCACACAACACAGGGACTTGCTCAGGAATCATTCCTTAGAAGCCTGTGGCATCAGCTATGAGAGGTGGAAACTACTCTAGTAGCTAAAAGGAACCGAGAGAAATGCCAGAGACTGAAGAAGAAATTACGTTCAGGAAATCTCCAGTGCTCTTTCGCTCAAGCCCCTCGAAGTTGCCCAGTGGGAACTCACATGCATTTCAGGAGCACAGCGGCCCAGGAGATCTATAAGGGCTGAATAGAAAGACATAATTGCATTGCCCATGTGCACGATCTCTTCTTCATATTCACCGTCCTCCATGCTGCGGAAAGAGAACCAACATGGGGAAGGTGTGAGGAAGCCTGGCAGGTGTGGCCATGTTATTGGACATGAACTGCAGGACAATGAAACCCTCTGCTCATCCTAAGGATCCCATATTCTTTCCCTTGGGCACCCTCCCTCCCAACAACGTGGTTTTACTCAGTAAGCTCAAAGGACCCAAATGTTTGTCCACGGAATTCCTAGGTCCTCTGAACTTCAAGGCCTAAGTACTGACATGAGCTGATCCTGCAGACCTGTGGAGTGGAGCAGGATTTCCCAAAGCTCCCACTAACTCTTCATTCCATTTTCTGCCTGAACGTGCGTGGAAAGCATATTGGAGTAAGTCCATGCCCTGGCTCTGTTGGTAACAAGCTGTAGGACCCTGGCCTCTGTTTCTTCTCATGCCACATGAGGAAAGTGGAGCAGCTGATGTTTTGGGTTTTTTCTAATTCTACCAGATCACCTACCAGAACAAATAATAAACAAACGAACCCCAACTGCCTAGACAGGTACCCCTATGGGGTTATACCCACTCTCTAGATTCTGGAGTCTAATATAGAGGCTATAATAAAGGAAAGGGAACTGGTCCCAATACACAAGGACAAGACAGTTCACCAACCCACCAACTACATCCTGAACCCTTAAATACCGGGATTATCGATGCTGCGATTTTTCACATTCTACAGCTCTCTTTTTCTCTCTCTCTTTTTAAAATTTATGTATTTATTTTGAGAGAGTGAAGTGGGGGGAGGGACAGAGAAAGAGGAAGAGAGAATCCCAAACAGGTTTGCTGCTGTCAGCACAGAGCCTGACGCGGGGCTCGAATTCATGAACTGTGAGATTATGACCTGAGTCGACACCAAGAGTCGGACACTTAACTGACTGAGTCATGCTGGGGCCCCGTACAGCTCTCTTTTTTTACCTGAGGAATCAAATCAAAACACTTTCGGGAAGGAAAGCGAAGAGTACTACCTCTTTGCAAAAGTGAGGTAAGGGATGAGGCACTGAGGTTTAAGCACTAAAGGGAATGGGCTGGAGTGAGACAGTGGCCGTAACCTTAGCCGGTCCAGCCTTTCATCTCTGCAGCTTCCTCCTGTAGTGACGCTGTAAGGGAGGCACAGTGGGGGCTGAAAGAGCTTTTAGATGGCTCGATCTGCCAGTTGGTATAAGAGAGAATGGAAGAGGAGACATGCAAGGGGTGGGGGAAGGTGATCCTGATCACTAGCCTTACTTGGGAGAGTCAAGATGGCAGTGTGCTTGACAAAGTGATTTAAAAGGTTTTCACTACAACTGTAAAGAACCTGTGCTTTCCCCACTAGGGAGAAGCTATGGACACTTCCTTAATAATCCATTTACTGACAATATTTGGGAGCTCACCAATTGTATCAGGCCCAGAAGGCAATTCCATTCACTTACACTTCTCTCTTATATCCCTGAGAGGGGAGGTCGAGAGCTGGGTTCTCAGAGATCTTAATGGCACCCTGCATGGCTGCCAATAGACCGTTTCCTCCTTCACCTCGCAAGGCTGGGCCGAAGCACTCTGGGCGTCTGATGAGCAGCTTGACCACGACGCTAGCATTTTCTTCCACACTTTCACCTAAGGAAAAGGGGCATTATTTCCTTTTTGTTGGAAGGGACACCCCCAATTATTTCTAATTGATGAGGTGAGAAGAACAATATTGGATTGAGTGTGTCACTTATTCTTAAAATTAGGAGGTAATACTGATGGAGAGAAAAGGGAGCTCTGATAAATTCGGTCAAAATCTGTTTTCTGAAGCATTAAGATTAACCATCATAGAACAGAATCTGAGTTTTAAGTTTGGGATTTTTGTACTGTGATTCTTTCACTACTATTTTGATCCTCAGAAAGCAAGTCTTCCACAGATTACTGATTCAGTCACAATTGACTTAGAGGACAAAGAACCTGACATGTTTACTAACTCCATGAGAAGCTGCTAAAACGTATCTCCTTCCTTCCTCGAGAAGAGGTAAAATGTTAACTTAAGCTGACATGCTTCAATTAACATCCAGGGAAATAACATGGTAGCTCATGAACTGTATTCTCACGGACTATTAACACGTACTTCAGAACAACCAAGTCTGTGTGGATGGACGACAGACCTTTCTGAAATTATTTATCCAGCTTTATCCAACTTGATAAAACGGTCTTGGTTATTCCTAAGTACCTCTGTGGGAAGCTGCAGGTTGAAGAACTGTATTCTGCTGGCATTTCTCTTTGGAAGAACATGGACCACTGAGACAGGGTTAATTTCCTGAGGCAGTGATTAAGCAGGGGAACTGGAAAACTTAAGGGAGGGGTCCAGCCAGCGCCCCTCAGAGAGAATACTTGGTACCAAAAGCGGTTTTTGCAGCTTGTTCCAACAACTTCATGAAACACACTTTCGGTCTCAGATGAAATCTTAATTTGTGTTGAGAATTTATCTTTGGGCTAAGACTCTGAGCAAAGACTTTTTTGATGTTGTGTATTGGATAAAGGCTGATGAAAAATTTTTCCATGAGATCATCAGATATTCTCAGAGGACTGAGTTCTAGAACAGAGGTTGCCTCTTGATACACTGCTGTGTTAATTATTTATTCTCGCATCAAAGTACTTCAAATCTTAGCAGGCTAAGTCAATAACTATTTACTACCACAAAGTTTCTGTAGATCAGGAGTTTGGGAGTGATTGAGCTAAGTGGTCCTGGCATGGGATCTCCCATGAGGATGCTACCAAAACGTCAGCCAGCACTGCAGTCCCGCGAAGGCTTGGCTGGGCATGGAGTATTGGCTTCCGTGCGCGCGCACACACACACACACACACACACACACACACACACACACACACACACACAGACAGCTGTTGGCAGGAGGCCTCAGCTCCTCACCATGTGACCTCTCTGTGGGGCTGCTTGAGTGTTCTCACCACATGCCAGCTGGCTTCCCACAGAGGAAATGATTGGAGAGAGTAAGGCAGAAGCCACGATGCCTTTTACAACCTTGTCACATACTGTCACTTCTGCCATATCCTATTCATTGGAAGTGACTCACTGAGTCCAGCTCTCACTCAAAGGGAGAATCAACCATCTTTTGGAGGTAGATGCACTGAAGAATTTAGAGACATATTTTAAAACTATCACATGAGTTCTGTTTAATGAAAACTTTTAAGAATCAACTTAGAGGTGTGTTGTAAGCAGAGCATTAGAATGGGAACTCAGAAGCCCTGGCTTTCATTCCAGCTTTTTAGCAAATCAGTGTGCAAGTATGCATGGTGCACAATTTCCTTGGGTCTCACGTCCCTGTTGAGACACTCATGCAACTTCTAGTTTTTTGGAGTCAATCTATTAGTCTAACCTCATATACAGAAATTTCTCCCTCATGTCCAGAGAATCAAAGGGGCTGAGCTTGCTGTCCCAGGGCTTCAGATTAGCTTGTACTCAGCTCTCACGTGAACTCACACCTGAACACACTTGATTTGACTCACGGCCCCGGAGAGCATACAGTACAACCCAGCTGTGGTCCTGGCCTAGAGCTCAGCCTGCTGACATCCTCTTCTCATCCAACTGTCTAAAGTACAGGTAAAATTCAAGATTATAAATATACACCATGTAAGTTTTAGAACTGTGTAACTGGATTCAGAAAAGTTTTCATTACACTGAATTTAAATAGTCCGCTGGCATGCATTTACTGTTTTATAGCTCAATCCTTCACAAGACTAAAATTCTTATAAAGAGGCTTTTCTCTAGCTAGATTATGGAAAGGGCCTAAATGTCCATCAACTGACGAATGGATAAAGATGTGGTTTATATATACAATGGGATACTACTTGGCAATGAGAAAGAATGAAATCTGACCATTTGCAGCAATGTGGATGGAACTGGTATTATGCTAAGTGAAATAAGCCAGGCAGAGAAAGACAGATATCATGTTTTCACTCATATGTGGATCTTGAGAAACCTAACTGAAGACCATGGGAGAGGGGAAGGGGAAAAAACAAAAGTTACAGAGAGGGAGGGAGGGAAACCATAAGAGACTCTTAAGGACTGAGAACAAACTAAGAGTAGACGGGGGGGGGGGGGGGGGGGGGAGTGGGTGATGAGCACTGGGTGTTGTATGGAAACCAATTTAACAATAAATTATATTTAAAAAAAGAGGCTTTCCTCCAAGTTCCATCTAATATATAAAAAAGAATTTGATCTTATTAAAACAGAATCCATGTGAAGAAAATTCTTAGGAGATGGCAAAAGGGCACAATAATCACAATAATGGTATGGTGGAAAGAATCATTGAAGGAGAGAAACCAAGGAGATGTTCAACAACGTTGAGCAACCTGTGGAAGATATAACAATGATGCCAAGTCCTAAGGCCATGTTTTCCTATGAGTCAACTATGAGTCAAACCTAGCATTTATATTTGATACAGTTTAATACAGGATACAGGAGGGACACTTAAAGAAAAGCACCAGGAAAATCAACCTATTTGAGAGCAAATAATCTTTGTTATAGATACAACTCACAGCTCACTACTTTCAAATGTTGTTGGCCTCTATAATTTACCAGGTGTCACTTATATCCACACTCCCAGTTGTCATTTTTCATTGTAAGAATAACGAAGCTAAAACTGTAAAATTTTAAGTGTCAAAAATGGCCCAAAACCTCCAATCCTGTTATTCAAACTTATTTAAATATCATACTCTGATTCTTTCAGTTCTCAGGGTGGAAACACTTGTGGATTAGCCATGATCTTTACCAGCACGCTGAAATCAACCTAGCTCTTGCCACAGCGATGAGCATCATGGAGTTAGCTGGAACATGGACCACCATGTGCAAGAAAATGTGAAAACTAAGACCGTGGGTTCTACATTGAGCTTGCTATTGAAGTTCATTCACCAAATTAACCTTATTTTATCTGAATCTCAGGGCTTCAAATCTAAGCTAATGAAGTGAGCTGCTACAACTGACCCAGGAAGCCATCTCTTGATTACTAAATCGTAGACGTCTGTGGGGGATGCAGAGAGCAACCTGCAAGAGGAAGGAACTGTAAGCAACCATTGTTGCTAATTGGAGAGAGGACCAAGGAAGAGAATTTCCAATGGCTTCAGAAGGTAGAGGAGACGGCATAATTAGGAGAGAGAACATTCTATTCCTAATTACCTGTAGCTCAGCAAACTAGACTGCCAAACAAATCCACTGTGGGGAAGCTGAATACTGACCTTGAGGGCATTTTTTTAAGGGAGCAAGAGATCTGAGGTAAACTAGTTTTGCCCAGGGGCTTAAACAATGTTTTTACTTGAGTTCCAAAATGAATAATGAGCTTAATAACTGTGTGAATGTTCTCAGTGCCTTTCTTCAAAGGCTCTCAACACTATCTTTACATTGCTACCTTCTTTTCAACATTCCTGAGAAGTCAGATGGAAATGGCTGTGATTCTGTGATTCTCCCCCTTTCTGACCCTGAAGCAGTCATTCTCACCACAGGGATGATTAGTATTATTGCAATGATTTTACCTACAGTCCATAGATTTTCTTACTCTCAATATTCTAACTACAGTCCTTGTTTCAAATTCCTTTGCCTGGAATGCCTTCTTCCTTCTCATTACCCTAACATAAACCCTTGACCTAGGTAGCTCCCATTCATCCTTGGAAGCCCTAGGGGACCTGGTCTTCTCAAACACCCTGCCCTCTTCCTGTAATCATTGAACACAAGTATAATTAATGAATTGTTTGTATTAGTTTGTGTCTGTTTTTGTCACCAGATTGTCTATGTAATAAGAACAGAGCCTTATGTCTGCATTATCTAACCCTGTATGCTCAAGCATCTTGTTAACATCTGACACATAATAGGCATTCAAAAATATTTTTGAATAAATGAATAGACTCCATTGAGACTCAAGGCAGAGACTTGAAATGACTGGATGGGAAGTTTGAGGGTCACTATCCATTACTGTATTACTAGATCAACTGTCAGCCTTTGTTTACAAGCACCTGGGTTGTTCATTTCTTCAGATTTCAATAGTCTTAAGGAAAAGAACATATCCTTCATCAAGTCATACTGTAGGAAGAACGAACACTGGAGGCCTAGCATTAATGCATCTAGAGTGTCTTAACTTATAGTATCACAAGGTAGGGGCGATGAGCAAGACCCAATACCTTTTAATTGTAAGTACCAACTTTAATACGGTTGTCGGCAATTTGCATGAACCAAGTCATTGCAAGTGTTTAAGATATACGATCTCCTCCTTAGGGCTTTCTAATCTGTGGAGGGAGGAGCTAGGGATAGGTCAATAAACTACTATGGCAGCCAGGGAGCAAATGAGGAACTGTTTGCCCATTTGGTCATTAATTCAAGCATTCAGTAAGCCCACATTACTTGCTAGTCACTGATCCAGGACCAGTGGACAAGTATTGTAGAAGATGGTCAAGCCTAGACCCTGGAATGAGATAAGTGGAACAGAGGAACTCTACCTGGTCTATATACCTGCAGCAGAGCTTCTCAAATATCTTGCAGATAGTGCAGCAGAGGCCAATTAATGCCTTTCTAAGAGTAGAAACCAGGAAATCAGTTTCTATGCAGCTGAAGTGGTCCAGGTGGAAGATAATGATAGCTTGAGGTAGGATGTGGCCAGTGAAGATGGAGAAAAATCAGTCGATGGCTTTCAGGTAACTTTTAGACATTGAATCTACAGAATTTTAAGTGGATTGAATGTGGGGATAAGGAAAAAGTCTGAATTAAAGAAGCCACCTAAGAGTTTTGCAAAGTCAATAGCGCTAGCTAGGGGGATGGGGAATCTAGGAGAACAAGTTTAGGGTAGATATACAAATTAATCCTTAAGATGTTCAAAATTGAAATGCCTACTCATCCTTCAAGTAGAAACATCAAGTAGGCAGCAGGTTACACAAGTCCGGGGCTCAGGGAAGAGAAAAAAGGATGGGAATGTACACTGGGGGGATCACGAGCAAACATGTGGAATTTAAAGCCAAGGGACTGAATGAAAACCTTGCAGGGTGGACTGGTATAGTAGTCCAGAAATTTTAGAGACTGCTATTTAATGCTAGAATCATGCTAAAATGTTGCCCATGCATCTAGAGTTTGGATCCACATGGCTTTTTCATGAAATATGTTAAATAAAATTTGCCTGAGACTGAAACCTGGAGTCAGAATTGAGGTGTGTTCTAATAGGGTAGAGTCCACCTTTTAAATATGGGCATTCTCACTGAGTTAACGAAAATCAATTTGTGATGGGTAGGATCATTGTACTGCCATTTTGTGGGAATAATATTGATGAAGCAGCTTTAGCCTGGTTTTACTATTTCAGTTAAAATCTACATTATGTAGGTATCAAACTTCATTTACCATCGTTATTAAGAAAATGATTGATAAACAATCCACATACCTATGGATTCAGGACATTTGGGCTTATGCCAAAATGCTCAGCCAGCACCACTGCTGGGATCCCACAAGCAGCAGTGGGGGAGAAATGCTGAATGATTTACTTAGCATGAAAATAACAAGGCCAAACAGCTTTTCACCCCAGTCAGATTTCCTCATTTTGGTGCTCTGGGCCATTTGTTTGCCATTGGCTTCTTTATGTGAGTAATTTATTTTCTATTACTTGTGCTGTTTTGACCATCTATCTCTGGGCATTTATAGTTTCACTTCGAGTTTCTACAGATGGAGCCACATTTCCTTGTCTTTGTCACTATGAGCCCGTCCTGACCCCAATGACCAATTTCTTTCTTCTCAGGCACAGAGATTCAAGAAGGTCCATTGGGAGAATGAGGAAGGTGGGGTAGAAGAGATTCTACATGTCTTGTAATTGGATAGAAGCTATAACTCAGACGTTAAGTACCCAACCCCCAGTAGCCATATCTCATTTGTAACCCATATTGTATCTTCTCTCACCACAACAGCTTGAAGTGTCTCCTGAGTAGAACACTGTGGTGTTGTTTGTAATTGTCTTAAACTGTTATGTAAATCTTTTACTATTGGTCAATTTTTCAAAAGTTTGCTGAATCTTTCCAACTGTATTATAAATGTGAGCGTAAGAACAATGTCTAACACATTTTAATCCTAATCATCCCTAGTCTTTAGTACCAATCACATCTAAGAGTGGTTATTACATCCTTTCTGACTCTAATAAATACATGGATGGAAATGAACTGGCTGATTTTTTAAAGCATCTTTATCTACTGTGCCCTTCAAAGGTACCATGCTACTTGGTGCTTTTGACTTTAAAATTTTTTTCCAGCTTTATTGAGATAAAATTGATATATAATAAAAGATTAATGTTTCCTAGTTCAAGCCAATCAGTATGCTCTCACCACACTACTCTGTTATACTATGTCCATTTGTTTCTCCAAGATGTTGTTCAACACTTGCCTTTTCCCCCAGGTATTCGTAGATTCACTCTACCAGATTCTAATATGCACTGTCACTTTTGGCATGTCAGTAGTCCCATGTGTCACTCTGTAGCAGGTATGGTTGATTACAAGGTTTTTAGTAATTATTCCATGTACGTTTCTGATAATTCCACTTAGGTTTGCTCTGTTTCCTGCTTTATGACATCAGGGCTTTTAGGTCATGTCTCTTATTACATCTCATAGCCCCTCATATACGCTTCACGTGTCACATAATGGATCCCCAAGTTATGTCCACTGATGACAAATTTGCCTAGGGAAATATTCAGCAAAGCTAGGAATAGTGTGTCCCTCACAACTAAGTTTATAGCCTGGGGGAGCTATCACTAAAATACTCCAAGGACTCAAAAAAAAGCACAAAATAACTTTCCCTTCTTCTTGTGGATTGGTAAGACATCTTCCTTCTTGGAATCTACATTAGGAAGGGATTAATCAGATACCTAGACAGAGCTGTGTCTAGACTGGTTATAAAGTTTACAACTGCTGGGTAAATATAAGCCTCTCAACTTCATTACTCCCACAGTAAAACACAACTCAAGGCTTCTGAGCAACCTAATAAAAAAACGGAGAAAATTATAGCCTCAAGAAGTTCTTTTAAAGACAAATCTTGTTTAACAAGATTTAAGTCAAACATTAAGAGAGACTAGGAAAATAACGTTAGAATTTTCCAATTCTATTATTTTGATATGGCAAGAGCTTTTGATTTGGCTTAATTTAAAAAAAAAAACAAAAACATTAGTGCCAAACAGTAATTAAATAATGCCACAATTTTTGAACATCTCAAAGGAGAAAACGCTGTTTCTCCTTATTCATTCATTAGACTACACTAGCAAGACAATACTGCACAATATTTGAGTAATGTTTGGACTCTTGGGCCAAACTGTTCTATTTCAAATCCTACTTCAAATCCTGCTTTACATCCTACTAGCTGTGTGATTCTGGGCAAGGCACTTAATCCTTCTAAGCAACTGGGTCTTTCTCTATAAAATGAGGAAGATAACTATACCTAGGATTTCTGTATTATGTAAGTTAACACATCCCAATTTTTTAAAGTTATTTATTTTGAGAAACAGAGAGCAAGCATGCAAATATGGGGGAACGGTGGGGGGGCAGAGAGAAAGGGGGACAGAGAATCAGAAGCAGGCTCTGTGCTGACAGCAGACAGCCCGATGTGGGGCTCAAACTCCAGAACCATGAGATCATGACCTAAGCTGAAGTCAGACGCTTAACCAACTGAGCTACCTAGGTGCCCCCAATCCCAAAGTGTTTTGAACAGTGCCTGGCACATGGTAAATGCTAAGTGTTAGCTGCTCTCATCACCACCATCATCCTCACTAACTCTATCATCACTCACTATCACTCACCACAGTAACCCCTACACCCACTATGGCAATCCACCACCCAACCATCACACCCCATCATCATCGACTGTGACCACCCACCATCACTCACCACCCCCCACAACCATCACCCACTTCTCATCACTAACCACCATCCACCTCAATCACCCCAAAACCTGCTATGACCACTACTCAACCCTCATATCCCCCATCAATATTACCCCTCACCATCATCCAACATCACCACCTGTCACCACCCACCATTACCCATCATGACCACTCTTATCATCTACCATGATCACCTCTAACACCTTTATCTTTCACTGCTGTGTAGATGCCACAAAAGGGCTGCGAAGTCCTTTCTAATCACCTTTTAGACATAAAAACTTACAGAGGGCTTTGAGACTCCCAAATAATCCATTTATTAGAGTCTTTCCATTTCAAATGCCCTAATACTCTTGTAAGGATCATAAACAACAATGACAACTAACATGACTGCAGGCTTACTATGTTTCTGGCACTGTGCTAAGTTTTCCACAGATTATTTCATTTAAGTCTTATGACAGCTCTGTGAGGTATATACTACTGTTATCTCTACTTAACATACATAAAAAAACCGAGGCTAGGAAAGTTTTAGTAATGTGCCTAAATTTGCAAAGCAGTAAGTGTTTTGCACTATATTTGCTCCTCAGACACTCCATTCTCGGGCCCAAAGTCTTCCATAACACTCAGCTGTTTTTAAGGCACTCTTGCTCCTTCTTTAAGGCTTGAATAAGATTCTAGCTTTTTCTTTCTCATATGTTCCATCTCTCTGTTTTTCATGCTTTCCCCTGTGACAGTCTACTCCCACCGTTTCAACTACAGATCTGCAAGTCTATTCAGTCCCAATCTGGTCATATGAAACTAGCATACATCAGTGTTGGAATGTGGGCAATCTAGATAGGTGCATAGCCGGTGGATTCCTTTACCTTCATAACCTATGTAGACAATCCCTCTAAATGACTCATAAAGCTCTTGATCTTGAAAAGGTGGCCAAGATGAATAAACAAGTCCTGCCTTGATTTGGTTTGTAGTCATATAGTCTACTGAGATAATTTAGGGAGACTTATGAATCCTTAAAATACACTTAAAAAAAATGTCCCTATTACCATAGTACCTCTGAATTAATTCTGGACACGTGGTCCAGAATCAGATAGATTTGGATAGAAAGTGGAAGAGATTATTAGAGGATATGCTGACACTGGCCTCAGAGAAAATGGAATTCAGCAAATGATGGTGAGGAACAGTTAGGGACACTAAAGAGCACTCAGAGAGTGGCAGAAGGCAGGTGATCAAGCATCTGACTGGATGAGACCCAGGGGGAGAAACCAGGACAATGGAAATCATTCAAATATTAAGAGTGGAGTCTAGGAAGACAAGTAGTAGTTCAGGGATGAAGGGAGATAAGAAAAGCACACAGGAAATCAGTGATCACATTATGTCAATATATTCCAAGATAAACTCTTATACCTAGAACACTTGGCGTGATTGCTTATTAGCTGTAATCCCTCTTTGCAATCGTGTAACTAGCCAAGCTGGATTTGTTAGCCTGGAACTCCAAACTTGGAGAAGGGAGAAGGATCACAATTCTGATGTGAATATACGTGAATTGGTATTAGAACACAATCTTGGGAGACAGAGCACATTTTCAAGAAAGTAGCCCACTTAAATTTTACACAAGATTCAGTATATTTTACTTGGGCAGCTAAAGAGGTTTTGTAGACTTGGAATTCATTATAAGTGGGAAGTGACTTGTATGAGAAGAATAGTATTAAGGGTTGCCACAGAAATATTTTTTCTCCTGGGAGTTGAGCTACCTTTTATAGTTACTCAGTTATTTTTAATTTTTATGCATGTATGCATCCATTCATCCAATAGTCTGAGGATCTGAGGGCACACCTGAGGTTAGCTTTGTGAATAAGTGAGATGAAGCTATTAACAATCCCCTGTTTTACTGATAGAAGAGGTACAAAGCAGTGACAAGCTCTAGCCTTTGCCTTTATTTTCTTCCTGGATCTGGTGCTAGAGCTCAACACTGTCCACCAGATGCTGCTCTTGGTCCTTGTCTGGCCCGAGATTGTCCTGTCCCCCACCACCTGTAGAATCTATCCTACTTATAGGTAGGAAGAAATGCAAAGGATCTCTCTTTCCTTGTATGTACTCAAGTTTATGCTATCCTAGGTCTGAAAGGCATGAAAATTTTGGGACTCACTGTTCACAAAGACGGCAAACCTCAGGAAGGACAGGTAGCGTTCCCCTTCGATGGGGTTCCAGCCGACGTCAGGGTACCCTTTGGCTAGAAGCATGGGGCAGCTCTGCAGGCCACAGCCTGCCAAGTAGGTCACCACCTGCCAACAACAGTACAAAAGTAAGTGTCTCAGTTTTTTAGGAGACAGCTGTGAGGCCTACAGAATTCTGGGAACAGAAGGGCTTTCATTTGCCTAGAAGCTAGAGAGAGCCCCAAACTTTTAATAATTCAGTAAGTTTGAAATCAGAACTTCTAGTTCATTGTTTCCAAATAGCCAAGACAGATTGTCACTGTTATGTAGGAATATGCCATGAGCTCAGTTCCCTGGATTTTCCAGTTCTGGCAAGAGGGAACGGACATATTTTAAAAAAAAGTTTTATTTATTTTGAGAGAGAGAGAGAGAGAGAGAGAGAGAGGAGGGGTAGAGAGAGAGGGAGAGAGAGAATCCCAAGCAGGCTCCACGCTCCTGGCACAGAACCCGATGTGGGGCTTGAACCCACAAACTGGGAGATCATGACCTGAGCCAAGATCAAGAGCTGGACACTCAACACACTGAGCCACCCAGGTGCCCCAAGAGGGAACTACTATTTAAACATAGGCCTAACTAGGGGGTCTCTGGGGAGATAATGGGTCCAGGTGGGCCATGTTCATTTGGCCATGGTATTTCAAGATCAAAATATTGAGTCACTGGTTGACTCTGAGTGGGCCCTTGACTAATTGGGGCTCCCTACTCAAGTTCTGCATTAACAACTGTTGTCTCAAGTCACAAGCCAAATGTTAAGGTTGGGGTGGTGAGTGAGGGGCTGTGGCCAGTTAAGACCTGGGATTGGTAGTGTTCTCTTCACTTCCTGGGTCACTGGATATCAGCCCTGCGATCTTGTAGAGTGTTTTATGACTTGCCTACTTTTTAGAAGATGTCAGGCAAGAAAAAGTGCGTAGCAAATAGACCTTTGCTTGAAATGCAGTTGCTATTCTAATTTAGCCTTTATTATTTTATGTGTACAAGGAGAAGGGGAGAATCCACTGGGCTGTAAACTCCTCAGTCAGGAATTTGTATCTTTTTCATTTTATGATTCCCAGGGCTCAGCACAAGCAGATGGTCAATCAATGTTTTTCAAATGAATCATGTATTTGCTGAGGTCATATACTCCAAGTTGTTTTGTAAGAACAATGGATCTAAGTCAAAATTCAGTAAGAAACAATCATCACACCGTTTCCTTCTTAAACCAGTAAGGATACTATTCTGCTTGGAGCTTAGATTTGATTTGGCCTTTAAGATGTGAGAAAAACATCAATAAAGGCAAGAATTCAGCAGTGTTTTCAAGGTTACAGATGCAGGACATTTCACTGTCCGCTGAAATAAGCACCCTTGTGTGTCTGTGTGCGTGCGTGCACGACGTGTGTTGGTGGGGGGGGGGGGCTGTTGCTCAATCTTAAGGGACCTAATTTCTGTTGTGATCAATGGCAAGGAAGAACTGTGGCATTTACCTGTCCTTTCCCCTCTCTCCTAGGAACCACACTTGGGTGATTTCCTGACACGGGTCCCAACAAAGTCTGTGGCCCTGTGCTGAGCCACCGGGACCACCTGAAGAAGCCTTCCCCTCACAGATGTCCCTAGGTCCCCATTTCTTCCCTTTCCCAGCCTCCTGGCCTCTCTTTAGCCCATCTTCCACCTTCCAGGGAGGACTTAGGGTCTTTGTCAAGTGCTGTCATTTCCAAAGCTGAGCTACAGCTGAGGATGGGCACTGAGTCCCCATCAGTGTAAGGTGGCACTGTCCTAGTCTAAGAGAACCATCAGCCACTTTCTTATCCAGGGATCAGTTACCATCTCACCACCTCAAATGTGGAGTTCTTGACTGGTGTCACAATGTATGCAGAGCAGAGTTTGACTAAAGTCTGTCTCACCAGAAGCAGACTGGAAATATTCGTGGCATTTGTGGAACAGCTATCACGCAACGTACTGCTGGGTGGCAGAGCATGAGTCCGGGTGTGTATGGGAGGGGGTGTGTCTTGTCTCTGTTCTCATCAGTTCTTCTTGCTAAAACCAAGATGTGCTTTCTAAAATACAAGCCATTCCTCTGTTTAAAGCCCTCTGATGGTTTCCGTTGCTCTTGGCTCTACAGAGAGGTCCTGTAATATGACAGGTGAGAGCACGGCCTCCGGAGCCAGACCCCTGTGGCTCCTGGCTCCGACACTTACAAACCCCATGACATTGAGCACATCAACTAAACCCCTCTAGGCCTTAGTTTCCTCTCCTATAACTGGGGGCACTAACAAAAAGGCATGTTCTAAGGGTTATGTGAGTTAATTCAGAGTGGGACCTGGCCCACAGTGATCCTATAGGAATATGAACTTCTATGGTAACCATTATGGTAGCATCAAGCCCAATTCCTGTCTCCCCTCACTGTTCACCACTCCCCCCACACACCCCATGATCCGTCACACCTACCTTCCCTATTCCCAAGCATACCATGCTTTCCTCACTGAACCTCACACATTCTTGACACACTTTTCCCGATGGTGAGGCTGCTGGCTTCCTACTCCCACCTCAGCTCATCACTTTCCTGAGTGACCTTACTGATCCCCTGGTCAGGATTAGGAACTCTTCTTCCATGCACTTCCAGACCCACTACTCAACGGATGACCTTTAACTTGTTCCCCTCCCCCCTCACCAGACCAGTCTTCATACTGTAAATCTTGGCAGCCACTCAGTCAAGGAAATAGCCCCGAGATGGAATGGGGAAAAGATGGTAGGTGAATCAGCCTCCAGTTATCACCACCAGTGGGAGCACACTTCACAATCCCAATGTGGGGGCAGCTCAGTTTTGCCTCATTTGTACAAGGTTAGGACATGTGGGTGTTCCTTGTCCATATATGGATTATACAGTTTTCTGTCATGTTTCTTTCTTTAGTGTGTGAACTTAAAAATTCGATGACATAGAACTTTATTAGGATGTAGGTCTCTGGTAGTGTTCCATGTAGACCAATGAGGCTGGGCCTCCACATACAGACAGCACACATATCCAGATATCCATGTCTAAGAAGTTGACTATCCCTGCCCATAGGAGATTCTCTGCTCCTAATTATCATACTGCTGCTGGTTACTCACTTTTTACCACATTTTCATGGAGCATTGAGAGGTTCTGATGGAGACCCAGCCTTTGGTCTGCATTTCCTTGTCCTGGCTGTGCTATAAGGCAGGAGAGGGCAAGCACATTGCCTCCCCAGGGCCAGTTACCTTCTCAAGGTCAGGTTCCTCTAAGCCCAGGGCTAACTCGTTGTTGTCCATCACGGAGGAAGCTGCCACATCCAGAGGGGTAGATCCCCTCATCGAAGGGGAGGCTGAGGAAGGAAGAGAGAAGGAGAGAGAAAAGGGACAGAGGCTGTCCAGTGCTGAGCTGAGGGTGCAGTGCACATTCATGGCCAGGAGAGGGCAGCAAGCACATTAAACTCCCATCACCATTCTGAGGGGACTGCCTGCCCAAGAACAGAATTTGTTATCCCAGTCCCCATACTCATTATTAATTTTGACTATGGATTAAGTCAGAAAATCAGTGCACGTAATTAGCAGGGACCATGTATTTTCAAGTATTTTTCTAACATGATACTTCTTGGAGCTCTGCTGTGGTGATCACTCAAAAGGTAGTGATGTCACTTAACCAACTAATCTCAAATGAGTCGGTCATTTCTAGAGCCACCAACCAGAGTTTGAGAATAGCCTCAAACAGCATTAGCTCATACAGTTACATCAGGTCACCAATGTTGTCTTTGATTTTCCTTTGGTTCTTATGCTAGAACTCAGAAAAACTGTTTTATAAAAGGTTGGGAGTCCGAGGTTGCATCTGATAAATTGGAAACTCCAGCTTTCAGATTTCACATGCATGTATGAGTGGTTTTGTGTCTTTCACAAACTCATTTGGTTTACATCCAGGACAGTGAGTAAGGCATATGCACCGTGTTGCTTTTCTAGTGGTGGTGATGGATTTACACGGTCCACAGTTGCTCTTGGCCAGTCCACCTCAAAGCTTAGGAGAGAGGGATGCAGCCTGCAGTCAGCCCTCCAAGAAGGGGTTGGGTCTCCGACCTTGGTCTCATTAGCACCTCCTTGGTCAGTGGAGTGGGCTGGGGGTGGGGAAGCGGTGTCCCCAGACTATATCTATAATTTCAGGCAGCATTTCATGAGCCGTGGGCCGCCGGTCCCAAGGAAGACAAGGTAAAAACTGTGTGAATATGCCAACACAAATCTGTCACCAGTTCTGGGTGGCAGCAACATCTCTACTTAGGTTGGACAGCAGAGACATGGTATCATTATTTCATTTATTTTTAGATCAGGCAGCTTCCTTCTTCTATTTAAAAATACCTTAGCAGGTATGTCACTTCTTTCGCTTTACCTCCTAAGTGGCCAGGAGGAGTGTCACCTCCAAGCCCAAATGTGGAAGTGACAACATGACATACCTAGGCCAACGCTGCTGTTCTCCAACAGGTAACTTAGATGCTCAAACATGGCCTTCTGATTTTGCCGGCTAATTCGACAGAAGTAACAGAGGAAGCGGCAACAGCTAGCAACCATTTTTGGAAAGGCAATCTGTAGGGAGAAAAAGGAAATGTCAAGGAAAAGAATCTATCATGAGTCCTTTCTGAGAAGTCTGACTTCGAAGAGTCTTAGGGTAGGCCATCCACTGACCCCCACCTGTCAATACGGGTGTATAAGCTATGAACAGTTTGCAAAATGCATTTCGTCCTTGCTTCTAGTTTTTTCTAAGACTTATTCACAGGAGGGACAGAGAGGGGACACACCTGAGAGGAGGCTTCCAAAAATATTGAGAGCTAATTATAGTTCCTGAAGTATCTTCCTTTCAAAGGAAAAAGAGGTCAAACAAGAATCCCAGACACCCTCCGATGTCACATGAAATTGCATGACCCTACATCACACTATTGTTTCCATCCAGGAAGGGAGCAGACAGAACTGTGTTGAGCAGGTCCAGAAAGGGAGAGGAGCGATCATGATGAGAAGGTCCAGAAAGGGAGATGAGCGATCCTGACAAATAATGCCCAGCATTAAATCAAACCTGGGTCCTCTGGATAAAGGCTGGTCCCCCCAGAGTTGTGGGAGCCTGATAAGCATTGCCCTCTCCGAATGTGAGCCCTCCCCAATTGCTTTTTTCTTCCCTAGTTACTTCTGTCCTTGACTACTGCTCTCCTACGGGCTCCCATAGCACTTGTAATCTGATTCATACAATTTAGCACTGAGATGCCATCTTATGTTACTGCTGATTGTACTTGGCTTCTCTCCTTAACAAAGTAATTAGCATCTCTAGAGCCTGGCCACATCTTAGTTTTGATCCAATAATGTTCAATAAATGGTGTCTATGTTTAACCTAGCTCTGGATCCTAGAAAGCCCTTCATTTCCCCTTTTAGAATCATGAGGGTGGGGTGCTCTTACAAGTAAGGGCCCAAAACCTATATGCTACCTGCTTGCTGAGGCATGCTGGCATTTTCTCAGGGCTCTTCTGGAGAGTCTGCTTTTCCAAGGGACCAGAAGGAAGTGAGTGAGAAGGAATGTGAGCTTGGCTTTTGTTCTTCCTTCATACCCCCAACTGTCCATACTGGTGGAACTGCTTTGGGAATCATTCATTCCTAGGACCCTGGCCCTCTGGAATTTCCAACATTTGAAAACATCCCCTGTCTACTGCCTTAGGACCCTATCTAACTCTGAGGACCCCACATAAGCTAGAATAAATGTCCAGGGGGCTCCCCCTGACAGCAGGCTTGTTATGGAGGGCTGGGAAGGAGAGCCGACATCCTCAGGAGCTTGGCACAGAGAGGAAACACACGCACCCCTGAGGGAACACTGCCAGGATTGTTATTAAGATCTTGTTCTCCTTTAGAACAGCATTCTCCTGACACAGCACAAAACATAGCAGGTTTCTAAGTGGAACCCAGAGGAACTCCATGTTGGAAGGAGCAGGGCTGAAGAGTATGTATGGGAAGTAAACTTAGTAGGTGAACAGCCTCGTAGAATGAGTGGGGAAAGCTCTAAGCTTCAGGAGCCAGAGCGCCTACACTGGCTGGATTCCATCCAGCAGCTCTGTCCCATCCCTTCGCTGCCTCCTGGCTTTATGCACATCCCTCCCTCTCCCTGGGAAGAGGAACTGAGACAATGGACACCAGCTATTTGTCTGTGAACAAGTCACCACATGCACCTGCCCAAGTCAAGTTCTGGCCTAAGTTCTCCTGGTAGCATTACCTGAGACTTCTCTGTCCCCAACACGTTCACCATCACCTCCATCACTGTCTCGTGCATGCCAAGGACTCGCATGAGGTTGGGATGCTGGTAGAACACCTTGTTGTTCATAATGTCTCTAGGGTAAAGATTGGATAGTCTTCAGCACTTGCTTCTATCAGTGGTATGAAAATGCAGGCATGAGAAAACACACGTGCACAAACACACTGGGGGTGGAGTGACGCAAGCTGAAAGGTAGTAAGAAGGTACCAGCCAGGTGGAATAGAAGTAGAATGCCTTTTTTTTTTTTTTTTTTTTTTTAGCTGATAGGAGTATATTGTACTCTTTTACTTCCATTAAGTACTTTATTTTGAAACATTTCCTTCTAATGACATTACACAGTTGTCCTTTTGTCTTTTTGCTTGTCATAGCTTCAGAGAGCCTGAATCACTGGATTTCTCTTCCTCCATGTACTCAGTGTCTTTTTTCCCCCTCTCTCATCCTTATATCTATGTCTCTATGGACTTCAGTTTTTTTTAAATATGAAATTTATTGTCCAATTGGTTTCCATATAACACCCAGTGCTCATCCCAACAGATGCCCTCCTCAATACCCATCACCCACCCTCCTCTCCCTTCCACCCCCCATCAACCCTCAGTTTGTTCTCAGTTTTTAAGAGTCTCTTAGGGTTTGGCTCCCTCCCTCTCTAACCTTTTTTTTTTCCTTCCCCTCCCCCATGGGTTTCTGCTAAGTTTCTCAGGATCCACATAAGAGTGAAAACATATGGTATCTGTCTTTCTCTGTATGGCTTATTTCACTTAGCGTAACACTCTCCAGTTCCATCCACGTTGCTACAAAAGGCCAGATTTCATTCTTTCTCATTGCCACGTAGTACTCCATTGTGTCTATAAACCACAATTTCTTTATCCATTCATCAGTTGGATGGACATTTAGGCTCTTTCCATAATTTGGGTATTGTTGAAAGTGCTGCTATAAACATTGGGGTACAAGTGCCCCTATGCCTACCCCCAAAGGCAAGGGAATTAAAAGCAAAAATGAACTACTGGGACCTCATGAAGATAACAAGCTTCTGCACTGCAAAGGAAACAATTAACAAAACTAAAATGCAACCAATGGAATGAGAAAAGTTATTTGCAAATGACATATCGGACAAAGGGCTAGTATCCAAAATCTATAAAGAGCTCACCAAACTCCACACCCGAAAAACAAATAATCCAGTGAAGAAATGAGCAGAAAACATGAATAGACACTTCTCTAAAGAAGACATCCAGATGGCCAACAGGCACATGAAAAGATGCTCAACATCACTCCTCATCAGGAAAATACAAATCAAAACCACACTGAGCTATCACCTCATGCCAGTAAGAGTGGCTAAAATGAACAAAATCAGGAGACTATAGATGCTGGAGAGGATGTAGAGAAACGGGAACCCTCTTGCACTGTTGGTGGGAATGCAAACTGGTGCAGCCACTCTGAAAAACAGTGTGGAGTTTCCTCAAAAAATTAAAAATAGATCTACCCTATGACCCAGCAATAGCACTGCTAGGAATTTACCCAAGGGATACTGGACTTCAGTTTTCTTAATGATAGGGCTGTACCCCTCTCTTAAAGGCAATTGTACGTTAGGTACCCATGACATTTCTGGACCACAGTCTTTAAAAAAAATGAAATTAACAATGAAATATAAAAAGATTTATGTTTTAATCGGTCACTATAAATTCACATAATAATGCTGCAGGCAAATCAAAATACAGAGGCAGCCTGTGATGTGGCTGTGTAATCCCTTACGGGGTGGTTTCCCTCTGCCTGTACCCTTTCCCTTGAGTGTTGCAGCTGTCGAGAGGAGACACCACTAGGTTTTACTTGCTGCTATGTCTACCGCGAGAGTCAGGGGAGAAGCTAATTCTATGGTTTTCTTTTGCCATAAAATTCTCTTCGTTTCTGTTACATGATTCAGCCTTGGAAAGGAATTTGAAGAATGCGTGCATCCCACCCATGCCCCAACCCGGGGATCTTCAAAGTCTCTCTTCTGGGCCCCAGTGATGCTCCTTTAGTTTGCTGGCTCCAGGGTGGTGGAATGGAATATCAGGTTCTTGATTTCAAAAAGATTTTTTTTTAATTTTTTTTAACATTTATTTATTTTTGAGACAGAGAGAGACAGAGCATGAATGGGGGGAGGGTCAGAGAGAGAGGGAGACACAGAATCAGAAGCAGGCTCCAGGTTCTGAGCTGTCAGCACAGAGCCCGACACAGGGCTCGAATTCACGGACTGTGAGATCATGACCTGAGCTGAAGTCGGACACTTAACTGACTGAGCCACCCAGGTGCCCCCTGAACTTTTTTTAATGTTTATTTTTGAAGGGGGGGAGGGGCAGAGAGAGAGGGAGACCCAGCATCTGAAGCAGGCTCCAGGCTCTGAGCTGTCAGCACAGAGCCGGACCTGGGGCTCGAACTCACCAACAGTGCAATCGTGACCTGGGCCGAAGTCAGACACTCAACCGACTGAGCCACCCAGGTGCCCTAATGAGTTCTTGATTTTAATCAAGTAACATCGTGGGCTGGTCAGGTAACTTTTTTGGGCTTTGGTTTTCTCATCCCCAAAATGGAACTACGCCATTGAATTAAATTAAAGGAGATCTTTTTGATGTCTAAAATGCTATCTTTTAGATAGCATAGCTTCTAAGAGCCACGAGCTACTGTTAGGGTGAAAGGTGTCTCGTACAACTGACAAAACTGACTCCCTGGGTCAGTCCCAAGCAAAGGGAGGGATCCACCCGCAATACCTCAGAGGGAAGTCTCAGAAGAATTCCCGTCAAAAGCCCAGCTGCTCAAAACCTTTCTCTCTTGTTGATTTGAACGCTCTCCCTTCCGCTGAATTTTTTTCATTGCCACCCTGGAGTGATTTTCTTCAGACACAAATGAAGTAACTGCCTTTCTCTAAGACTCCTCCCCACTGCTTCTGACAATGTCCCTTCACCTGGGGCACACAGTCAGATCTCTCAGGTTACCAAAGGGGACGGAGACAACGAGAATGGTTTTCCAAGAGAAGTGAGATCGGGATGGCTGGGGTTTTATGCGATTTGATTCCAGAACACCTGCAGAGCAAGGTAAACCAGCTTTTCCTCTTGAAGTTCTCTGGAAAGACTCGCACTGGACTATGAATGACCTACCCCAGCCCATTGATCATGAGCAGCTCCTCTTCCTTGCCCATCCTGACACTGAGGAGGCAGCGGATCTGACCCAGGGCGGCCAACAGGTTGATGGTGTCGCTCACGGAGGCCTGACTGATGGTGTATGTCTTCCGCAGCGCCTGCAGCAGCTCCCCGATGCTGTCGTACTGCCTCCGGAGGAGGTTGAACATCATCCGGACCAACTCCGCATCCTGGATCTGGTCCTCCTGAGCCCAGCGGATCATGGTCTGTGAGATGAGCTCCTTCAAGGTCGCTAGAGGGACAACACAGAGGACCGGTACTGTGACTGTCATGGCTCCGGGAGAGCTGGGTAGCTCAGCCACTCCAGTCAACACTAAGACAACATCAGGGGTCAAGGTTAAAACATTCTTTTTCTAAGGGTGGAACACGGCATGCAGAGAAATGAAATATATCATCAAAAAACATGTATGTGAGCCATACTACAAGAAAAAGGTATCTCCATTTTGAATTCAGGGTGCTAAATATTTTAATTCAATGAAGTTTGAATCGATATTGGAAATAAAAGACTCAGTAAGACACTGTCCTTGTTTTTAGAGTGCTCACAAACCAGCTCTTTACATTTTCATTTTGATTTTATGAAGAACAACTTTTACCTTTATTTTATAATGCAATGTAAGAAATACTACCACGTGCAAGTGCCATGGGACAGAGCTGCGGGAGTGGGGGGCAAAGGCACGAGAAGATGACACTGGTCACTGCGTCTTTAGAGTCAAGTGATATTAAGCATTGGATTTTCTCTACCATGGATACTATTCCCCAAGCACTTTAAATATACCACATACCACAAACTGAATAAACCATGCCGTTGATTCTAGACCTTGAGAAGATATTTTGGCTGACATACACATAGAGCTACGTTAGGAGATGGAAAGAAACAGATGAAGAGCGTTCTGTTATGTCTGAAGACTGCACTCGGATATATGACTATCACCTCCTTGTTGTGACTGTGTTGCCCTGGATCTTTGGCAGGGGGTCAGCTAACAAGGCATCGCGACTACTTTCAGAAGCATCAGGAGAAAGGCCAGTATGGCATTGAGTTTAGAAGCTCACACTGGTTACAAAGAAAAACCACTGGCTTCACAGGTAAAGGAGAAGTCACTGAAGTGGGACTTGAACCAACTGTGGGACCTTCAGAGGTTGAAGTGAGTGGCTCCTGAAAAGTGCTGGCTGGCACTGTGAGGGAGCATAGTCAGCAGGGACATGTAGGGGTACCAGGGTGGCTCCATCAGTTAAGCGTCTGACTCGTCATTTCAGCACAGGTCACAATCCAAAGGTTTGTGAGTTTGAGCCCCGCATCAGGCTCTGTGATGACATCATGGATCCTGTTTGGGATTCTCTCTTCTCCCTCTCTCTTTCTCAAAATAAATAAACTTAAAAAAAGGTAAGAAGGGAGAGGCAGATCTGAGGTGGAGGACAGGACGAAAGAGGGCCTGCCAGAATGGCTAGGAGGGCACTGCTGTCCCCTCCCTGTGTCTCACACACATACACACTTCCAGAAAATGCCATGAGAGGAGTGAGAAATGCTGCTCTGAAATAACAATCGCCTCCAAGTCTGGCTCTGCCTATCACATTCCAGAAAGGTATAGATGGCATCAAGATCCTTCATTTGGACCTGGTGATAAAGGCAGAGCTCAGGGGACCATAAAGGTTACTCGGTCCATCAGTGGAGGCATTGGGAACAAGCTCAGAGGGCTGCCTTTGGTAGCCTGCACCACCTCTAATAGTCAAGGTTCTTACCTCCATGTCATTATATATGGCAGATGTCTGCTCTACATACAGTCTTGGCTCATCGTAAGGATATAAAAATAGAACTTGGTTACCAAAGCTTCACAAGAGATCGAGATGTAAAGGATGAATTTAACTTACTGCTGGGTCTATCAACCCTGTGGGTGTTTCAGGTTCAGACGAGAGACAGGCTGAAAAACTTAAAAAAGGATACCCAGAGCAGAGAGAAGCAAAGTTAAAAGATGTTCCTAAGAGATCTCACTAGGCAGGGATTGCTGACTAATACCTGTTAGGTTAGGTAATATCTCTATCCTCTGGGGAAAAATAAGTTATTTATGGGCCAGGATGGGCTCGTGTCAGGAACTTGTTTCCTTGCTGGTCAAATGTAAGAGGTCCTGTTTCTTCTAGTTAATAGTCACAGTAAAAATCAAAGCATGACAAAACCATAGACACTTCAAGTTTTTCCAGTCCCGTAAGTCTAATTCCTCCTTAAGCCTACATTGTGATCATGGTTTTCTCTCCACTAATAACCAAATTCTCTGCTGGGATAATAATCACAGTCCTTGCCACACACGAAAAGCAGCAACCAGAAATGTTAATCAGCTCAAGGACCATCCTCTTTTCAACAGGGAGGGTTACAGAGTCATAAGGAAACCAAGTAAGTATTAGCTTTCCCTTGACCTGGCTTTCAGATTCATTCAGGATTCTGGTGAGTGCTTAGCCACACACTGATTTAATAATCCAAATCAACGTTTATAGAGAATGGAACATTCACAGCCAAACACCTCTCTAGAGGGCAAATGAGAAAGGAGACAGCCCTTTATTTCAAAGAGTAGAGCAGGAAGCACCCCACGGGTTCTCTGTCCAGGTCAGCCTTCCAGTAAGTATGAGAGAACGGGATAAGCCATTATGTGTGTGTGACCAAGCGGAAGCTTGGTTAAAATACAAAAACAAAACAAAACAAAAAGAGCCAACAAAAAACAACAACAAATAACAAAACAAAACGTGGCCCCAAGACCCTGAAAGAAAAAGCAAGACTCATGGTCATGTTTTGGATGGACAGATGTCATTTAGTGGAAGGCATGACATTGAAGGCCATTCTTGTAGGATGGGGTTTCCAATTATGAGACCGAGGTCCAGGAAGGGAGAGAAAGAGTAACTACAAGAAGAAAGAAAACTTGGGAGAGGTGGCGGGGGAGGAAATATCCCCACAAGAGCCCTGGAAGCATAGCATCTTTGGTGGCCTGACATATGCTAGAGACCCAGCAGCCACCAAGCAAACTTGGCTGAATTGAGGACTTTCTAGTCCTCTGAACACTTTCGGGCCTGAAAAAATGGAGTTGGCACCCCCAGCAGTGATGCTATTGAAAATTCCTCAGATTTTAATTAGCTCCCATGAACTAGCTGCAGAGTAGCATAAATGTACCGGGGTCCAGAGGTTAAAAATAATACACTTTCTAGCATGTGGTAGGCTCTCCATATACAGCTGAAGATTAAAATAACTAATGCATATAACTATGTCTGGCACATACGTGAGCTTAATAAAGGTTAACTATTCTGCTATCGATATCAGACTTTGTAAAAGTGTGGGCCACAGACCCTTAGGGATCCCAAGGCCCTTTAGGTGGTTTGCAAGGCCAGATGGATTTTCATAATAACTCTAAGATGTTTTTTGCCTTTTTCACTGTGTTGACAGCTGCCCTGATGGTGGAGAAGCATGGTGGGTAAAAAGGGGTGGTGCCTTAGCGGGAATCTAGGCAATAGCACCAAACATCAACCTTTACCAACACACCCCCAGAAAGATGCTCAGTTTCACGTAAGAGTGTCCTATAGGAAATATAAAAAATTTATATTTCGTTAATAACAATTTCAATGTACATCTTTCCAACCTCCTGTGGGACAAAAAGGGAAGTATGTGCACAGCACATCCCCAAATGAAAGGTCAGAGGATTTCGTGAGGAGAAGCACTTGTGTGGTGGCTTGAGTTATGAGCTAACCTGGCTGCTCATTTCATGGAATGCTATTTTTAATGAAAAGAACGGCAGACAAACTGGGCTGGCTAATCAGACTTGGGTGAATGACAGACATGTCTTTACAAATGAAGGAAGTAAGCTCATCACTTCAAGGAAAACAACGGATGGTATCTTTTGCCAGTAACATAATCTGAGCTTTCAAGTAAAAACCAGAATTTTAGAAAACGTTTATCTGCACAGTGAGTGTGACAGCTTCCCAGTACTTAAAGGCCTTCTCATTACATCATTAATGTTAACAAATATGATTTCTAAAATATTTTATAATGAAGTATGTCAACATTTGGAAGTTCTGCGTAACTTGGTGAGGCAATAATTTCCCGATGACCAAACCATGATGTTACGAAAACATTCATGGGTAAAAGATCCCTTCAAGATCAAAGACACACCAATGAGTTTTCATATAACCAAGTACAAACATTTCCTTAATGAGGTTGCAGGTTCTACATGGCAGTGAACTTTTGAGAACCTATTACTTGTTGAATTTTGAGGTAGTATCGAAGAAGACTATGTGCAATTATCTGAGAAGGTTATTAAAATACTCTCCCCCTTTCCAGCTATATATCTCTTTGAGGCCAGTTTTCTCCCTATTTTTTTTTTTTTTTAATTTTTTCTTTCAACGTTTATTTATTTTTGGGACAGAGAGAGACAGAGCATGAACGGGGGAGGGGCAGAGAGAGAGGGAGACACAGAATTGGAAACAGGCTCCAGGCTCTGAGCCATCAACCCAGAGCCTGATGCGGGGCTCGAACTCACGGACCGCGAGATCGTGACCTGGCTGAAGTCGGAGGCTTAACCGACTGCACCACCCAGGCACCCCATCTCCCTATTTTTTAACCAGGTATAAGAACCCAGCTCATCTTCTATTATTAATCTTCATTAGAGATTTACAAAAATACAAAACAATGTCACTCTTCTCCTTATTCTTGTTTTGAAAAATTAAATCATTTCTCACAGAAATATATTATTTACATAACATGTAATGGGTTGTTTAAAAACGTTTATTTTGAGAGAGAGAGCACGCACGCATGCACAGGGGAGGGGCAAAGAGAGAGAATCCCAAGTAGGCTCCACGCTATCAGTGCATAGACCAATGTGGGGTTCGAACTCACAAACAGTGACATAATGACCTGAGCTGAAGTCAGCTGCTTAACCCACTGAGCCACCCAGGAGCCTGTAGAGCAAAGCTTTCTGTAGGTAACAGCCTGGATTTCCAGTATTAGTGAGAGTAATGTCATTGCTGAAGGGTCAGCTAATGTGGGGCTAAGAATTAAATGCCTCCCTATCCTACAGCCCATTTCTCTGTGTGTCCAACTGTCCTGGCTACAAGCAGGCCAACCACGACCCTGTGGCCTTGATGTGAAAGCCACCTACCCCGCTCCTTGCTCTGGAGATGACGGATCTTGAACCCAAATTGATATAAAGAGGGAAGCAGCTAGAGCCCTTCAGGCTGGCAGGGAGCCCCTCGGTGATGGAGGAACAACGGCCAGAATCCTTCCTAACTGCCAAGATTCAAATGGTTCCTTAACCCTCATTTATTTCTCAGTATGAGGTGTCTCACTCACCTTATTCCCACATTTCATCTACCTCCAATCCAGAAATATGGATGGCTTCCTAAGCTGTCGCTTTCCCAGTTCAGACCAGAGATATTTGATTACAATCACACAGCCTAATGGAACAGGGCTCCATCGTAACTGGACAGAAAGCTTTGCTTTCTGATCATGGCCATCACCTCAACATAGACCCTTCTGTACAAATCAATGCTTTTCCAACTTTCTGGTCTCAAGACCCCTTTTACACTCTGTAAAAATTATCAAATCCCTCAAAAAACTTTAGTTTATGTGGAATATATCTACCAATGTTACTGAGTTAGAATTTAAAACTGCTGTCAGCATGGAGTCTGCTTCAGATCCTTTCTCCCCACCTCTCTCTACCCTTCCCCTGCTCACTCACTCTCTCTCTCTCTCTCTCTCTCTCTCTCAAAAAAAAAAGAAAAAAAGAAAAAAAAAAAAGCTTTGCTCTGGAGTCACTGGGTACCTGGGCCTCAGGACATGGCTCATTTGCAAGTTCTTGCTGTCCTCATCTTAGCAGTGGAGTTAACTCCAATTGTATCAACTCCTAACAAGCTAACTAATTGAGTAGTGTTTTCTGTTAAGTGCCCAACACTGAGGTAAGTAGTCTGTATGAAACTATTTTGAGACCCAGGGATTACCCGAAGCCTCTTAGTTGGGGAAACTAAATACATGTGTGAGGCATTTAATGAGGAGTAACCAGTAAGATAATGGGTAAAACTGCATTGTCCAAGACATTTAGGAAACCAGACAATTCATAGAAAGCCACAATTTCTCTAGTAATACAAAAACTCAAAAGAAATTAAAGACATGATCAGATCTTCCTCTCTTACTTTTTTCCCCAGTGGGTCCTTCATCTAAAGCTCTTCCCACTTCTTGAAGAGGTCACATTACACAGCGACTAAAGAAGCAGGGAAGAAAGAGTTCTAACATAAAGAGGGCCCCTCCCAGGAATGCATGAAGTGATCTGATAGGAAAGACACCACCCTTGGCTATGGCTATTTTGGAATGCGGTCTTTCAAGAGCTGATCCATACAAGTAGTCCCTGTAGTAAATACTTGTATGTTTTTCTATCAGTGGTGGAATGCCAACAAATTTGGTAGGACCTTCAAACAGCAAAGGGAGTCAATGCTTGAGATATATTTATACCTCTTTCATAACCACAAATATATTAACAGCAGTTGCAACTAAATACTGATTTCATTTCTGTTGCTTTTCTAAGCTCATCTTTGGAAATGCTGGCCTTTAATAACTAAAAAGACATTTCAGTATGCATAAGAAACATGACTCCTGAGGAGCAAAGACTCCAGGAGAAAGGTAAGGGTGAAGTGGGGAAGTTAACTCTACTGTTTGCTATTATGTACGGCCTCATTTTATTCCCTGACACATGCACACGCCCCCAAGTACATGTGCCTCATAACTCTACTCAGAACCCCTACCACAGAGGTGCCTGGGTGGCTCAGTCAGTTAAGCGTCTTTTTTTTTTTAATGTTCATTTATGTTTGAGAGAGAGAGACAGAGCATGAACAGGAGAGGGACAGAGAGGGAGACACAGAATCCGAAGCAGGCTCCGGGCTCTCAGCTGTCAGCCCAGAACCCGATGTGGGGCTCGAACTCACAAACCATGAGATCATGACCTGAGCCAAAGTCAGAACCTTACCTGACTGAGCCACCCAGGTGCCCCTAAATGTCTGACTCTTCATCTCAGATCAGGTCTTGATGTCAGGGTTGTGAGTTGAAGCCCTGTGTTGGACTCTGCACTGGGTGTGAAACCTACTTTAAAAAATAAAAAAAGAACCCCCGCCAGATGTAATAAAGTTGCTTCCACAGTCTTTGCTACAACTCTAGGATTTTTCATTCATGACTTATCTGTTTCAAAAAGGTCTTGCCAAATGCACTAGATGGTTTAGTTTAGGAGGTTTTTTGTTCTTATTTCAGAGAGAGAGAGAGAGCGCGCGAGAGAGCACAAGCACATGAGAGAGAACAAGTGGTAAACAGGGGCAGAGGGAGGGAGGAAGAGAGAGAGGAGAAAGAGAACCTTAAGCAGGCTCCTAACATAGGGCATGATCCCATGACTCTGGGGTCATAATCTGAGCCAAAACGAAGAGTCAGACACTAAACCGACTGAGCCACTGAGACGCCCCAAGCTCATGAGGTTTTTAAACAGCTACAGTGTTCTTTTCAAAAAGAAAAAAAAAAGTGTAACCAAACATTTGTTTCGTGATGAGATGTGAATCCTACAAAACAGAATGTCTTAATGAAGCTAGTCATGTACATATAGTTCCCTTGATAATTATAAATGGCTTCATTTAAGAAATTATTAACATTCTAACTTGCCCCACTTTTGTAATTAGTGTAATTAGGGATAGTCACAGTTAGGCAATTATATCAGATACACCATCTAGAAACTGCATTTTAAATAATTGTTTAGGCTAACTCAAAAGTGAAATATTTCTAAGGTACTGTATTGTTTAGGGGAAACTTGATGCCTGAAAGACACTTTCAAAGAAAAATAGCTACTCTGCTACTTGATTTCTGGACTAGCCAGACATTACTTACAAGAAAAAAGGATTACAAGTGCCCTTAAGTTAGAGCTAGCCTTAGTACATCAGTGCGGAGGCTCAGCTATGATTTATTGTTAGGTTGTTTACTGGTCTCCACTTGTCATTCTGTAACCTACTATTGATCCTCAAACCCCAAGCCTAAGTTCTGTGACACTTACAAGAAGGTTCCCCAGAGTTACCCACTATATTTGGCGAAACGCTTCTCTAAATGATCAAATTACCAGCTTCGCAATTGCAATTCCAATGAGAAAAAGATCATCTACTCTCATGGTACAGGTTTTAAGCTACTGAGGTCTGGAAAGAATTCTTCCTTTTCATCTCTAAATTTAGATCAGTCCAAGTGGCCATCGTGTCCTGAAATACATGATTATCAAAGAGCAGATGTTGGCCACTGGCAAAGCAAATCCCTGAAGCTTACGGATCCCAAACCTAAGCTGGTGTTACATTTCTGTGAGTGTGTTCTTCCGTCTGGGTCAGTTTGGAAGAAAACATCTTCCAATTATGTTGACAAGAGGGAGCAAACACAATTGCACTGTACTTAGTCTCAACTTAGAAAGCAATTTATAATACTCGTGCTTACAATGGGAAAAGAAAAATAATTATGTGCATCTAAATTATGTGCACTTATTTTTAAATTCTAGGTGATTAAAAAGTCAGCTCGTGATATGCTGTAAATGCTCTGGAGGCATTAACAGGTGGTAGATCATTTCCAAGCATAAAGAATGCGTGTATTTTGACCTCTGCTTTCTTCCCCTGTGGTGGGCTGAAGAATGACCTCCCCAAAATGTTCACCTCCTAATTCTCAGAACCTGTGAATATATTACCTTAGATGGCAAAAGGCACTTTGCGTTTGTGATTAAATTAAGGGCCTTGAGATGGGGAGATTATCCTGAATTATTACTCAGGTGGGCTCAGGATAATCACAAGGGTTCTTCTAAGAAGGAGGCAGGAGGGTCAAAGTCCTAGAAGGAGCTGTGATGACAGAAGAGATCGCACTGGTACCATTGCTGGAAAGAGCCACTAGTCAATGCAGGTAGCCTTTGCGATGTGGCAAATTCAAGAAATGGATCTTCTCCTAGAGCATCCAGAAGGAATGCGATACTACTAACCCATTTTAGACTCGTGAACTCCGGAACTGGGTGATAATAAATTCGCATTGTGTGAAGCCATTAAGTTCACGGTAATTCATTGCCGTATATTAGAGAACTAATATACTCCCACTGGTACAAAGTCCTGGTTGAGAATACTTGAAGCTCTCCAGATCAGACTGGAGAGGCTCAGTGACCAAGCTGCTACAGAAGAGCTCATAGAAGCTGGGTCCTGAGAGAGATCCAGTTCTGTTTTTGCTGAGGAAACCAGAGTGACAGGGCTACCGACACCTTGAACTGCCTGGGTCTTGCCCAGAGCTTGCGTCAAACCAGAACAACATTAAATGCAGAAAGCACCAATTGCACAACCGCTATGGCCCATCAGATAATGTACACAGAGTGCAGAGGGCACGTTCCTTAGTTCCTGTAACACAGCTTTGTGGCCTCTACTCTCCCTCTGGACGTCAAGAGCTAGAACCGCCTGCATTCCAGCACCAACCACTGAGTATTGGAAGATGACAGCCATCATGGCATCATGAATATTCCTAACCACATATCAAGAATCCATTTGCTCCTTCCTTTAAAAAAATTTTTTTTAACGTTTATTTTTATTTTTTTTTTTATTTAAAAAAAAATTTTTTTTTCAACGTTTATTTATTTTTGGGACAGAGAGAGACAGAGCATGAACGGGGGAGGGGCAGAGAGAGGGGGAGACACAGAATCGGAAACAGGCTCCAGGCTCTGAGCCATCAGCCCAGAGCCCGACGCGGGGCTCGAACTCACAGACCGCGAGATCGTGACCTGGCTGAAGTCGGACGCTTAACCGACTGCGCCACCCAGGCGCCCCTTAACGTTTATTTTTAAAGAGAGACAGCATGTGAGAGAGGGGCAGAGAGAGAGAGAGAGAGTGGGGGGCAGGCAGAGAGAGAGAGGGAGACACAGAATCTGAAGCAGGCTCTAGGCTCCCAGCTGTCAGCACAGAGCCCGATGTGGGGCTGGAACCCATGAATCGTGAGATCATGACTTGAGCCGAAGTTGGATGCTTAACCGACTGAGCCACCCGGGCGCCCCATCTCCTTCCTTCTTCTTAATAGAACTTGATTTTGCATAGCTATCTGCCTCTCCCTCTTATGGCCCATGAACACTGACCCAATCCCACTCCACAGGTAGGCTCTGCTGACATCCATCATCCAGCACATTTTATTTTCTAGGTCACGCTCAATGGTTCGTAAGCTGGCCCGCGACCAAGTTCTCCGATCAAAGGTAATCTCAGAATCCTTGCTTCCAATACCTGGGCAGGAGAAATGGTCTTGCTTTTCCCTTGGACACTGTGGCACGTGGATATGAGGCCGAGAGTTGCAGCCCCCACCCTGCTGCCAGCCTGAGGGCAGAGCTAGAACAGGAGCAGCCGTGGGAAGAAGGAGCAAAGCCACGGGTTTCACTCAACCCGCTGGCTGGCTCCATCTCTACCTTCCAGGTACACCAGTCCAGGAAGCCTTTTACTGGCTACTCTACCTGAGTTGGATTTTCTGTTCTGTTTTGCTGCAAACATCTGAAATAATAAATGTGGAGACCAAGTTCTTAGGACTCACACTTTGTATATCCGCTTCAGAAGCTGGGAGGCATACCAACCTCTAAGTACTGGAACATTACACCGAGCAGTATTTCACGGAATCCTTATCTCCCTGCCCCCATGAGGTAGGGACATCATTACTCTCATTTTGCAGACAAGAAAATGGAAACATATGGAGGTTTAGAAACTGGCCCAACATCACACTTAGTAAATGACAGAGCTGGGATCCAAACCTCGGCTGCTGGAATCTAAACTAATCTACTTTTCTGGCTGAGAGCTGCTTACTTTCTATAGCTTCACAAAATCCGGAAAAATACCTATCCTTATTACTGCTTTAAATTCATATTATACTGCCTAGATGCTCTTTTAAACAATGATGTGGATTCAGAAATAAATAAAATCATAAAGTTTTGGGTCTTTTTGTAGCTGATGCTGAGCTAGGAAGATTATTCACATTCCCAGAGCTTTGATCTCTTCACCAATAAAATCAAGTTAGCGAAAGAAAGTTCATGCTGAAGGAAGTGAATGGACAGCTGATGTAGTGACAAGAGTGCTGGCTTCTTTGTTCTGGCTCTGGCTGTGTTACCTTGGTCAAGTCACTTTACCTCTCTGCGTCCCTATGCATTTCTACCAAGTCACAGGTGGCTTAATACTCTAGAACTCTATGTTTACCTAACCTGTTGAGCTATTGGAAAGGGTTGTACTAATTAAAATGGCAGATTTTACCGGGTTCACTGGGTTAAAGCAATGAGCACCAAGAATTTTACCCCCACCTTCTAGTGCCCACCTGTCATATCAGGATGTCACCCAGCTTGCTTTTATTAATAGCAAAACTGGAGATCAAAGAAATAAAACAAAATGTTAAAATCCAGCGGTCAGTGACCACAGCAAATGGCCAGGGCTGAGGCATCACCGTATACCATGAATCACTCACATGGGGGAGATGAGCGGTGGCAGCTTGATGGCTCTTTTGACGGCTGTCTTGAATGCTGACAGAGAAAGGACCTTTCCCCCGTCAGGGGTCCAAGAGCACAGTAACACCCTCTTGAGTTAGTGGGTAAGACTGAATATGAAGGTCTCATGCCCTCTGTGCTCTGTGCCCCAGAGCTTCCCTCTGGGCTGAAAGTCTGGTCTGCTTCACAAAGTGGCCAAACACCTACTATTTATTAGCAGCGAAGGTCAGGGAGAAAGTTAAACCCATGGACTCTGAGGAGACTTGGAAAATTCATCACGCTAATTTCTCTGTGCCTTCCCGGGGCCTCCCTGGCCCAGGAGGTACAGTCAGTGCCACTTTTGCTTAGTTTCACTGGAACGAGAATATTACCGGGATCGTGGAGGACAAGATGACGAGGCTTTCTGGAAACCTGAAAGGGAGAAGCCTGTAAAGACAGTCTGGAGCACTGCTCTTGGAGCTGCTCCTTTCTCCATTTACTCATCAGGACACCGCTGCCAGAGACCCAGCGAACGGCGTGTGATGGTCCAAGGCCGGCCCCGGACAACCCGTGAGGGCACCCAGCCTCCCTTCATCCGAGCTCTGTATTTAATTTTTGGATGTGTACACCTGTCTCCTCTATTGGCAGGGGAATAGGGTACAAGTTCAAGCTGCCTGCTAAAACATTCTAGTTCTTATCACAGAAATTATAGCCAATGTTCACTAAGAGCTTCCTGTGCATCAGACCCTGTGCTAAATGCTGTACCTGAGTTATCATTTATTCCTTTTTGGTTAAGGTAGACATTTGATTGATTGATTGATTGATTGATTTGGCATGCATGAGCAGGGGAGGGACAGAGAGGGAGAGGGACAGAGGGAGAGAGAGAACCTCAAGCCTGACACCAGGCTCCATCCCACCACCCCGGGATCATGACCCGAGCTGAAATCAAGAGCCAGACACTCAAAGAACTGAGCCACCCAGGCACCCCGTCATTTATTCCTTACAACCACTGTGTAAGACAAGACAGATGTGGCAGGGACCGAGTTTCCCCCACAGTGAGGGCCATGTTAGCCTGATCCTCACTCTATCCCTTCTTTAGGCAAAGAAGCAGTTCAATTTAAGAAACAAACCTGTAACTAGGGGGTCCGCTGAGGCAGCCATGGCTGGGCGTGCTGCACGGGACGAGCAGCACTGGAGATGGCGCCTCGTGCCTCTATGCACAACTGGTGTGAACCCCACAATCCCCCCAGTCAGGCTGGCCCGGCTGCCCTTGAACGTGGCTCTCAGGGAAGGCTGTGCGTGGATGGCCACATGGCTGATGTATATTTCTGCTGAACCCGTTTCTAAATTTCCCTCCTCAGCGGTTTTCTGCCTTGGCCAGAGCCTCCCATCGGGGAGGGTGGAGACAAGCGTGGAAGCAAAGTGCTGCACCCCCAGGACCGTTTCCCCAGCCAGCCGGACACGCCGTCGGCACCCGAGGCCGCCCCGCCAGCCGCCAGCGCACTGGGCTTGAGCGGTGAAGCTGGCTGCTGCCACTCCATCTCTGCTGCCCCCTGGGGTCTCATCCATCATACGGAGATAATTAGCCTGTTGTTTTTGGAATCAGCCAACCAGCCTCATAATCACTTTCTCAAAAACATTCCAGAGATTAAATGACCAATGACGACGCCGGGGAGAAGAGCACAGAGAACAGCTGTGGCTGCTCATGTGTTTGGGAAGGAAATCCCTGACACGAAGATGGGGCGGAAACCGGACAGCAAAGGGCTCGGGGCCCTGAGGTCTCTGTCTTGACTCTTCTAGAAAAGCAATCGAATCACTTTTATTTCAGTTCCTGTGTGTATTCAGTCTGGAGAATAGACCGAGGATGAGGTGAGCTATAGACCATAGGTCCTCAAGGTCTGTGCTCCCCACCCCTGTCCTGCCACCCCCACGGCCCCGTCCCAGGCACCCCTACACGGTGCTCTGAAAGAGTGTGGGCCCTGGGCATGGAACATGATCCCAGTCTGGGCCAGTTCTAACTTGGTGTAGAAACCTTGTCCAAATTATTTTGCTTCTCTCTCCATTGCCTGACATGCAAAATGGGAACCTGGCTGTCACCGAGCCTAATTGTTTGCTGCAAGGGGTAAATCAGGGGAGCTAACGTGAAGTGTCTACCACAATGCCTTGTGATTATTTTAGGTCTACTCCAGTAATCCAGGAGATTTCTTTATTTTAAGGTCAGCTAATTAACAGCCTTAACTGTGTTTGCACCCTAAATTTTCCTTTACCATTTAATACATGGGTTCCAGGAATTAGGACGGGGACATTGTTGGGGCCATTATCCTACCCACCACACCATCCTTAATTCAAGTCCTTGGAGCTTCTCATCTAGAGCACTGCAATGACATCTCATGGGCTCCATGCCTCCAGTGACCCTGCACTGCAATCCTTTAGATTCCTATCCTGTTAAAGCAGAATTAACTAGTGTGTGATACAGTGCCTGAGAAATGGTAAGTGATTACCATTTTTTAAATTTATTTTTGAGAGAGAGAGAGGGAGCGTGTGCTAGTGAGCACAGAAGCAGGGGAGGGGCAGAGAGAGGGAGAGAGAGAGAATCCCAAGCAGGCTCTATGTTGTAAGCACAGAGCCCGACATGGGGCTTGATCTCACCAACTGTGAGATCATGACCCGAGCTGAAATCAAGAGTCAGATGCTTAACTGACCAGCCATCCAGGCATCCCCAAACGTTTTAATGCCAAATATAGTTAAAATTAAGTGCATACTCTATGCCAGTCACACTTAAAAATACTTTGAATTTTTAACTAATTTAATCTTCATGTCAACTAAGTAAGGTATTAGTGCCATGTCCGTTTTACAGATGAGACAACTGAGGCACAGAGAGGCCATCACATGCTCAGTCTTACCGAGATTGTGTGGCAGAGCAAGAATTTAAGACCAGGTGGCCTAAGTCTAGAGCCCTATGCTCCTAACTACCTCACTACTTTGAGTAAATGAAGAATTTAGTCCTCAAAGACCTTTCATAGCCACTGCCTGATGGGGAGTAAGGGGGGCGCAGGATATTATTATATAAATAATATGGATGGCAACTAGACCCAGGTAACAATGGTTTGAACTTTTATGCCACTACTGTGTGACCCTATAAAGTTGCTTAGGATTAAGCAACTTCGGTTTTAAGAAGATTAAGAAACTTCACTCTTCACTTCACTTTCTTCAATTAGAAAATAGGAATAAAATCATCTACTTCAGCTACTGCCTATTGTGAGAATTACATGAGGTAACAGAGAAGTGCTTCACCCAAGGCTCAGGACACAGCGGGTACCATGTAAATGTTAACCCCTCCCTCCCTGCAAATGGATACAAGTGATAGGTCACACTCTAAGGCTAACTGTAGTTGAGTGATTGGATTTTCCAGCCACTCTGTCCTAACACCACTCTACTACCCTCTACCCCATTCTTTTCCTTTTAGAATTCAACCAATCTCAACTGGTTGCTGCTCCTGGACTATGACCTGAACTTTTCTCGTGGGGACCTTCACTGAAGCTGATCTTTTCATCAACAATGTCTGTCCCTTCTTGGGGCACCTGGGTGGCTCAGTCAGTTAAGCACTAGTCTTCGGCTCAGGTCATGACCTCACGGTTCGTGGGTTCGAGCCCCGTGTCGGGCTCTGTGCTGACAGCTAGCGCCTGGAGCCTGCTTCGGAGTCTGTGTCTCCCACATTCTCTCTGCCCTTTCTTGGTCTACACTCTTGTCTCTCTCTCTCAAAAACAAACAAACATTTAAAAATTCTTTTAAAAAATGTCTGTCCCTTATCTTATCTACTGATCTATGTTCTTTATGGACATTTTCCCAATTCCTCCTCTGGCCACCTCCTGTATTTTATCTGCACTTTTATTCTACCATAGTCACCCTCATGATTACATTGAGTTTCCTGCCCACACCCATTTCCTCCTTTGTTCAGAAGGTCCTCATTTTCATCATCTTTACGAGCCTATGACTAACATATACTGGAGGTCGGAAAGGAAAGATCTGTGACAATGAATTAAATGTGGCACAAAGACCCAGTGAAGAAAACAAACAGGGACACAGACATTCCACGTAAGGCAGAAGGTCATACAGGCCCCGTGAGAAATTCTGTGGAATGGCTGGGGCCGAAGGACGGAGGATGAGGTTGAAAGAAAGACTTCACAGAGGAGGTGTCTGTGCATGTACATCATGGGGAGAGGCTTGTGGGACAGAATCTGAACAGGCTTACAAATATTGCCTGAGTGCCACAGATGCATCTATCACTGAATTATCCCACTTTGCGTATTTGTGCTGGGCTCCAGGACTTATTTTTGTAGTGAACAGGATTTTCCCTTCCTCAGCACTCAGTAAGCTGCAGCATTTAGGCAGGAGAGAATTTCGGTTTGGGTTCTTAGGCTGTTCGGTAATGGGGCAAGAGTGGACACAAGTAGCAGCTTTCTTTGTAGAGAGAAGATAATGGAAAAACCTCCATGCTTCGGGAAGGCATTCAGTGAATGAGAGAGAGAGAGGAACACACCAACTTGGAGCAGGAAAGTGACAGGTGATCTTCATTTTGTTAATTTCAGAATTTAGCAGAAACAGCGGGTTGGTCTCTTCTGGAGGAGTAACTCAGTGGCAACACATTTATATTCAAGAAACCTTGCTTAAACTGTCATGTGTGAGAAGCCCTGGCTCAGAACAGGCAAAAGATTTTCTCGGGAATTTGCTGGATTAGGATATGCCAGAGAAATGTGACTTAGTGTGGCAGGCTGCTACTGTTGGGTCTTTTTTACTTCTTCATTATCATATGATCTTTTAATAAAGATTGTAACAGCTTTCATCAACAATATGGCTTAGAGTTAGTTTAAGCAGATCCTTGGAACTCTGAGCCAGCTAGCAGGATTCTCATGAAGCTCAGGACCCTGTTGATTCCTCTTTTCTAGAAAAAGTGAGGTTTTCCTGCAGGTCAATTGGCCAACACCAACCGCTCATAGAGGAGGAAGTGTACCACCCACCCTGAACCCTCCGAGAGTACAGATCTTTGGCTTGGTCAACTTGGGCATGTTAGAATTCTGATTTCTGTTGGGTCACAAGCATGAGTTACCTCACAAGTGCAGTAAGCCAGATAAAAAGATGATGGCTTTAAAAAGCCATTGGGTATGCCATAGCTATGTCAGAGGCTTCACGGGACAATGGAAAGAGCACGAAACCAGAGCCAGAAAACGTGAAGCAAGCCACGGCTTTACTCAGCTCAGTTACCTTGTGCCAGTGACATTCAGTCACCTGGAAAGTTTTCTGGAACCAGGGAGTGGTGGCAAGAGTAAATGAATGAACAAGTATCCCTTCATTCTTCAGAGTCCTATTTTCATCAACTACACGATAGAAGAGTGAAAAAAAAACACTAGTAATAAACTAATAACATGTGAAGTACTTGAGGAATTGTCAATTCCCTTTCCCATGTTATTCTCTGTAATTTCAGGATTTTATCAAATGTAAGGGTAAGAACAGTCACGTAATAACATAATAACGTGGACAAAGTTACTAATACCGGAAAGTATTTTGACCCTTTTATCACAACTGGCTATGTATTCAGAAACACTGTCTCCAATTTCGGTGGTGTGGCAGTTAAACCATTCCCAAGATTTTCTCCTCATATGTCAGGCCTGTGTGAGAGGCTTTATGTCTCTGGAACATTTGGAAGAGGACCCACATGGTGACACCTAGACACGCTTGACCACCTTCATATCTATTTCTCGAAATCCAGGATAGGACACTTAGGACACAATATGCGAGCCCCTCACAACTCTCCTTCTGGAAGGGAAGCAGCATGAGGAGAAGACGTGAACTCTCACACTGGAGCCAACTTGTTTGCACATTCTATCAGAACAGGCAGAATATGGTCTTCCAGCCTGAGTCCCGAGGTAGCAAACTGTGGAGCCTGGACACCATTCTTAGATTTAGGGAGACTTCACACAGCCAAGTGATTTCATCTGACTGACTCCACTTACCTCACATGAAATGGTCACCTTGTGGGACCCCTAGTGGTGACACATTATATTAGAAGCATCCGCTTCCAAAATAGACTCACAGCAGGTAATATGGGTCAGCTCAGCCTATTTTTAGTTCTGCTTTGGCAGTAACCACAAAGGGAATCTAAACTCATTTTTGTGCTTTTAGAATCCTGCTGGCATGCCCTTATCAAAGTCCCACCCATAGAAATATGGTGATGGAGAGCACTGATTAAGGGTTGGCAGTATGACTGCTTCCAAGTATCCTATACTCTTCTCCAGAGGTTTTAACACTTGTGCTGAAAAAATGGTGAGGATTCTTTCCCTTCAGAGATATTCTGACAAAGATGAAAGGTCAACAGAAAGGGCAATAAGATCTATGAACCCCAAAGTAGAGTTCTCAGACAAACCAATCACAGCTTGACAGTCTATTGCTCTAGTCTATGATTTGAAAGCATGTTTTAAAATGGTTAAGAATAGGGATGCCTGGGTGGCTCAGTCGGTTAAGCATCCAACTCTTGATTTTGGCTCAGGTCATGATCTCATGGTTCATGAGTTTGAGCCCTGGATTGGGCTCTACACTGACAGCACAGAGCCTGCTTGGAATTCTCTCTCTGCACCTCCCCTGTGCTCTCTGTCCCCCTCAAAATAAATAAATAAACTTAAAATGGATAGGAATAGGAACAAGATAAAAGGCAATTATGTTAAACCTCAGAAGTTCCTTCTTTAGACAAATGAAATATTTGCAGAATTTTGGACAGAAGAGCATATTGATTATATATAATACACAGTCTTCTTCTTAAAATGTTAATGGTTTATGGACAGTACACTTCCCTACAAAACAAATTATAATCTTGTTTCAACATGAGTCACAACGGTAGGAGTCACATCTATAAGGCTTAGAGAAATGAATTTGGACAAGGTTTGGGATTGTTGAAAAATGGAAGGTCAAAGTCCTCTAGGATGCTACGTTATGAAAATCATTGCCAAAACTCCAAAAACAACCCCCAAAGCCCACATCCTATTTCCTTTACTCCCCTCATATTATTATTTTTCCTCACTGGGGCAATTTGCAATTCTAAGGAAACACTGCAAATGATTGAAATAACAATGATTGAAGGACGGAGACCATGGAAACCTAAAAGAAAGAAGAACAGAAATCTGTTTATAGGCATTTTTAACCAGACAGACAAGAGCAGAACCAAAGTAACAGATCCCTCAGGTTTCAAAAGGCTCTGAAAGTAAGGTCTTTAAATTAGAAAAGCATAGCTCCAAATACACAGTAACCACCACCAATTATAAAAGAATGCCCAGATGTCTCCTTTGAAGCTTAGACAGTCCACCTCTTACACAGCATTTGTCAGAAAGCCAATTCTCTTCATTATGTCAAAGAAGAGCACTGTGTCAGGAGGACTGAAAGGCATGGTCACTTACTAGGGCATCTCTCTTCCTCCTCTGTTGGCTGTTCCTTTGCAGGCTTGGGAGGGCCTTTGATTTTATACACCAAGGCACGGAGTTTCCCAGCCCAGGATGTGTCTTCCTCCTCCTCTTCTTCCTCCTCCAGGGGAACACCTAGAAAGTCACAGAACAGAGTGAAAATCTTGAACAGTACATAAAAATAACCACCGTAAGATTGAAAGAACATAAATCTCTGCTTCCTACCCTTCTGGAACTTTCTCAAGATGCTATAGGCAGCCTCCCATAATTATTTACCTACAGCATGTCTTTTTGGAAAGTATTTTAAAAAGATAATTCCTTACATACAAAAACACCAAGTAATTTCAAACCCTAAAATCAACTCTTTTTTTTTTTTTGAAGTTTATTTATTTATTTTGAGAGAGAGAGAGAGGGAACAAGCTGGCTCTGTGCTGTCAGCATGGAGACTGATGCAGGGCTTAATCCCATGAACCATTGAGTTTATGACCTGAGTCAAAACCAAGAGTTAGCTGGATGCTTTAATTGACTGAGCTACCCAGGTGCCCCTAAATTTAACTTATTCTAACCTGTACCCTAAAAGGGCTCTAAAGCGTCTAGAAAGAGTTAACATTGAGTCATTTCCTATGAAAATACCACTTATTTCCCATATATTAGTCAATCCATCCATGTACAAGCAGCACAAATGCTGAGAACAATTTAAAATCAGCAGTTACGTATCAAAGGAGGGACTGCAGGCTTACAATTGTTATTTAAAATAGTTATGTATTAAAGTAGGGACTGTGGTTTAGAATTGTTAAGGGCATACATTATCATATTTATATCACTGCAAAAGATAAGAAGCAAAGGAGATCAGAATCTTGGTTCACCCGGGAGCAGAGTCCAACCATCTAAGTAAAGTGGGTGAAGTTTACACAAGTTATCAGTTATTTTCCTTCTTCAGAGACCCTGTTCACTCTCTTCTATTTCAACAAAATTTCTTCTTGGTAGAAGGAGTTTCCACCATATATAGATATGGCATATATGCCAGAATTATTTTCTGTATCTTCTCTGACCCCAGTAGTCCAGGCAGAATCATTTCTTGAGCAGTTAGAAATGTACAGTTAACCCTCGAACAATGCAGGGGTTAGGGGCACCATTCACCCACACAGTAGAAAATCCACATATAACTCTGACCCTCTACAACTTAACTATGAATAGCATACTCCTGATGGGAAGCCTTACTGATAACATAAACAGTCAACTAACACGCATTTTTAAATGCGATATGTATCATATACTGTATTCTTATAATAAATTAAACCAGAGAAAGAAAATATTATTAAGAAAATCATAAGGAAGAGAAAATACACTTCGAGTACTGCACTCTATTTATGGAAACAAAATCCTGCATTACAAATGGACTCACATAGCTCAAACCCCTATTACTCAACAATCAAAAAGAATGAAATCTTGCCATTTGCAACAACGCGGATGGAACTAGAGGGCATTATGCTAAGCAAAATTAGTCAGAGGAAGACAAACATCTTATGACTTCACTCACATGTGGAATTTAAGATACAAAACAGATGAACATAAGGGAAGGGAAGCAAAAATAATATTAAAAAAGGGTCAACCGCACTTTTAAATACAAAACTGTCTTCCCAACCTCCACTAGCTTCTAATGAAGGAATTGTGAACAGACTTGTCTTTGATAAAGCTTTCATCTCAGAAGCTCACCACAGTGAATGAGAAGGTCCTCATGGAAGTCATATAGCTCCTCTCGGATCTCTTCTGGGCAGGGGCAATTCTCTCCCAGTTGAAAGTTAAGAAGCATGTTGATCTTTGAGGGACAAAGAAGAATGGGTAAGTGGTTCTTGGTGTTGGCCAAAGAACTCAGATCCTGCCTTAGACACCTAACGTTCTTTGCAAATTTTATCTACCTCAAACTTTTATGTAAAGATGACCATATTTAAAAGTAGCTTTCACCTTTTCTCTGATTATAATGTTAATTTATTAACTGCACAAAATTTGGAAATACCTAAAGAAAACTTACTGTGATCCCACTACCCAAAGATAACCATATTTAATGATACTTAGTTCATAACTTCCAGGCTTTATGTATATAGATTGAGAGCATGCATACTCTAGATAAACATTTTTGAGGTCAGATTTCCCACTTAACAATTTATCTTGAGCATTTTCTTTTTTTATTGATTGTTAACAGGTACACTGCATTTCATCATAAGATGAATAGCAATTGGTGTAAAATTAATGACCTGTTAAGAAATATTTAAATTGTTTCCATTTTTTTGTTCTTATAAATAAATAAATAAAGTTTTTTGGAATTTCCTTTTAACTAATTTTTGTTCACGTCTCTGATCTTTTTTTTTTTTTTTTTTTTTTTTTAAGGATAAACTCCTGGAAGCAACATGACTGGATCAAAAGGTTTGCACATTTTAATGGCTTTCAATAGGAATTGCCAAATCACCCTCCAGAAGGCTTACAACAATTTGCATTTTAACCAAATTTATTCAAGAGTGTGTATTACTTTGCCATCTCCATTACAGTAATGAGAGTTAACACACTTTCAAATATTTTCCAATTTAATGGGTAAAAAATGTCACATCCCTGTTGCTTTAATTTGCATTTAATTGGTGAGGTTGAATTTTGTTTTTCCACACATAAGAACCATTTTCATTTCAGTATTTTATAAATTTCCCATTCATGTTCTTTCTCCCTTTTTCTTTTGGGTAATTTTCTTTTTAAAAATTAATCAGGAGGCGCCTGGGTGGCTTAGTCCGGTAAGCTGCTGACTTTGGCTCAGATCATGATCTCACGGTTTGTGAGTTCGAGCCCAGCGTTAGGCTCTGTGCTGACAGCTCAGATCCTGGAGCCTGCTTCAGATTCTGTATCTCCCTCTCTCTCTGCCCCTCCCGTGCTCACACTCTATCACTGTCCCTCAAAACTGAATAAACATTAAAAAAATTAATCAGTATTTTGCACATCCCTAGACTATTAACTCTTTGTAACATGTTCTCTAAATATATTTCCCAGGTTTTAGTGAGCTTTTAACTTTACCTACAAAAAAAATTTTTTTTTTGACATGCAGGTTTCAACAGGTAGTTAAACACTCATCTTTTCCTTTAGTTTTGTCTCAGGGAGTCTTAACTGTTTTAATGCCATGGACCACTCTGACAGTCTGTTAAAACCCACCCGATTACTGCTTAAATTAGTATTTTGAATACGTAACATAAAATATAGAAAATTACATACAGAAACCATTATTGAAATTTAGTTATCAAAAACCATAAAAAAGAAATCTGTGATATAGTAACACGTACTTGTTTATTAACCTATTGGACAAAAAGATCTAGTGGCAGTCTCATATCCACTGTGATCTTGAAGTAGTGATGAAGTAAATGATATTTCAAGGTATGATACTCATTGTGACACAGTATGAGAAAATGTGCTATTTCTGTTGTTGCTGGCAAAGTCAGCATTAGTATGTGCTCGGCAGCATTAACATTCAAAGAAATGCTATCAGAGATTAATGAAAAGTTGGTAAGGGTGTGGTCATTCATTTCCTGGTCAGATTCCAGGATGTCTCAATTCTTTCCAAAGACCCATGACCCCAAGGCAGTGAATATTGGGAGGGACTGAAACAATAACTAGGGGTGATGTTCTCCACTTTGCTCGCCTCAGGCAGCGTAACCTGAACACCAGGCAAAGATACTTTCTCCTTCTGTTTAGAATTTCTACATTAAAAAACGTCACCATCTCTTTTATTAAACCACGGAAAAACCGTGTTTAATGTTGGTAGGAAGACGCTTATTTAAAGCTTCCACTGCAAACAGTTTTTTTGGAAGTTGGTGGAAGTGTTGCCTGTAATAAAATAATATCCATAAAATAGGTTAGGAAAGTAATTTTTGTGGTTGTTCCCCAATGTTAAATTATGGTAGTTACATCAACATAGATTGATAGGTTGTTTATGAAATAAAAACAAGATCTGAAGATCTAGTTTCAGAGTCAGACAATTGAATTCTTTGCTGAAAGATCTTGCCATAGGTGGAATACTTGGGAAGCAGTGGCCCACCAGCCGGCAGGTCAGAAAACCAAAAGAGGAGTGGGGCACCTAGGTGGCTCAGTCAGTTTAGTGTCTGACTTTGGCTCAGGTCATGATCTCACTGTTCTGAGTTCGAGCCCCACATTGGGCTCTATGCATACAGGTCAGACCCTGGAGCCTGCTTCAGATTCTGGATCTCCCTCTCTCTCTGCCCCTCCTCTGCTCGCACTCTCTCTCTCAAAAATAAATAAACATTAAAAAAAAAAGTGGAGTGAGCTGAACTTTCTGCTGCACAGGGCATACCCTTTAATGATGCCTTTTCTACCTACCTACTACTTTAAGTTTACTCATTTTGAGAGAGAGGCAGGGAGGGGCAGAAGGGGAGAGGGAGGAGGGGGGAGAGAGAGAGAGAGAGGGAGAGAGAGAGAGAGACAGAGACAGAGAGAGAGACACAGAGACTCTAAGCCCAAGCAGGTTCCATACCGTCAGTGCAAAGCCCAATGTGGGGCTCAAACTCAGGAACCATGAGACCATGACCTGAGCAAAAATCAAGAGTTGGTAGCCTAACCAACTGAGCTACCCAGGTACCCCAATGATGCCCTTTTTAAAGTCAAAGGCTTACTGACTGTGCCTGGCTAATATGCCAATGACCACTGGACTAATCTTAGTTTTACCTACTTTTGTACTTGGTTACATCCCCCAAGTATATGTTTTTTTCATATCTCTGATCCTATATAGATACAAGGCTGAAAACCTTTACTTTCTCCTCAAAGGTTACAGAAGGATGAGATAATCGTATCATTGTTTTGAAAATCTAATTCTTATACATCCAATTTTCCACGTGATTCTGCATTGCTATCCCCTGAAATTGATCTGAATCCTCCTTTGTCCATACTCAATTTGGAATTATTTAGAGAGCTCTATTGGTAGGTTCCTTCTAGAAATGAACATTCTGTGAGGGGTGGTAGGTGGGACAGCTGAATTTGATAGGAATTAGTGTCTTTTCTTTCATTTCATTCCTAGACCAACATCATCAGTATTACCTGGAAACTTGCTAAAAGTAAAAATTACTGGGCCTCACACTAGAGCTACTGAATTAGAAGCCCCAGATCACCAATCTGTTTTATTAAGCCTTTCTGGTGATTCTGATATCCGCTCAAGAATCATTTAGTCTAACACATTAGGGAAGAATTTCTCAAGTTCCATCTGAAACCAGTCTGAAATGATTGCCCGGAGGAGTACTGAGAAGGCTAAAGGAGGAAGTGATAGCAGGCCCTGGGGATAGCAGAAGAGAAGGTAAGGAGGTAGGAGGTGAGGTGGGAGCCAGCATGGCCCTTCCAGGAGCCAGGATAGGATCAGTAGCTGTGTCCATGAGGACAGTGTTAGATAGACAGTGCAGGTCTAGCTGGGTTAAGCAGATGTCTCAGAAAACATACATAAACTCTACTTACTGGGTCACTGGCAGAAGGCAAAAGAACCTTCCAACACTGAAACTAATGATTCCACTTACAGAATGTTTACCATATGACAGTATCCCACTAAGCAATCTAAAAAATTATCTCCCGGGGTCCTCCCTAGAAGGGAGGGAGGGACATACAAACATCCTCATTTTGCAGCTGAAGAAAGGGAGACACAGAAAGGCAACTGCCTAAGGCCACACAGCGAGAGAAGGGGGAGCCAGAAAAGGAGCCATGCATCACATTGTTCTTCCTGCCCATTATTCACAAATAGGAGTCAGCATCTGCCCAATGAATTGGGAAATGTTTGCACAGGTTGCCAGTCCAAAAGCAGCCTGACAACATTTGGAAAGCCTTTAAGAGTAATCCAGGCTCACTGCGCTTCCCTCAGTACGGTATGAATTACCTCCTCCCATCAATTCAAAGGGCCTTCTCAGTTTGCCTCCAGCAAAGCAATGATAAACTTTGCCTAGTCTTTACAAGGCCAGCATCATTCAAGTGAATCTTTTAAAAGCCAAGATATGTGGTTCACTTTTAAGTCAATATAAATATCTATGTTCTACCAAATAGGTTAGGAAAGTAATTGGACCAAGTTGTACCATTAATATCAAATGGTGGTAATTATACCTGACAACAGTTTATGGATAGACTGCTTATTAAATATAGAGAAGATGCAAAGATCTGGTTTCAGAGGCAGAAAGCAAATTTCTTCACTGAAAGATGGTCTGTTTTGAACACTTAGGGAGCTGTGGCCAAGCTGCCTGCAGGATGTACATGGGAACAGGGGGACAAATGCCAACTATGTTCTGCAAGGTGTCCCGCCCCTATCTGCCAGTTACTCACCGGGATTTTGAGTCTTTTCAAAGCAGTCTTCCCATACGGGCAAGGCTGACTGCAAGGTGGGGGTACTGTACAAAAATGAAGACAATCCCTCACAGAAGAGACCTCACTTGCCCAGTCCTGTTTTCCTCGCTTCTGGGGGCTGGGAGGCTTTGTGAGGGTCTTGGACACAGGGTAAGGGGCTTCGGGCACTTAGCCGAGGAAGCCTGTGCACCTGCTCTCGTAAGTCAGGAAACGTCGGCCATGGTCTCTTGATCTCTAATACAAAGGAGTGACTTCTGCAAGGACTGGACAGACATTCTTCTAATGGTGGATCCTTGCTGGTGTGGAAGCTGGGTCGTGACAGGGATCTGGTCTTTGACTCAGTGACAGGGCACCGGTAGGAGCAAGCAAGGGAGGAGAGGAAGCCCCGCCCCGTGGGCACTTCTGGATGGGTTATTTTCCCATCTAAGATGATTGGCAGATACTCCTCACTGCCATTAGCATCACACCAGGCCTGTCTCCTGGCACTGTGCTGGGTCACTGACTGGCCCACATCTCTCACGGGCGCCCCAGGCACATAAAGGTTTCACACACCCTGCTCTGTAAGGTTCAAGTTCACCCCACTGGCATGGAGGCTCAGGAAGAGTTTCTCACCTGCTCCTGGGGGGGTGAGCGGAACTCCCTGGTTTTCCGGGCAGTCAGGGCTGCAGACATGTTCAAGGCCTGCATGAGCTCGTTGTAGCGGAACTTCTGATTTGCCTGGAGCTTAGAGACATAAATGTCGCCAAATGCCACAATGGCCTCCACTCGATGCTGCAGCTCACAGTCACAGAGATAGCTGAGGAGCTCACACATCTGCAACCGAAGCGTATATTTATGCTCATTTAACAACACTTCATAGACATTGGTGAAGCAGCTAGCATCCCCATTTTACAGAGGCTAACACTAAGACTTAGGTGCTCTAAGTGACTTGCCCAATGTCACACAGTGACCACAGAGCCGTTACTTGGATCCAAGTCAGTTTGAACCCAGCCACCAGCCCTTTATCCTAAGGACAGGAGAACAACAGGAAAACGAGCTCACCAAAGACAGAATAAACCTGCCCGTGGAGAGTGAGAACGGCATTCCTAAGAGAATTCTTCCCTGGCTCTAAGCTCCCCATGGAAACCAGCACTCAACTGCACGGGAGAGCTCTGGTTCCTTCCTGACATCTTCTGGCTCCAGATGATGGGAACCAGAGACTTCTGTTCCCCTCTCTTTCTTGTTTGTTTGTTGGCACTGCTTTGTCTGCCACCAGTTCTTTCGGACTGTCACTAGTCCTGATCTTATCACTACTTGCACTTTCACTAATAAGAAAAACAGCAGCCAGAACTTATTGAGCTCTAACCACCCGACTCTGTGTCAGGCACTTGCCAGACCTGCGCCTTCAAACCTCGGTGTGTTCCCGATACTTTCATTCAGGCGTAAGTTCTATGAACCCATCTCCATGTAACCCCTTGCATGACTAAAAGACACTCTCCAGTCCGTCTGGGCAGAGACAATAATGCCCCTGGTGTGCTCTTACCTAGCAGGCTAGTCTCTGGCATATCTGCAGGTGACCTAGCACCCAGAGCACACGCCCGTCACACTTGTGATTACAGTTATCACATCTGATTAGAAGCTGTATGTGCCAATGAAATAGGAAAACTAACTTCAAAGACTAGGGAACATCTGCAAAAGGCAAGTTGTTTTTTAAAAAAAACAATACTCAAAGTTGGGTGTGAGTTAGACAACTACAAAAAATTGGGGGAAAATCATTAAAATCTATAAGTGTTCTGCACTCAGGCTGCTTTCCAATTACCTCTAAATCCACAGTCTATCTTCAAGATAGCCCCAAAACTGGCCATCAGGCACATCACACTGTATGTGACAGGTGTCATTTACGCAAAAGAAAGGACTCTACATGCCAGGCAGGGACTCACATGGAAGAAAAAGTCTCAGCTCCACATCCGAAGAGCACATTTATGTGTTTTTTTTCAACGTTTATTTATTTTTTGGGGGACAGAGAGAGACAGAGCATGAACGGGGGAGGGGCAGAGAGAGAGGGAGACACAGAATCAGAAACAGGCTCCAGGCTCTGAGCCATCAGCCCAGAGCCCGACGCGGGGCTCGAACTCACGGACCGCGAGATCGTGACCTGGCTGAAGTCGGACGCTTAACCGACTGCGCCACCCAGGCGCCCCAAGCACATTTATGTTTTAATAAAAATGTTTAAGGTATCTGTGTAAAATTTGTTATGTATCTCCTCTACATACAACATTTTGATGAACTGACACCTACCACTCCCACCACATTAGGTAAGAGAGCTTCATTTGGAGATTATTCTAACACGGTTTATGACAAAATATATTTCATACCGTATTTTAAAGATAAAAGTGAATATTACGTTTTATTCAATTATCATCCACATTTTACATATTGTGAAGCCAAGGCTTTGGGAGGCTACTGACTTGGCAAGCCTGTAGAGCTGCTACGTGGTCCAGGGATGCCCGAGCCAGGCTGACTTTGTGGAACAGACTGTACTTCTCTGTCCACTTTCATTTCTCTTTTCTCAGTGCCCAGAAGACAACAGTTATCATCTTCAGCGTATCGCTGCTGCCAGCTTCCCTCTGGTAAGACTATGTCTTAGGAAACGTTGCGGCTTCCTAGGTGATGCCAAGGGGGCAGCTCGAAGCGAGCATGCCTCTTCTCGGCTCAGACGGCAGTTTGTTTGCATGCCAGGACAGCACGTCTACACAGGCTTGGTGATCAGTACATGGCAACAAATGAGCCCAAGGGATGAGCATGGCCACCGTATGAACCAGTGTGGTCTTTTCCACGGCCAAAGGCTCTTCCTCCTCCTTTCCCAACAGGGGCTCACAGAGCAGCCATTTAGTCCCAAAGGGTAAGAGGTAAGATGAGGGCCAATCCATCACTAGTTCCGTAAAAACAATTCTAAGGCACGTGCCTTATTGATAAGGGTTAGCACTTTTCTCTTGACTTCGGGAGTACATTTCACGCCAGAGAAAATCATGAGCAGTGAATGCTCTCTATCCGTATTTCCACTACACTCCAGGTTTAGGCCAGCACCCTCAGTCCCAGCCTTAGCTCCAGGCTGCACTGTCACCCTCCCCCCGCACTTTGCAAAGGCAGGATCTTTGCTGCCCTGAGTTACCTGCAGCTTGACGGACTCTGGCAGTCGGGTCTGCAACAAGCCTTTGACTGGAGCCTCCTTGCCGGCCTTTTCTCCGGCCTCCACTGCCTTCTCCTCCACCTGGGTCACTTCCTCCTTCTCTGCTCTGTTCTCCGTCTCCCCACTGTGCTCCCCAAACACAGAGGGATCGATCAGGAGGAGGATCTGCCTGACGTCATCGTCATCAAACACCCCCATGACCAGCAGGGTCCCGATGAGTTTCAGCACAGGCACAAACTGGAACTCTACAGACCCACCGACAGGGTCCCGGATGTGAGCCCCGCTGTGCTGCACTGCCTCCGTCAGCATGCTCAGTGCCTTCGTCTTGAGAATCTCCAAGGGGATCTCAGGGCTCTGCTTCTGGTGCTCCTCACTCGTCACGACAAAGCAAGGGGTGGAGAACCTGAACCCTGGCTTGAGGCACGTTCTCAGGCCCACCCCAGGCAGCCCATGTCTCTTGGACTCATCTGGATACAGGCGGATTTTTCTGGTGGTGCTGGTGATGGGGATGATGTACTCATTCTTCATCATTAGCTTCCTCTCCTTAGCGTTGGCCAGATGGATGCTGATGAGCAGGTCATAGAAACCAGACCGAAGGAGGCCAGGGAGGTACTTGTTGTCAATGGCGTAGAACAGCTGGGAGAGATCCACGTGGCCGCATAGGGCGTAGGCCACGCGGCTGTTTCCCAGGGCGCACACTGCACTGTAGAGTCGCAGTGTGTGGTAATGGAACTGCATCAGGTCCTCCTGCTCACAGAGCTCCAGGACATCCACACACCTGCGGATAGGACAAGCCATCAACCACTCTACGGTTGGAAAAGAATAGGCCAGAGCTCAGCAGAGTTCTTCTCTTTGAATCCCCAGGGATTGCACCCAACTCAATGAGGGCAGAGGGCATAGAAGGATGGAGGAGCCTCTGCCCCCTGCCCTCGTACAGGTTATCATTCCTCTCTCAGTTCTGGTCCTCATCCCAGTTCCTGATAATCCTCCCTAACTCAACGAGTCTCAAAAGTCCGAAAGACTTCAAGACACGGATTCCCAAATATGAAAGTGCTCCTTATTAAGGAAAACCCTCCCAAATGGAAAACTGAAAAACATTCAGGTGTGTGACAGAGGTGACTTGGTCCTCTTATTTGTGGGTAGAAGGGGATCCTCTGCTCCCCAATACAAGAGCCTCAGGCATAGCTGAAGGGGCACCTGGGTGGCTCAGTTCGTTAAGCGTCTGACTTTGGCTCAGGTCATGATCTCACGGTTCATAAGTTTGAGCCCCTCGCTGGGCTCTGTGCTGACAGTTCAGAGCCTGGAGCCTGGTTTGGATTCTGTGTCTCCCTCTCTCTCTGTCCCACACCCGCCTGTGCTCTGTCTCTGTTTTTCAAGAATGAATAAACATTAAAAAAAAAATCAGAAAAAAAAAATGTAGCCGAAGCCCTCTGTCAATCCACCACCCACATCATCTGTATAATCTCCAAATCTACCGTCATCCACAGGGCCTTCCCTCCCCTGAAAACAAACACACCGGCACTCTTGTCCCGAGAGAAAACACTTTCCAATTTGAGTTCAGTTGGCATAATCAATTCACTTTCTCCTTCCTGACTTTAGAAGCCCATTTACAAGTCTGTCTTGCTCCCTCATTTTTGGGGGGGCTCAGGGCACAGCCTCTGATCCTTGCTTAGATTTTCTGTTTTGTCTTGCTCCTCACCACGGATCTGAGGATCCTTTGCAACTGGCGTACTTGGCTGGATTCCTATTTGTTTCCTGCTCCTTCCCTATACCAGCCTGTCTTGCCGCTGTCCATGACCCAGCAGAATACCTAAATGGGAGCTGTGCAGCTATCAAATCCTGCCACCGGCTCCCCCATTACTGTATGTTTTTAGTCCAACAGATCAAGGGGTGATAATAGGCTAACGATAAAATTTCTTTCTTTCTACATATAGAAACTATGCTAGTGTAGATTCAGCTACACAATTCCATTTATTTCTCCCTGCAGTCCTCTGGGCGGTCATGTGTTTTATGTATCATGAGGAAACACAGGTAAGTTATAGGAGTCATTTACCCAAGGCCACAAGGCCAGAAAGTGATAGTGCTGGGATTAAACCCAGGCCATAATCCAGGAGTACTTCTTACCAAGAGGAGCCCAGGAGCCCATTCTTGTTCTCTAGGCAAACTAGGCATGCCTCATTTTCTCCCTTCTTGTCATTAATGACATATATTTCAGGGTCACGTTACAGCTTTTTAATTAAAGGGATGGAAACACTCCTGACTTCGGACACTCAGAGAGAAGGCCCCGTGGCAGGCATATCGTAGTGGATATTCTGCTGTTTCTAAGTGAATAATGTAAGTGAGGAAGGAAAAGAGACACTGAGGTTTTTGGGAAGAGAGCAGGGCCCCTGGCCAAGGGGGATGCTGCTCCTCCCCTTCTCCTGCCTGCCTCCCAGGCCTGCCCCCTCCTCTGTGGGTCCCTCCACTACCTGTTCTCCTCAGGGATGTGGAGTGCCATCATCTGCAGGGGCTCCAGGCACTGCACCACCCAGCCATGGCGCTCGCTCACCCGCTCTGTCTCCACCTTCAGGAAGCTGCTGGGCATGCGGCTCCAGAGCACGGGCTGGATGGTTTGGACGTCCAGCCGAGGTGGACACTGCGGAACTGGGTTCTTCTCTTCACTCTTAAATATGGTCGCCGACAAGGGCATCGCATTCTGGGGCAAGGCAGAAAAGGCATTCAAAGGGAAAGACAGGTGCACTACAGAGATGCTCAGTTGCTGGATAATGCAACATGGCCCACGATAACCAATATGGTATGAACTAAAGAGAGACAAATCAATCCGGAGACCTTTAAGGCTTTGCCAGCCTTAATTAAAACCTTGCATGATGGGTTATATTAACATTAAGTAACTCTTTCAGCACCCAGTACAGGGCCTGGGTGAGAAGGGATTCCCTTGTTTTCTGAGGCTTAGAAAATTTTCCCCTAATGGTCAATGCTGCCTTCTTTTATCATAGCCATTGGATGAGGAGGCTGACCAATACCTTCAGCTTCCCAAGTTCAAACTGAAACAATGAAGTGCTCGTGGGCTGCAGGAAGACTGCTGGAAACACTTTGGTATTGGGCTCCACCTGGAAACCAAAACAAAGGGAGGTTTGCTCAGAATTATAAAATCACAGATGGCTAAGTCATTGGGTGCATTCATCAACACCCTCATTCTAACCCTAGCTGAAACAGGACAACTCCCTGGCAGGTCATTCTCTATTCCTCAGAAATTCTGAGACCTGGTGCTTCTGGGAGTGCAGTCTCACTGCTCTCCACCTTATTCCTGCCCCCCGTGCCCCCTCCCCCCCCACGACTTGGGGCTGAACAATCCCACAGTCTTTCATTTTCTCTCGCTGATAACAGTAGCCAAAATCTTCCTCCAGTACTCAGGACAGTCACACGTGGGGAGCTATTAACATACCACCAAGGGTAATGCCTGCTTTTATTCACAGAACGATGTGATTCCTGGCTCGTGATAGAGCAGGGAGACACCTGGCATACAGGTGGCACCATCATTTGTCACTCCTGCCCTCAGGAAGTCATCACTGAGGGTGGTGCAAGGACTTCAGTGTTATTTCTGAAGGCAAAAAGGACTTTGGGGAGGCAAGCCCAAAGGGCGTCATAGGACAGGGCTTTTCAACCTTGGCACTACTGACCCTTTCCGCTGGGTGGGTAACTCTTTGTTGTAGGGCTGTCCTGTGTGTTGTAGGACAGATAGCAGCAACCCTGGCCTCCACCCAGAAGATGTCAGTACTACTCTCCACCCCCAGCACAGTCACGACAACTAAAAAAGTCTCTGTTGATTGCCAGATGTCCCATGAGGGAAAAACACCCCCAGATGAGAACTGCTGTTTTACAGGCAAGGGCTTCCCTGAGATAACATAAAGAGGCTGCTTCCAGAACCTATCTCCTTTTCTTAGAACCTCTCCTTTTTCTTGGTTCCTCTGGACTTCTCTGTAACCCCCTTCTCACTCTTTATGACTCTAGAGCTCACCTTAAATAGTGTAGGATTCACTGTCTTCCAGCTGCCACTTGGATGAAGTGTGTGAATTTATTTATGACAGTAGGGGCTCCACTTATCATCTGCCCATGTTGATGAGCTTTTTAAAAAATGTTTATTTGTTGAGAGACAGAGAGAGAGAGAGAGAGGGAGAAAGAGAAAATCCCAAGCAGACTCTACTCTCAGCATGGATCAATCCCACGACTGTGAGATCATGACCTGAGTAGAAATCAAGAGTAGGATGGTCAACCGACTGAGCCACCCAGACACCCCTGATGTAGGACTATTGATGAGACTTGGAGACCATGGAAACAGAAAGGTGACTTTAATTCTATCAACTAAAGTCCTTTGCCTTTAAGTAAATTCAGACATTAGGAAATTCTTGCAACTCTCTTGCAGTTAGGGAATGTTGAGTATCCTGGACACACTCTAAGGTGGCCCCCAGGGAGCCACTCTCTCCTACAATCCCCTCCCCAGAACCTATATCTTGTTTCTAACAAATAGAATATAGCAAAAGGGTGTAGAGATTGCTACTCCTTTGATTTGGTTTCGGTAGACTGGAGAGAAGGTTCTCTACCTGGCGTTGGAGAAAGAAGCTACCATGGTGTAACAGAACCTGTGAAAGGCTACATGACAGGAGATTTCAGGGGGGTTCATGGGACTGGGAGTGCCCCTGGATGCAGCCATCAAGAAAGGGACCCTGAAACCTACAAACACAAGCACCTAAATTCTGCCAACAAGGATAGGACGTGCCTTGTCGGCATTGAAGATGGAAGAGGCCACATGAGAAGGAATATGGACACCTCTGGGAAGGAAGGGGAGGGAAGGAGAAAAGAAAGCAAAGAAGAACGGACCTCAGAACCTTGGCCTATAACCACAATGGATCCTGATGACAACCTGAATGAGCTTAGAGTGGATTCCTCCCACAGCCTCCAGACAGAGGCAGCTCAGCCCAGCTCATGCCTTGACTTTGGCCTTGTGAGAACCTGAGAAGAGAACCCAAACTTACAGAACTGGGAAATAATAAATGTATGTGGTTTTAAGCTATTAATTCTGTGGTCACTTGTTAAGAAGCAATTAAAAAACTGAAACAGTGGCTTCGCAGCCAAGTTGGTCACTTTGATAACAAATACTTAGCAAGCACTTACTAGGTGCCAGGTCCTATGTCAAGCACGGGGACAGCAACAGGCATGACAGATGGCCTCTGTCCTCTAGGAGGTGACATTCTGGATGGGGAGCTTCCATTTTTTTTTTTTTTTTTAATTTATTTTTGAGACAGAGAGAGAGACAGAGCATGAGCAGGGGAGGGGCAGAGAGAGAGGAGACACAGAATCCGAAGCGGGCTCCAGGCTCTGAGCTGTCAGCACAGAGCCCGACTTGGGGCTCGAACCCACAGACCGTGAGATCATGACCTGAGCCGAAGTCGGACGCTTAACCGACTGAGCCACCCAGGTGCCCCAAGGGGAGCTTCCATTCTAATGTTAGGAGCAGCGAGCCCAGATTTGAGGCTGCCGTGGAGTGCCATGGACCTTTTTTCTATTTAAGGTACCTTTTATCTCTGGCTGATCTCTTTTATCCTTGCAATAGACGTTTTATTTCTGATCACGTGTGAAGGTCAGGGCATAGGAACTGGCCTGCATTGAAAGCTAACCCCTCTTGTAATTCTGAGTCTTGTAGCTGACTCTGTTCTCAGAGCAGTGTGGCTGGGGTGGCAATAACCGAGTATCTCTTGAACATACATTTTATTTCTCATTTCTCCCATGATTACGTAAATTAAGTGCGGCAGAAAGAGATTTTCAAACTGCACAGCAGTATTTAACGGGAAGGTCTAGAAACATGGTCTGAGAGAATCCTCCTCTCATTATTTTGGTCACTGGTCCTTTCTGAATAGAAAGCCAGTATATAAATATTGCTGCCCTGTTCCTCTTGAGATAATTGAAAAATGAAAATGGCTATGGCTGCAGAATAATAATCATCCCACTGCCGGGAGACCAGATGCATGGCTGGACACGTTGGTGTCTCGCCTGGAATGAAAAAGGGGTTGGCCGGGTGTGAGACACCTGAGGGCTCCTGTGCTGAGCCCTGGCACCATCCCATTCACGACAACATGCCTCTGGGCGGGACGCAGGACTGGGGCCACTGAGCAGGGAAATCAGGATTCGTACGCACGGAGTGGAGGAAGGCATCTCAGGAGGTGGGTCGGTGCCAGCACGCAGGTGGGAGAAGACAACGGACCAGCCCAATGTGACCCACGAACTACTGGGCAAGTCAGGATACCAACAGCCATGGCGTCCCGTTGTCTGTTGTGACATTTCCTCCTGCATTATGGGCTCTTCCCAGAGGCAGGCAAGTCACTGCTGCTGCGAAGGCCATGGGCTGTTTATTTATTTATTTAGGGACCGCCGAAGCCCGCCTAGCCTTCAGAGTTATTAGATGCTTTAGAGCTCTCTGCAGCTCAGGGAGGACCCTTCAGTCAAACTCATTTCAAAAGTTAATGGGAAAAAGCTAATGGATTCTGAAGGATGGCAGTAATGTATATAAGCATTTTCTCAGGGGGCTGGGGGGTGGGGAGTGGAATCATGAGAAAGTACTGGAAGAATAATACGTTACTTTCTGCCTCAAAGCCTGGTTTTGCAAAGGCCTCTTGCTGGAAAGACAGGTCCCTCTGGCTGCCCAGCCAGGCTGTCGAGTGATGTTCTTACTTTTTCCCAGGAGGACAGGGAGGCACACAGACTGGCATGCATTGCAGGAGATGCAGAAGGGGAGGTGGCTGATCCCACCAAACCCAGAAAGGGTTTGGTCCATCCGTTCTTGGTCACCAAACAATTCAGACTTGGGGCTACTCTGTCTCTCCCCGCCAGATGCCATCTCTTCAAGCACAAGGCAGACAAATGGCTGCCAAGAGGCTTTCCAGCCTGGAGGCTATAACATGGGGCTGACTGTGGAATCTGGGGTTTTATCCATTTACACAGTAGTGGGATGCTTTTCATCTGCTGTAGTTAGCTAAGGGTCCTTAAACACTGTGCATGTCACTGTTCTGGTCAGAAACCTTCAAAAGCTCCTCAATTCCTATCAATACCTCCTGGTTTTTCCAAATGAATTTCTCATCAATAACCACAGAGGCCCATACTATGGTGGCCATTGTTCCTCAAGCATACCTTATGCTTCCCTATCTCCATAAGGATATCTCCTGTGCCATTCTTTAAATCAAGGTTTCTCTGAAACGAATATTTCTCTGACCACTCTCAATGGAGGGAAGCTCTTCTCTGAACTCAGAGGACACTCTCTGTCCACACGTCTCTATTCTACCTTGGAGTATCAAATAGTTTTAACAGAGAAATTTAACGCCTGAAGTTAGCCTTTTCCAGATACGCTTTGTAGAACTCCAGACTTCTAGAAAACTACTATATATGTTAAAGTAAAACAAAACAAAACAAGCCAAAAATGTTTTTGGTCACGTAATATGAGAAATGCCTGGTTAGACAGGTTTCTTTCTGAAGTATTTTTTCAAGTTGTCCTGAACAAATGTTCATTGCCAATGTCAGAAGCAGGATATGATATGTGGCATTTCCCAAGCTTACCTGGCCATCAAGGATGAAGATCCTGCTTGAGAGAGATAGGGCTTCTTGTTAATGACAGGTAAATCTACTTGTGTGTAACTGAGGGTTTTCCCCATAGTTCTATCAGAGCTTATAGTCAATGAAGCAGAGAAACACATTACTCATATAAATGCAGTTTTAAAAGATCCTGTAAGGAATTCATAAGGAATGAGAATAGCCTTTTTGCAAAAGGAATACACCTTGGCAAACGAGTCTGTTTTTAGGAGTCTGTATTTTAAGCACAGAAGTTTCCTAAAGCAAGGAGTATCTCTGCTCCCCTTTCAGATTTTGCATCTTACAGAGCACAGGTAACATAAAAGTTGCACAAGAAATGTTCATGGAATAGATGAATACCCTTTTAGAGACCATCACCAAAGAAAATCCTTCTTAGCTTCTAGAAGGATGACCAGGATATCTGATCAACCAATAAAGAACAATACTTTCCCCTATTTTCCCCTCTGTAGAAAACCAAGCCATTTTGTTCTTGTTTCTTTCCCTCGATGCCTTGTGAACCACGTGGGCTCCTCAACCCCATCTGCCGTGGTGGGGATGCTGATGGAGAAGAACAAGGAGCAGAGCCACAAGCATGCAGGCTGGGGATGCTGCTGTCTTGGCCACAGAGCCACCCTTACCTGATAGCAGGTACCGAGCTCTCTCCCATTGGCTGAGAAAGACAACATGCCCATCGCCAGATCCACGAGGCAGCCGATCTCCAGGTCCACATTGCTCCGGCTTGATCTTTGCGAAGTGGCCACAATATCCCCGCCCCAGACCATGTAGCAGTTGCTGCGTTTCACGCTGGAAACCAGAGAGAGAGGAAAAAGCACAGAACCTGGACTGGGGCAGTGTGCAATCAAGGCTCAGGAACGAAATGCCCCAGAAACCTTCCAAAGAAGCTTTCCAGTCAGCACCCAGCAATTTTTTTTTTTCTTAAACACATTCATCCAGCTTCATCCTAATTTTCTCAGACATGACTACTCCATTTAAGGATGTGGCAATCTATCAGAATACTTTGGTCCAGAGAGCACGGTGTTTTGGTAACTGTCTCCCAGCTCAACGTCAATTCACCTTTCTGAAATGGATCATGGGGATGGTAGTATTCCCAACTCAGAGATGGGAGATGGGGGCACAGGGAAGGTGACCACCACGGAAAGATTTATACAGGGATTTGGTATAAGAGGCACAAACAAAACTCTGCAGTGTCAGTGAAAAAGGCTGTAACACACTGGCGCGCATTCCTTAGGATGGCAGACCCAGGCTTGCTTGCAAACTAGGTCACAAGTGGTCTGATGCTCAACTACGTCCTTGACCTACACAACCTGGCCCTACCCTGGAGTTCTGCTCCCTGAACTCTTCACCAACTACCAGCTTGGGTGCCTTTCTTAGCTGGCTGTCTACCTACCCCCACAGTGTAGACTCCATAATAGGTATTTATATTCAAAAGCCAATAGTAATAACCAAAGAAAGGCACTAAGGCTCCAAAGCCTGATTCCTTAATTAAGAGATTTCAAATCCTGGGTAGGCTTTGGAGAAATTAGTGGCAGAGGTGATTCTCAGAGCCCGTCAACGTGGCTGTGGGCAAGAGACAGATGATTTGGTCTCCTTCTACTAAGCCCAGCCCTGATGTACACTGCCTGAGGAATCAGTTGTTTGAAGTACCATAAAGTGCTTTTTCTCAGGCTAAACCAGAGCATGACTCTCTACCTATTGCTTTAATGCAGTCCCTTTAAACACCTAAGGTCAACCTGATTTGACCCTGGAAAGTTAAAGCTTTTTTTTTTTTCAACGTTTATTTATTTTTGGGACAGAGAGAGACAGAGCATGAACGGGGGAGGGGCAGAGAGAGAGGGAGACACAGAATCGGAAACAGGCTCCAGGCTCTGAGCCATCAACCCAGAGCCCGACGCGGGGCTCGAACTCACGGACTGCGAGATCGTGACCTGGCTGAAGTCGGACACTCAACCGACTGCGCCACCCAGGCGCCCCGGAAAGTTAAAGCTTTGATTAGAATTCTCCAAGGTTCTTTCCAGCTCTAGAAGTATTTAATTTCCTCCCCTGAGACCAGAAATCCCCTTTGTCAACATACGCTCACCTCCTCTCCTACTCCCTCTCCTTTGGGGGACCAGTGGGGCCAGTTTCTCAGTGTGAATGCCCCTCAGGCAGAGCCAGTACAAACTGCCCCTTCCAACGAGTGACAGCCATGGCGAGATTTCCATACAGGTTAAACTTCAGCCATGCTATTACTGCCGTTCAGTGATTAGAGTCCCAAGTACATTGATGCCTACTGCAGAAGTCCATTGCTAATGTACTGAAGTGGTGGGAACGTGAAGTGACATGCTTCGGTCATATTTTAAAGGGGCCAAATTTGCAATTCCTCAAAACATCGGACATTGTTCCTGTATTTACTTCTTATTGTGCAAGACAAAAAAGTAAGAATTACTGAGCACCAACTATCTACTGGGTCTTGTTCCAGATGCTAACGAGTCACTTTTCAAAATAAATGTTGTCACTGAGGCTCAGATAAGTGAAGTCATCTGTCTGGTGTGGCATCATCAGCAAACTCGAGTAATAAACCCAGTTGGGATGGACACGTCAGCTTTTTGTTCTTCTGGCTCAAGAGCAAAGTCTTCTGACTTCAGTCAACTGCTTTCAAATGCTTTCCTTACCAACCCAACAAGATGTTGGATGCTGTTTGTAGCGTCTATTCTGGGTCTTGTAATGTATAAAAGACATTTGGTAATAGTAGTAATGTAATGTGTTTATTCAGTCCCTGGGTCAAGACATTGTTTTAGGCATTTTTCCAGGTATTTCCTCATTTAATCCTCCTATCACTCCATGAGACTGAAACTATTATCCTCATTTTATAGGTGAGGAAGTTGAGGCCCTGGAAGGCTAAATGGTCCAGGACATCCTGGAACTCCGTTTAAAACCCAGGCAGTTTGCTTCCAGAGTCTGTGCTCTTAACCACCTACCCACAATGGTCCTGCATGATACAGTGATTATAAGTGACCTTTTTGGTCACCAGTGTTTGATGACCCGGTAGCATCTAAAGAACACTGCCTGCAAAATGTTCCTGACTTGGTAAGGATAAAGGTCAGCTTGCAAAACAACCTATTATATCTCTAAACATGTCTGTTTGGCAAAGACTCTATTAAGTCTCACTTGGGTGGACGTAAGGCATGGTCTCCTGGGTCACCTCTGGGGCACTGCTGGCTGGAGATTCTTTCTCTGGTGGCAATCAACCCTCAACCCTCCTCTCCCCCCTCAATGGACCAGGGGGAAGGCCTGAGTGTACCTAAAACCTGCTTTCCCAAAAGATCTCTACGTAATTGTTCGTGAACTTGCTGTATCTCTTTTATGTTCTTTATGCTTTCAGACACTTCACATTCTTAGGATGAGGAGTTCTGAGTCTATCAGTTGCTATGTGACATGGTGCATCTTTGTATTTCTTCTGAATTGACTTCTTTCAAGCGACCCAGGGGGTTTTCTCTGTCTTGTTCTGATGTTGCCGAAATTGGGGCTTGCCCAGAACGCACAGAAGAGAAGTGTTTGAGAGGGGGCACAGACTCCCAGCTGTCCATTTGTATCTCCTACCCCTGGGTCATTTTTTTTTTTTTAAGTTTATTCATTTATTTTGAGGGAATGAGAGAAAGCAAGCAGGCGAGCATGTGCGAGTGAGGGAAGGGCAGAGAGAGAGAGAAGAGAGAGGGGAGGGAGAGAATCCCATGCAGGTTTTGCACTGCCAGTGCAGATCCCAACACGGGGCTTGAACTCACCAACTATGAAATCGTGACCCAAGCCAGAATCAAGAGTCGGACGCTTAACCGACTGAGCCATGCAGGTGCCTCCATGGGTCACGTTTGATACCATGATGGAATTATCCTCCATTTTCACTAATACACTTCTGCCACAGTACTGCCTATTTAGTGAAGGATTTTAAGCCTGTGCTTCACTTTTCCTTTTTCATAGATACTGGGATGTTTCTTTCTTTTGGGGTGTTGGGTGGAAGGGAAAAGAAGACAGCTGCAGGGAGAGAGTGAGGAGCCTGGTGGCTGACCCTGCCCGCTTGGGAGCCCCCTTACCTTTCGTGGACCCGGCCTCTTTCATCCCCTAGAGTAACAGTCACCGTGCAGTTTTTACTCAGGTCAAACTTCTCGCTGTACAAGTGATAGTCCGGAGTCACCCATCCGACCCAGACGCAGGAGGGGTCCTGTCCAGCGAAGATGCGGATTGCATAGTAGCACTGCTGGGGAGAGACCACAGAGGGGAGTGAGTGGCCCCTGGTGGGGGGGGCCAGACATGATTGAACAAATGCAGGAGCCCACGTGGCCCTCTTTCCTTAAAAGGCACACACCGCTCTAGAGCTGGACTGCCCTACACTCCAGACTTAGGACAGGCTGACTGGAGAATCTGCCTTCCCTATTTTTCCCTTTTGTGTGTGCTTTAGCATGGAGACAAGCGAGCATTTAACCTACCACTTTCTGCCCAGAAGCTGCTGCTGCTGAAATCAGGGGCAGCCGTTCAGAATGGCCAGCACAGAACCCTCACCCTCTTCTGGGCACTGCCCTTGCCCTCAGGAGAGAATAGTTGACAACTTCTGCTACCCTTTCCACTTCCACAGGGACGTCCAAAGTATTTTTTGTGGTTGTTTTGAACGTCTTAAAAAAGATGCTGTAAAAGCAGCAGCTCACATGGTGGCCCAAGGCGCCCTGTGTGGCCATCAGGCTCAATGACAGGCAGTAATGAGAATTACAGCAGTTACTGGCTGGCATCGCTATCTGTAACACTACGCTATGACACTAGCTAAACCACGAGGTAAGTGACTGCTTCATCACGTGCCTTGTGAAATTGAGCACATTTATTCTTAATGAAGTTACTTTTATTTGGAGCCTGTTGTATTTTTTTTTTTTTTGATTAGGAGACAAAAGGGTCAGCCGGTCAAATGGGGGCTTGAATCTCACCGCCAGCAGCTATTAACTGTGTGCCTTGGGCAAGCCATTTGTCCTCTATGTGTTTCAGAGTGCATAATATGGTCCCTCTTGTGGGGATGCCGTGGGAATTAAGCGGGAAGGTGATTCAATGGACACAGCGTAGTACCCTGCACTTCCTGTGACTTCCTGATGATAGTTAACCTACAAGCTTGTGGTTGCAGGATAAGTTTATAGAAGGGATGCCATGGGGGTGCCTGGGTGGCTTAGTCGGCTAAGCATCCAACTTTGGCTCAGGTCATGATCTCACAGTTTGAGTTTGAGCCCCATGTTGGGATCTGTGCTGACAGCTCCGAGCTTGGAGCCTGCTTCACGTTCTGTGTCTCCCTCTCTCTGCCTCTCCCCCACTCACATTCTGTCTCTCTCTCCCCCCAAAAGAAACAAACATTAAAAAAATTTTTTAGAAGAGGTGACATGCATTTCTTGCAAAGAAACATTTTTTGTCAGGTGCTAAAGAAGGATGAGAGAAAGAAAGAAATTAGCAAGTGTTGCTTTCTGACTACTGTCTAGCTATATAGAAAAGAGACCAACATCAGTTTCCATCATCTGGACCATTCCCTGCTCATACTTCTCACTTGATTGCTTTCAACATTATTGCTGGCACTGCTCAGAGACATGGGAGAGTTGATTCACAGAAGTTTACACACAAGAGCAAACAAGAGGATTAAATTAAGGAGCCCCCCCCCCCCCATCATATTCATTTCAATCAGAAAGGCAGTACTGGTCCCTGGTGGCAACTGGGCACAAGTATACCATGATGCCCAATTAGAGCTCCAGGTGGAGCTTCTCCTTTGTACTAAACAACTGTCTTTCTTTTCCCCATTTGAGAAATGTTGGAGTTGTGTTCTGGAAGCATCAAGATGGATATTAAAAGGCACAGTAATTGGCAATTAAGGAGGATCTCTAGACAGATCTTTGCTGTAAGGGGCATATTCCCAGGCACAACAAAGAATCGAATCATGAAAACCATAATTGAGCACATTTACTTACTGTTGTTGTATGAGAGAGTATTTCTTGCATCTGTTTCCTGGGGTGGGGACAGGGGGAGGAGACAATCCATGTTTTAGTTATTCCGCTGTACAGAGAATTCCACAATTCGGACAGGCAATTAATCTACCTTTAATGATGAAGGCAAAGTTAGAAAACTATTTTCTATACACGAGTGATCCCAACTGGTCTTGGGACTTGTGCATTTGTAATCTGCTACCACAAGCCAGGACTGTGACTTGTTACTCTTGTCTCTCAGCCCAGATGGTAAGTGAGAGCTAGGGAGCGGTTGAAGAGACTGAAATAACATAGGCAGGGATACCTCTCAATACCTTGTCCTGTTCTTTCAAGCAGCTGTACTTGTTTAAAGCTGGGTAGATACTGAAACCCTAGAGGCAACCCAGACAAGACAGCTCTAGACAGGCAGACATACATCAATGATTAGAAACAGACATTAAAGGAAAGAAGTACAGCAAGGAACATATATATTCCTTATCAGGAGGGAAGAAGTCTTAGTACTCCTAAATCACATAGCTGCTGGGATGGACACTGGCCACAGTTATACAAAGATGGTAGTATTTGCCTTGAGAAGCTTTTAATTTCACAAAGGCAACAATTGCACCCTCTTATGCACCTTCTATTCCAAAAACATAGGATTTGTAGGCTGCAAGGAGGCTAAGGACCCAGAGGGCTCAGCAAGAGTGCAAACTTTTCCCCTAGATGTGACCCTGTTTAGCTTGACTGGTTCTCTAATTATGCACTGCACAAACACACACATGCATATGTATACACACGTGTGTACACACACATTCTTGTGACTTTACCTAACTGAAAGTGGAGAGAACCCTACCCACGAGTTCCAGTTGTACCCGGGTGAGATGGGGGACACCTGAAGGCTCAGCTGGTTAAGTGGCCAACTCTTGATTTCAGCTCAGGTTATGATTCCATGGCTGTGAGATCGAGCCTCACATTGGGCTCCACACTGACCATGGAGCCTGCTTGGAATTCTCTCTCCCTCTCTCTTTGCTCTCTCTCCTGCCCCTCCTCTCTCACTCTCTCACAAAAATAAATAAGTAAACATTAAAAAAAAAGAGGGTGCCTGGGTGGCTCAGTCGGTTAAGTACCCAATTTTGGCTCAGGTCGTGATCTCATGGTTCGTGAGTTTGAGTCCCGTATAGGGCTCTGTGCTGACAGCTCAGAGCCTGGAGCCTGCTTTGGATTCTGTGTCTCCCTCTCTCTCTGCCCCTCCCCTGTTCATGCCCTGTCTCTGTCTCCTTCAAAAATAAACATTAAAAAAAAAAAAAGAAAGAGAAGAAACAGAAAAATGGAAAGCCAACTTTACAGCACACACGATGAGCACCTCTGAGAGTGGGAGGCCTCGCCCTCACCTTTTCTGGAATGCGTCACTGTCCAAGCAGGGGCTGTGGCTGAAGGAGGAGTGGCATTCGACGGGCATGCTCAGGCGTAGGTAGATCATGTTGGCATTGCTATTCTGTGTGCCGAATGTCTTGTGGGTCACCTTGAGGCATGGAGGGCTGTCCATAGTGCCATCTATCCTCACAACCTGGAAACACCATGGGTCCTTACCTGACACACCTGATGGCCTGACCTTGACCTTGTCCCTCCTTCCTTCATTGATATTTCATATGTCATGGCTTTCTGTGAACTATAAAAGTTGTCACCAGTGATAACCAAACCTTATTCTCACTGTTCCTCCGATCCTGCTCCATACAAAATAACAGATCTGCCTCTGGCTAGAGAAATTAAAGATTTAAAAACACGCTCATTGGGTTTTCTGCAAGATCAAGGGTGGCGAACAGGTATAACAGAGGTGGTGGTATCTGAATGATGCAGCATGGCATCTGCTGGGGATGACCTTTCAGGTCAGGGGTAAGTAGCTCAAGAAGAAGATACTTCCAAAGATTTCCTTTGTCAGTGGGCAAGTGGCTATTTAAGGAAAAAGCAGAAAGCCCAAAGCTTGACAACACACATCACAGCTTCCTTGGAGGGGTTGTCTCCCACCCTGTGCATTTCTCAGCCCTGCCCCAATCACAGCCTAAGGGTTGAAGTGCCTGTAAATACTGGGGAAATTCCCAGGGTGCCTGGATGGCTGAGTCGGTTAAGCGTCTGACTTCAGCGTAGGTCATGATCTTGCAATTTCTGAGTTTGAGCCCCACGTCGGGCTCTGTGCTGACAGCTTGGAGCCTGGAGCCTGCTTCAGATTCTGTGTCTCCCTCTCCCTCTGCTCTTTCCCTGTTCATGCTCTGTCTCTCAAAAATAAATAAATGTTAAAAACATTTTTTTAAGTGACAATAATAATAAAAAAAATACTGGGGAAATTCCCAGCGCTGGGGCACAGCATCTCAAGGGGTGGGGTTGGAGGAGGAATGATCAAAACTGGGTTTTTTAAAATGTGTGATAGGGGAGGGTGCAGAGGAAATAAACTAAGAAATAATAAAAATAACAACAATAATAATAATAATAATAATAATAATAATAATATTTTTCTTATGGTCTAAGCATTCTAGAGAATAGTTCCTATCCTGGGGTGAGTGTGCTTACATATTTTCGTGTGGTTTGTAGATGGTTCTAATAGGGTCTCTAGACTCCATCCGTTTGTCAAACAGGTTCATTAGTTCCGAAAGTTTATGAGCCAGCTTTCTAAGGTGCTGATCATCAGATAAGAATCAGAGAAATCAAAGTCTCTGCTATTTAAGACTATGGGGACAAGTAGAGGACTAAGTGTTGGTGCCTGTTGGGTTTGCATTGGAAGGTCAGGTAGGAGAACTTACCTCCAGGTGGAAGCAAGCCACTGCATCTTGCCTCAATGGAGCTGATCTATCTGACTTTGCATCAGCCCCCTCACCCATCTCCTCACCCCCCATGAAAAAACCACTGTGGGCACAGGCAAATGGAGCCACGTAGATGTTCAAGCAGCACCTTCATCAGGCTCCTTACAATCTCTGGCTCTTCCCTACTCCCTCCTACAAGATGGGGGCATCGTAATCAACTACTACGTGTCGGTCTGAAATGCTGGAAGCAGTTCTGCAGAAACTATCCGGGTCTAAAAGACATTACATTAGGAGCAAGAATTCTGTCTAGGACATATCATCTCGAGTATCAGTAACAAATGCTCCCAGGAAAACAACAATTAAGGTCTTTGGATACTGTATGGGTATTGCCACAGGAATGCAGGAACATCTGGGGGATACACAGTAGCCCAAAGGCTTGGGGACTGATCTGCAAGGATGGATGTGCGAGGTGGGTGCCATTTGTAAGGTGCCACTGAGCTGCCCCGGTGAAGGTGGCCATGATTACAGCCCCGAGCGCCAGCCGAGGAGGTGGCTGGGAGGCCGCCAGGGCATGGACTTAGGTAAGCAGCTGCCTGTTGACACAAGCATTAGCAGGAGCTTAGGGCCTTGGCCCACCTGCCCTGCCGGGGCCAGCCACAATGTGTAACATTACCTCTATGTGCGGATGATCCTTTGGCACGTTGACAAATGTCGGGAGGCGCTTGCTGAACCACATCGCCACGTCTCGGTTCATGTTGACAGCAAAAGGCTCAAAGCCCTCTTGGAGGCCGCACATGGTATAAAACTTGAAGGTACTGGCATCCATCCCAAGATTCATGCGGCCGATCTGAGACAGTCCCAGAGAGCAGATGGGCACAAAGCCTGCAGAATGGTGGGGGAGAGTCTGCTTCAGCCCACGGGACCAGCCCGGGAGCTGTGAGGGAGTCAGACCCTGGCTTCTTCAACAGCTCTGAGTCCCAGTAGGAAGCAAGGGACACCATCCTTGGTCTTTCTTCCTGGCACACAGACGCCAACAACAGGAGGTCACACGGAGTCTGTGGCTGCTCCTGGTGTATGGGGAAGATACCTGAATTTGGTTCAAAATTATTTGGGTGGGGGGAACCATCATTCAGCCTAAATTATTCTTTTTTTTTAAACTTTTTTTAAATATTTATTATTTGACAGAAAGAGAGACAGAGTCAGAGAGCAAGCAGGGGAGGGGCAGAAAGAGAGGGAAACAGAATTGGAAGCAGGCTCCAGGCTCTGAGCTTCTAGCAAAGAGCCAGACACAGGGCTGGAACCCACAGACCACGAAATCATGACCTGAGCTGAAGTCGGCCGCTTAACCGACTGAGCCACACAGCCGCCCCGGCCTAGATTATTCTAAAGGTGTTAATAAATATCAGCTGGAAAAGTAAAACCAGTAAGAGGATAAAATTCGTTACCTATGTTTTAGTTAAAAGTGAGATTAGGCCATGGGAAATTTTAAACACTGCCCCAAACGAAACAACACGAGAAGCCTCAAGAAGGACTTAGTACCCAGGGGTGCCTGGGTGGCTCTGTTGGTCGAGCGTCCGACTTGGGCTCAGGTCATAAGCTCGCAGTTCATGGGTTCGAGCCCTGCATTGGGCTCTGCTCAGAGCCTGGAGCCTGCTTCAGATGCTGTGTCTCCCTCTCTCTCTGCCCCTCCCTGCTCATATGCTGTCTCTCTCTTTCTCTCAGAAAAATAAAAACATTAAAAAAAAATTTTTTTTAAAGGACTTGGTGCAAATAGCCTAACGTCTCAGTGCCTTCCAGTGAAATGAGGAGTTAACAGTTCTTCCCGTTTTGAGTCTGAGAAGTTTTACATGCTAACAAGGACTTTGTTGGTTTACAAAATACTATTTACAAACTGCCATACCCCCAGCCTGCTGTTGTGGCCCCCACCCGAGCAGGAGGTGACACTTCCAGCAGGAGCCATGGGAAGTTCCTTCCTCCCCTCCTATGGCTACGGTCTCTTTCCAAGCTCACTCCTGCATCCCATCATGTTAAAAAACTGCCATGCAGAATATTCCAAAGCAGAGGTTCAAACTGTTTGCTGTTCTTGTTTGTGGGCTATTTATAAATCATAATTGTGGACCAACAAATCAGCAGGGCTGGGAAAGCACTAATTATCCCTAGAGCACTCGGCAAGGGAGGAAGGGCTCTGAGGCCGGTGGCTAACACAGGGACTGGAGCCCCCACAAAGAAAACTGATGTCACTCCTAAGACAGGAGTGTTTATTTCAGGGGAAATTTAAAGGCCAACTTTGGGAGAATTCACATTCCACAATAAGAGGTTTTGTCCATAGACATCAAGGACAAAATTCACTCCTAGAGTCCATGCTTATGTATCATTACCTAAGTCACAAAGTGTCTATGTAGACGAGCCACATATGTGAAAAGTGAATCCTGCACAAGCTAAGAAACTACGAACTCATTTAGGACACTATTTGATACCATTTAATATCATTTCAAATAAAAGAGCTTTAACACAATGCTAGCAGAATAAGGGTGATGTTTATACAGAGAGCCTCTGCTCCAACACACGGAGGACTGAAAATACACCAGTGGCCTGGCCCCTAGGAAGGTAGATGGGCAGGTCAGATAAGCACCCACTCATGCAACCTCCAGAACAGGTTCTATGCTTCTGGCATTTTTGCGACAAGAAACCATCTCCTTTCTGCAGACGGGGATGTTTATAATTAAGGAACCCTCGAAAATCTGCTTCCAGTGTGGAATGAGCATTGCTTATTAGCAACATTTCTTGGGTCCCCACTGAGAGAGAGGGCTCTGGTTTGCACTATGAGAAGATGTAAAGGAAGGAAACTGTCCTGATCCCAAGGTGCGTATACAAACAGGACAAAACTGGACTAGAGAGCAGTGAATGTTCTGCTGTAAAACACCGCTGCTCCCATGACCGCACTTTGGTTTCTGCTAAAGCAGATAACATAACCCAGAAAACCATCACTATAGCGGTCTTGGAGCCATGATCATGAAGCAGCACAGCCCTGAGGTAAGCAGAGAAAGGGCATCTCAAGAAAACCTGTCTTCTCTATTGACTTGAGTGGTGGAACATATGAGCAGTAGTCACACAAGCCTAAGTGGGAAGAAGCAGGGCTGAGTACTTCGGAATAACTCAAGTCACAGGAGTAACTTCCTAGTCACAGACCCACTGGCAACGGGAGATACGTGCAGAAGGAAAACAGGTAATGTTTGCATGAGGCCTTTTCTTCTGTGGGGCTTGGGCTTCTCCCCATTCCTAAGCTACCAGCAAAGCAGAAAGCACTATACTGAGGACAGAACTGAAGACTTGAGGAGCTAATGGACATGACCAAGGTCATGAGAAGGGCAAGTGACAAAACGGGACAAGATCCCACACACTCTGACTCATAGGTCAGCTGCCAGTCAGTGCGCAAGAGAAGGGGGGAATGTTCCAAGGGATGAGTGCCCCAGCTTTAAATAGCAGCCATATCCCAGGGCAGAGTCCCATCCCTCCAGGGCAACAGCCCTCTACACAGGGGACAGCTGAACAGAGCACGAGAGAAGGCATGGCCACAGTGGTCATGGATGTGACAGCAGTGGGGGAAAGACTGTTGGGCACCTTCATGGGACAAAGTGGGCATAGCCACGACAGCTCTGCAAAACAGCAGAAAAGAAGCTAAGTCCAAGGTTTGGGTCAGAAAACAGAAAACCGAGAAAGGACCAAGAGCAAAGATAAATCCTCATAAGGTGCCAGCACTTTCTCCAGGGGAAGAATACTTGATATATTCAGCTGATAACTGAACCCAGTGAATCAGTTCCCTCCACCTGGCTGAGAGGCTCTAGTTGATGATCTTTCCATTCCTGAAAAGTCCTTTTCATGAGGCATTAAAATGTCATGTAACTTTCTAATTCTGCCTGGTAGATAAGGGGGGGACGATGATAAACCACAACAGCTAATGTTTATCAAATACTTTCTAGGTGTTGGGCACTGGGCTTAGCGCTCTGCTGATTCGGCTCACTGTTATGCCCATTTTGCAGAACAGGAAACTGAGGCTTAGCAAACTGGGTAACTTGCTCGAGGTCTGTCACCTGGTAAGCATGCAGAGCCAGCATGTGAAAAAAGCTGCCAGAGAAGCGGTCCAGAGCAAGTAATTGGGACTGAGGCCAGGATGCCTGGCTTTCTAATTCTTATCTATAGTAACTTGCTTTGTGACTTTTTCTTTACTTTTCCTAAGTGTTAAGCAGTTGAGCAGTTTGCCTCTAGATAAAGCAACTGCAGACCCACAACCACCAACCACTGTAGGCTCCTTACACGAAAAGGGCTACCTCTGAAGCGGCCACATGGCTTCCTGGAGTAAATCTGGATAACAAGTTCCATTTGGTAAGGCCACATGGCGTTCGAGTGAGCAACAACTCTCACAAACAAGGGTTTGTACTTTGCACACAACTCGGTTAACCCCTAGCTTCAAATGAGACTGGAGAAGTAAGTGGACAGAAAAATAAAGGGGAAAAGAAATGCCCCTCCACATATGCAGCATCATAGATGCAATGTAGTAACGTTTTTGAGAAGGTCGGAGGAGAAGACTTGCACATGGCCTTATCTCGAACCAGGATATGCATGGAATTCTTGTTCCAGGAGAGGAATGGCCAGAACACAGACATTTACATCCTGCCGAGGACTCCAGGTTCCAGTAAGTTTTGTATCATGAGGCCTCCTGACTAGTTCTGTGATTAAAAAGAGGGAGAGCCAGGGGCACCTGGGTGGCTCAGTCGGATGAGCGTCCGACTTCGGCTCAGGTCATGATCTCATGGTCCGTGAGTTCCAGCCCCGCGTCGGGCTCTGTGCTGATGGCTCAGAGCCTGGAGCCTGTTTCAGATTCTGTGTCTCCCTCTGTCTCTGACCCTCCCCCGTTCATGCTTTGTCTCTCTCTGTCTCAAAAATAAATAAATGTTAAAAGAATTTTTTTTTTAAAAAATAAAAAAATAAAAAAAAAAATAAAAAAAAAAAAGAGGGAGAGCCAGGGGGCCATCTTTCAATTATTCAGGACCTTGGAAAGAAACTGGTTCCCTAGAAAATCTAAACCATGGCCCCGGTGTCAATCCATTTTAAAGCTGTGGAAAGACAACGAGAGCAGCTCACTAACAGTAAAGGAAAAACGAGATCGTGGAAAGAGCTGGTTAGATGAGTGCCCAGGCCCCTCCTGGGTGTTTCTGAGAGTCTCACCACAGATGCGTGTGTTTTACCCATTCGTTTTCATTTCTTGCTAAGCCTCCTGAAGATGGAGTCCAAGGACAGCTCGGAGGTAGTCACGAGACTTGCAGCAAATGCTGCACGTTCCCTGCTCCAACCACTTTCAGAACCATAGCACCCATCTGGAGAGAGAATGGCAGGGGCCCCTTGGCACCAATGTGGCTTGCATGTGGATGGCAGTGACGCCTCCCGCAGGTAGGTTTCATCAGCCACCTACGGAAAGAGCTGCCAGCAGAGCTGGGGGATCTGTTAAATCCTGATGGGCCAATGGCAGGAACAGCCCAGGAGGCTGTCCCTGCAGACACCGAAGCTCTAATGGAGCAGTTTGTCCCTCAGGGGAGTGCCTGGCAGAGAGGCAGCACAGGGGACCGGCAGTAAAGCCTCATTCAGACGCCACATTCTGAGGTCTAACAGGACGTTCAGAATTGTATTTTCTTCTCCTCTAAATGGAATAAAAGAGAAGACTGATCGCAAAGGTTTCACCAGGGAAGCTTCTGAGCTTTCAGATGCTATTAGGTGACAATGCTGAAAGCTGTAATGGTCCAAGGCAGGGATCAGAGTAGGGAACAATGATGAGGACAATTCTAATGAGGCAGATAAGAGTATATCAACTCTTAGGATGCAGAATAGGACAGAGGTAACAATTTATAAATAAGCCAGAGGAAAACAGCCATGAATTAGAATGCTTGTCCCCACTCTTTCGCCAAAGGACTGGAAACTTCCCACCAGCACAACTCTCACTTCGGGAAAGGCCTGAATCAAGGCTGGGATGCTGGTGACCAGAATAGAAGCATATAGGGGATTTTGCTTTATGGAGGGATACCGTGTACAAAATGCTTTGTTTTCAACAGATGCTTTTCCTAACAGCTCCAGGCAAGAATCGCTGCCTCTTTCCCCCTTATGCAGAGAGCAGAGAGATGCTATAAGGGCTATTCTAGGCCTCTGGACTATTATCATCAAAGAATGGCATGGCGACTTCCTTTCAACTGTCCTTCTTCAGACTCCTGAGCCATCACAGAAGTGAAAGAGCCTTCCAATTAACCTTGTCTCTGTGTTATTAAAGTGCAATACAATATTACAGCATAATATGTGAATATGTACAATTCTATTATAAAATAGCTCACTAATAATAGACTTTGTTATTCTGAAGGTCAGATCATGTCCCTGTACACAAAGGGTCCAGGAGGCATTTTTTTCAATACAACACAGATGATCTCTAAAAGCAAAGTTACCCTCAAACATCCCTCTTCTTTCCAGTATTCCTCTGCTGAAAGCCTCCAACAGCTCCCATGCCCCAGAGAGTGAAGTCCAAGGGTGCTTGGCCCAGATTAGACAGCACAAATTTCTTGAATGTAAATACCAAGTCTTGATATTTGAGACTGTCCTCTGTACCTTCTCTATCTTTCCAGTTTCGTCTTTTATAAATTCCATACACCAATCTTCCAAACTTTCCCACCCTTTCCTGAAGTTTCCTGATCCCACACTATTACTCACACTACTCATACACTATTATTATTACTGCAGTTATATTCCCAGAGGGGAACACCCTGGCTCCTTTGAGGTGGGCATCTGTCATATTCTTTATTTAACATCCAGTTTTAATACTGCATTTATGGAATTGCCATCTGTATTAGACATCGTTTGCCATTTCTAACCTACTGCCTTGAATTATTATCTTTTCAGAGTTATGTGTTATTTATTGTTACAACTAGAAAATGAGCCCCTTAACACTGCTATGGCTTGCATTTTTATATATTTTGGACCACTGCTTTTCATGGTTTCATTTGTATGCAAACCACTGGGGTCTGTTGCCACCAGTTTCTGGTCCACTAGGTCTGGTATGGGGCTTGAGATCCTGCATATCTAACAAGTGGGCCACACTTTGAGTGGCAAGGCTTTGAACTTCACGTCTAACTGCACAACACACAAGGTTCTCATCCCTTCCTTATGTGGAGCCAAAGCCTCATAGGTAAGTAAACTCCCCTAGTTCCTACACAGTAGAGCCAGGACAAGTTTCCTCATCCTTGGACTCTGTCTACCTTAGTGAGCTACTTTCCTAGGGGATGAGTCTCAATCTTCTGGTTCTTCCTTTTCCTCCTGGCCTCAAGAAGAGAGCACTGCATGTACTGGGTACCAGGCAGGTGTCTGTTTTCTAAGAACCATGTCAGAAGGCGGATCTTCTACGCTGCCCTCAGGTCCACGTCCCCATTTCCTCTGCTTTGCCTCTGAACCAGCACAGAAACATTTCTTTCTGCTGGTGACCTCTTTCCCAAATGTCTCCAAAACCACGAATCTTTAAGGCCTTGATTTTAAACCTTTTTGGCAGGCATTCAAATGTGACCCCACCTGGCTTTAGTCATCCTGTCTTTCTAGGAAAATACACTCAATTGCAAGCTTCCTGTTTCCCTAAATACGTGGCTCTTAGAAAAATCTTTGAAGTTCTCTTAGAGTACAGTTATGTACAGAAAAGAGGTGTCCGTAAAAATCATGAAAGTGACTTATAGAAACTCTGTTAGTGGAGATTTGTTTAAAAAAAACTCTTAGTAGAGATTGTTAAAAACTCTGCAAGTAGAGAATATTTATTTATTATATATATACAGTGACACGTATTTCTGCTTCTCTCACCTATGTAGTTCTATTCTTTTTAGCTTTCTTGGTGAAAAGGTTTCTTTTTGTATAGTGTTGGAAATTTAGAACCAGCCGGAGCCCTCATCATTTAGAGAGAGGGAGATGAAGTTTAAGTCCACCCCAGATGTCCTAAGTGGAGAGCAGCAGAGACAGGAGGAGAGTGGCCTCCCACCTTCTCGACTACTCCGCCTCATCCCCATCTGTCATGAAGATGGCAGTGACACAGCGCCAAGCATAGGGATGTACGTACAGCGGGCACTAAGTCACTGCTGTAGAATTTTATATCCAGGAAGGATGTTGGAACTTCTTACCGTCTATTTGTCTGGTATAGACGAAGACAGCGAAGCCCAGAGACGTCAAGCCGAGACTCTCTGGGAGCCACAGCTTGTTAGGAGCGAGTCAGCTGACTCAGAGTCCAGTGCTCCTTCTCCTATATGCAGCCAACGTTTGCATATAACGTAGTGAAACAGACAGGAAGTAAGCGCCAATTGCTCCTTTATGTAGCTGGAAGCGCCGTTCTGACTGACGTCTGTCTATTCAGGGCCTTTAATAAGTGCAACTGTGCTTCGGTTTCAGAGCATGTTTGAATTTCAAAATAAATTATATTTCATTCAAGGGAACAGCTACGCCCAACTTTTGTGTTTCAATGGTTCTCATCAAAGCATCAAGTTCAATTACACAAACATGCAGACTGACATTTCAAATCAGAATGAAAGGACAATTCTTTAATTCACTGTGTTTTCTATTCTGCCAGGGACATGAGTCCACACGCAATTAGCATTTCGTTTGTAATGCTGGGAAACTTTAACATGCCATGCCGCAGGACAGGGAATCACAGGAGAGCTTCTTAATTTATCTGGAAGTTCCGAACTGATATTTATACCAACTATTGCCATGCTCTTGACTCTTCAAAAATGAAAGTAAATGGGTTAGTCTTCACCACCAGGGTTTTAAATATGTAAAGAATGGCCCACCCTAAATAAGGAGGCAGATGAGCTCACCCAGCTCTCCCTGGATTTTCCCTGAACTCATGGAGCTGGAACGGGGATGGGGGGGGAGATGGTAGACTTACCATTCTCAATCTCATAATCAGCGAAGGCAAGTTCAGAGCCTTTGTTGGTAATCAGCAGCTCCCCATTCAGTGTGAAGATCATTGAAGCATCATCAAGGTTAATCATACATCCAACCACATCTCCTGGCTGCCACGTACGTCCAAAATACCCACTGCCTTGATGCCAACGCTGGCCCTAGGAAATAAGACTCCAGAGCTTAGAGAACTGGAGGTCCTAAAAGCCCCCGTGCAGCTCAAGAAATGCCTCCATGAGCAATTTCTCCTAACTGGTGGTACCTGGTCTCTACAAAGTACTCACCTCTCTACCAGGGACAACTCATGGGGAGGAGTGATCTGTCTTACAAATAAATGAAACCGAGTTACATAGGCTCATCAGAAAAGGTAGCCAGAGTCTCCCAACACCCAATCAGCTATGACAGCAAACAGAACTCTCTCAAGGACAAAGTGGTAAGATTTCCTCACATACTAGCTGCGGTGTGTTCTGGGAACCTCCTTCAGAATGGAGGCAATGGGCTCAAGTTCAAGGGCAGGTATGGAAGTTACAGAAAGGAACTTGGGCGTATAGTCTTCCCCTATACCAGAGCAAAAAGCAAAGTGACGATCACTAGGTAATGATCACTCAATGACCTAAATTAGCCAGTGACAGTGGTGACTCACTTTGAAGCCAGAGATTCAGACACTCAGAACTTCCAATTGCTAAGGAAATGTTTGGAGAAGAAAAACTCTGGGGACATGTGGACACGACCCAGACTCACCCTGCTGCCTTCAAACACAAAGGCTTGATCATCGGCTCCCAGCTCAACGTCGGGCCGACAGCCCGGCCTGGCCCAGCCAACGCGCATGTCTCCTCCGGTCACCACCTCAAACTCAAAATACCACTTTCCAGATCTCACTGCGTAAGACCGCTCTACCCGGAAAAATCGAATTTTATCTATGCTGACTTTCTCCACAGCTGGGTCAGCTATTGTGAGAAGGAAAGGAGTAGAGGGGACAGGAAGTAAAGAGAGAACACAGGCCTTTAATAATTAGGTAGCATTCCTTACAGGAATTGCACAACAACAAAGACTGACAGACCTCCTGCTACCCAACATGGCATTTTGTTCATAATACAATCATCACCATGATCATCATATACTAATCAGAATACAAGGTACATTCACTGAGTGACTACTTTCTGGTAGATCCTTTAGAAACGATATCCAGCAACAATTCTATGAGGTCAGTTAATACGCTCTTCATTCCACAGATGAAAAACTGAGGCTTAGAAAGGTTTACTTGTTCAAAGTCACAGAGCCAATAAATGGAGGAAAGTAAGGATATGAACCCAGGTCTGTCTTACTCCAAACCCATCCTCTTCATTACTTATAATAGTGACCTAATTTGCCTCTAGTCCCTCATTGGGTTTGGGATCCCAATGACATGTTCATCAGTTGTGGGCTGGTGATTTTAATGAGTTGTAGAAGTCAATTTAGAGATGAGATGACCTGGCCCAAAAGTAAGCTGAGAGTCACATGTTTGGTAAATAAGAGAAATAAAGATTTCTCGGTTTTGTGACTAAATATCCCCAAAAGCTCAGCTACGCTGGAGGATCGCTTATTCCCTCTGGGACTGGGTCACAGAAGTGCTCACCATACAAACTCATCACACAGTTTAAACATGATTCTTTCTCCTTCCTCCTCCCCTCTCTTGTTAAAATACACCATTCTGTTTAGTGCTCTTTGGTACCAATATCATTTCTAAGAGTACATGTTAGACTTGTTCAAAGTCAGCCTTTTTGCAGAAGTAACATTTTAGTCGTCTGGGACCAGAATGAACAATCTCAACTCGTTACCTAGTTCTTGGTCTGACGGCTCAATGTTATAGCCATAACCAACAAATGTGCGAACAGCTTCACGAAGGCTGTCCCTATTGGACTTCTTCGTACGCTCATCCAGTAATGCGTATGGCACCAGCCGGGGATTTCTTTTGTTCTTCAAATCCTACATGAAGCCAGACAAAAGAGGTTCTGAGAAAATACATTTTGTCTTTACCAAGAGCTTGTCCACCTTACATGTTCTGAGCCACCATCCCGGCTTCCTCATATCCGTCCACCAGCACTCCCCCCAGCACCTTGATATTTAGCAATATACTCATTTACTACTTCTCTTCAGGATTAAATGAATATAAATGGCAAGTTTCTGCTATTAAAAACACATTTTAATAATGCCAGCCTGTGAATAAAGTGAAGTATCCTGAAATTGGTTAGAAACCTCTACTCCCAAGGCAAGGCAGGTGGGGATTCACCTAGTTATTCCCCTGTGGAAGATCATGCCATGATTCAAACCATTAGAGTCTCCTCACAACAGTCTCTTAACAGAGAAACAAGATAGATAAACACCTATGTTCACAGAGAAGCATCAGAAAAGGTGGCAGTGCCACAGTGGGTCCATTTCATTATAGAAGGTACACATTTGTATTGGAGACCTCCTCAGTTCCTTAGGGAGTACTAAGAACACAATGGCCAATGACTGCAGTGATAAGTCATCATCAACAAATATGCCTGCCATGCTGTTTTGAGTCTCCCTTACCCCATTCTGCCATGGTTTCCATAGTTGTGGTCTTCTTGGCTTCCAGACATGTGCAGAGTTGGAGACTCAGGCATAAATAAACACGTGTACATACAACTACCCCTGACCTTCCCTGATGGTACCCTGGATACTTAAGGAAATTAAAGAACACTAAAGGAGAGATGGTTTGTCTCTAAACTCCATCTAATTCCTTGCCAGGCCCTGGTTCTGGGGCTGTATCCTGTGCAAGCCAAGGACTCTGCCCACAAATTGTGGGCAGAGGCTAAGGTAAGGGGCACAGGCTTCCTGGCAGGCTGGTCTGCCCCTCTTCTGAGCTGGGCTCCCCTCCTTTTCACCTTCAGTGGTAGATGCCTGGGACTGACCCAGAAACACTTCTGAGCTGTAATGCTGAATTGTGGAAAGCTTACCTTGGCCTTGGAGAGTGGCATAAAAGCTCAGCTCTCCACAATGCCAACAAAAAAGATAGGGAATGAGGCAAGATGCAGCCAGTGGGCACACACACAGGGAACATGATCGCAAGTGAGCCAGATTAACAAAGGAAAGGTAAGCCTATTCATTTCTACAAAATTGGAATTATGCCTGGAGTTAATGTCAGTGTGACCATTACAAATCCCATCCAGTCCCGTGATTCTATAAATAACGAATGCACTGAGGCATGATGGACAGAGTGCAAGGGCAACTTCCATCTTCCAATCTAATACCCACCAACGCAAAATGGCATTTTGATGGATGATCACATCTCCTAATTTTTCCAGCAGGCTTACTTAGTACTTCTCACCTGTTGGATGCCATAGGTCCATCCTTGTTTTATTCTGTCTTTGGCCCAAACATTATGTGCATTTTCTGCAAGCTTATCCACCAAAATTTCTTGAGGAGGTAATAGCTTCACATCAGACAAATCCAAAGGGGCTGGCTTGTAGCCATTGGACATCATATAGCTATAAGTAAACAAAACATATACTTCCATATATATACACATGTGTGTATATTCCAGATCTTAGACCCACACCAGATTTTAGACCAGCAACACATGGTAAGAATGCCATGAAAATAAGGCTACAGTCTCAGGTTCTACCCTTTGGTAGAATGAATTGTCCAGCTCTATTGCAAGTCCTTAGATGAAGCCCCTAATACACCACTCTTTTTGCCAATGCACGTCACAGATGACACAAACTGCTGGGCAAAGTGGATCGTCAGTGCAAACCCAGCCTTATTTCTAAGAAAGCTACAAATGAGGGGCTACAAATGCCTGACAAATGAGGGGCACATTCAGTGTGCCGTGGTGTTACTGACAGCTCCTTCAACTCACTTCCAGAACAGAAAGGGTTACAACTAGATTGGCAAGGACAGGACCTTGAGCCAAATGGTTTCTTATAAATTAGTAGAGAATGATCATTCCATCTTAGAAAGCTAAACCTTTACTCTGGGAATTAAACAAAAAGTCAGGACATCAGACAATGTGAGAGCTTGAGGTGACCTTCATGGTTTGCTCCTCGGTCCAGGAGCCACAGCCTCAACGGTCTGTAATTTGGTAGATAATGTGAAGATGGGAAAAAGTGGAGTATGAGGCCTGGTAGATGTGTGGCATGAATGGAGAGGACCAGGGTACACGGTGGAGTGACTCTCAAGGAGAACAGCTGATCATAGCCACGTAGGAATGGGAGTCTGGAGGCGATGACGGCCCCAGGGACACTGAATGCCCAGATCAAAGCCAGAACCTGAACGTGATGACTTATAGACCAGGAACTCCCTCTACACAGGAACTGCTGAGCAGTGTGAGAGGCACGGTCTGCTACAGGCATTAAATACTGCCCCTCATCTACCATCTTGGGATGCCCGATCTTGGGCAGAGTCAACACGTGCTGGCTGTTGAGCACTGACCCCAGCAGTCTGGTCGGCAGGCTCTGTACCTGGAGTTGCCTCTGAGAGTGAGGCTTGGCAGCTTGGGAGTTTCACAGGGAAGACGGGGAAGAGAAACATTTGATTAAAGCTGGCATTGCCTTGGCTCCTAAGTAACTGGGACACCTGTGTGTGAATGCACACGCACCCAAGGCTGGTGCACGTGAGGGTGAGCAAGCAGTTGAGCGCGAGAATGTGCCAGGAGCGCGTATCTGAATGTGTGAGAACATGTGACTCTCCAGGAATGTACGGGTGAGAGAGAGCATAGGACATAGATTTAGGGGCCGAATTAAATCTTGGCAGAGACAACCGTTTCCACAAAGGAATTATCAGGCTGGCCCAATGCCAGAGGAGTGAGTCTCTTCTGTGGCTACCAACCATTTTTGAGCTCCTGTGCCAACTGCTATTCTTACAGACCGAAGGCTGTGTAACCTTCTGAGTGTCGCACCTCCCGGCTTAGAAGTAACAATAGCAGCGTAGGTCCCAGGTGAAGGAGCAAAAAGAGGGAAAGCTTGGAAACACTCATATTTCAGCAGACTTCTGTCTGGGTTTACAGTACAGCCGAAGTAACTGGGAGAACCGTGCCCTGCCAGGGCAGGCATGGATCTGGGGCCATCACCTGCCTTTGCCCACGGGCCTCCCATCCTCCCAGTTAAAAAATTCAGACTGAAGCATGAAAGTTTTCGATCATTAAAAAAATCACTTACTTTTTGGGCAACTTGACCTTCTTGAGATCCTCCCCAGCAGCTGGATTAACGTGAGCAATGTGGCACCCCAGGGCCAGAAGGGTTCTGTGATGTAGCAGAGGGAGAGGAGAAGGGTCAACTTGCTAAAAGACAGCAAGAACCCTAACCTGCATCTGAGCTGATCAACAACCATGGTGTATGTGTTATTTACTATGCTAAGTCCTTCAGTGGCATGAAGAATCACCATCTCCACTCATTTATCAGAATGCGTCATGTTTTCAAGGCAAGAGACATACCTTTACAGTGTAGTTATAAGGCATTAAATCACCCACTCACTGTTTAGTCCACATTTAATTCGATTCAGCACTCACTTTAAGGTTTCCGTTGACATTTGTAGGTTATAATTCTTCTCAGTTTCAGGCAGCTTTGAAAACTCCACAAGACAGGGGTGTTGTCTTTTATTGTCATCCCGTGTCTAGGTGACAACATAAGAAAAACATAATTTAAGTTTTGACAACAGGCACTGCCCCGGAAAACAGAAAAGGACACACTTTGAAACATGGCCCAGGCAATCCATATAGGGCAAGACAAACACAGTTATTTGCTGATAGGCAAATAGACCATCTCTCCCTCTAGCAAATGACACACATCGTCCCCAAGTTGCCAGCAGCTTGTGCTCTGTGGATTGTTTCTACTCAAGTGTCTGTGTTCAGAACATACTCTCATAGAGAAACAATTTTACACATGGTAGCCATGTTCCTGCCTACCCCAAATTCATGGAACCATAATGCTGCTGCAGGACAGCATTCTTTATAAGGGACTACATAATCTGTCCAGGAGACACCACTGTCCCAACAGAAATATAAAGTCAGCCACAAATGTGAACCACATTTATAATTTCAAGGTGTCTAGTAGCCACATGAAAAGAGCAAAAATAAACAGGTGAAATTAATCCTAATGATATATTTTAGGAGCACCTAGGTGGCTCAATCAGTTAAATATCTGACCCTTGATTTTGGCTCAGGTCATGATCTCATGGGGTTGTGAGTTCGAGCCTGCACTGGGCTCTTGCTGACAGTGCAGAGCCTGCTTGGGATTCTCTCTCTCCCGCTCTCTCTTCCTCTCCCCTGCTAATGTGCACTTTCTCTCTCTCAAAATAAATAAACAAACTTAGAAAAATAATATATTTAACCCACGATAAAAAATATTACCATTTTAGCAAGCCATCAGTATTAAGAAATCATTTCTGAGACAGTCTATAGGAGTTTCTCACAGCAAGTCTTCAAAATCCAGTGTATTTTATAACTACAACACATTTCAATTCAGATGAGTCGCATTTCAAGTGCTCAGTAGGCATTTGTGGCTCATGACTATAGTACTGGATAGAACAGATCCAGACATTAACTAATTAAGTCATCCAACAAACATTTGTCAAGTGTCTGCTATGTGGTAGGCACTGAGCTAGACATTAGGAGTTCAGTGGTGAGCCAGGATAGCCCCAGGCCCATGAAGAATACAGTCTAATGGAGTAGAGAATAGTAATAAAATAACCCTAATAATAAATGTAATATTGCAGCTGTGAGTAGTTCTCTAAAGGAGAGGTCTGTGGTGTTATAAAAGCACACAGCAGAGACGTAGTCATCTAGAAGGAGACTATTTTACGGTAGCTATATCGATACCAGTAAGTGTTAGAGTGCAGGGACCCTTTCAGTAACTAAGCTGGAATGTTCATAATTTGAGGGTGTCAGGGTCATAGGCAGCTTCAGAAATCACCTATCCTTATGCCTTCAGACATGACCTTACACAAATCACCCAACACAAAGTCAGTTTACATCCTCTTTGAAAAATGCTTTCTAGCACAAGAGATTCTGTAACCTGAGTGCCTATTAATCTTAGTGATATGTCTGAAAACAGTATTAAACAAATTCTTATTCAAAACAATGAATCAGCCTCTTTTCACCCCCCCCCCCCACACCATGAAGAGAGGACAGCTTTTTTCTGAAGAGGAAAAGGGGATGTGAGGGTTCTGAAGGAGGCACCTGACAGTGCCTGATATTCCCCGAATGAAGGAAGCCATTTTCAAGTAAGAAGGGAAGTGAACCCCCAGTTCTGTCTTCTCAGAGCTGGCCTCCCCCACACCCTTGACTGCACTTAGATAACTGAGTAAAGCTTAGAGCAAAAGCTACACAGAAGGCGGTAAGAAGGAGCAAGGTTGGGCTCATGTGGTTCCCTTCCTCATTCGAGTCTTTCAAGAACCCTCCCCAGCTTGGCCCCTGGAATGCATACCTTGCCAAAAGTCCAGCCAAGCTCTATTTTATTCATTCCCCAAAGTTCGTGGATGTTTTCAGCCAGCCTGTCTCGGATCTTCTCTAGGTGAGGTGGCAAAACCACCTAAAGGAAAAGGAACAAGTGTGAAATCAGCAGTATACGAACCGGCTGTACTGAAATCTAACATAAAATCTATGTGGATGAGGTGCCGCAGTTGAATTCCCTACACGTCCCCCAGGAGAGGCTGCTTGCAGAGGCTCCTTCCCAAGAGAGGCTGTACGATTCCAAACCACTCTGCTTGACCCAGATGCTTCCAGAGATTCCTTCCTCTCTGGGCTTCCTTTGTCCATCCCTTCTCAGTCTTCTTTGGAGATATTTGTGTTGTGTGTTCTTGATATGTGAATGCTTCCCTGGGCCTCACCTCCCCTCTCTCTATGCTCTTTCCTTGGGAGATCACACCCAGCCACAGATGATCACTCTTTTTTTTTTTTTTTCCCCAACGTTTTTTTATTTTATTTTTGGGACAGAGAGAGACAGAGCATGAACGGGGGAGGGGCAGAGAGAGAGGGAGACACAGAATCGGAAACAGGCTCCAGGCTCTGAGCCATCAGCCCAGAGCCTGACGCGGGGCTCGAACTCACGGACTGCGAGATCGTGACCTGGCTGAAGTCGGTCGCTTAACCGACTGCGCCACCCAGGCGCCCCAGATGATCACTCTTAAGTGCGTATGTCTCCAGCCATGGTCTCTCCTGAAGTTCAGACTTACAGTTCCAGCTGCCTGCAGGATTTTCCCAGTAAGCAAACCCAATATACCATTCAAAACTGAAATCATTTCTGGGGCGCCTGGGTGGCTCAGTCAGTTGAGCGGCCGGCTTCAGCTCAGGTCATGATCTCGCGGTCCGTGAGTTTGAGCCCCGCGTCGGGCTCTGTGCTCACAGCTCAGAGGCTGGAGCCTGTTTCAGATTCTGTGTCTCCCTCTCTCTGCCCCTCCCCCATTCATACTCTGTCTCTCTCTGTCTCAAAAATAAATAAACATTAGAAAAAAAATAAAAAAAACAAAACCGAAATCATTTCTTTCCTTCAAAACCTTTTCTCTTTCTGTTTTTCTCTTTTTGTTCAGTGGTCCACCATTGCTTCGAGTCTAGAAGTCATCCTAGTGTCTTCTCTCTGGGGTATTACTTGGACCCCCAGCCCCATTAGATCAATCACAAAATCAATCATGTTCATTTTTTTTAATGTAGTTTTCACACCCAGCATGGAGCCCAATGTAGGGTGTGAACTCATGACCCTGAAGATCAAGACCTGAGCTGAAATCAAGAGTAGGACGCTTAGCTGACTGAGCCACACAAATGCCTCTGATCATGTTCATTTTTGAAGCATCTTTTTGAAAGGCTCCCACCTCTAATCACTCAACCTCATTATTTTCTCTTTGGACCATTGCAAGACCCTCACAGTTTGGTCCCCCCAACTCCTGACCAATCTACCCTCCGCATTGTGACCAGAGTGAAGAGTCTACAACAATAAAATCACGTCAAAACACTTCCTGGGTGTCTGCAAGTGTTCCTTGAACTCCTAAGACACAGACTAGATGTGTTAACCAAGTATTGAGTGTCCTCCTTCAGTTTTTCCACCATGTCCTCACAAACACATCCTTGCCAACCTTTGGAATTACTGCAAAAGATCACACTGTTTCACAGTTGTGTCTTTGCATATGCAGTCTTCACCTTTATCAATTTCCCCAATGATACACATAAAATGTGCGCGCGCGCGCACACACACACACCCCTCTACACCACAGAGCAGATGACAAAGACATTCTCCTAGACCAGGCTCCAGATGGGGGTCTCTGAGCCCTTTTTCCAGCTAGGCTCTATCCTTGGGCCTTGGTCTCAAGACCCCAGTTGGAGAAAGTATCCTGCTAAATCATTTTGGTGAGAATCCACCACCCTTGATAATGGAACAGCCCTCCACCTACTTCCTTGTCTGATGGAATTTCCTTCTCCCTCACCATCCTCCAGGTGATATCAGATCACTCTGGCCTGCCTACAGACAGAATCCCGGGAGGTCAGTTTAATAAGAATCCATCCCAACCGCTGATGCTTCTCTTAGTAATTTCTCTTCCATTGGCTCTCACCACCTCCCCATCTTGCTCTCCTTGGCTCTAAAGCCCTGGTTGTTCTTGTTGTATTCAGAACCGAGCCCAGATCTACACTGGAGATCCTCTTCCCCTATTTATGCAGCTCTTAACTAAAATCTGTTTTTACTGCTTTAACTGCTGCCCAGCTCTGGTTTTAATCCCAACACCCTCAATATCCATCCTTCTCAATTTAGCTCAAACGTCCCACCTTTGGGAAGTCTTCCCCAATTACCTTCATGGAGAGTTTCTCCATGTTTTCCTGGCACTTTGCTCATATCTCTCCACAAAGGTCATACACTGGGGGCCCAAGTTTTTTCTCCTTTCCTTCCTCCTATGTTTTAAAATTTACTATTACTGCTTCTGCAGCAATAACAATAATAGGTCTTATTCCCACGTTTATCCATTGACAACTTTTAAGCAATGGGAGATTTCATATAAAAATTCAGATATCTAGTTTGCTTGGAAGATCACAAACACTGGACCCACACTTTTGCCTGGTAACCATCAGCTGGAGCTGAGAAGCAGTTTCTGAGGGCTTGTGCACTTGACATACTTCACTTCTGTATCACCTGCCTGGCCCTTGCAATGCCCCCTCTATGACAATGGTTATTAGCATTTCCACTATTTACAAAAATCCTGATTTTGTTTTTCTTTTGAGGCACGGTAGCTTCTGGATAAAAATTGCTTTTGGTAAAAAAAAAACAAAAACGTGTAAGTGATGTATATGAGATCATGGAGGAAAATTGCAGTAACATATTTAAACTATGTGTTATAGGGGCGCCTGGGTGGCGCAGTCGGTTAAGCGTCCGACTTCAGCCAGGTCACGATCTCGCGGTCCGTGAGTTCGAGCCCCGCGTCAGGCTCTGGGCTGATGACTCAGAGCCTGGAGCCTGTTTCCGATTCTGTGTCTCCCTCTCTCTCTGCCCCTCCCCCGTTCATGCTCTGTCTCTCTCTGTCCCAAAAATAAATAAACGTTGAAAAAAAAATTTAAAAAAAATAAATAAATAAACTATGTGTTATAATCACTATTTGGCTTTCAACTAAAGCCATTAAAAATCAACTTAATGCAATTATCAAAAGGGCAACATTAATAAGTGGCATGATGTTTCAATAAGGAACAAAATGGGGAAAATTATTAGCCAGCAAATTATAACTGTATTTGGGCTTTGTTGGTAAACACAGAGAATCTGTTTAAACTAGGTTTTCCTTAGGAGATCATGGACTGCAAAGGGATTTCCATGTGGGAGGAACCAATGTGGGAGACAGTGTGGAACAAGGCCTCCACAAGTACCCCAAATCATAGTTTCAGTGACCTCAATTGGTTACTACCTGGGGCAGAGTAATGCTGGCTTGCTAACTGCCTTAGGGTGTCTGGGGCTGGGCTGCCTGGAGTTGACTCCTTTTTGCCTGTGTTCAGCCAGGGGCTGGGGTGCTTCAAGCCCTGGGTACTGTTAGTGCCTAAGGACAGGGCTCCAGTCAGCAATATTTGGTCTACAAACTGGTTACCATGCTCCAGGGAAAATGGAGTTGACTATCCATATATATGTTTAACTTCTCCTTTGATAATAATTTCACAGAATAGTAGGTTCTAAAAAATTATAAGGTCTCCTTCGAGATAATAAATTGTACCTTTCCAAAGAGAACTTCCCTATGATTTGATTTCCTGGGAACAAGTCCCTAGTTCCAAGGTCCATACAAATTCAATTTTGGGTCCTGACATCAAAGGTTTTTCTGGCCTGTTGATTTGCCTGCGATCTTCAATTTTCAAATCTTCAGTTCTGCACGTTTAGACACTCTTTCCACTCTTTGGTCAAGCCCTCCTTCCCACCCTCATCAAAACACCCCCCCCCTTTTTTTGAGGCCCACTTCTTCCAGGAAGCCCTTCCTACCACACATCTCTGATTATTTAGTGAGGGGTGGCACAAACAAGTAGGTGCCACGTTCATGCTCTTTCCTCACTAGGGCCCTAGTGGCCTTGCATCCATGCAAAAGCTAGTTTCATTCTTTGGCTCTCAGGCTTCGTATCTAGATTACATAGGAACCAGAGGATCTGATTTCTAGGATCATCTCTGGCTCACAAACTCCTCCCCAGTTTCCCATCAACCTTCTCAACGCCAACTAATTTCAAGGTGCCGCACCAGGCTCTGTGAAGCAGGCAGAGAAATGCTGCTTTACAATAATTTTTATGGGAATTCACACATGGGAATTTGCTGCAGGAGGTAAGAAGCAAATTCACGAACATGTGCGCATAGCTGAATGTAATAGGGTCACATGAATATTATGGGAAAATAACATGCTGGAGACCTTCTACAGGTCAAAAGAGCTATATTTCCAAAAACTACTAACCCCTTGTGCTTCAGAGACAAGACCCCATCGCATTTATTTTTCCCTAACAATGAGAATAGTGATTTGAATAGCACCAGTGTGGAGGAAATACTCAAAGCTGTTGTTTATGCCCCGTGTCATAAGCTTGTGAGTGTGTCCCTCTCAAAAGAGGCCCTGGAAAGGCAAAGAAAATGTCCGTTTATCAGCACCTTCCCCTCATATATACCACCTCATTTCTTTCAGTTTTATCTCCAACTCTTCTCCTACACACTCCGCCTCCTCCAAGTATCCAGCCACAAGAGAATATTTATCACCACCTCTGTTGTTTTGAAGTTTAAATTCCAGTTAACAGCATAATATTAGTTTCAGGTGTACAATACAATGATTCAACCCTTCCATACAACACCTGGTGCTCACCCCAAGTGTAAGCCTTAATCCCCATTACCTATTTAACCCATGCTTGCAACCACCTCTCCTCTGGTGACCATCAGTCGGTTCTATGTAGTTAAGAATTTGGTTCTTGGTTTGCCTTTTTCTTTTTCCCCCTTCACTCATTTGTTTTCTTCATTTCCATGTATGAGGAAGATCATACGGTATTTGTCTTTCTCTGACTTATTTACCTTAGCATAATACTCTCTAGCTCCATCCAGCCGTCCAAATGGCAAGATTTCATTATTTTTATGGCTGAGTAATGTCCCATAATTTGGCTCTTACAGACAATGCTGCTATCAACATCAGGGTGCATGTACCCCTTTGAATTAGCATTTTGGCATCCTTTGGGTAAATATCTAGTAGTGCAATTGCTGGGTCGTAGGGTAACTCTCCACCTGTCCCTACTTTGTGTTTCTACTTCTAGACCCTTACCCTATTCCCTTTACTTCACCTCTGCATCCCTCCCCATTTAAGCTTAATAAAGGCCCTGGTGGAATTCTAGCCTCACTAACTAGACTTCTAGAAATATTCTAGCCTAACAGGTGTCTCTAGCACTTACTTGTGCATACTGTTCGTTTTGCATTTATTACATTCAGGCTTAAAAAATAGCACATTTGCTTTTTACCTCCTTAAGGTAAAGGAGGTACCCTCCTTAAGTGGGTTGTGAATTCCCAGAGAATACTGCATATTTGCACCTGTACCTCACAGGGCCTTGCATGTAGCAAGTGATCAACTTGTGGGAAATCCTGAAAGAGCTCAATGTATGCATATGGTGGAAACATGAAAAACAACAGTTGTTCACATCACATGATGATAATACTGAATGCATGACAGGAATGGTTCAGAGACAACATAGGGAGAAGGATTTAGCCCTAGGATTTCATCTACCTGGGTTGCCTGCTCGAACCTACCTGACTGGTGTCTATGGGGCATGGGATGAAAGAGGCTTGAGAGAGGAACTGGGTGGTACCCAACAGATCTCTAACTCCTTCAGCATCGCGTTTATATTCTTTGACAGGCTCCAATCTCATCTTTTCTTTTGGCAGTAAGGCTTCGTAGCAAGGGGCATAGCCAGAGGGAGGCAGGAACTTAAATTCTCCATGACGTCCACCCATCAGGAAACGTACTCTGTACCATTTGGAAAGACCAGGAAGACAGAGGTCAAAAAGAGAAATCCCAGCCTCGATAAGAGAACATTCAAGATAAACTACCCGTCCCCCGCCCCCAGCAATTATTTTGTGGGAAAGTGCCTGAACTCCGATTCAGTACAACGAAAATCCTGAAGTATGCAATAAAGCATTGGGGAAAACTCTCAGTCTATGATCCTCAGGTGACCCATGTCAGCTAAGTTCTTAAAAAAGTTAATTCATACATAAATATCATTAGACTTTAAAAATAATGTTTTTCCTGGGGTGCCTGAGTGGCTCAGTTGGTTAAGCATCCAACTCTTGATTTCAGCTCAGGTCACGATCTTGCAGTCATGGGTCTGAGCCCTACATCAGGCTCCAAACTGAGCTGAGTATGGAGTCTGCTGAAGATTCTATCTCTTTCTTGCTCTCTCTCTGCTCCTGTCCCCTGCTCATGTACTCTCTAAAATAATCATGTTTTTCTTTAACCTAGTAGACAAATCATCATTAAATATTACTAGACTATTGAAAAGAGTAGCAGTGATGAGGAGAAGGACATTATTCTCTGACAAGATCATGTTAAAACTACAGCATGAGGACTTCAAATCTTTTTACTTGAGGGACATCACTCACACATCAATTTTTAAGATGCAGGCAAAAGATGAATACCAGGATATTAATTACAAATGCTATATATGCCAAGTGATACCTTGCAGAGGCTGCAGTTCCCCTAAATAGCCATACGAGGGCGACTCTGAAGAAGCAACAGCAGGCGGTCATAGCCATAGGCAGCCAAATAGGTATGAAGTGTTTGCGCACTAGGGTACCAGTGCCTTTCTCAGGGGCACCACCACCCTGCTGGCATCCAGGCCTGACACTCTAGTCCACTGCAGCAGTGCCTACAGAGACCTCCCAGAAGGGAGAGAGACACTTGGGGGCTCACAGTGATGCAGGCACTAAATTTCCAGTATACTGAAGTCTTTCAATGTTAATTCAGCATCTGGCTGCATTTTAGCCTTATGTATATATAGGTTCGGTTAGGGTTATAGGTACACCCCAAAGCTTTCCCTGCAAGGAGGAGAGGGTGAAAGCGAACTATTTCAAAACAATACTTTATATTCTCCTAGGTTTGTAACAAGAAAGAGAGCTTTTGCAGATCAACTTAATGAGAAAATATGACCACAGTTTTAAGTAATTAAAACATGATGGGGCGCCTGGGTGGCTCAGTCGGTTAAGCGGCCGACTTCGGCTCAGGTCATGATCTCGTGGTCCGTGAGTTCGAGCCTTGCGTCGGGCTCTGTGCTGACAGCTCAGAGCCTGGAGCCTGTTTCAGATTCTGTGTCGCCCTCTCTCTGACCCTTCCCTGTTCGTGCTCTGTCTCTCCCTGTCTGAAAAATAAATAAAATGTTAAAAAAAATAAAAAAATAAAATAAAACATGAAAAGATATGTAGCCCTGCAGGGTCAACACTAATATCACACAGGAAAAATCAGTATATACACATAGCCTCTGCATGCAACCCTCACACCCTCTTCCCTCCATTTAACAACGAGTGATCGAACCCATATGACTTGCTGTTCTTTGCACTGGAGACTCGGCAACGAACAAAGACTACAGTGCCCCTGGTGTCACAGAACAGGGATCCAACTAGAAAAACAGTCATAATTACTGATTGGGAGATATTGAGGAAGGAATAAAGAGGGCGATGTGAAATAACTCAGGAAAGAGGGGAGGCTCCTAGACTGCAGTCAAGGAAGGCCTCTCTGAGGAAGAAACATGAGTTAACCCTGTGGACTAAAGAGGAGCTAAGGAGTTTAAAATCTGGAAGAGCATTCTAGGCAGAGGCATAACATGTGCCAAGGTCCTGAGGCAGGAAAGAGCTTGGGTGCAGAGCCCAAGGGGCATGAAGTGAGGTGGGAGGGTGCGGTGCTAGATCAGGTAGGGTCTGTGAGTCATGGCAAGAAGATGAGATTGTATTCCAGGCAGGAAGCTTCTGAAAGACTTTAAGAAGAAATACAAGACTCTTCTAGCTGCTGTATGTGGACAGGTTAGCAGACCATTTAGCGAGTATTTGGAGGCAACTAGTGATGGTGGGAGGTGAGGATAATCGGTTGAGCCAATGTGATGATGGACAAAACGGAAAGCAAAAGCCAGATCCCATTTTTGTCTTGGAAAGAGGATAGTTAGGGACTGCTGAGGGAGTGAGGGCATGTTTGCAGGGGGCTGAGATATGTGGCGAAGGGTTATGACCTAGCAAAGCCCTCACAGCAAGACTCTCCACCAGGCCTCACTTTCTTTAACTAGAATGTTCTGGTAGGGCAGCCTTGCAAGAGAGTCTCAGTGTTGGCTGAGTAATCATGACTGTGGAAATAGCCTAATTATGAAACTGGAAAATAAAACTCTTTCCAAGTGGGAGACATTAAAGTTTTTTTTTTCCTTCCCAATACAAACAAATTCTTTATCCAAATAGCATTTTAAACAATGCTGTTTTAAAATTAATTATAGAAATCATAGGACATCTCCCACTTTCCCATTTTCAAGTACTAAACAATGATATAGAATTAGAACCACAATTGTCCCTTGTGGACGTTCCTACATTAAATGTTACGTAACGGGGCATGCTATATGTGTATTAAGAATATGAACGATGACATTAAGACAAAATTGAGTCATTAGCCTGAAATGTTACTAATTTAGTGAACCTTCAGGAAATAATGACTAAGCCTTGAAATTATCGGTTGAGAACTTCCCGATTCAACTGAAACACAGCAGATTGTGTTACTGACATATTGAAACTGTGGGATAGAACTAGAGTTTTTTGAGCAAAAAAGAGAGTGTAGGACATTTTTTTTTTTTTTTTTTTTTTGCCTCCCTCTTCTCCTTGAGCATCCTTCCTGTGAGAAGCTGAATGCCCAGGAGCTTGTACAGCAAGGGTATGAGTATTCTTTGTTACTCACTAGTGAATAGATTCCAAGAACAAGTAAATGATCTCCTATGAGGTCTTCTGGCTGGACTTAATTATTCATGAGCTGTCTTGCCAGCTCTGTTTAGTGTTAAAATTTCTCTTACACTTTAAAATCTGCCATCATCTTCTGGATAGAGAGCAAATCAAGAAAGCACAGAGAACATAAGGAAAACCATCATTTCTGGTTTTATATTCTGTTATTAAAAAGAGAATAATTTGGTTATAAATCTTCATCTCATCTCCTCTGATGGCCACAAAAACTGTAAAAGGAAAAATGTACATAACCAGAAATTATTGTGTACTGTTCACTGAAGCATTTGTCTCCAAACGTCATTTCCACTGTCATCAGTGGGTGGAAGGAGTGGTCCTGGGTTGCTTCCAAAGACTTGCCAGACAGAAGCCCTGCTCTCCAGCAGGGACTGGACAAGACCTGTGCCAGGTACACCCGCGGTCCGTGGCTCCTTCCCTCGCTACCCGCAGTGCCTGGGAAGGGCTCCAACAAACGAGCACTAACAGTGGTGGTCCTCCTCATACCTCTCTCCGCGAGATCCAGACTGACCACGTCAAAGGAAATACCCAGAGATAAAATGCAGGCTTGAAGGGGATAATCAAAAGAAATGCCTGCAACCCACTTTAATTATCTGAAGATATTAAAATGGGATTCCCCCTCTTAGAGTTTTAGCAGAGGTCCCAAAGGCAGATAAATCAGAGGATGCCAGTATTTTCACACCCTGAAGTGAGATGCTGGATCCGCTACGAAAATCCATCCAAAAAGTTATGAAACAAATGCAGCTGTAGTCTACCAGGTGCCTGCACCCTGATAAGAAAGGTAAAGAATTCATTTGGAGAGAACTGTCAGGGAGAAAAGGCAGGGAGTTCTCTCCTATCTGAAGTCAAATGAAGAGTGCTTTAAGAACTATTCAGAAGCTTTCAAGTGTCCCCCTGGAATCCAGTGAGGGACATGTTTGCCCGGTGACAGGCAGAGAGGGAGACAGAGAGAGAGAGAGAGCACGAGCGGGAGAGTGAGCGAGCGAGAGTTGACCTCAAGGGAAAGAGCTCCCTTCTGCTCAGAGCGGGGCCAAGGACTGTGTTCCTGGAAGGCCAGACAGACTCCACAATGAGTCAGCTGTCAGCCATCTCAAAAGGAAGTATGCCCCGAGAGGCAAATCACTGATCAGAGATCAGAAAGGAGGTGAGCAGGGGAGGTGGGAGGCCCCGTGTGCGGGGAGGGAAACATATGTAGAGTAGGGCTTGGGGTCAGCCAGAAGGAAGCAGCCAGCACAGGTGGTGAAGCCTGTGTAAAAAGAACTGCAGCGAGATGCTTCGAGATGCTCCAGCCTGAGGCTCCAAGGAGACCACAAAGGCCTCAAACGTCAACTCCGTACAAATCTGAGTTACCTTCTAGCCAAATAGATGGGATTTTCATATGGCCGAGAAGCCTGTTCTTATTCTTAAAAGGGGCAATAAAGGTTACAGAACAGGCAGAAGGGCTTATCCAGGGCCACAAGTCCAGAGCATGGATGTAGAGGGTAGCAAGAAAACAACAAAGTGACAAATAACTAGTCTATTTCTTTTCATAAATCTGGCATCTGGTGCTGAAGGTTTATCATTTAAATCCTTTTTCCAATTAGGATGTAAATCTCTCTTCTCTAGGTGTTCTTCTTCCCTGCTTCTTGGGTTCCACTGCATCTCCCAGCCTCAGAAAATGTTAAATTTAAAAATAAAAAGGTAATTTGAGAATTGAGTTCATTCAGATTCATTCTTCTTGATCCTTGGATTTTTCTCTACATTAATGGATTTTCAAATCAACTTAATTTAATCTCTTCCACTAAAGCACCTGTTATCTTCTGGAATTCTTCCTAGAACTCAGGACATTCCATCAGCTCTTAAGGGTGGTTTTCCTCCTAAAGTGATTAGAGTAAGTGGGTCCTTAGATTCTTCGGCCTCCGAGATGAGCAAAAGCTTCCATAAGAGTCTCCAGGGAGTACTGAGATTTTTGGGAGATGTGGGGGAATTTTTTATCTACTTGACTGATTTTGAAAACAGAGAAAATTTTATTGAAAAATCCCTGCTAGCATTTTCAATTCAGCCTTTTGAGATTTAGACATTGTGGCTTTCCCATTTGCAGAAGGGACCAGACTACCTATTACAAGTTCCCAGATTCGAAAGACGGATCCACAAATAAAAACAACACAGCAAAAATCAAGACACGGCTTTGTTATGCTCCAGAAGGATGACTAGGTTTCCTTATCCATGGCTTACTAGCAAACGTGTGACGTCACTTGAGTCTCTCTTCCTGAATATCTCATTACTCTCATCTGCTAGTGAAGCTCTCCCAGACAGCGGGGAAGGTGTTCCAAAGAAGAAAAGGAGACAGGCTGTGGTTAAGAGGACAAAGAATTAATGAGCTTTGGCTGACCTGAATTCAACTCGTAAGTCGTGATTCATAACCGCATCGTCTCGCTAAGACGGGAAAACAATCTGAGTTATGTATGTTCCCACATTCATCTTTCCTTCTGGCCAGTGTTTGATGAAAGCCCAGGGCAATCATCATGTTCTCCACAGAAGTATATTTATCTCAGTAATAATTTCCACAGCATTGACCACAGCAAGCTGGAAATAGCTAAGCTGTTGGTTACCTGAATTTTAGCCAAGGCTGGTGGATACCAACAGAAAACAAACAGCAACCACAAATACCAACCACCTTTGGATATTGTTGCTTTTATAAATTAGCAAGGGCCGGTAACAGAGCTATGTCAGACCGTTAAAATAGATCTCTGGGAAATTTAACTATGTCTATAAAACATATTCTACTACAGCGATGAACTCATCCATTTTCTGAGAAACAAAAAGTATCACCCAAATCACTATATCACTATACGTTTCACTATACATCGTGGCTTCCGCGTCATGTTCTCCACGTGCTTCACGCCATGACGCCATATTGCAGGGTGAGACTGCCTTTTAATGAGGGCTTGCTGGCATTTAAGTAACTCAACCTTTTGGGTGGTCTCCAAGGTACACATGCCTCATCCTAAATTCTGTCCTATAACAAACTGTGCTGTCACACTAAGGGCCTACTGCATGGATAGTATCCACACACAAACCCCACGGAGAAGAAACCTAAGGAGGCACATTCATAATAGTTAGAAAAGAGAGCACGTATTGATCTGTGGATTTTGTTAGTAATTACTCATGCTGCCTTTGACTTCGCTGTGGATAAATCTAATTGAAAAAGATTTTTTGCTCTTCAGTGACTGCTTACAGGGACATCTTAATCAGGTGTTATTAACAACATAGTTTGTAACTATACAAACAATTATGGGGTCACAAATTCATGACTGTGACCTCAGTAAAGACCAGTGAATAGGAGGAAATGGGGCTGTAAAAGAGAAATCGAATTTCGAAGCCACACCAAAGTTGAAAATAAACACGAGAGACAATTCTGAATGCTTCTATGACAGGAGAAGGACCTCTTTCTAGAATGGCATAATCTTGTACCCTGCTGGAAGAGACACAATACAACCAAGCAAGTATTCTACTTACTATATTGGTGAAAATAGTAATTTCTTTTCAATTGTCATAAATACACACACACACACACATATATTTTATAGGAGAAATAAAGTTTTGTTCTTGTAGTTTTTGAAGTTACACTGTGGGGAGGAGTATGATCCTTCAACATGTAGCACTGCTTTCAGAGGGTCTCAGCATTTCTGTTCTGCCTTCCTCACCTTGACCACTCACGATGGAACTTGGCACGGGACCGAGGACCAGAGGACTCAGTTGCCTGATCAACTGTGTTATTCAACATATTTCAGTGAGATTAACTCATATTTAATTAACTTGGAATTAACATCTTGCTTTCTCTCTCGCTTTCTGCACAGCTGAGTGAAAGTAGTATAGAGAGACTTCTGGGTTTCAGCACCAAATCATAGTTTACCAGTTGATGTAAGAGTAAGTACTGGTCTACTGATCCTCTTTGCTCACAAATAAACATCAGTCCATTGGCTACTCTTCAACACAAGACCAGCACTGGGAACGACTGAAGACATCATATAAGGGGCTGTATGTACTTCAGTAAAATGTATTTCCCAAATGTGCAGGCAATTCCATCTCTCCTCAGATCATATTATGTTCTGAGAACCAAAGACAGGAATATGTCAGAGGTGACATTTTCCTGAGAGAAAGGAGGCCTGAAAGACATCAAGTCCCACTCATTAGCTTACCACTAATTCAGGTGCTTTAAGCAAGAGGCTCTCATAGCTAAGGTAACAACTTTTCAAATCAACACATCTGGACCCTTCAGTTTCTTAAATTCTCTTACCAGTTTTGTGCCTTATAAATGGGTTAGACAACTCATTTTTCCTATCCTGGAACTTTGTTTCTCTTTTTCCTGGGCACTCAGAAGGCTGCATGCCCTGCTGTCCCAGACAGGAGATGCTAGAAGCATCTTCTACATGTGGATATGGTGGAGTCGCCCATTTCTTTACCTGCCAGCTGCAGTTCTTTGCTAAGAGATTTCAGTTTAAGTCCTCACCAAAAAAAAAAAAAAAATAAAAATAAATAAAATCACATACTTAAAAATCCTATCTCATTTCTCTGAAGGAGACTGGATGGATGAGTTCATGATTAAAAACCATTAGGCAACATACAAGATTGGATGTACTGATCTCTAAACACAAACTACTTAGATACCATTAAGCCGGCACACTAAAAAAGGTCCTTTTCTCCAGAGATCTGACTTCTAGCTAAGCCCTTGTCTCAGATGAGATGCTTGAGAAGTAGGTGTACTTGCCTTGAAAATAAGTAAAACCCAGCAAGTGGGATGTGGTCAAAACCAACAGAGAAGGGAAGGGCAGTGATGCTGGGTGACCAAGGCCATTAGCTACCTAGGCCAGTGTGGTCCTGAGAAGTGACTGCTCAGAGTGATCTTGTTTCTCTGAAGAAGGTACTGAGTCAACAGGTGGATGACCCAAACGCTGTTACATCATATGCAGATTTCTGCTCATTCTCTTTCTTCCTGGGCAATCAAGTGGGGAGGATGTACAGTGGAACATGTGCTGGTTCTCCCCCGACTGCCAGGGGTCTCTGTTCCAATCAGTTCTCTTTGGGCTTACAGTGTCTCTGTCTTGCAATAATGTTCCTGGTTTTCTAAATGCTTCTTATGGATATCAGCGAAGAATGGGATGTTATGCCACGCTTAAAACTGGAGAACTGGAATGAAATTCTAATGGGTATGTCCTCAGCAGACAGAAACACAGATAAAGAACTCACAACTCTAGAATACAGTCCCTGGGGTAGACAGAAGATTCGTTGGCTTGCAACAGTACTGAGTAGGTTTGCAGCCCTAGTAAGGTTTTACTATCATTGTTCTCCTTTTGTTACAAGAATCTCAAACAATGATAATGTTTAATTTAAATTTATTATATCCATCGACATCAACATGTTTATAAATATGTATATGTACTGTATACTGTATCACTATGTGTGCAAACATACATTAGCTTATGTGTATGTTGCATATCTATATATGTGTATATATACTATGTGTATTTGCATATCTGTGTCAAATTCCCAAGGTTCAATATCATTTCCAAAGGATAATTCTTTATTTTTAAATTATTTAACTGAAACAGAACTGAAATTTCATCCATTAGAAAAATATATCAACATGTCTTGCTTTATCAGTCTACCTGAGGTGCTGAGGACTATCACAGTGCTATCACTTTGGAAATCCATCCCTCAGATGCTCGCAGCTCTGAGATGGCATCTTTGTGGTCCAAGCTCTAAGTGTCTGCTCTCTACAACTCCCCTCCTTTTATGGCCCTTTCCAAGGGCTTCAATGGAAACCAGTTTGATTCTAACTGTGTTGATTCTAGTTTTCCACTCATTCTATTGTAATCTCTTTAATAAGCAGGGATCGAGAATGATTAAGAAAATCTTGGGGAAGAAGAGTCACAATGGGGTCTTGTCTTGACATTAAATTAATGGGGTCTGTCTTGTCTTGACATTAAAATATATTGTCAGGCTAAAATAATTAATACAGCATCCAACTGGTATAAGGAAAGGGGCAGAGCAACAAACACACTAGTTAGCCATAGTATGTAGAAAACAGCTTGTACAGCATAAATCCAATTTAGTGTAAAAATATTCGGATGTATGAATAAAAAGGTAATAGGGTTGTCTCCAGGTTGTCCAATTTTGGGTTCTTGGTTATTTCCTTGATTTACATTATTTTTGTAAAAGGGAAAAACAAAGAAACAACAGGAAAATAAAGCTAAGTGTGAAAATGTAAATCGTAAACTGGGAAAAAAGATTTGAAACCAATAAGGCAGTATTTTAAATAGTCTTAACATACAAAACATTGAAATTCATACCAGATAAGCAAAGAACATAAAAAATATTGGGTTGAAATACTATCTAAGAACAGTAAGCATTAAAAATGCTTAACCACACAAGTAATCAAATAGAAAATTAAAACTTTAAGTTACAATTTTCTCAAATTAGCAAAGATTAAAAATAACCCATAACAGTAAAAGTTAATGAAGACTCAATCAGTTGGGCATTCCCATATGTTGCTTTAAATGATACTACAAGGCCCAAATCCTTTATCTGAAATCTGGAGTTGTGTTTCAGACTTCAGAATTCTTTAGATTTTAAAGAAAGTATACATATTATGTATTAAATACAACCTCTAGACAGGTGAAGGGCTGTACCCCTTAATCAAACACATTAATATTTCTGCAGTTAAGTTTGTAAATATTCAAAAGAAGAGGAATAAATGAAAGATTAAAAGCAACCTCATTTCTGTTGATGACAGTTTTGACAACAAAATGAGTTTAGGTCAGACTCTGTGGTGAAATGAGTTATGAAAAAATTCATGGGTTTCAGAACTTTTGAGATTCCAAAATTGTTGTTAATTATTTCTGAACTGTTCCATACAATCTTCCTGAAAATCTACTTGGCTATGTGATTATACATTTATTATTTTTTAATGTTTATTTTTGAGAGAGACAGAGTATGAGTGGGGTAGGGGCAGAGAGAGAGGGAGACACAGAATCCAAAGTAGGGTCTAGGTTCTGAGCTGACAGCAGGGAGCCTGATGCCGGGCCTGAACTCATGAGCCATGAGATCATGACCTGAGCCGAAGTTAGACGCTTAATTGACTGAGCCACCCAGGCACCCCTACAAATTTAGACTTTAAAAACTTCATAGCTTTTGACCTACTTCTAGGAAGAACTTAACAGATACGCAGACAAAAGAGTTATGCTCAAGGATGTCCATCATAATTTTATTTATAAAGATAAAAATGGAATTAGCACAGAAGTCTAACAATAAAGTAATGGCTATATTATGGGACAACCAAATGACTGGCTATAAAAATTGTTTTTGAGGAGGATACTTAAGGAGTCAGGAAAAGGCTCATTATGTATGGCTGAATGGAAAATAATGAAGACATAAAGCTTCATATTGAGTGTGATGTCAATTAACAAAGCCTCATGGGGTGCCTGGGTGACACAGTCAGTTGAGCGTCCAGCTCTTGATTTTGGCTCAGGTAACAATCCCAAAGTTGTGGGATCAAGCCCCACGTTGGGCTCCATGCTGAGCATGTAGCATGCTTAAGATTCTCTCTCTGCCCCTCTCTCCTGCTCACGTTCTCTCTCCAAAAAAAAAAAAAAAAAGAAAGAAAGAAAAAAAAAAGCTCCCAAAATGTGTAGAATAAAAGACTTGAAACTAATAGCAGAGATTATAGTTAAACGTTGGGATTGTGACGTTGTTTTATTTAGCACTATATCTTATAAATTTTTAATAACGAGGATGTAATTTTTAAAACAATTATTAAAACAAGGATCTACATAAGATTGATGTTATTCATCTTCTTATTTGAAGACATTACAAAACCCTTGGTGGTAGGTAGGTATTCAATGACTATCTACGGAGTCAGTGATCCTGGATTGCTCTCCTGCTTTCAACATCATTTTGGTGGGGGAGGGGGAGCGGGGGGGGGGCAGTCTGGCTTATGGTGTGGAAGTCATGAGGGACACTCCCTTGCTCCCTGACTCACACGAGTGGTGGGGAGGTGGGCTAACAGCCACTCCCCATGAAATCACAGCCATCACTTACTTGACACCTGCTGAGAAGCTCACCACAGGGAAGAAGAGCCCATCTGTGTTGAAGTTCTCAAACATCCCCTGCACAGGCTGCCCGTTGATGCGGAAAGAGATGCTGGGCACCCCAAGGTCGAGGCAACAGCTTACCACGTCGTCTGATCTCAGGAGGTGCTGGTTGATGGAGGCCACGGCTCTGGGTATGCGGCCTGGTGAACAAAGAACAAGAAGGCGTTGTGGGACTCTAGAGAAGGCTCTCACAGTGGGAGGTGGGGAGGTATGATGGCACACAGGAGGTCTGGATATGCTCCTGCATTTGCAATTCAACTTGGCTTTCCCAGTGTGAGGGGAGCAGTGAGAAATGATTTCCGGAGCTTGTGAGTGGGCAGCCCAAAACAAGAGGAGTCTCAGAGGAAACTCAAACTGCCAGGAATGAGAACAAACATGAATTCAACCCCCTCAGTGTGCATTCAGATTCTGGCCCAGTGTCTGAATTAACGAACAGATTGCTTTGCTAGTTGTGGGTCCTGCAGTGTGAGTGCGCGTGGGTTTACTCTCAGATGCCCAAAGATCTCGCTCTCTTCCATTTCCTGTAAAAGATATGGCCACTCTGGCACTGGACGCAGGAGCCATCAAAGTGAGTAACAGCAAGGTCATCCAGCCATTAAACTATGCAGCATAGTTTACTTGTTTTAAAGAATTCTATTAGTTCATATAAGCAGTGAAACAAAGGGTCAGTTGTACACTGTGTTGATGATTTTTGTCATTACTGTGTATATCTTTAATAGGATGATTTATCATTGCCTGACCTAACTTACAGTCATGAGAAAATCACCTCTCAGGATTTTTGTGTCACACCATCTCATTCTGGAAGTTCTAAAAGTAAATTATCCTAACTCCCTCACCCATCTCCCTACCACGGTTACAATTCTATTGGCAAGAGAGCAATGAAGAGGCAGAATTTAGGTATTAAAATGGACTTTCAGGCAACAAAAATTATAAAAATGTATCTTATTTTTTGATGACAGAAGTAATACATATTCATTATAAATGTTCATTATATACAAAAATATAAACAAAGAAAAAAATTTAACTCAATAAAAAATGCTTCCACTTTCACACACACATACACACTTTTCATCCAAACTAGGATTTTGTGGGTTTTGTGACTTTTTCTCTACCTATCGTATTGTAAATATTTGATTGTATAATGGAATATTCACTAGAAACTGCATTTTAATGGCTTCATCATATGCCACAAGGTAATTAAAAACCCCCTTATGATGGGTACGTGAGTTGTTTATAAATTTTGTATGCACATCTATGCTATATAATCTTTCTAATCTCAGCTATGAATTATTTAATGTTTCCAATGGTTAATGCTATTCTAGTAGGTTCTAAATTAAGTGGTGGATTTTAAAATAGCGAGGGGCACCTGGGTGGCTCAGTTGGTTAAGCGGCCGACTTTGGTTCAGGTCATGATCTCAGAGCTTTTGAGTTTGAGTCCCGCGTTGGGCCCTATGCTGACAGCTCAGAGCCTGGAGCCTGTTTTGGATTCTGTGTCTCTCTCTCTCTCTCTCTCTGCCCCTCCCCAGCTGTCACTGTCTCTGTCTCTCTCAAAAATAAATAAACATTAAAAAAATTTTTTTTAAATAGTGAAACTACTACACTATCCTTAATAAAAAAAAATATTATTAAGTATCCCCTTCTGGTTATTGTGGGCAACTGACAAAACCATATTGTATTTCCCCCCACCCTTGTACAAACGTGAACGAGGCTCTACGTGGTACCAGATACCAGGCTGGGGATCAAGGACTGAAGACCCAGTTCCTGCTCCTAATAAATCCATAATCTGGTGGGAAATAAACATTCAAATAAAGAATTACAATTCAGTCTAGTTAGTGGAATGAAGGTGTACACAAGGTGATGCTTCTAAGATACAGGAAGGTGCCAAATCAGCCCAGGAGCATGGGACAAGAGTCAAAGATCCGCTATATAAGAAAGACTACTTCTTACAGAAGAATAGTTTATACAGAAGGATGGAGGAGACCTACCTGTGTGCGGCAGGTGTGGGGACGGATAGGAGCTTGGGGAGTAGATGCAGAACACAGCCGGACTGGACACACAACTTGGACTGTTTGCACCACACCAGGTGAAATGACACAAAATAACGTACGCAAGGCACATAAGCCTGAAACAGCCCCAGACTCGGTTTTTGTAACCTTGTTTCATTCCTGAGAATGAGGAACAGGTTCCTTTAAAACACAGCAATCTAAGCCAAATTCTACGACTGCAGAGGTCTGACACCTTTCCAATTTCTCTGAGGAGACCGAGGGCCCTTGGTTCCTTTTATGGAGTTGAGGTATCCCAGGTCTCAATTATCTTTTCTCCCTTATCATGATCAAGTCTGTTATGAAAGGAATCTATGATATTAAAACTCAGCCAATCTTGCTACAACGGTCTCATTCTCAGTATTTCTTATTTTCCCATTAAAAACCAATCTTTTCTGCTTCAGTTGTTTCTTTCTCCTTTAGTTTAACTTCTGGATAATATCACTGTAGTCATTTGAAAAAAAAAATCCCAAGAGATTTCTGTGAATTTGGGAAAACCAAGAAGCCACTGAAACGCTCGGTTGGTCAACTAGCTTTATTTTTTTCAATGTTTATTTTTGAGAGAGACAGAGACCGAGCATGAGTAGGGGAGGGTGCACAGAGAGAGAGAGAGAGACAGAGAGACAGACAGACAGACAGACAGACAGACAGACATGGAATCTGAAGCAGGCTGCAGTCTCTGAGCTGACCGCACAGAACCTGACACAGGGCTTGAACGCATGAACCACGAGATCATGACCTAAGCCAAAGTCGGACGCCCAACCAACTGAGCCACCCAGGCGCCCCGGTCAACTAACTTTCAAGGTATTCAGATCCTTGCTGGCTAAAAATACAAATGAGAAGGTCCTTTACTGTTCTGAGACTCACATAAACTAGGACAAACTGACAGTGTTGAATTGTGATGCCAGCGCCCTCTCGTCCTGGCTGCTCAAAGTGCACTGTTGGCTTCCCTGCCGGCCAGAACCTCAGCCAGTAAAGACAGAGAGCAGCTTTCACGAGGGATACTCTTCATCTACAGCAGTGCTTTGATGCCATCGGAAGCTGAGTTCCAAGCTTTATTTAGCCCTTAAGATGCCATAGTTGCCAAGTGCCTTCCCGAAGAATGGCAGCCGAGAGCATTTCTCCTGTCTAGTTCCCTCCCTTGGTGGAAAACAACAACCAGGATGAGCAATTATACCCTTGTGGTAAACACCACTGCCTTTTACAAAACTCCTTTATTCTAAAAGAATGGGCACCGAGTAGAAGATCATCAGTAGGCCAAGTGAAATCATGGTTTGAGCCTATTTTTAAAACATATGCAGAATACAGAGTTGGGACTGATACTATCCAGAAACTAAAGGGAGACAGTGGATAATTACTGGATAGGAAGCATGTACTTAGTGATTACTTAGAGCAATGGTTTGGGAAGTCTATTGGAATAAAAAAAAACCCATTTCATATAATATTCTTGTTGTAAAATATCATCTGATAAGGTATACTTAGTTTTAAAATGGGAGCAGCGTGAAGGTTCTCAAACTAGAAAACAAGGGAATTGTGCAATGGCTTTTACACACTGTTTTATAAATCTGTTCTCATCTACAAGAAGAAATCTCTAACCCCATGAGGGCTTTCAAGGCTCCAAATGATTCAGAAGGGTCCTGTACCCCACATTTAAACAACATACTTGTCCTTTAAATTGCTCTGTAGTGAGGTGGCATTGTGGCAGGGAGCAGAAGGGGATCACAGAGGGCTGAGTTCAATACCAAGTCTTTGTCTGTTACCTGAAGCTGGGCATGTAATTTTACCAGAAAATCAGATTCCACCTCTATAAAATGGGTACCGTGTTGCCCACACTATTGTTAAGAGTTGTTTGTAAGGTACCGTAATTATTCCCAGGACTTCAATGAAACAAATGACTTTTGTCCTGTATGCCACTCAAAAGGTTTAGCATGTAGCAATAACTGGGCATTTCTAGAACCAGACTCTCTGGGCTAGAGTCCTAGCTCTGTCACTTACTGTGTGACCTTGGGCAAATCACTTACCTTTGTCAACTCAAGTTTCTTCATCTGTCAAGCGAAAATAGCGTCATGAGGTTGTTTGAGTTTTGGATGAATTATTCCCTAAAGAGGGATTAGAAGCATGCCTGACACATCATAACCCACAGTAAGTACTATTATTGCTTTTGTTTCTGAAGCTCTAGAAACTTTAATTACTAGGCTAACAGTAGAGAAGAATGCCAGAATGCTGTAGGAATGTCTTTGGTATTATGATGAAAAAATAACACTATGGAGAATCATGGCATTGAGGGCTGAGTCCAGAAAGAGACTCGAAAAGTCACTGTATTGAGTTAATAAAAATGAGTAAGACCCTTTTGTGAAGAGAATGCTCAAAAATAGTCACTTTCAAGTATGTTTCATGTATGTGACCCTTTAGAACAACCAACAGAAGGGCTAGTCTATAGAAAGGAAAGCAAAGGAGTTACAAAGTCTAAATCTCTATAATCCTAGCCACAGCCCACCCAAACAGGCTGGGGAGTCCTGTAGCCTCTCTTTGTCTGAATAAACTGCCCCTGGCTCAGAGGCCTGGGCCTACCTTAAGGTCCCGGGAAGATCAGAAAGGCCATTCCAAAGCAGCATTGTAAGATAAAGGAAAATCTCACTTTATCATAGGCTGCACATCTTCAAATTGACCCAAGGACACATTCCTGCAGGATTTAGCCTCTTCTGATGAGTAATGTAGGCAACTGATCAGCATTTCCACTGCCCCAGGCACTGCAGAATTTGGCACTATCACGCAAACACAAACACAAACACTCTGGCATTCGGAAGGAGAGAGGATCCAAACACGTAGAAATGCTGGTGTTCTTTAGCCACTCCTTGGGTCCTCTTCACAGAGCAGCAGCAGGGCTGGAAGGGTCTGAGTCACAGTGGGGTGTGCCTCCACAGCTCAGTGCTGGGACTCATCTCAGGAGGGAGACAGGTAAAGACCCTCTCATACAAATGTGATTGTTGAGCTAAATGATTTAAAAGTTTAAAAAGCCAGACATCATAATAAATCAGGAAATGCAATTTTACTCCATTCATTTCCTGCATCTCTTATCACTCGGGAAGGTAGATTCCTCTGCTTATTCCAACTGCACAAGGGGAAAAGGTATTAAAAGGGAAACGTAGACAGATTTCTTTCTGTGAAACTGTCCCCCCAGCCAGGAACATACTACAGGCAGCTCTGAATCAAATTCATCCCAATGGCAGCCCCAAAAGGCTACATGAAGTCTATGTCAGGAGAGGGAAAGCAATGCCAGGACCAGAAAAGAACCCATCCTCGGAAAGGAAACTCCCAGTGGCTAAGCTGACTCAGGAGCCTGTTAGGAGGGTTAAGATGGGGGATAGATCTACAGCTGATGCTTGAAAGTGGCTTCACAGACTTTGGTGGCTAAAAAGACCCATGAGGACTGCTTTTTCCTTACATAGAGAAAAAGCTCATTCATCATCCCAGGAGGTCACCTGAAACTTCCCTTCCTGCGGTGCCTGGGTGACTCGGTTGAGTGTCCGACTTCGGCTCAGGTCATGATCTCACGGTTTGTGAGCTCAAACCCCACATCAGGCTCTGTGCTGACGGCTCGGAGCCTGGAGCCTGCTTTGGATTCCGTGTCTCCCTCACTCTCTCTCTGCTTCCCCCCCCCCCCCCGCCCCCGATGTGCACTCTCTCAAAAATAGACGTTAAAAAAAAAAAAAAAAAAAAGAAACATCCTTTCCCATTCAGCATGGGACTCAGGTAGTTCCCCTGAGGACGCGCTGCTCTCCTGGTCTCCAGTGAGGTACCCACAACTCTGGACGTGGTCTTTATGATTACAGTGGACCCCACAGACAACGAGGGATGGGAAATAGTATTTACTGGGTAGCTAACGTGTCATGAACTTTGTGTTCCTTACCTCACTTAAATTTCATGAGAGCCTATATATCTTCATTTTATCTGAGGAAACCAAGTCTCTGAGCCCAGAATCAAAAAAAATCAGTAAACATAAGCACTGGGATTCAAACCCAGGCACAACTCCAAAGCCATGCTGTTTCTTCTTGACTCTTTCCAGCGACTACATGTTAGGGGCACTATAATTCCTACCAATAACGACAGTATCTACTGTGCTTTAATAAGTACATTAAAGACCAGTTCGAGGCAGTAGCTTAATTCATACATACAGATGAGCTTAAAGTTACTGGACTTGGGCATTTATATCTCAAAGAAAAGGAGACAACTTGTCAGGAGGAGCTCCCAGTAGGTCTCCCTAGCCACCCTCCCTTACATCCTGCAGTAAGTTGGAGTATTGTTTCCATTTCATTTCTTCATCCAACAATTATCCTTTCATCAGATAGTCCAAGATACAGTGGTGTCCTGGTGGGAGTCATTAACAGAAACCTTATTTCTTCAACTGGAACACATGTTGGCATATTTACCCGCAGTGCCTTCTGCCAGATATATGTTCCCTGTGTGCTGGCTGAGGAATTCAGAATGATGCCAGACCCAAGGAAACTTTGTGTTTTAGTGAGCACGAGATGTGTCAATCTTGTTGACACTGGTCTCTCCACATCTCATCAGATGCTGAGGACTGAGGGGGTGAGGTTTTCTGAATGTACCTATACGGCATTGTATTACCAAGTGTGGGTCATATTCAGAGAGCCACAATCAGCTCTTGAAACGTGGAGTCCCAAGTCCCTTTCCCCTGTCATCTATCACCAATCAGAAGGGCCACTGCTCATGATGACTGGTGTGGGCTCGGCGCATCTGGCTTCCCAGTCTTCTGCTGAGAAAGGACAAGAGGGATGACGAGCATGTGGCATGCTCCGGGAATGGTACACAATTAGATGGATGTTCGAGTTCTGAAATGCAAATGGCAACCTTTCCCGGATGCCCTGGCTTCTCTGTCTCTTGACTCATCGATGTATTCATTCCGCAAATTTTATGGAGGGATCCACTAAGCGCCCCACACAGTGTTACAAAACCTGGGAAGGACTGAGTAACACTTTTCCTTTGAGCATGGTTAGTTTCTCTTTGGAACAAGGGTCCAGTTTGCCTCATCCAACAGTCCAGGTGTCCTCTGGATTTCCTTAACCAGTCCCCAGGCAGAGTTCCCTTCAGGTGGAACCTGGGATGCAGTTGCAGCTTGGGTGATGGTGACAAGATGGCAGGAGAGGAGCAGCCATCAGCAGGCAGTAGGGGAATGATGTTGTCAAGCCAATCCCGCTCATGCCCCCTCACAGATTCCACCCTACCAAATTCAGGAGATGTAGATGTGGGTAAGCCTAAGACTCTTTCTTTTTCACTCACTTCCTCGGAGACAGCTTTCTGAGCACGTCATGACATGTGAGGCTAACCCACATCACAACCACAGTCTGTATAGCCACAGACACAGTGGCTCTGTGACCCAAGAAGGGAAGATCCACGGTCACTCCCCATGACGATGGCACTGGCGAAGGGAAGTCGGGAGGATAAGAGAACAAGACAGGGCTTTCACGTCACTATCACCCATCATTCTGCCGTTTTTCACCTGCCTTTGTCTGCACCACACTGTCCCCTGGGACACACAAAACAGAGATTTTTTTTTTCTTCCCACAAATGATCCAGGATACATTTATCAATAAGTAAGAGGACACCATTCCTAAAAGTTTTTAAATGTGTATACTGAACGTACAACAGCACAAAAAATTAAAAAACCAACCCACGCCGACCCGCTGACAATACATACCAACTGTAAGATACGGAATCAGAGCCCCAGGTGACGGTTTTGGCCCGAAAGTGGAGGGAAAAAGGAAAATGTGATAGGTTACATAGTTCCCAGTTACAAAAGAAAATGTATAGGTTTGTGTTGTAGAGACAAGTTTTTCCGTAGTACTGGATTTGGGGAAGAATGCGTGTCATCGTTTCTTATGTAAGAGACATGCTTACATAAGGGATTTCTATAAGGGACACAGTGACTCCAAATACAGTCTCACAAAAGATACAGGTACGATGTGCTGTGGACAACAGAAAGAAGAGGTAAAGCCCTAGTTCTGGGCGAAAGCCTAAAAGTTAGCCTTGCATTTTCGTCTAGGCAGAAGCTAACCCATTCCTGCGGGCACAGGCCACGGATATGCTTGGGGAAAGGATCAGTGGAGTTTTAAAAAGGAAGTTGCACTTTTTTTTTTTTTTAAGCGATTGACATTTAGGGTGTGCCCGGCACCGATCCAGGCATTCTGTAAAGTGTATCATGAAGCAACATGTTGCACTGACATAATGATGGACTTGTAGTCAGATCTGGATCCCTCTCAGCATGACTGTAAATAGACTACTTAAACATCTTTGTGGTGGTTCCACATGCGTCACATGAGGCCAATATTATGAACACTGGGGCGCCTGGGCGGCTCAGTTGGTTAAGCATCCAACTTCAGCTCAGATCATGATCTCACGGTTCGTGAATTCGAGCCCCGCATCAGGCCCTGTGCTGACAGCTCAGGGCCTGGAGCCGGTTTTGGATTCTGTGACTCCCTCTCTCTGTCCCTTCCCTGCTCGCTTGCTCTCTCTCAAAAATAAGTACACGTTAAAAACAATATTATCTTGTTTTAATAATATTATTATACATGTTTAATAATAATATTATCTTATTATCATTAAGGGGTCACTATATAAATAAAGTGAGGGGAAAAATATACAAAAGGTATGTAAGCTCACTGTCCAGTAAACAAACGCTGAGTCTCTTTCCCGGTTTGACTATATAACCCTTAACATCCTAGGCAATAGTGATGCTACAGATATAGTCACTGAGCTTGGGAACCGTCAACTGAGCCACACTAGATCACGCAGCTGCAAGTAAGTGCCGGAGTCCTGGTGGCAAAGCAGGCCAGTCTCATTTCAGATCTGATGTGCTTTCCACTTAACCCTCTAATTAGCTGAGACTTTTGAGTCTGCATCCTTTTGACAGAAAGTGACCACCGCAGCTTGAACAATTCAAGCCTCGATCATCTCCAGCAAGGGAAAAGGGGCCAAAGCTCTGGCAAGGTACTCACCTGACCAAAGGTGAAGGCCATCAAAGCCATAGGAATACAGGTCGTCTCCAACACCGTTGCCTCCCCATCCTTCTCCACCTCCAGGGTACGGAGCATAGCCTGAGGAAGAGGCCCAGCCCACCCGTAGGTGTGTGGGCTCAGCTGTTAGGAAGGGGTCCACTTGGTCTATGATCAGCTCGAAGTACCACTTCTTGTACTGTGCTGAGCCCTCAGCAACTCCCAGGAAGATGTTTGGCCGAATGCTGAAATTGAACACGGGACAGGTGGCAGCTACAGACTCGGAAGCACGGAGATAAACAACAGCAAGCAGGTTGAACTGGGCCACAGGACGCACTGTCAACTGAAGGCAAGAGCACTTTTGTGTTTTTCATAGGATTCTAAAAAAGGAAACGCTTAGAGCCTCTAACACTTGATCGAGTTCTCAGTGGGAGGTGTCAGGACAATGTTAATTCTATTTAAAAATATAAAGAACGTCTCCTTGTTCCATTCAAGGCAAGCAGCATTTACTGAGTGCCGACCATGGGTAAAAGATGCTGAAAACGTCATAGAAATGCATAACCATAAATCCTTGTGTGTTTCTGTAAGTGGAAGAAGGAACTTAATCAAGTTCCATCTCCTGGGAAATTGGTTCAAGCTCCCCCTATTCCCACAGTGGCAGCTTTGTCACCTAAGCATAACCAGTAACAGTGGCCTCTTGAAAGCATTAAGAAACCTCTATTTGCAATAAGCCAGACCAGGGGCACCTGCGTGGCGCAGTTGGCTGAGCATTTGACTCTGGTTTTGGCTCAGGTCATGATCTCACGTTTTGTGGGATCAAGCCCCACATTGGGCTCTGCGCTGAGCAAGGAGCCTAATTAAGATACTCTCCCTCTCTCTGCCTCTCCCCCACTCGTGTTCCTTTTCTTTCCCTCTCTAAAGCAAGCAAGCAAGCAAGCAAGACAAACAAAGAAAACGACATGGAACTACTTACAGATGGAATCTAAAAAAAAAAAAAAGTCAAACTTCTTGAGAGCAGAAAAACAGTTGCCAGGGGCAGAGGTAGGGGGGTGGCAAAAACAGAGGTTAGAAAAAAGGTACAAACTTTCACTTATAAGATGCATATGGTAGGAGGATACAATGTGTAACATGGTAGCTACAGTTCGTAACACTGTATTGCATAATTGAAATGTGCCAAGACAGAAGAACTTAAGCGCTCTCACACACAAAAAGGATAAATATGTGAGGTGACAGATGTGTTACTCAATCTGATGGGGCAAATCCTTTCACAATGTATACCAAATCATCATATTCCATACTTTAAATATCCTTTAACTGTTTGTCAATTATACTTCAATGAATAAAGCTGAAAAAATTCAATTGAAGACAGCAGAAAAAGGGAGAAGGGAAGAGAAGTCACTCTTAGCCAACTTTGATAAGGGCTGGAGGACTTAATGTATCCATAAAGATGGTTAAAAGCTTGGGACAAACCATTTAGAGTTTTCCTGGTTGGAGTGCTATTCTTAAATATCTACTGTTCTGGGCTGGAGCTGCATCCCATTTTGGGTGGGCCAGGAAAAACCAGGCTGGTACCAAAAGAAACTGTGTGGATGGCTCAGTTCTGCTCTACGCTCCACAGTTCTTTCCTCACCTTGTAGATTAGGGAGTGGGCCTGGGTAGAAGATAGCTCAATAACTTAGGCCTGCCTAATGTAAGTCCCATGAGTTCACATGACTCACATGTGGCTTCATGTGTGGATCAGCAGGCTAGGATTCTGTGTGAGCCCATGTTCTTCATCGTGGCCTTCACAGATAACCTCGAATGCCATGTGCCAGAGGATGCAAGAAACCATAGTATCAACATGGGGCATCCATCCTATTACAAGACTTTGAGGGGCACCTGGGTGACTCAGTCACTTGCGCTTCTGACTTGGGCTCAGGTTTGATCTTGTGGTTTGTGAGCCCCACATCAGGCTCTCTGCTGTCAGCCTGTCAGGGCAGAGCTGGCTTCGGATCCTCTGTCCCCCTTCTCTCTGCCCCTCCCCTGCTTGCACTCTCCCCAAAATAAACATAACATTAAATAAAAGAAAGAAAATTAAAAAAAAATAAAAGCAGGACCAACGCAATAGTGCTGGAAGTATCCAGGAGCTGAGCTAGGTTAAAAAAAAAAAAAAAGATTAAAAAAAATAAAAGGTGGTATATTAAAATAAAAGTGAGGGGGTGCCTGGGTGGCTCGGTCGGTTAAGCGTCCGACTTCGGCTCAGGTCATCATCTCATGGTCCGTGAGTTCGAGCCCCGCGTCGGGCTCTCTGCTGACAGCTCAGGGCCTGGAGCCTGTTTCAGATTCTGTGTCTCCCTCTCTCTCTGACCCTCCCCTGTTCATGCTCTGTCTCTCTCTGTCTCAAAAATAAATAAACGTTAAAAAAAAAAATTTTTAAAAAAGGGAGTATGTTATGAAGAAGGTACAAGATCTGTACTTAACTGTGACATGAAACATGGTAGACCACTTCGGGTTAAATGCTGTGGCCCTCAGGTGGAACACATACTCTCCACTGTCAGCTACTTCAGGGGAAACGTTTAAAACCCTGTGAAAAGGGCTGGTGTACAGGGCCCTGAAAAAGTACACATCTGCCCAGTCTCATCTTATGTACCCACTTCGCCATGGAAACCATGGGGACGCAGCCCTGGAGTTCAGATCAGCCCTCTTCCTTTCCTGTCTGGAAACAAGATGGACACTATGGAATGATGATAGTGGCCTCACCTTGTCACGTCATTAATCAGCCGTGTCTGCAGGAGCAGGTTTCTCCGGGGCAGCAAGTTGTCACAAATCAGATTCTGGTTGGCTCTCACGGCGACCCCATTGCAGAGACAGAGGGAGCACAGCACATCCAGAACCTGCAGCAGGACACAACCCACAAAGCCTTAGGACCACCTGGAGGGCACAGTGGGCAGGACCTGATTGCCAAGACATATGAAGGAAGTGGGCCTTGTGAAGTGGTGAGGGGAGGCTGGTGGCAGGTGGGGGGACCTATTCAGAGTCAAGGCCACCACACCTTCCTCACCAGGAAAATCAGTGAGCAATGCTGGAGCCTGCTGCCCCTGGGGGACACGAAGCTGGTTCCTTCTAGCCCCTCTGCCCTCACCTTAGGCCCCTTCCCTCTCAACTATGCATGTGACCTGTGATCACTGTTCTGTGAAAACAGGTGGGAGTATGGGCTGTGAAGACAGACTGTCTGGGTTAATATCCCAGCCATGGCAGGACTAGGGTCAGATGAGGCATCTGGAGCACAAAATCCAGGCCTGACACCCTCTTGGGAGTCGTGCATGAATGGGGCATGGACCCAGAAGGACCTGGAAGGTCCTTCATTGGCATCGAGGCTAAGTTGATGCTCCCGCCGAGCCTTGGAAGCCCCCTGCACTATGATCAGTAGGGACTCATAGCTCTTCATGAAAGGTGCTGTTAAAGAGAAAGCCACAGGCCCCAAATGGCATCACTTGGGTTAAGGTCCCAAGTCAGTAAGCCAAGACGTAATACCTAATCTAATTGTAGTTTCAAACCCCTAGGAATGTAACCTTTAACCAGTCAGCATGGGGATTTCCCGGTCAGCAATAGGAAATTGACTGATAGATCCCTTCTGTTCCCAGTAGGAGGGTGACCTTGCCTAAAACAACGGATTCTTTGCTAGTAATTTCCTTTTCCCCCCACTTCCTCTCTTCCTTTCAAAGACTTTCCTTTCCTGTAGCCCTATGGAGCTCCCCTCTACTGCTAGATGGGTTGCTGCCCGATTCATGAATCGATTAACAAAGCTAATCAGGTCTTTAAAACCTCCTTGAATTTTTGTTATCTAACAGCACTCAGCTTCCCATTTGACCAAGATCTCTCACAGGCAGCAGGCTTGGGGAACCTCACATAGGTCAGTAGAGAACACAGCAGGGCAGATTCCGGTTCCTGGGTCTCCTGCTGGGATATCCTCAAAGTTCGTTAAGAGACACTTCTATTCCTACTAATGGTATTCAACAACCTTTCACCCGTTCTCCTTCTCTCCTAGAGTGAGAGCAAACCTTCCAGAGCCCAAGTGTTCCTTGAACCTATGAGACCAGCCACCAAGCCACCTCTGCACCCCTTCATTTTCCAGCTGCGTGGGAAGCGGGAACCCAGCCCCTGGCTTCCTAGCCACAGTCTCCTTGTGCCGCCTCCTCTCTCATTCAGGTTTTGTGTGCCTAGATCGACAGAGGAAACTGTTCCGGGCCAGGCACTGCTCTCCCCTGTCTCCCCTACAGGGAGGTGTGTGCAAACAGCAGTTGATAAATAATAACCGACAAGATTGTGGCAGCCACATTTCAGTCTTTCAAAGTGGCCACTAAGACTCGATGCTTAGTGGGGTTGGATGAATTCAGGTTGTTGGCATTAGTATCCATAATTCTCACAAACCAATTTTCTACCTGACTCCCTGAATGTCAATTTCGTTCCAGATAAATACAAAGCACATTTATGGGACAAGCAGAAAAGAATCCCAAAGGCAGTTTAATGGAGAACTCTTACCATTCCCACTCTGTGAAACATATCAACTGTGGAACTGGAAATCCAGAGGATAATTTCTCATTCTAAGGAAAGAGCCATAGATGGCCAGGAAATTAAATACTTATCATCCAGCCTATCAGACATTTTTATCGGTTTTGCCTTCGAGTGACGGCTGCGGGAGCCTTGCTGTCATAGCTAGAGGGACAGCAGAGCTTAATTCACATCCAGCAGGAAGAGCAAGGAGAAAAAAGGCTCTGTGAGAAGGACCTGCCTAATATAATGTCTCACTTGTAAATAAACAATGCCAGAAAGCAACGGGGCTGACTTGTTTAGGCTTTGTTTTAGCAGGCCTTTCTTGGGGTAAAACAGGGCAACGTGGCCAGACTGCCTATCTGAAAAGGTTTAAGTGGGTTCCTGTCAAGGTGACGGGAACGTAGACAAGGCCAGCCCACCACAGGGGACCCATAAGCATTGTGCCTGGGGGTCATCTGTACTTAGGGAGAGGGAGTATCTTCGTAGCCTCTGAGAAATGTGGCTAGATGTGGCAGGCACGGACGAGCAGTCACCAAGCTCCAATTCCTTCTACTCCACAGCCCACAGAGGCCCCACTTCCCAGCCTACCCTGCAGTTTGTGGGGTCATGTGACTGAGTTGTGGGCAATGGAAAGCGGATGGACATGACCTACATGGCTTTCAGGCCTGGTCCCTAAAAATCTTCTACAGAGTCCTCTGCGCACTCACACTCTCCTCCCAGCCAGAAGTAGGGGTCCCGGGGAAGATGACAAGGACATCACCTAGCAACTTGCCAGAAATGCAGGTGTTTAGGACCACTTCCTCTGTTCCCCTCCACTCCTCTCCACGCCAGACTCACCAGCTCAGAGTCTTCATTTGAACACAAGGAGTAAAGCACACTGCCTTCTGCGAAGCCTTGAGATGGAAGGAACTCGTGTCTCCCCTGAGTGGCCACACAGCCTGAAGCCCTCCCACTGACTGGCCTAGGGTGGTGATGGGAGCAAAGATAAATCTTCCTAGTAAGAATCTGGGCTGTCATAGGAGTTAGGCTTCTCTAATCTATACACTGGCCCACCTGGAGACTGTCCTTGGCTCGTGTTGTAGAGGTCATTGGCTTCTGGCTGTCCTCCTTTTCAGACCCCACATTTCATTCAAGATCCTCTCTGTCTGCTTTTTATTTCCACTAGTCTCTACCCCCAAACAGAGGCTTATGTGGAAATTCTCCTTCAAAAATAAACACCTATCATATATCCATGGAAACATCAGTTGGCTGTTGCATTTTGCCCTTCAGCTTATATCTATAAAAACAGCTCCATGCTAAAATGTAATTATTCTGTATAAAAGCTGTAAAAATGCTAATGGTACTTATTCTGTGATTCTTCTTATTGAGTCCTGTATTTGAAAAATGAAGATTTTTGAAGCCCCTGAGGAACAGATTGTTTTTTTCTTGCTGCAGAGGCGAACTGGGTTTCTAGAAAGGCTTCTCTATTGCCTTGGCTGCCCGGGGGCTCAGAGATAATTTCATGGAGCTACTATAGCAACTACATGGGAGTTAATGGTATGCTTCCCTGTGTTCTACCTTCCCCATAACCCAGGCCAAACCTCCAATTCTGGTGTCTACTTTTTTGGGACCAAAGTTGTTACATTTTACCATATATTTTTCTCATTGGGGGCTCGAAATCCTCATAAAAATAAAACATATTTGTGACTACTGAGGAGGTTTGGAGTAAGATAGGCTTGGGGGCAAGTAAAAAGGGCAGATTTTATTTTTATTATTAGATGCTTAGTCCATGGGAAAATTAGAGGGTGACTTAAAATGTTCCAATTGTTCTTTTCACCAAACAAGAAAAACCAGTGCTACTAACATAGTGTGTTTCTTAGCTCTGATAAGCCAGCCATCTGTTGGATGAGACAAGGCCCGTCCATATGGGTGAGCTTCCATCCACGGTGAGATGGGCATGTATTCTGGCTCCATTCATTGCTTTTATTCATTTAGGACACCCTCAACAAACACGTATTAAATGCCTGCTATGTGTAAGGTATGACCTTGGCACTGTGAGGAATGAAAAGTTGGTCCCTGCCCTGAAGGAACGTAGAGTCTGTGAGAGCAATCTATGTGCAAACATGACTACAGTGATAGGTGAAGCAGAACCACCAAGGAATGGAGGGCTAGTGGTAGGATGGAGGAGAGGAGATCACATCCAACTGGTATCAGAGAAAGTTTCCTCGGGGCACCTGAACGGCTCAGATGGTGGAACGTCAGGCTCTCGATTCCGGCTCCAGTCACGATCTCACAGTTTGTGGGTTTGAGCGCCACGTTGGGCTCTGCACTGACAGTGTGGAGTCTGCCTGGGATTCTCTCTCTCTTTCTCTCTCTCTCTCCCCTCGTCTCTCTGCCCCTCCCCTGCTCACACTCTCTCATTTGCTCTCTCTCAAGATAAACATTTAAAAAAAAAAAAAAGAAAACTTCAAGGAGGAGTGGCATTTGAGTAAGTTTTGAAGGGAAGACAGAATTTTTCATGGGTGCTGGAAAACTAAGAAGTGAGGAGATGTGGAGATTTCAGCACGAGTCAAGGCACTGAGAGGTCGAGGGGCAGAGAGCATTCGGAGAATGGTCTTTTCACTCCAGAGATTGTGTTCTTTCCCTCGAACTTTCTGACCTCCATTGGATCATGCTTTAGATGAGTGGCAATGCTTTCTACGTCAGGGAGAGAGCTAACAAGTGAAAAATCTTAGAGGCGGCATTAATTACTGCCAACACTGTATCTACTCCCGTCCTAAACCTGTGATTAGAGCTGGAACAGTACAAAAAGGGGTTCATCAAACTCATGAGATGTACAAACCTTTTTTTTTTTTTTTAAAGAAAAATGTCACGACCCTGAAGACCACAGATGGGTCCACAGGGGAATGCAAACTCCAGTCTCAGAAACCTTTACTGGTCTAAAAATGCCTTCTAATTATGAATTCTTCACTGTGCAGTTTTGTTTTTAGAGAACTATAAAAATAAGAACGTGCAATTAAAAATATTCTCCCGGAACACGTGGACCCCAAAGAACATGTTCACAGACGGCAGTTTGAGAAACACTGGAAAGAATATTAAACGCTGAGGGGGAGACTCAAAGTCTGGTCCTGGGCTGTGGTGAACGAGTTGTGTGGCCTCTGGCATGTGGCTTAACATGTCAGGGCCCACGTCTCAGCCTTGTTTCTGCCACCGACAAGTGGAAATAACAATGCTATATCATGGGGTCATACTGAAGACAAAGAAAATGCATGGGAATGTGGAGGACAGCACCTTGCATTTGTCAAATGCACAAATGTTAGCTATCGTCGTCGTCATAATTACTGTTGCTACTATTGGGAGAGCTGTGAGGTGCCTTGTGCTTCTAAAATTCTATGTATTTTCTGGGGTACCTGGGTGGCTCAGTCAGTTAAGTGTCCATCTTTGGCTCGGGTCATGATCTCGCAGTTCATGGGTTTGGGTCCCGCGTCGGGCTCTGTGCTGACAGCTCAGAGCCTGGACCCTGCTTTGGGTTCTGTGTCTCCCTCTCTCTCTGCCCCTCCCCTGCTCACATGGTCTCTCTCAAAAATAAATAAACATTAAAACATTTTTTTTTTTAATTCTATGTATTTTCAGCCACTATCTTCACGGAAAACTAAGTGAATAGATCAGAGACATGTGAAGACCCACGACTGGAGAAAAAAAGAGCAGCATGGAGAGCAAAACATCACCTTGACATTTTCCAAGCAAAAAGAAAACGTCACAGCACAAGTCTGGCCTTCACTCTGCACATTCTTTATAAAGCTACCACAAATAGCTCTATTTGTGATAGCTTTATTGATGATTTGAGACAGATTTCTCTTTGGAAATAAAAGTTATCCAGGTAATTTCTAAGGGAAGGCCTGAATTCATGGCAAACCAACCTTCATCCAAAAATCTATCAAGAGACAAAAAAAGGGATATCCTTGAGGAGGCTTTTATGTACCGGGAACATACCGCCTGAACTTTTCTAACATTGCCGGAATTTCTCAGTGCCTTGGCTCCCAAAGATTAAAGACCGCCCTGCTACTACACTCAGGTAACCTATCAGAGCAGGTAGTGATTTGTAGCAAAGTCCTTCAGCTTACTGGCCTCAGATTTCTCAACTGTGGAATGGGCAGAACAGTCATCAACTCTCCATCAAGCGACATCCATTAGATGCTCTGTAGCTCTTGGCTGAAAGAAGCCATAACAAAGCTGGTTATTTGTGAAGTGCGTTATGTGGTCTGACCATAAAGATGACCCAGGAACAACGAAACAACAGCAGCTTTTCTCTAGCCAAAGGGCTCTTCCTGACATCTGCATGTAGCTCATGGCCCAGACCATGTGTTTCCTGGGTGCTTATCTATTACTCTTATTATGCTTTGCTGACAGGAGAGAACATGTCGGAGCATACAGACGCTGGTCTGATGCTGGAGCCTCGTGCCTGCTTTTGATTTACCCCATTTGGGAAAGCAATTCCAGGCCCCACATATTTCTTTCTCTTCTTTGCCAAGCAATTTCACAGATGCTAAGGACCATGGCTTTTCTGCTTCCTAAGGAAGGCACAGCTAAGCAATGCTGCAGAGGCTTGTTCTCCTGGACCCCCTGAAACGTGTCTCAAATAAGCAGTGCCCCCCAATGATGATGAACACAGAGGGCCAGTGACCAAGCTGAGTTTTCGTCACTGCAGGAGCAAAGCCGCGGCCGCTCATGTCATCTGCTCTTGAAATACACCCTCTCGGCCTTGGGGTACCTGCCTGCTCACTAATTAGGGCAGGAACTCCCCAACCCCAGGGCTGTTGTTGAAGAGTCAGGAAAAAACATATTTTAATAGACTTTCCCTGCAAATCGGTGTCTTCAACACATGATTCCATAAAAACAGAGATGACAGAACTTTAAGACCCCTAAAAAACTGATGGTGCTTTCTACCTTAGCAAATGAAGTAGCACTGTCTCCATTGCGCAGATGATATAAATGAGGCCCCAAAGCACACAGCTGTTTTGTATCTGTGCTCTTGCTTGCTCATGAGCAAAAAAGTAGATTCACTTCCTTCGCTTGGTGCCGCTCAGGGTAAATCTGATTTCATTTAATAACAAGCCAGTTGCCAAGACTTTCTATGCTATTTTGATCTGATTTTTGTGTATCTTCTTTCTACAGCTTGGTATTAGCTGTTTACTCAGTTCCTAGGCCCCAGGGTAGGTCTTGCACTCACCCCAGCCCAGCACCTATGCAGTCGGCTCCATGTTCAGGGCTGAAGGTGATGGATGAGCTGGGCTTGCGAAGCTGGTGGGAAGAGAGAGAGGACCTCCAAGACCCAGTGTGACAGTCTGCCTTGGAGTGTGCTCCTAGGGCAGGAAGTGTCTTTCAGAACCTCAGTTTCCCAAAGTGTTTTTCTTTTCCCTACCCTCAAATCAGAGCCAAGAAAGAGACTAGTCAACATGCTCTCAGTAACACACACTGGTGATTAAGCAGCAGGAGAAGCCCATCCCTGTTTGGGTTCTTCTTTCTGATACCCACCTTGTGATTCCGCCCATGCTTATCCAACAGGGAGATGATAGACTTGATGTGGCCCTCTGCTATCAGATTTAAGGCTTCTGGGCTTTCAGTCAAGATGCAGTGCAAAACTTCCAAGATACCTGTATAAATGCCACAAAAATCGTGTGGATGTTAAAAAACCTGCAGAACCGACCGTGCTTCAGAAACCTGAATTATAAGTGAAAGGACCATCCTGAGGGGACAGAATATTATCAGCTCCTTGAATGTATTAAATATTTCCAGCCAGAAGAAAGACTGTAGCCATCTCTGGTAGACTTCAGGAGCCTCTGGGGCCTAAGAAGTCTGTGATTTAGAGAGGATATTTCCTTAGGCACTAACCTCACCTTCCTCCTTCTTAGACAAAGACATGATCCTTCTATGTCAAGATATAGAGAAGCAGCAAGTTAAGTAAGTCAGAGAACAACAAATACTATATGATTTCACCCATGTGTGGAATTTAATAAATGAAACAAAGAAAACAAGAGACAGAACAGACTTGGGGCGCCTGGGTGGCACAGTCGGTTGAGCGTCCGACTTCAGCCAGGTCACGATCTTGCGGTCCGTGAGTTCGAGCCCCGCGTCAGGCTCTGGGCTGATGGCTCAGAGCCTGGAGATTGTTTCCGATTCTGTGTCTCCCTCTCTCTCTGCCCCTCCCCCGTTCATGCTCTGTCTCTGTCCCAAAAATAAATAAACGTTGAAAAAAAAAAATGAGAAAAGAAAAAAGAGACAGAACAGACTCAAATACAGAGAACAAACTGGTGGTTACCAGAGGGGAGGTGGGTGGGGGATGGGTGAAATCAGGTCAAGGGGATTAAGAGCACACTTATGATGAACACTGGGTAATTTACAGAATTGCCGAATCACTATATTGTACACCTGAAACTAACAGAATACTGTATGTTGGTCACACTTCAGTTAAAAAAAGAAAAAATTGTAGAGGAGCAGCGGTAAAATGGAATTCTTCACTTGGTCAGACCAAGCAATACTTAATTAAAATGGCGGATGCCCAGTTTAGTATCAATTCTAGAGGTCCTCCAAGTAATTTAGAAAATATTGTGAGTGTTCCTCGCCTAAGAGTTTTTCTAGGAACCACCCCAGAAAGTATTTTCATTTTAGATGTACTGGTGTATCAAGCAAACTATAAACTCACTAAATAAAGTTTACCTTTGCCTCTTTACTCAGCACACTGGATGGTTTTCTCTGTGAAGGGAAGGCTTAAGAAACACTAACTGGTGCCCCTGCAACCTGGCACCTACAAGGGTAACAGACCATGATGAAAATGTAAGGGAAGTAGTTGGCCAATATCTTTATTGGTTTTATTGAAAATACTCCCCTTGGTTCCGGTTTTCTCAAGGTTTTCATAAATTATTATGAAATGTAACATGGCCCATGGAGGAGGCACTGATGAAAAAACAGGGGCTTGAGAATACATAGGTGTAGGTGGATAGACCTTAGGGGAGCCTTCCTTTGGCCTGTCCAAGTTCAGGCCACCTCTGGACAATGAAAAAAGCATCAAAACCTTTTAGCTTTCCAGAGAGGGGTCTGCAGCTGTCATGTTCTCTCACCGCTGAGGAAGCCAATGGTTGAGCTTCACAGCCCAGTTACTTAACTTACCAACAACAACCATTCTCTTGGCTCAAATTCTCTGCGAGTCATCATGAAGCATTATAGACAGATGTCAAGGTGACTTAGCGGGACGGAGGACCCTCATTTCCTCCTATCCCATGTCATCCTTCAGTCTGCTTCTAACCACAACAGGATAAGCACATTCAGAGAGGGTTTAGAAACCCAAGGAAAAGAACTGCAAGCAGCAGGTAGGAGACCACTGCCTGGGTGGGGGGCAATGAAAGGATCCAGGGGATGGAGATAAACACACAAAGTGAAAAGTGAAACAGAAAAGGAAATCATTGAAGTCTAGGTTAGAGTGGTTAAATAAAGTCACAGCAGCACCAGGAAGATTCAGGACCTTCTCTTTGTTGAAGTCATCACTTGAGGATTGCTTACACCTCAGTGGGAAAACAGAATTATTCAAAGATACAACTTTTTTTTTTTTTTCCCAGAAAGAAAAAAACCCCACCTTCTTCAGTGGTTTCCTGTCAACACTTACCTGAGGAAGATTCTAGTCTATCCAATTTGCTGATTAGCCAATCAAGGTTATTAGAGAATTGAGCACAGTTGTTTCTGTTTCCACGAATGAGAGCAGCTGCAAACAAGGACACATTGGAACATGTAGGTTAAAGGGCAGGAGGATGGGCATTAGAATTTGGGAAACTGTTAAGCACAGCACCTGCTTAGCAACAAAAAGGAATTGTGTGTAACCATCTTCCCCTTCCAAGCCCTTTGATACAATTGTTCCTATACTTAGCAAAGTGAAAATCTACCATTCACTCAACTATTCCAGAGAATCTATGTACCAAGCACCTGCCTACTTGCTGGGAACAGAGCAGTGGGAACACAGCAGCAGATACCTGCTTGGTTACTGGTTTAAGAACTCTATTCTCTGCACTGTTTTCTTAAACCCAGCTACAGAGTTGCTATTTTTCAATGCTATAGGGAGGCATCCCAGTCAAACAGCTGGAAAGGTAGGTGAAACTAACAGGCAAGGGCGCCTGGGTGGCTCAGTCGGTTGAGTGTCTGACTTCAGCTCAGGTCATGATCTCACCGTTTGTGAGTTTGAGCCCCGCCTCGGGCACTGTGCTGACAGCCTGGAGCCTGCTTCGGATTTTGTGTCTCCCTCTCTCTCTGCCCCTCCCCCACTCACTCTCTGTCTCTCTCAAAAAATAAACATTAAAAAAATATTTTAAAAATAAACTAACAGGCCAATAACTGCAAAACAGGAAACTCTAAAATACCTAAAACACATTAGCATATGAGGAGGGTTCCCAAAGTGTGGTCTGTGGAGGCCAGAATGCTTTACCTGAGAACTTGTTAGAAATGCAAATTCTCTGGCCTTATCCCAGATCTAAGGATTCAGAAACTCTGGGGATGAGACTGTTTTAACCAGCCCTCCAGCTGATTCTGATGCCTGCTCCAACTTGAGAACCACTGGTAGAGAACGTTGCTAAGGGTGGGAGAGAATATGCTGTCAGGAGATTTTCACCAAACTAGACCAAGCAACCTTCCCTCCACAGGCCTCTGCAATGAATCCACATAAACTACTGGTCCCATGCTCTTCATGCTGTTGGTTTTCAAAGACAGGTTTCACAGATGCTTCAAAGATACCTGGATGAGGGAAAACTCTTCTTGAGGACCTCTGCTTTGTACCTCCACAGTCAGAGGAAGGCTGGATTGAGTCTGACCCCCCAAACCACTTTCAGGTCTGCAGCAGCAAAGGGGTTAAAGCACAGGGTCAGTTCCTTCCCATACTACATGTATGACCTCGGGTACGTTATGACTTTGTGAGCATCAGTTTCTTCGGATTCATGACTAAACGGTTAACAGTGCCTATACCTGAAGGTGTTGTTGGGCGGATCAAAAAGATACTCTACTGCTTGGCAGAAAAGCTCAATAACTGCTTGTTTTTGTATAATTGCTGTTGAGTTTGAGCATACCGGTAGAAAGTATTAGAGTTGGAAGGGACTTCACAACGTCACACAGAATGGTGGTAGTCCAATCAGCCTGACCCTCGACATCGAGAATGGGACCAACCTGACGTTGCTGGTTCCCCTCTGGCCTGCTCAATTTTCTATGGACTTTCTCTAACGGGACATACACTTCTGAGCAAACCCCCAAATGCTGCCTTGTCACCATCTCCAAGCAACTACCGGTGGCTACCTTCCCATACGGGCGGATACTGTCTTCCACTGCCTTCCTCCTGTAGCTTGCTGGCTGGGCCCTGTGGTGGCACTGGTTAGAGCAGGCCCCAGGACATCACCCCCACTGGTGTTGTGAGAAGAAAGCCTGGGCGCCGAACCTCCTTACTCCCCGCCTTTGTCTCCCCTCCCCCCGCCCCTCACCCAAATGAAATAATGAACAAGCCAAAGTGGCAGGAATCACGACCAACCAACAAGAGGCCAGGGACAGGTCAGGGAGCTGAAAAGAGTGACTGTCCTTCAAGTGCAAGTGCCCGAGTCTAAAAGTGGAATGCACTGCAAACATATTCTAGTCTTGTTCCCTCATTTTATTTAAAAAAAATTTTTTAGGGGCCCCTGGGTGGATCAGTCAGTTAAGTGGCCGCCTTCGGCTCAGGTCATGATCTCGTGGTCCGTGAGTTCGAGCCCCGCGTCGGGCTCTGTGCTGACAGCTCAGAGCCTGGAGCCTGTTTCAGATTCTGTGTCTCCCTCTCTCTGACCCTCTGCTGTTCATGCTCTGTCTCTCCCTGTCTCAAAAATAAATAAAATGTTAAAAAAATTTTTTTAAAAATTTTTAAATGTTTATTTACTTTTGAAGGAGAGAGAGACAGAGTGTGAGTGGGCAAGAGGCAGAAAGAGAGAGGGAGACACAGAATCTGAGGCAGGCTCCAGGCTCTGAGCTGTCAGCACAGAGCCCGACGCGGGGCCTGAACTCACAAACCACAAGATCACGACCTGAGCTGAAGTCAGACACTTAACTGACTGAGCCACACAGACGCACCCCCTCATTTTAAAGAGGAAGGACTGGGGGCACCTGGGTGGCTCAGTCGGTTAGGTGTCTCTTGGTCTCTGGCTCACGTCATGATCTCACAGTTCCTAGGATTGAGCCCCAGGTCAGGCTCTGCACTGACAGCAAGGAGCCTGCTTGGGATTTTCTCCCTCCCGCTCTCCCTCCCATGTGCCTGTGTGCGCATGTGTGGTCTCTCTCTCTCTCTCTCTCTCTCTCTCTCTCTCTGCCCCTCCCGTGCATGCGTGCTCTCTAAATAAATAAATAAACTATTAAAAAAAAATAAAGAGGAGGGACTGAGGTTCGGAGAGAGTAATGACCGTCAAAGGTTGTACAGGTAGTTTTGGCTGGGCTGATCACAATCCCCTTTCACTCGCTGCTGCCTTCTTGCTCTAAGTGTGGAAAGTACTGTAAGTTTCTGGCGAACAGAACGAACAGTGCTGGGCTGGAATCAACCGGTTAACAAAAGGTGTCCAAGGAGTGAGGCTGGATCGGCGATCTTGCACAGACACCCTTGGAAATCCTCCCAGGGAGAGGCTCCGGGGGTGTGCTTACCCAGCAGTTTGTAGAGCAGGCGCAGGATCTCTTTCCAAGCCATGCCACTCTCCTCCCTTGCAATTCCTGCAAAGTGCGCCACGCTGTTGTAGATGTTTAAGCGATCGATGCAGTTTAACACAAGGGCCAACATTCCCTGCGAAGGAGAGTGGGGGAAAGAGTGAAAGCCCCTGAGAAAGCAGGAGCCTTTTGTTCTTTTCCCTCCCACGTCATTCACCATTTAAAGCTCGTAATGCTAATGTGCTAACAGACCTTCACGATCTTATTTTCCCCCTAAAAACACAATGTACACATTCTTATGCCTCTGAGACACATGCGGCATCCATTTGGAGCATGAGTTAGCGGTTTCCTCCTGGCGGGTTTGCCCCCGTGTGATTATCTCAATCTAAGGACCTATCACAAGAGGGAGCGTGAATGACTCTCACAAAAGCTTGCACTGTGTCTGGTGGGAAATGGTTCTGACTCACCCAGAAACAGCCCTACATATAGTTCTTATTTTCCTGTCAAATGTCAAGTGAGTTCAGGAAGTTCCATTCAGATGCACAAAGAAAACCATGCTTGCTTCCTCCCTCTCCCCCTGGCAAAAGGGTAGGATTAAGAGACAATAAAATCAAAGTGGATTTTTAACTACTTTTCTTCTACATTACAATACTATGCCGCCCAGTGAAAACATCTGTGCCTAGTTGTTCTTAAAGACATACAGTTTCAGTAGCCTTTCAGGCGTAATGTCCCCAAAGCCAGTCTGCTTGGATCAGAAGACTGAGCAGGGCCAGTCTTATATTCCAGGCCAATGACTTTGGAAATGCCCAAGGGATAAGCCCTGTCCCTGGGAATGGGGGCCCGGCAGGAGGGCTACCATGGCCTCTTACTGCCAAATCATCACGTCAGTGTTCAAAGAAGGCATGTGACCTAAGGTCCCACCTAACCAAGGACGGAGGCAGAACCCGAACCAGAGCCCCCGCCAAGTCCCAGGTTTGTTTTTCCTTGCATCCAGGTCCCATCTCTCGTGACTCAGATGCTCAGGTTCTAAGTCAGACCTGGCTTTTTACTTGTTACCTTTCAAACCAGCTCCTCAGTCATTTCCAAAGTGGCAGAACCTGGCCATGTGTATTTTTTCAAACAGGTTTTCTAGGTAATTCTAACATCTTCCAAAACTTGGGAATCACAGCCAATGGCATGCTCTAACACTTGAGGTTTAGTAACAATAGATTTGGGATACACACATGCACTGTGGCAACAAAGCTCTCAAATACAGTTTGGTTTGAGTGTGCCAATGTGCACGGTTACAATGTACATTGGTAGTGTAACCCGGTGCGGTGGACAGGGAAGGTTGGCTTCTATTTAATCCTTTTCTTCCCAGCTTCCTTCCTTTCTTGTTCTTTCATAACTACGTGCATGCACGCACACAAGGCTCAAATGCAATCACAGGGATGTTTTAGCGGCGGACGCAAAGAGAACCGCGATGTTCAATTTTCTAGACTTACTTCTTCCTTGAAAAGATTCTGTCTGTTCTTAAGTGAGCGGAGCTTGTTCTGTTTGTCTTCGTGTTGCATCTCCTCCTCCGGGGGCTGGAAGTAGGCGATCAGGTCCTGTAAGGTCTGCAGGACCTCTTCTATCGGCAGGGTGATGGGGGCCGCCGTACGATTGTTTCCACTAAAGAACACAAGACGGACACGGACGTGGACGTGGCTCAGACACGGGCCTTCAGGCAGCGTCCCTGACAAGCACCCGCCAGATCCTGGCTCTTACCTGCCCCACATGGGGCGCAGCGCACGGCTTCCTGCAGCAGTCACTCAGGGAATGACCACAAACTGGCAGTTGCCAACCAACAGACAACGGAAGAAAACGCCTGCTTCGATTTTCAGGCCATTTCATAAATAAAGGGAAATGACCTGTGGCCGTCTGCCACACTTTTTCATTTTTATTTTATTTTATTTTATTTTTAATTTTTTTTTCAACGTTTATTCATTTTTGGGACAGAGAGAGACAGAGCATGAACGGGGGAGGGGCAGAGAGAGAGGGAGACACAGAATCGGAAACAGGCTCCAGGCTCTGAGCCATCAGCCCAGAGCCTGACGCGGGGCTCGAACTCACGGACCGCGAGATCGTGACCTGGCTGAAGTCAGACGCCTAACCTGACTGCGCCACCCAGGCGCCCCCTTTTTCATTTTTAAAAGTAAAAACAGATTTAAAAATCATAAACTTATTCACTCATGGTTGTTTGGAACTATCACAGATTCTTCTTGGAATAGGGTAAACATAGGGGCAGAAGGGCTTCTATCACTGGGTCTCTCCCTCCATCTGTATTTTTGTCTTCTCTCTCCATGTATCTCTCTTTCTGCACACTTTTCATGTCTCTGCATGTGTTTTTCTCTTATAGGTTTTATGCATGTGCACTCACACACCAGCTCCCCCTTCCTCATTTGTTATCTCCTTCGGACTTCCTCTGTGTGCGCTCCGTCCTCATTCTCAACAACCCCGCCCCCATCTTGTGACATCCTTCTCTCCTTCTGTCTTCGTGTCCCTCTCCCTCCTCAGTGTTACCCTCCCCACCATCGCTCTTTCTCTGTTGTGATCCTTCTATCCTGAATCTGTTTTTCTGACTCTGTCATAATTTTTCAAAAAGTCTTGTTATTAAATCCTGTCAATGCAGAGAGACCACAAACCTCCACAGATGGCAAAATAAGCCCTCAATTTCCCATGTCCTTGGCAGGTACACTGGTGAGCCTTCTGGAAGGTAAAGCTAAAAAAGAGGAAGGGGGAAATGGAGCCAGCCCCCGTGTAAATGCATCATGGCCCCAGGGGACTGGGAATTGGTAGAATTGGTATAAATAACGTCATGGCTTTTCCTTGGGTCAATTTCTAAGGACTTCTCCTTGAATTTACAGTGAATTTAGTTATATATTAACCTGGACACATGCTAAGAAAAGACTGTTATCTAGGCCTGAAGCAAAGGCTTAATAAGCCCTAAGAACCCTCAGCTTATGAAGTGACAATTCCAATTTTGTACATAAAAATGACAAGTGTTGGGGCGCCTGGGTGTCTCAGTGGGCTAAGCATCTGACTTCAGCTCAGGTCATGATCTCATGGTTCATGGGTTCAAGCCCCACATCGGGCTCTACACTGACATTAAGGAGCTTGATTGGGAGCTCTCTCCCCCCAGCCCCCTGCCTGCCACCCCGTCTCAAAACAAACAAACATAAAAAAAAAATGACAAGTGCATGCAGTAAGGACAGAACACCAGTGGATTACAGGCAGGGAGATCCTTCTCATGAGTGTGTGCTCTGGACCGTGGAGGTGCTCAAGGAATGCTAATGACTATCTGAGATATTATAGTATACCTGCTGTGAGGACATGAGGTGAAGGTTTGAGACTACAAAACCTAATTGGGAATGACTTTCCAGTTCTCGATTCAGAGAAAAATGAACACAGTCTCCCCAGTATGTTTGGTCCAGTTGCAGAGTCCCCTAGCCCCACCCGCCCCCCTTTATAAAAACATTTTAAGTCTACTAGAAACAATGACACCAGTTCAGTAAAAAGTGTGTGATTAAAATAAAGATGAAAACCTACAAGAGGTTTGCTGGCATTTTGTAGTTTGAAGGGGCAACTTACAGGGGTTTGGGAAACCCAAGTTATAGTCAATGCCACAAACATGTGCTATCTGGAGTGCCTTTAAGCCTCTTGGGCTTCACTTTCCCCCTGGAAAATAGGAAAGGTACAATCTACTATTGCCAGGGTCCTTCTGGGTCTAATTTTTTCGGGTTCTCAATGTTCGATCACTTTATCTTGTCCTTTCGAGACACCTCAATATAATAGCCTTCCGCTGGACTAAGGCAGATCCCCCCCCTTCCCTCAAAACAGAGCACATACCACATGCCTGGCAATGGGGAAACAGACACGACCTCTGAATGGCTTCAGGGCACTCATGTTCTACTCCAGAACCTTAGGGAGGAGGCCCAGATGTACCAAGAAGGATCGGGACAAGATGATGTCTCAATTCAGAACTAACTACAATGGTACCTACTTTATCCCAGCCATCTTTCACTCCCTACTTCAGCCACTGCCCCACTACCTTCTCAGATCTTTCCAAGGACTTCTTTTGTTTAATTCAAGCACAATCCCAGGGATTCTGAATATTTACCATACTATTACCATAACACAACTATTTATGTATTGTTTCGATCATAAGGTTAAACTCAGGACAGCTGGGCAATATCTACTCGTCAGCAGGATTTCTGAGACTCCCTCACCCCTCACATTGTTCATCTGTCCTATTGGACAGCTCCCAGCAACTGACCAGAGGATGATGAGACAGCACAAGCCAACGCCAGCCTTTCTTCCTCATTGTTCTTTCTTCTTCCTTCCCTATTAATTTAACTTTAATGTGCTTCTTCCCAGAAGGCCACCCCCTGTCCTTCTGGCTTCCACTGTACACAGCATGTTCTGTTGGTTTCTCAAAAGAGACAGGAGAGGAGAATCTTACTCACGAATGATTTTTTATCCTTCATTTCCCAGCTCTTGAAAATTTCAAGTGCTATGGCTTTTGCAGCCCCCTTCACTGCTGCATGGGTTTGTTTTTCAGTAGTCCTCCTTTCTTCCAAAAAAAAAAAAAAAATCTTATGGCTTGGAGAATCCAGAATGTCCCCCATTGAAAGGGAAACATCCAGAACAGCTGAGTGAGGAGCTCAGGAAATCCTCTCTCCCACAAAATAATGATAAACTTGGGATATATCATCTAAAACAATTGTTTTAGGACTCTGGAAATTGACCAAAGCCATACAATAAATTGAGACTGATTGACTGATTGATTGATTTATTAAATAATGCGCCTCAGTAAGAACAGTAGGAATCTATGGTGTTTCAGTCTGAGGCTGTTTCCATGCTTTCTTCCAGCTTCAGACCAAACAAGTTCTAACAAGGTGGGGTAGACAATGAGCAAGGCCACACACGTGCTCAGAAAGTACTGGAAAGGGACCTAGTTATCTACTCATCTCTGGCCGAATATGAGGTTTCGTACAAGCAGGAAGCAAAATCCAGGACAGACCTAAAACTGTCTGAACTCCGAATGTGTCATCTAGCCCACAAGCAGGTCCATCAGCAAATACTTGTAAGAAATATTTACAAGACAACCAGGCTTGCCTTCTAAGAAAGACTAAGGGAAGCCCTTCAGACTGAAATAAAATGACACCAGACAGTAAGCAGAATCCACATCTAGGAATAAAGAGCACTGGTAAAGGTAATTGTGCAAGTAAATATAAAATATGGTATAAACATATTCATTTCTCTTTTGTTCTTATATTTTAAAAAATACAAATGGATAAGAAAATAATGATAAAACTGGGCTTATAGCATATGGGGATGTAATATACATGACAATATTATCACAAGGAGGAGGAAAGTAATACTGGAGCAAAGTTGCTTTATTTTATGTAAGTTAGTATTAATCCGAGGTGGAGTGTTGGAAGTCCAAAACAGAGTGAGTTTCCTAGAGCAACCACTAGGAATATAACTCAAAAAAGTAGCAAAATAAAAACAAACAAACCAAAAAACCTTAAAGAAATGAAAATGGTAAACTAGAAAATATCTATTTAACACAAAAGAAGGCAATAAGAGGAAGAGAGGAAAAAAGAACATGAGATCTATAAAAATCAGCAAAATGGCAGGCATAAATCCAACAATTTGAATAACTACATTATCTATAAATGGATTACACACACCAATAAAAGGAGGACACTTGTCAGAGCACATAAAAATAAAAATTCAGTGTATGCTCTCTATAAGACCACTTTATAGATTCAAAGATACAGGCTGCAAGTAAGAGGACTGAAGAACTTACACCATGCAAATAGTAACCATAATCTGCATATAAGGCATCTGGTGTGGCTCTACAAAACAGACTTGAAGATAAAAGATGTTCACAGAGAAAAAAGGGAAATGTTTTCTAACTATGGAAGAGTCAATTTATCAGGAAGATATACCTATTATAAACATATAACCACAAAACAACAGAGACCACAATATATGAAGCAAAAGTTGAGAGAATTGAGGGAGAAACAGACAAGTCAACCTACTAGTGAGAAATTAAACACCCTATTCTCAGTTAATGTAACATCTTCTAATGGAACTGTATTAATGAAGGGCAAAAACCATACAATCATCTCAATAGACAAAGAAAAAAAGATTGTCAAAATCTAACTCATTCAAGATGAAAGAAACCTCTCAACAAACTAGGAATAAAAAGAGAACTTCCTCATCCCAATAAAGGGAATTTATAAAAACCCTACAGTTAACTTCATATTTAATAATCAAAGACTGAATGTTCTCCTGCTAAGATCAGGAACAAAACAAGGATGTCTGTTCCTTCCACTTTGATTTCACATCATAGTGGATGTTCTAGTCAGTGCAGTCATGAGGTGGTGGTGGGGGTGGGTGGGAAGAAAGGGCATCCATATTGGAAAGGAAAAAATAAAACTTTCTTTATTCACAGATAATATGACCCTTTATGTAGATAAAGCACACGTGTGCACACACACACATCCACCAGAATAATAATTTTCAATTAAGTCACAGGATATATGATGGATATTTTAAAAACTCAATTTCTATATGCCAGTATTATTTATGCAGTGAAAAATCTGAAAAGAAATTAAGAAAATAATTCCATTTGTAGTAGCATCAGAAATAAATACTTAGGGGGCACCTGGGTGGCTCAGTTGGTTAGGTGTCTGAGTACAGCTCAGGTCATGATCTCATAGTTACGGAGTTCAAGCCCCACGTGGGGCTCTGTGCTGACAGTTCAGAGTCAGAAACCTGCTTTGGATTCTGTCTCCCTCTCTCTCTGTCCCTCCCCCACTCGCACTCTGTGCCTCTCTGTCTCAAAAATAAACAAACATAAAAAAAAAAATACTTAGGAACACATTTTACAAAAGCAGCCCAAGACTTAAACACTGAAAACTGTAATACCTTGCCGAAAGGAATTCAAGAAAAATAAATGGAGAGACATTCTATGTTTATGAATCAAAAGCCTCAGGATAATTAAGATAAAAGTTCTCCCAAAATTGGTCTAAAGGTTCAAAGCATTCTCTATAAAAACACTGGCAGACTGTTTTGCAAAAACTGACACCTTTGCCCTAAAATTTATATGGGAATTCAAAGGATTCAGAAGAGCCAATAGAATTTTGCAAAAAAAAAGTACAAAACTGGAGGATTCACTGTATCTGATTTCAATACTTACTACAAAGTTATGTTCGTCATTTTGGCATAATCACAGGTATGAAAGCCAGTGGAATAGAACTGAGGGTCCAAAAATAAACCCTTATATTTACGGTCACTTGACTTTTGACAAAGGTGCCAAGGCAATGTGATGGGGAAAGGATGGTCTTGTCAGCAAATTGTACAGGGACAACGAGGTATCTACAGGATCCACTTAAAAAAATAAATTTCAATTCGTATTACCTCAGACCGTGTATAAAAATTGATCCAACATGCAACCTCAGCCTAAATATAAGAGCTAAAATTATATAACTTTCAGAAGAAAACACAGGAGAAAGTCTTGGTGACTCTGGGGACACCCAAAAGCACAGTCCAGAGAAAAAGTTATGTCATATAGGACTTCACCAAAATTAAACCTTTTGTGCTTCAAAAGACATCATTAAGAAAATGAGAAGAAAAGCCACAAACTAAGAGAAAATAGTTGCAAATCATGAATCAATAAAAAACATGCATCCGGAAGATACAAAAAACTGTCAAATGTCAGCGTGAGGACAAACCACCCAACTAAAAAAATAGGCAAAAGCCCTGATTACATTTTACTAAAGAAGAGATGCGAATAAGCACACGAAAAGATGTTAAAAATCATTAGTCATTTTGGAAATGCAAATTAAAGCCATAATGGCATACCACTTCATATCCACTAGAATATATACAATTAAAAGTCAGACAATAAGGATGTGGAGAAACTGGAACTTTATATATTCTGTGTGGAGTGTCTAACGGTGTGTCTACTTTGGAAGGCAGGTTTTCAGTTTCTTAAAAAATTGAACATACCTACATGTCCACTGATGGATGAACGGATAAACCAAATGTAGTATTTGCATACAACGTAATATTATTCAACCTTAAAAAGGAAAGAAATTCTAACATGCTACAATATGAGTGAATCTTGAAGACTTTGTTAAGTGAAATAAACAAGGCACAAAAAGATAAATATTGTAGGATTCTAATTAAGTCAGTCAAATTCACAGGAAGGTTGAATAATGGTTACCAGGAGCTGAAGGGGGGGGGGCTGTGGAGGGGGGAGGGGAAGGAAGGAAATGGGGAGTTTTTTTTTTTCATGTTTATTCATTGTTGAGAGAGACAGAAACAGAGAGGGAGGGAGATCATGCACACAGGTTGGGGAAGGGCAGAAAGAGAGGGAGACCCAGAATCCTAAGCAGGCTCCAGGCTCAGAACTGTCAGCACTGAGCCTAATGTGGGGCTCGAACTCCCGAACTGAGAGATCATGATCTGAGCCAAAGTTGGATGCTTAACCAACTGATCCACGCAAGCGCCCCAGGGAGGTATTACTTAATGCGTATGGAATTTCTGTTTGAAAAGATGTAAAAGTTCTGGAGACGGATGGTGGTAACTGTTGCACAACTATTTGAATTTAGTTAACATCACTAAACGGTATACTTAAAAATGGTTACAAAAGTAAATTCTATGCTTTGTATATTTTATCATAAAAATATAAAAATGTTTAAATGAGTTACATATGACTTTGCAATTCCATTTCCTGATATTAACCTAAGAAAAATTAAAATATATATCAAACGACTTTTACACAAACATCCATGGAACCATTACTGATCATAAGCAAAAATAGAAAAAAACCCACTGTTCCTCAAAGGGCAAACAGAAAATGAGGTGCATCTGTACCTGTCTGTTCATCTCTCCCTATAGATAGATCTCTCTATACACACGTGTATGTATATACACAATCATACATATACATATGCATTTATATGTGGATGTGTATTATGAGATACACATACACAGGAACACTCTTCAGCAATAAGAAGGAACAGAACACCCTTATGTACTACAATAGGGAGGAACTTCAAAAATGTAATGCTAAGGGAAAATCTGGATCCAAGGACCACATATTGTATACATTAACTTATAAATGTGTTAAATTGAGACCCAAACCAGATGACTGGTTGCCTAAGGCTGGGGGTAGGAACTGATATACACTGCAATGGGCATAAGCAATCTTTTGGGGGGACTAGAATGTTTTACAAGTGAATTATGGTGATGGTTGCACAGCTCTGTAAACTTATTAAAATTCACTGAGTTGCATACTTAAAAGGATGAATTTTATGATATGTAAATTATAGCCCAATAAAGCTGCTTAAAAATAATTTTCCCACTGTCAGGTATGTAACTCCCACTGACTTTTTAAAGTAATAGCTTTATTAAAATATAATTCACATATTATACAATCATCTATTTAAAGGGTATAACTCAGTGGTTTAATGGTTTTTAGTGTATTTATAGAGTTTTGCAACCATGGCCTCAATCAATTGTAGAACTTTTTCATCAGCTTCGACCAAAACTCCACACCCGTCAGCAGTCACTCCCCTTGACCCTTACAACCAACTTAGCTCTAGGCAACTGCTGATCTACTTTGTCTCCACAGAACTGCCTATTCTGGACATTTCGTATAAATGGACTCATACCACAAATAGCATGTATCAGTCCTTCATTCCTTTTTACGGACCAATAATATTCCATTGTACGGATATGCATAAGGCACATTTTATTTATCCATTCATCAGTTCGTCATTTGGGTTGTTTCCCCCTTTTGGCTATAATGAACAATGCTGTTTTGAACATCTGTGTCCAAGTTTTTCAGTAGACATGCTTCATATATCTTAGGTATATACCCAGGAGTGAAACTGTTGGGTCACATGGTAACTCTATGTTTAACCTTTTAAGGAATTTCCAGACAGCATTCCAAAATGGCTTTAACATTTTACATTCCCACCAACAGTGTATGAAGGTTCCAATTTCTCTACATCCTGTCTCACACTTCTTATTAAGTCTTTTTAATTATAGTCATCCTTGTGAGAGCAAAGTGTTCTCTCACTGTGGTTTTGATTTGCATTTTCCTCCTGGCTAATGGCTCTGGCCATCTTTTCATATGCTTATTGGCCATTTGTGTATCTTCCTTGGAGAAATGTCTATTCAGATCTTTGCCCATTTGTAAATTGGCCCAATTGTCTTTTCAAGGTTGAGTTGTAAGAGTTCTTTATTCTAAATACAAATCCTTTATCAGATGTATGATTTGAAATATTCTTTCCCATTATGTAGGCTTTTTTCCCCCACTTTCTGGATGGTGCCCTTTGTAGTAAACAAGTTTTTCATTTTGATAAAGTTTACATACTTTTTGTATGTATTGTTGCTTCGTATTTTGTATTTTGTTGCTTTTGTTTTTGGTGTCCTATTGAAGAAACCATTGCCTAACCTAAGGTCATAAAAATTCAAGCCTTTGTTTTCTTCTCCCGGTATTTATGGTTTTAGGTCTTACAGTTAGGTCTTTGATTCATTCTGAATTAATTTTTGCATATCTATGAGGCAGGGGCCAGGGACTTTTAAGACAGACACAGGGGCAGGGTTTGAGAGAACCGAGAACCAAATAAAGCCATCCAACCTCTAGGGTCATGGTTCTGGTGACAGTCCAGACTACACAAAAAACTCTTGTTTGCACACAGCTATGTTTTCCTGCCTATACCAAGCTATTCATTCATATTATACCCTTTCTATGAAGAAGGGGAGCAGGTGACACCTAACATGGCACAGAAGGGAGGAACCACTTTGCTCAGGGATCACAGGAGACCAGTGGCAGGACCACAAGCAGACAGAATGGCTGACTTGAAGGCCTCAGCTCCCTTCTGCGGTAGGAGTACCTAACTGTCTGCCTTCCTTTCTCTGCTTCAGTCACGGCCAGACCCCCTGAGTGGTACTGGGAACGTGGCCAACCAACCAGAGGTTCTATTTCTCAGCCTCCCTGCAGCGAGGTGTTGTCACATGACTAGTTTTAACTAGTAGAGTTCAAGAAAACGTGATCTATTTCTGGGTCCTATATTAAAAAAAAAATCTCTTGCCCTCCGCCACTTCCAATTTCTTCCCCACACCCTCCGTTCTTTTGGGTTTTTTTGGCAGTATGCAACCTGAGAAATGGTGCCAGCAAGCTTTTTTTTGATCATGTAGATGAAGAAAATATAGCAGGACAGTTGGTCTCAATGGTGTTGAATATTAGAACCACCTGGGGAGCTTTAGTCAAAAGCTAGAGGTGGAATCCCACCACAGAGATTCTAATCCAATTGGTATGAGATGCCACCTTGGCATCAGGGTGGTAAAAGCTCTCCAGAGAAATCTAGTATGTGGCCAAGGGTAAGACCTCTATTCCAGGGCATTGGTTTGTAAACTTTATTATGCTTCAGCATCAACTGGAGGGCCTATCAAAACATGATTTTCTGGGGGTACCGCTTCCCAGGTGTCTGATTCAATATGTCTGGGGTGGAACCTGAGAATGTGCATTTTTAACAAGTCCCAGGTGATGCTGCTGTGCTGGGTCAGGGACGCACTTTAAGAACCTGTAAATCTCAGGGCAGCAAGATAGAAGGAACCTGAGCCCCTGGAGCCAGACCTTGCCTAACCTATACTATTACTTAAAAGTGTATATCTTGAATTACAACAGCAGCTTAGCCTATATCCTAACTGACACACATTGCTTGGATCACATTATTCCAACAGGAAAAGTAAAGGCATAACATTTTTTTCTTATTTCATGCAAATTCACACACACAATTTAAGCCCCCCTGGCTTTAGAGATATTCTCCTACAAAAAAGGATGGTTTGGAACACTGCACTGTTTACAACAGAATCCATTTCTCATGGTAATTGGTGAACACAATCCACAGCGTTCTGCATTGGCAGCATTGTTTCGGCATCCAGGGGATTATGATCCAAGCAGGCAGTTCAGTTACTTTTCCCCTTTAGGTCTCAGCCATAGGTGGGTAACACAAGGCTTTCAATGCAAATCTACTTGGATCAAAAACCATAGCAACGATTCTGAATGATGTAGAAAGCTTTTCTCAATAGCACGGGAGGGTGTGGAGCTGTTTCTCCCCTCTTCACACACTAATACGGACAGGATTTAAAGTGCTTTGGCAGTCTTCACTTAATTTTCTGGAGGAGACCTTGGGTATTCATGACACCAACCTCAGTAACCAATGGGACTCAAGCATTTGTTGGGCAGAGGGCGAAGCTGGTAGGAGGTCATTTGCTGGGAAATAAGATTCAGTCCCAAGCTCTCTGTGGTAAAACTCTTTGCTGGTGTTTAATAATTTCCTGAAAACTTCAAGTATTGAAAAGGGAGTAGGGGTAGGTAGGACTGGATGGCCACAGAGTAGAAACTATCAGATAAAGGGAAGGAGCTTATGTACCTTACAAACTGGCTGAATAAGGCTGTCGTGTTCCGGATGATCCGAGCAGCCTGGGATTCCTCGCACTGGCATCTCTGCAGTGTTAGCCCGTCATCCATGTGGCCTTCCTGATGGAGTATGACCTACCCGCAGAACAAAAGAACCAGGGCCATTTATACGTGATTCCATAGCTGGATAGTCAACTTTTCTTGCAGTATTTATTTACCTCATCCCTTGTATTCCTTCCCCCCAACCATGTTCCTCTGGGTCCATTTGAAAATGGGACATTAACAAAGTTATTTTGCCCATACTCCCTATTACTGACCTATGAATCATTCCTGAGACACAGTGCTTTGAGGAAAATAAAATTTTATGTGCTACTATGGTATGAGTTACAGTAAATTCCTTAGGACGGCCAATTTGAAAAGGTGAAAACATATTTTATAATAGATTTTTTCTCTTGAAATCAACACACAAACTTACCCTTGGAAATGGGAAAAGTCACTTTGTTCAGAGTCTTTTTGTCCAGAGATAAATTGAGGAAGAATAACAAGTTAGACAGAAAACTCTACTGGGTTAACAGATCCTCTACTGGGATCAGGCTCAGATTCCCCTCCTGAAGGATAGCTACAGTTGACTGTACAAATGGGGATGCAGCTCAAGGTCGTAGTTTGCTTCTCATGGAGGCTAAGGAGGGGGTTTGAAAGCATAGGCTCTGGTATTAGTTGATGTGAGTTCCAGTCCTACTCTGCTACTTCCCAGCTGTGTGACCTTAAGCAAGTCACTTAACTTCTCTTTGCTTCAACTTCACCATCAAATGGACTTATAGGGTTGTTTTGAGGACTAAATGATTTACATGCAAATCACGTAGCATGTTTCCTAGAATCTAAGAGGTACTCAATGAATACTTGTTATAAAGGGCAGTGTATTACTGATCTCAAATCAGTTATCTAAAAGCTAAATATACATATTGACCACCAATGACATCAGGATACAATTCTGGGGCAGGACTAGCAGCTTTGAAGATGGAAGTCAGTGGCATTTTCCCTTGAAAGGATCAAGTGTATGCAGATATTAACTGGGGTGGTTTGAGTCTGAGTCAAGTCAGAGTTAAATCCTAATTCAACTTCCTGACGTGGTTTCCTCTTGATGTGAGTGAAGACAGACCATTTATAAGGTTTTAGGGTGTGGGGCAGAGTTAAATCCTAATTCAACTTCCTGACATGGTTTCCTCTTGATGTAAGTGAAGGGAGACCATTTGTAGGTCCTGGGGTGTGGGGTGGGGTCAATTAAATAGAACATGTAGCTCTATAAAATATCTTTAGTAAAAGCATTTTGGTCTCATTTTTATTATTTTCTTAAGTTTATTTATTTATTTTGAGAGAGAGAGAGAGAGAGAGAGAGAGCGAGCACAGGAGAGGTGGGGAGGGGCAGAGAGAGAGAGGGACAGAAGAGAATCCCAAGCAGGCTCTGCACCGTCAGCACAGAGTCCAACATGGGGCTCAAATTCACGAGTCATGAGATCATGACCTGTGAGCCAAAATCAAGAGTCGGACACTTAACCAACTGAGCCACCCTGGTATCCCTGTCTTTCTCACTGTTAGCTCAAAGCAACTTCTTTTCCTTTCCATGTGAAAATCTCTTATTATTTGTTATTCTGAAATTGTGTCCTACCTAATATAATGAATTCACACAGGAAGTAGAATACTGACTTACAAAAGTTTATGTTCAGTTTTGACACAAGACTTAGCACCGCATCTAGCTTAAGTGTTAGCAAAGGATACCCTTAGTATTGGATTCACCAACTGTTTCAGAACTACCCTGTCAGAGCTTCCCAGCAACAGTTTAAGCATTTCGATTCGGCAATATATTGCCACTAGGTTTACTCTGGCCTCAGTCCCAGTATTCGGGTCTCTAAAGACCAAAATCCTTAGATTTTGCTTGTTCAGATACCACATCCAAACCGGCCAGCCAAACAAGAAAGTAATGAGAAATAGGGGGGATGCAGCTGTTAGAACACTGTTACTATGTGCCCATTTGATCACCGCAGCCCAGTTTCTCCCGGAGGAATCCCATGACCCAAGAACAGACAGCAGAAGCCCAAGATGGGAATGGGAAGGAGGTGGCTTCCTTTAAGGTGAGTTGCCATTCTCTAGGTTTTTTTTTTTTTTACTGTCTCTGTTTCCCACTGGTTTTTCTAGGTTCCCGATTTGTTTTATGAAATACTTAACACAGATTTGAATATCCTTTGTATTTTTAGAAAGAAATGTAACCTGCTCTTCACAAAATAGAGCAGGGCAGCCCTGCCTGAGGCCGAACATTAGGACATCATTTTAGAGAGTTTCTGAAGGGACCTCCCAAATTCATATGCACACTGCAGCAGTTCAATAAATATACACACTATGGTCCTGGAAGAGAAAGGCAAGGAGAGGCACGATAAGTCACCAACTCAAGGTGGGATCTCTCCTGGTTGGCAGGGTCCTTTGAGTATGTCTCCTCCCATCCAGAGCTATTGCCAAGATGCACAAATTCCACCCTCTTTAAATGCCATCATTTCCTTAGTAGGAGTGAAAAATTGTGGAGACTCTAGATAATATTATTGTACTCTACAGAGGATTTAACTTTCTTCCGATAGGCTGGTAGGATAGATACGTTTTTGGCATCTATCTTCAAGGTGCCCTTCTTCCAAGAGTAGTTTCATATTCCTGAGGGGGAGCCCTTTTGGGGTTTAACTGAAAGCCTACTGTATTTTCAAGGGCTGGTCCAATCTGAGGGATCCTGAACCCCAACCTTGGCCTCCCTAGTCCTGTCATTCTGTTGACATCTCTGCTGTTATCTTGTCCATCATAGCTGTAGACTTCTATTACTGTCCTGGCTTCACAGCCCATCCATGGTCAGCTTTAGGGGAAACTGCACATAGAATTTCAGGTTCATGTTTCTAGAGTTCCCTCCATTCTAGAACATTGGCCTCTTAAGTCTCAGAGACCCTGGCTGACCTCCTCTCTCATCTGTCTTCTCCAGCCCAATGAGGCCAACACAAGCCCCCACCTCCTTGGTGCCACAACTCAGAAAATATGCTGAGGGGCAAGTAGAGACAAAGGTGTGGCTCACTTGGCATAGCCACATTCCATCTGGGACCTTTAGCACTCATGCCCCGGATGCCCTGGTTGCTGAAGCCTTCAAATGGTTTTGTTGTTGTTGTTGGGTTATACAACCTAGTCAGTATAACCTACTCAATGTGGCTGTTTTTTTTTTTTTTTTTTTTTTTTAATTTTCTCTCTCTTCTTCATAATTTTAGTTTCACATTTCTGGATATCTTCTTGGTATGTTTTACTTTACACCAAAGTAAGTTATTGCCTTAAGGTTTGCTTCCAACCTCCCCTCTTACAACAACCTGCATTCCGGGAAGCTTTGCATTACCTGCACTTTTGGCTGATAAACCCAAGCTACAGTGGACAATGGCTCCTAGAACCCCATTCTAGGGTTCCTTGACTACCCAAACAGGTGTTTGGTAAGAGTTTTTTCCAAGAAAACTCATGCCCTTGGCATCTATTCTCTGGTTCCTATCAAAACAAAACTGTTACAACAACTTATTGGGACAAAGATGTGGTGAGTATCCAAGCCAGTTTCCCAAAGCAGCTGGCTGTGATGGGCCACTCCAATCTGAGTGCTCTCTGTGGATACCCTATCAGTGCACACGATCTCTTCTTTCTGCATGTTGGTTCCTGTGGGCTTGTTATCATGCAATCTGCATTTTCTCTGTAGCAATTCTATTTAGTCTCTCTATCATGAAAATCACACAGAAACTCAATTATCCACTTAAATGAAGAGAGCAATGGTGTGAGTAATCCCCAAACAGCATATCACCAAGAGTTACTTAGTTCAGGTTTTTTAGAGAGCATTGAACAAACTCTCCCCCTTCATCACAGATTTGCCATGTATTTAACTTTTTTTCCCCTTTCACTGAATATGGGGTCAAAACAACCAATTAGGAAGTACAATCTGTCACAGAATAACTCTTCAGGATAGCAAAAGCAGTGTGAAGTAAACAAACATCATGTTCGCCTGATTCTCCTGATCGCTGCTCTTGCCTACTTGCTTCCAGTTCAGTAGAAAATAATTCTGGACAGCCTTCGTGAGCCTCACCTTTCTTTTCAGAGGTCCAAGGCGGGAGGTCTTGGCATCTTGTGCTTTGTAGGTCACCCACAGACCACTGGCTATATGCTGGACAAAGCAGACGGAATCTCCGTATTTGATTTCCGGAACTCCCATGCCTTCTATATCCCGCTTGTGACTAGAATCCAATTTCTCCTTGATTTCCTATTTCACAGAAAATGAAAAAAAGGCATGTCTGATTAAATAGAAATGCAATATATGAAACACATCACCTGTGCAGAATTTGTCAGCCAGGGAACCCATTACCAAGATCATCATGATGTGCCTGTCCAAGCCAGGATTTCGGAAAGGCTTGCTTCCCTTAGCTGCTGTTAACTGTAAAGTCAACGGATTCCAAGTTTCAGCCACTTTAGTAATTACTTAAATCCATGGGGAAAGGAGGCAGCTGGTAGGGTCTCTCTTTGGTTTTGATTTTATAGAATTCTTCACTATATTTTCTACTTTTCTTATCCTGACTTAGACACCTTAATAGTAATCAACACTTTACAGGCCAATTAACTTATTTTCAGCAAGTTGTATCCTCTGTAGTTTTAATAGTCACCTGATATAAATTCCCAAAGTCAGGGCTTTAAATGTATCTGTTAACAACATATAAAAGTCTTTTCTTTTAAAAAAAAAATTTTTTTTAACGTTTATTTATTTTTGAGACAGAGAGAGACAGAGCATGAACGGGGGAGGGTCAGAGAGAGGGAGACACAGAATCTGAAACAGGCTCCAGGCTCTGAGTTGTCAGCACAGAGCCCAACGTGGGGCTCGAACTCACGGACCACAAGATCATGACCTGAGCCGAAGTCGGCTCCTTAACCAACTGAGCCACCCAGGCGCCCCTATAAAAGTCTTTTCTAAAGATCAGCAGAGAAAGCATATTCGTGGAGTAGGTAGCGGCTACTATGCTGTCCTTGTAATGCTGTCATCAATATTATCTGTCTCTTATGGCCTCCTCAGTAGTGTGTTGCCATCAATGGGTTTCATTCTTCAATTACCTCTATTTCACTACAGCCTTTTCTCCAGTATGGAAAAAGGAGTTGCTGCACATCAGTTATCTGTCTGGTGACAAGCTGAGGTGCCTGTCAAAGACGGAGTCAGGAAGCAGACCTGGGGTGCATGGTAACTCTGTCCCCTCCTCATTAATCAAGGCCTCTTGATGGTTCTACCCGACTTCTATTTCTCCTCTACATCTTGCGTTAAATTGCTCATTTGTAAAAGCCATTAGCTAGACAGCATTTTGAATTTTTTTTACAAAATAAAAAATGCAGCATGCCGTTCCCTCTGCTTGTGACAATTTTACTCTTTCTTAACGAAGGGACAAATAGCACACAAGTACAGAGCTCTTACCAAGTGCAAGGCAGTGTTCTAAGTTCTTTACATGTATGAATTCTTGCCAACAGCTTTGGATGGAGCTACAAATACTATCCCAGTTTTTCAGAGGAAAAAACGAAGATACAGAGAGATGAATAATTTTCCCAAGGTCACTCAAGAATTAGTCAAAGAGCCAAGATTTTTTTTTAATGTTTTATTTATTTTTGAGAGACAGAGAGAGACAGGGCATGAGCAGTGGAAGAGCAGAGAGACAGGGAGACACAGAATCCGAAACAGGCTCCAGGCTCTGAGCCTTCAGCACAGAGCCCGACGTGGAGCCTGAACTAATGAACTGCGAGACCATGACCTGAGCCAAAGTCAGATGCTTAACCAACTGAGCCACTCAGGTATCCTGAAAAGAGCCAAGATTTAACCCATGAGGTTCAGTTCCAGAGGCTCCGTTCTTCCCCACTGTTCTAAACTCCTACTCATCCTTCAACACCCTGTTCAGATGCCACCTTCTCTGTGAGGGTCAAGTAGTTTCTCCTGCTGTATTTCCCCCAGCACAGTCTCATTCCTTTACTGAGCACTTAAGCCCATCACAGTGTAAATATGCTCGTTTATATGACACTTTACTTTTGCCAGGCTACAAAACAATCAAGGGCATGGCCAGATTTCAATTACTTTTGGATTCCCAATACAGAGAATCCAGCACCCATCAATTAATTAATATATATTAAAGAAATATATACATATATATACACACACACATACGTATATACATTGCTAAGTCATGTTTCGTTCAAATATCTTTTTTCATTTTGGTCTGATTTCTCTTCCTTCAAACCTTCCTAACAGCAAAATTAATTATTTTGTATACCTTTACAGGATCATCTTGAGCAATGTTAATACTTTACAAGGAAACTCTTATTTTAAAGGTACATTGAAACTCTGGCTGGATTTTTAAATATGACATTTCTCAAAATGAGTATTTCTAAAGGAACTTATCTTTGATTTTATAACAAAAGACAATGGGAAAACAGAATCTGATATATTAAGACTTCTTTATGGGCAGGGGGTCAAGAATTCATTTATTTTACAAAACAATGGATACTTGATTTTCATTCCAGAAATATTCCTAATTCTGATGCAAAGTTCTCCTCTCTAGTCTGTTCCCTAAAGCATAGATAATTCGGCAAAATAAAAATAATATACACTACAACTGTTAAATATGAGTAATTATGCTGACTGCCAAGAGCTCACAGTTAAAATAGTGCATGTTCCCAAACTATCAATGACTATGGTCACTTCATTCATTTTCTCACTTTTTGTTTATTTAAATATGACTTTGTCAAAAGAAGAGCAATACTGGGATCTATTTTTTCTAGAGTCTGAAATCAATGGATCATTACTATTTATAGAATAGGGTATCTCTCTGCATCTTTGGTTTTACAAAACAGCATCTACTTCCAGAGTTCTATGGTGGTCACTGTAGTGGCCACTGCTAAATTAGAAGAAAAACAGGAGAAACAACAAGAAAAACTAAGACATGGAGACAAGCCAACAATAAAGAAAACCTAGGGGCACCTGGGTGGCTCAGTTCATTGAGCATCTGACTTCAGCTCAGGTCATGATCTCATGGTTTGTGAGTTCGAGCCCTGCGTCGGGCTCTGTGCTGACAGCTCAGAGCCTGGAGCCTGCTTCTGAATCTGTCTCCTTCTCTCTCTGCCCATCTGCACTTGTACTCTGTCTCTCTGTCTCTCAAAAATAAATAAATGTAAAAGCCAACCTAAGCCAAACATAAATGCCACCGAGGATATAATAAAGAAAGGAGAGTGATCCATGATAGAGACGCCTGAGTCAGCTGAGAGCAGGTTCGTAATCTTCTGATGTGAGCATGCGCAAATGCTCCCCCTCTGTTTTCACTGGAATATGGCCCCATATGCACTTAATCTACTGCTGCAAATGGACTCTTCCTAAATGACAGGGCTAATCCAATTACTCCTTTGCATTAATCCCCTAATTCCTACAAGATACAATTTTCATTTCTAAAGTTCAAATATACAATATACTTTAATCAAATTGGACTATGTTCCTTTGCAACATTAAGATTCCCTTCCCCTGGGTCCTTACGGACACTACACTTTCTGCTTGGCAACTGCGTTTCATCTCTGCATCTTTACATCTCATCCATCAAGCCCTTCCCAGATCCACCTTTGCATTTTCTCTGACCTCATGGCACTTTTTCTCCCCTGTCAAGGCTCTTTACAATATTCTGTGAATCCTTTGCTGGCATGCTTCCTGTCCCCTACCAGACTGAAAACTCTCCAAGGGCAAGACTTGGATTTGCTTGTCTTTGTATTCCATACTATGCTGTGCTTAAAATAGGTTGCAAATAATTGCCTTTTGTTTTATTGGTCTGTGGACGTCAATTTGCTGATCTCCATCAACCTTCCCGGTGTTAGATGATGAGCTGATTCTAAGAAGGAATAGGTTACTTGGCTTAAGAGGTGTTGATGGATCATCATCTTCTCCTGTCTCCACTGAGAACTTCTTAATGAAATGGTCATGACCATGTCACAAGTGTTGAATAAATACCTGGTTTAAATGATTAAGTTGCTGCTCTCCAGAATGATTTAAGATTGCTAGAAGGACAAGGAAGGGAATTGCAACTAGGGTTTGTCTAGCACCTACTTAGAGCAAAGTATTTTGCTAAGTACCCTACAATGGCAATGCCATCATGTGAATTTACCAAGGATCTACACAGTGATACGGATTATCCATGACACTTTAAAAACGTTTTCTCTAAACCTTTCAGCAGTCCTTTGGTTTTCCTTTTTCCTACTCTACAGATGATAAAACTGAAGCTTACAGATTTTGAGCAATTCGGTCAAAGTCCTATAGCTAGTAAGTAATAGAAAAGAATCTAAAATCAAGTATAATTCCAAAGCCGATTTTTCATTTGCACATAAGTTTTTGAATGGTTACCATTAGCACAGCTAAGTATTAATTGTATTACTGTTTCAGTTGTTTAAAGGTAATTATAATGAAAAGGTTGAAAGGTTGAAAATATATGCATTTATTCTGTGAAAAAGTGGCTCTGGGCTCATATACAACTTAGAAGTCGTACATACAAACCATTAATGATAGCAAGAGGATACGGTCTATAGTGAAGGTGCAGTTGGAGTTTTGGAGAGAGAACAATCCATTCTGCCTGAGAGTTAGGGATGAATTTATGTAAGAATGACACATGAGGTGAGCTTGGCTAGGAGTGAGAAGCAAGAAAGAAAATAAAGGGACTGAATTCTAATAAGATGGGTATAGTGTGGCAAGGAGTGTGGCTGAAGTTCAGGAAGGGACTTGGACAACAAGGACTCTGAACGTTGTTATCATAGGTACATGTTTCTCAAACTCACAAAATTAACAGACTTTCTCTAGGAAAAGAGGACTTTGGACAAGCTCTAATTCTTACACCAGGAGTCGAAGGGAACATTAGTGCTTGCATAATATGGACTGTTAAGAGTCTTACAGTAAAAAGCAAACAACAGAAAAATCTGTTGAACTCTGCGTAATGCAGCCAAACTGCTTTTCAAAAAAAAATTCATAAAATTATTGTTTGGAACACCTCTTGGGAAAAGCTAGTGTTGGCAATGGAAAGCCACTGAGAATTTTAAGCGGGGGGATAACACAGGGTTGCATCTTAGAATAACTGTTCCAGCAGCAGTGTGAATTATAGATTGAAAAGAAACAAGGCTAGAGACAGGTGATTTTTTTTTTTTTTTTCAACGTTTATTTATTTTTGGGAGAGAGAGAGACAGAGCATGAACGGGGGAGGGGCAGAGAGAGAGGGAGACACAGAATCGGAAACAGGCTCCAGGCTCCGAGCCATCAGCCCAGAGCCTGATGCGGGGCTCGAACTCACGGACCGCGAGATCGTGACCTGGCTGAAGTCGGACGCTTAACCGACTGCGCCACCCAGGCGCCCCTAGAGACAGGTGATTTTTAAGCTATGACATCAGTATTTAGCATATCTGGAACAGAGAAGGTCCTAATTCATGTTTTTTAATTAGAGTGAAATTTGTTATTTGACATAATTAAACTGCCTGTGTCTACAGACAACAAGAAAGTACCTTTCCAACAGACTGTAATCACCCAAAAATGTTTCAGAGGAAAAGCAAATGTGGGAAGAGGAGACCCATCCATAGATACTGGGGTATATCATCAAAAAAGTCCTGGCTAGCCTGGCTCCTTCCTAGGCGTCTCTGGAGAAACTTTGAGAAACAGCCTTTGGGTTCACTTGTCCACAAACAGAGTCCTTTTCTCAATTTCTAATCTAAAATATGAGGTCTTAGAATGGCTTTAAAGAAATCACACACTTTCAGACACTGCTTGGAACCTGGCTGGGTGGGAGGACTTCACTCCCACTTTACAGTGTGCTGGGTGGTGGTGGGGGGCGGACCAGACTCATCTGCTGCACTAGGGAAGGTGCGTTTCTCCTGGGGGCTCTTCCCTCTGTCTTTCTCCTTTAATTCCTACACCACCACCAGGAGGTAGGCAATACTACCGCCATTTCGTGGATAAGGAGACACTCCCAGACCACTTTCCTTGTCTCACTGAATCTGCACAACAACCGTTTGAACCACACTTCCTCACCCCCATTTTCTAGACAAAAGACATTAAGGATGAACAGCAAATGGGAGAGCCAGGATTCACACTCAGGTTTTTCCCACGCACTGTTTTCCTTGACTGCTTCTCTACTTGGTCCACTTTGAACAATAAAGACTTGAGAAATCATTGGTTTAAATTTTAAAAATACACGTGTAGTTTATTTGAAATGAAATACAACTGTTGTCTCTAGATATTTGAGTCTTAAGGTAGATGTTTTCTCCTAGCCCTTTTCTCTCTTTCCCCTACTGATAACTCAGTGAGGAAGCAGAGCAAGCAAAGGGGCTGGAATAAACAGAGTCAATGTTTTCCTAAGGGATGTGCCATGAGCCCAGCTGCCATCTTGATTCACGCCGCCAAGGTTAAAGGGCACATGAGGCTAGTCTACAGAGATGCTTTCCATACACATCAGAGAGAACAGTGTACAGTTTTTAAAAGACAGGGATTTTTTAGAGCCTGGGTGACTCAGTCAGTTAAGCATCCGACTTTGGCTCAGGTCATAATCTCCCGGTTCATGGGCTCTGTGCTGACAGCTCAGAGCCTGGAGCCTGCTTTGGAATCTGTGTTTCCCTCTCTCTCTGCCCCTCCCCTGCTTGTGCTCTGTTTTTCTCTCTCAAAAATAAACAAACATTAAAAAATTAAAAGAAAAATAAAAGACAGGGAAGTTTGGCCAAGAACACAGTGCTTAGTAGATATTTGATCATGCTGACTAAATTGAATTTAGTGTTTAATACACTGAGGAAAAATTTCCTCCAATCAGGAGCAATTGTAGTTTTGTTTCCTTATGCAATAAAATAGGCAAACTGAGATTCTATCTCGACCATTCAAGACTTACAGTACAATCATTAAAAATAACTCTAAAATAAATGGCTACATGTGATAAGGCTTGCTTTAACATTACTAATTCCTTCTTCCCGAAGAGGAATAAAGTGTTGTAAACTGATGTGCAGACATGACAGCTAAATAGACAGTATTGCTATGCTAGAGAAAATATTAAATCACATTATCTGACAATCCTTGGGGAATGGCTTTGCAATGTCAAGACAATGGGGAAATGATGTGAAATCAAGTTCACAGAAATTTGACTTAGATGTTCCAAATAATGAATCTGTCTGCTTGAATGTTTACAGGGAGAGTATTCTGATCCAAAATGATTACACAGTGATGGCAGGATAATTCTATGAAGATGAGGAGGGTTAAAATGAAATGGATTTTGGCCTATCTTAGCGTGTGACCACATTCATGTATGCCTTCAGGAAGCCATCTCCACACTTACCACATGCTACACACTGTGCCAGGTGCTGGGGTGCAAAAAGGGGGGCATATGTGGTCCCTGTTATCTAGGGGCTCCCGGTCCAGGGACTGATGGCTGTTACAGAAGCATGAACAGGGCCCTACTGGAGGACAACGGAAGAGCCCTCCTTCTGTAAAAGGCATCGGACACTGGTCTGGAAGGGTGAGGAGTTCATGAGCGGGGGTGTGTAGGAGGGGTAGAAGGCATTCTAGGTCCAGGTTTAGCAGTGAGAAAAAGTAACATGTTCGAGGACTGGTAAATATTTAGTATGCCAGCGCTCAAGGCAACTGTGAGCCAAGTGATGTAGATAAGATGGAAGGGCAGGCAGGGATTGGATCTTAACCCTTTATGACAGACCTCAATCGAGGGGCAACCAGAGTAAGACTGTGTCGAAGATCACACAGAGAGCAGACGGGAGTCAAGGCCAGATCTCAGTGACCTGGAAGCCATTCTCCATCTTACACCACTTCCACATTAAAGAAGTAAGTTGTTGGGGCGCCTCGGTGGCTCAGTCGGTTAAGCGTCCGACTTCGGCTCGGGTCATGATCTCGCAGTCCGCGAGTTCAAGCCCCGTGTCGGGTTCTGTGCTGACAGCTCAGAGCCTGGAGCCTGTTTCAGATTCTGTGTCTCCCTCTTTCTCTGACCCTCCCCTGTTCATGCTGTCTCAAAAATAAATAAATGTTAAAAAAAAAAAAAAAAAAAAGTAAGCTGTGATGCTGCAGTTCAGGGGCAACAACACATCCCCGACCTCCAGGTTGATTTGGATCACGCTGCTGAAGGAAAGGGAGAGAAACTGACCAAGATCACATGCTGCTCATTATTCTCCATGCCTCAAAGAGCTTGCTCGAAGGCCTTGGTTTGATTTCATCTGAGCCAATGACTGCAGCAGGTGTTAGTTTTGAGCACCTTCCACGAAGGCTCAGTCACACCCCTGTCCTATCTATGTGTACAAGATTCACAGGGTACCTGCCACTTCCTCCTAAGGGCAGCCTGCTAAGGATTTTAACATGCACCTGCAGCTGTTCCATGGTCCCCAATTTAGGAGTCATAGCTGTCACAGGCTAATGAAGCCAGACAGGAACACGGGGTGGGAAGCCCATCAGTGCCAAATGACTCACAGCTCAGCTAACCCAGTGCTTCCCTGAACACATGAGCCCAGAGTGTCCCTCCTGGGAATCTCTTTTTCTGTTTCCTAGATTCTCCAACATACAGAGGGGATCAGATGATTACCCTCTTAATTCTATTCACAAAGGCACAAAGGACACAGAATCTCCACCTCTCAGCCTTCCCACTTAGTTCCCCCAACCCCTGTGCCACCACCCAGATCCTGAAATGGTATCTGAGACTACTGTCTGCCATCTGCTCCATCACATAGCACCTATAGCAGGCAAGAGCTGGCAAGATGGCTCAATGGCTCTCACACCATTCAGAAACAGAGCCAAAAGTCTCTTTCTGCGGGGAGCCTCACTACTCCCCAGTGAGGGCAAGCGCACCGGAGCGTGCATTTAAGGGAGAAGAGCCTGCACCAAGCAAGGTAAAACCACGTTTACTAGGGAGGAATTGAGCCTCCAGAGCAATCAAGGCATTTCTAGTGTTCTTCTCCCAAGAGTTCTTTACATTGTGTATGGCAGAGCCATGCGTGCTCCATACACTCCTGCTTATGGTGTAGCTTCACATTCTAAGATGCCAGATGCTCTGCCCACACAATGTCCTCAGGAAGCCCCGATCTCCTGGAGGAGCACAGCTGTATCTTGGCCTGCCATGGAGCCTAGGTCATTTTAATTTCAGCTCCTTCCATGTTAAAATGAACATAGCTGGGCCGAATACTGCTGCACTGGGAGTTATTTAAAACCTTTAACATAGTGACTCCGCCGAAATGGAACAACGTTGCCAAGTGCATAGGACAATGTGACTCATGGGTGACTTTTACATCCAGCTCTGCTAGGCCGGCTGTCCCCATGGTACCTAGATGACTTTCAGCTATAAGCTGCTTGCCTCCATGTGCAGAGAAATGGAGGGACTTGGGGAGATAAGAAATGGGCCTTTTGAGGATAAATGTGCTCACAGGCCAGAAGGGGTGCCAAGTGGAAGGAGTGTTATGAGGAGTCTCTACGGTGCTCTGAGTTTTTCTGGCTCTCCCCAGAGACCATGGCAAGCCCCAAGCCATCCTACACAAGGCTGAGCCAAGAAAGGAATGGAATGCAAGAGTCCCCTTGGAACAGGATTCTGCCAGCTGCCTGGAAGGCCACCTGAATGTCTGCTATAGTAAGAAAAGCCCCTTCTGAAACAGTAAAGACCTCAGTGTCACGGATCCATCCAGCTCAGCCTATCTAGAATGGGCTGAGGGGATCACGGTAGAGCACTCCAGGAGAGAAAAAGCCAAGCTGGCATTCTTAGAAAGGCATTTACTTGGTCATCCGCTATAATGAATCATTTTTCCCCCAGATTTTTTTTTTAACTTCCCACATCTGCTGTTGCCCCCTACACCCCATGTCCAAGTTGTGTCTTAGGGAAGAATATGATCTTGCTTGTCTCTGTTCTTCGGACTTTTTTTTTGTTGCTTTGTTTCACTGAGTTTTTAGCAAGTTACACCGCCATAAACAACTTCCTGGAGCCCAAAATGTTTTGCTACATAGATATATGTTTATATTTAAAATCTTTCTTTTGCTGGCAACCCTAAAAAACTTAAATAAAGGTAACATAAAGGAGATATGGTCAGAAAACCAGAATGAAGTCAAGGAGCCAACACAACATTTAAGGAGAAGCAGATGGAAGGTGATATCTGAGAAAAATTTAGGGTAAGAAGTTTATATATTTTAATGTTTGAAATAAAGGTGTGGAAATAGCCTAACTCTGATATATGGCCATTTGGGGAGAAAAACCTATATGCCAAAGAGATTCTCTGCCTATAAAGACTCTGGGACCATAAAAAAGAAGGAAAAAACGAGTCTGAGCCCCCTGCTTCAAAGAAGGGCAATGGTGGAAGACTGTCTTCCTTTGATTCATTGAGAAGTTGAGCTGCCCATGGAAAATTCATCTGTCAGCTTCACACTGAGTCCTACATGAACAGAATCATCAACCACCCCTTCCTGGAATCGTGTTGGGAACACACATCAAGATCTATTTCTGGAAAAGAGCAAAGAACAAAACTAGAGATGAAACCCCCAAAAGAGATGTCGAACTGTCTCATTAGGAGGTGTAGGCTCCCTGATAACTAGGTATGCATCTGTGCACAGCCTTTCTGATGCTTGCGTGATCTTTCCAGAACAATCATAAAGTGACAGAGCATCCAACTCTCTGTCAGAAGTTAGCTCAGCATGCAATTCTGACCATCCAACTAGATCCAGCTCTGAGTTATGCAGAGTTAAAACCTAGCTAGACGTTAAGGATAGAAAGAAGTCTTTAAAAAACAGATGCCTATATACACATCAGAAGGCAAAGCTACATGTTGCAGTTAACCTAACTACCAGAGGGTCTGCTTTTAATGGAGGTTGGGGATGGACGGGTGAGAGCAGAGAGAAGAGACAACCTAGGAAAAAGATGAAGAAGGTACTGGTGACTTTGTATAATACAAATAACTGCAAGAAGAGGTCCTGTTCAGAATTATGTCTTCTCTGCATCTTTCTGAAAGAGATTGCCGCCTTGCTTTAAACAAATATAGCATTAAAACTCATGCTTCCATGTTCTTATTGCCTTATAGGACTGAAGCATATGTTTCCAAGTATTAAAAACAACTTAGAATATATTAAACAACATTTTTCATTAGCCTGTGAGCAATAGTACCCATCCCTGTGATCCTTCCCCTATACACTCAATTCAAAAGATGGAAGAAGAAAGTGTTTATCAGAAGGCTGAATTTCTTGTTCCAGCCCACTTTCTTTTCAGCCATAGTGCTTTCTGGAAGTTTCAGAGCTTTCACTCTTAAATGAGGTCAAAGTCGACTTCATCACACCTTACCTTGGAAGCCCGGAAAGAGAAGGCTGTGGACTTGGTGTCTGACTTTGCCCGGTCCTGCAGTATAAGGCCTTGGTCCTCTGTCAAGGCCAGGTAGTGGCCTGTGGTGAGATGCCGGAGGCGGAAAGCCTGGCCCCATCTGATGTTACTGCCACTCCAACTGGGCAGATGAAACAGACAAGAAACTGCATTTACACAAAACTATGTCTATTTCAATATTTCCCCTGCTTTCTTCCACATGCTAGCAGACTTTTAAACCCTCTTCCTTAAGGGACAAAGCACTTGTCTCCTGGCTTGCTTTAGTATTTCAGGTCTGCTGACAACTCAGCATGGTACTTCTCTTGTGGCCTCTCTTAACACCAATGAGGAGGCATCCTTGTGCACTGTTGGTGGGAATGCAAACTGGTACAACCACTGTGGAAAACAGTATGGAGTTTCCTCAGAAAATTAAAAGTAGAACTACCCAATGATCCAGTAATCACAATACTGGGTACTTACCCAAAGAACACAAAAATACTAATTCAAAAAGATACATGCACCCCTATGTTTATTGCAGCATTATTTACAACAGCCAAGATATGAAAACAATGCAAGTATCCATCCACAGATGAATAAGTATGTGTACTTATAACCATACATATATACACACACCATACCTTTTTAATAACACACACACACACACAAAATGGAGTATTATTTAGCTATATAAAATGAGGTCTTGCCATATGCAACAACATGGATGGATCCAGAGGGTGTAACGCTAACTGAAATAAGTCAAAGACGAATACCTTATGATTTCACTCATATGTGACATTGAAGAAACAAATGAACAACAACAAAGAGACAAAAATAGACTCTCAAATCCAGAACAAACTGGTAGTTCCTAGAGAGGAGGTGGGTGTGGGTATGGGTAAAATAGATCAAGGGGATTAAGCATACACTTATCTTAATGAGCATCCAGTAACATATAAAATTGTTGAATCATATTGTACATCTGAAGCTAATATAACATTGTATGGTAATTATACTTCAATGAAAATAAGGGAAAAAAAGGAAAAAAAAAAAAGAACACCAACAATGATGATGATCTTGGGACAAGACAACAATTTAATGCAACTGGAAGTCTGAGGCTTCCAATTGTTCCTTCACTCCTCTGAAGTTTCTTGATATATAAAAACACATGAAAAGAATACCTTATAAGGAAAGCTCATTTCTGGGAAAACAAAGTCATCTCTGATGTGCTATCTCAACTCAAACATTCTACTACCACAAAGAATCCCATCTTTAAGAGAAATAGTAAAAATATTTGTGCAGTTTACACTTGCCAGGGAGAGGCAGAGAATAAAGAAGCATGTGTGTGTGTGTGTGTGTGTGTGTGTGTGTGTGTATGTATTTGTGTTAGAAGGGGATACATTTTGTGGAAAAAAATAAAGCAAGGTTAGATGATTAAGGTAAGAGAGACCTCGTGTTTGAGTGGAAACCTTTCGATGGACCTACATCAAAATGTTGGCATTCAACAAAAGTCACTGTAAGTATTTGGGGAGCACTTATCTACTGAACTGAGCTCATTATCTTTTAAGTTAGAATAAAATTTCATGGTTAGACCTCTGGGGAAATAAACAACCTTAACTGAAACTATATATACATACCTATTTTGACATTTTAAAGAAGTCCATTAAGCAAGAACCAAGGCTTAATATCCCGAGAATGTGAGTACGTTATTGCAAGCTTTTTAACAGGGCTGGGAGAGAATACAAATGCCTCGAGCCAGCTAACAAGTGGGTGATCCTTAGAACCAGTATTCTTTAAACCAGAAACTTCCAAAGAGTTGTTCTCGGTAAAAAATTTAAATGTATCTGTGTGCACAAGTTCTAATATTTTCTTCTGATTTCTACGGATCAGCTTGAAGACCACCTTGGAGGCATATACCCTCACAAGAGAGACTTTCACAATGAACATATATTCAGGGAGAGACTGAGCAGGGAGCCAGTGGGAAAGGCTGACAAGGAAAACCAAACACCTTTCCCTCCTCTGTTATCCCAAGCAGTTCATCTCTAGCCTAACTTGCAATCCCTCTCAGCAAAATAACAGCCCAGAGATTACTGGATGCTGCTTTGCACTTTGATGTTTGGAGACCACATGTTTTTACTCAGGCACACAGCTCAAGTCTCAGCCTCCTGTTCTTTCCACCCCAGGTACAAAATTGTTTCTGACAAGTCAGGTAAATATGGTTTTCCTCACAGCTACATTTGCAGTGATGCTTTAGTCTTCTCTACCTCCTGCCATCACAACCACTATTTCTGTCATTTAAAGCTAATGTTCCACTGGAGCCAACCATACTACTGAGAAGAGAAACACTAGCTGGGTTTCAGAGAATCTGTTCAAGAAAGCAAATGGGAGAAATACTTTGATGACTTTCAGCAGACATATCCAAGCTCACCTTTTATAACCCGGTCACTGCAAGAGCAGTAAGACCTGGGGGCTGGGTTCAGGGCAGCGGAGTCCTCTGGCTTCAGAGTGTGTGTGTATGTGTGTGTGTGTGTGTGTGTGTGTGTGTGTGTGTGTGTGTTACTGTTGTTTGAAAACAATCTCAGGAAAATTTCAAAACTTAGCTCTGGGCCAAGGAACTTTTGAGAGTTTGCCAGGTGATGTGGAACAAATGAAATATTTAAGAAAATGGAGAGTATAGGAAAAGAAAATAATCACGAAAAGAGCACCACCCAAACCCTCCATTACCTTATCCGAAGGGGTTCCACTCTCCACAGAGATCTGGCTCGAGTCCCAGCTCCCCCAGCTTCATAGAATATCCTCCTGTGAGCAAAGTTGGAGATTAGCTCCTCTGAGCTTGACACTGATCAGCACCGGGGAGGGGACAGCTCCCGGCAGAGATTGTTCAAACCTTGCTGCTTTTCTAAGCCCTCGTAGAGTCAGCAAAACTAAAAGCTGACTCAAAGAGAAGAACAATTTCCCAGTCTCAACCTCTTAGGAAGGAAAAAAGGTGCTATGGGGGAGGGAACTGCTCACCACAACAGATAATGGACACTCATGGACCATCAGGGGTATGATGAAAAGGACCATCTCCATTTGCACAGTCAAAATAGCCTAATCACTCACATAACCATCATAGCAGATACCAAATGCTCCAATTCTTTTAGGTTAAGCTCTTTGATGTAGTTTTCCATCTCTTAAAAAATGTATTCGTACTTTTAAAACACATATACAGTACAGTATGAATTCACTTCCATTATTCTAGGAAGTCCAAAACAAAAAGCTTTATGCTCAATTGCTATAGTGTCCATAATTTTATCACTGTGCTCTTGTCTCCTTTTCTCTATTAAAGATAATTTTTTGATTTATTTTTAAATAAAGTTGTTTATTTTGGAGTAATTTTAGGTTTACAAAAGTTGCAAAGATAGTAGAAAGAGGTATATAGTCTCACTGTCTCCTAATGTTATCTATACTACACATAAATGTACATGTTACATTTGTAAAAACTAACAAACCAACATTGCTATGTCATCGCTAGCTAATCAAGGCTTGCCTTGGATTTCAGCAGTTTTTCCATTAATATTTATTTTCCCATTCCAGGATCCAATCCAGGAATACCACAATGCATTTAGCTGTCCTGTCTCCCTTGTTTCCTCTGGCCTGTTCTTAGTCCCTCCTTATTTTCCGTGACTTTGACAATTTTGAGGAGTAGTGGTCAGGTATTCTGCAAAATGTCCCTTGATTTGGGTTTGCTTGATATTTATCTGATGATCAGTAAACTCTATTTTTCAAGCCATACAATAGGGACCAACCTACCCATGTAAGTTAACTATCCTTGTTGAAGAGTATGTCTCATGAATAGTGGTCCCAGATTACCTGGTATACTGAATCCAGGCTCTTTTTGAGAATCTTGTGACCTTAGATCAAGACAGGTCGTTTAATTGAATTTAACTGCACTAATTTAAAATCCCACCTCTACCACAGAAGGTTTCTCTATACTACAACTGAATCACTCAAGCTCCCTGAGGATCTTGATCTAGATTTTGAGACAACAGGTAATCAGTAGAGATGAGAGAAAATGGGCAATTATTATTTTTTATCTGAATAAGTAACATCATTATGAGTTGGTTGAAAATAGCAGCTTGGGAGTTGGGCAGACCTCCGTCTGACTCTCTTAGGTGTGTGACCTTGTTAAGTCCCTTCACAGCTCTGTACGGAGCTTTGTTATCTATAAAATGAGCCTGATTCAGGACTTTAGTCACAGAATGGTTGTGAAAAGGTAATGTGTTTTTTGAAGTAAAGGACATGCACAAAAATATTCATAGATGAATTTACCCAAAATTAAAAAAAAATTATTTTTGAGAGAGAGATAGAGCATGAGTGGGGGAGGGGGAGAGAGAGAGAGACAGACAGACAGACAGACAGACAGACAGACAGAGAATCTGAAGCAGGCTCCAGGCTCTGAGCTGTCAGCACAGAGCCCAACATGGGGCTTGAACTCACGAACCGTGAGATCATGACCTAAGCTGAAGTTGTACACTTAACCGACTGAGCCACCCAGGGGGCCCAATCCAAATTTTGTTTAAATAGAGATGTTTATAGGGTGCCTGGGTGGCTCAGTCGGTTAAGCATCCAAGTCTTGATTTCGGTTCAGGTCATGATCTCACGATTCGTGAGTTCGAACTCCACCTCAGGCTCTGCACTGAAAGCTTGGAATTCTCTTTTTCCGTCTCTCTCCGTTCCTCCCTCACTTGTGTACTCTCTCTTCAAATAAACTTAAAAAATTTTTTTTAAATACAGATATTTATGTCAAATATAGAATAACACATTACATGGCACAGAAACACTGAAATGTTATGTTAATAGTGGTTGCCTCTGGGTGGTGGGATTATAGAACACATTCTAAACCTTGTCCAAATGTATATGGAATCAGGAAACACACAGTAAATATTAAGAAAGAAATCCTGTGTGACTTGAGAGCTCTAATTGCCCAGGTGTCTCTGTGCCAAGCCTAGAATGGTAACGGCATTGCGCTGACCTCCTACTCACCCACACTTGCTGAGGTTTTCATTTATGTGTCTCCCCACTCAGGACTGGAAGTGTCTCTCAGGTGAAGAGGGTGGGAGCAGCTCACCCCAGGTCACAGGGTTACAGAATTCTCTCCCTCTGACATCTGAAGAATTCTGGAAGGTTAGTCCCTCCCACCTGGGAAACTTGAGGGCAGCCTGCTCCATTTAATCTTGTACGGTTACAGAGGTTGAAACAACCTGTTCTTGTTCTATAAGACAATTACCCAAGGAGAAGTGTAGAGTGGGTGGTGAGCTGAGGCACTTTGAAAGCTTGGCTGACAGCTTAGCCTCAGCTTTAACAGGTTAAGTGACTTACCCCAGGGTGCTTGACAAGCCAGAGGCACAGCCAAAGACCAGATCTCAGAATGCTAGATTGTTACTCTACCTGGCCTGGTGCTTTCAGGCTTTAGAAGGAATAGAAATGATTTCCTCTGGAAAGTCAGCACCCTCACTCTGGAATCACCTGCACGCCTTCATGGCTGCTGGTGTCTTTTCGTGAATTCTTGATTCCCTATTCCTTTGTTGTCTCCCAGATTTCAGTATTCCTGGCCATCCTGGCCAGTTCTGAGGATTTTCCTGACACCACAAGACAATGACGAGGTTGCATCCTCTTTTCATTGAGACCCACTGACACAGAATCTCAGGTTGTAGTATAATGAATAGCTGCTTACTCACCCCTTCATGCTTCCTTATAAAGGAAAGGGATAAGGCTCTTTTACCTGTAAAATCCACCCCCCCCCCCATATTAGATCCTGTAGAATCCTCAACCAAGGGAAGGTCACCTTTGTCTTATTTCAATGATGGCATGCATGCCTGCTTCAGGATGCCATTTGGGAAATTCCTCTCCATCTGTTTCACTCTTCCCAGCACCTCCTTTCAAATATTTGTACAGTCTTTCCTTTTCATCAGGCTCTTGTTAAAGTACTCGCCAGGAATGGCCACCAAAAGGTGGGCTTCTCCAAGCAGAGTTTCTGCCCAGGCTGCTACTAATTTGGTTCAAATTTAATGTGTGTGTGTGTTGGGGGTCAGTGAGCTGGGGGGGGTCAAGGGTCATGCACAAGGTTATCATTTCTTTTTTTCCAAATTCCTGCCCTTTCAAGAAGAACTGGAATAGGAAGAAAGAACGAGTTCAGATGTATTCCATCTTAGAGGTAGCTGACTGCAAAATTCCTAAAATTTCAGGTCTTTACCCACCTGCAAATCTTCCCTTTAGTGCAGAATATTTAAAAGATAGTACCCAGGCTATTGCATCATTTTACCATTTAAAATCAAGAAAAAGAAAATCACCATTGCATAGAATCACATAACATTATTTAGGGTAGGGAATCCTTAATTCTAAGGAAATTAGGTCAGCCTAACACCGTATCTCAGAGATAACTGTCAGTTAACTGGACCAATGCCAGGGAGGAAGTCAGTGAATTAATTAGGCACTTGCCACAGGTCTGCACTTTATGCGTCCTAGACAGTGTTCTGGGTCACATCTGGTTCCCATGGAGAGATATTCAGAGGACAGAGCAAGTAGGAAGAGATTCAGCACAATAGGGATACATACTGCCAATGCATGGTTTCTAAGACACACATTAACATGTTTGAGCACACTGCTCTGCTCCTGAAGGTCCTTGTATAGTTCATCTGATCAGGAACAAGCACTGGTGGGAGTGTCAGCAGCCTGGCTTCTAAGCTACCACCTGAAAGCAGCCGGTAAGTGACCTTTGGCAGGAGCCTGAGCTAGAGGATCTCTTAGTTGTGAGGACTTGATCCCATGTGTCAAATGAAGTAAAAGAAATGCAGTTAACAAGGTTCCCACAGGCAATTCACAAAAACATAGAATGTATTACCACTGGGAGATCACCCACTGCTGTCACAAATTCCACCTAATTTGGATCCAATTAATTTTTTTAATTATTTACCACATTTCTATAGTTACAGGGGCCAAGCTTTTTGGGCTCTGTTCCTTTGGTGATCAACAGGCTACCAAGGGACACTGCAGAATGAATTTAAGACCTGGATTAGTATCGTCTATCTCCTGGTTTTGAATTTTTGAAAAACATTTGTTGAGGAGTTAAGCAGAGGATCACAGAAAGCATCACCCTCAGAAGTGTCATCTACATGTGTCCCTTGGCACCATCCCTGCTAAATCTAGCTCCTGTTGGATACTGTTATTTGGTTTCTCCAATCCTATTTAGTAATAAGCAAAATGAAATCACCAAACTCCACCTCAATTACTTAGTACCTGAGAGGGGAAAAAGAGAGATGATCTGCCTTTGAAGCCCCCAGTGAATGAGTTAAGTGCACAAACTCACTACAAAGATTAGTGGGTGCTTCAATCTACAATGAATGCTACCAGAAACTCCTCAGAGAAGCACTCAAAGAAAATGAAGGCACTGGGAAGCATTACAGAACTGCTTGCCTAAGAAGCAACAGGTGTGGCCAGGTACTCCTGTGCTTGAGCTCCAGGGCACTGCCCTTCCTGTTTTACAATACCATGGCTGGGTACGGTTGATGTCCACTGACCAATGCTTACAGAATTCATCTGTGGATTAGTCTGAGTCACCCGAGACTGAAACACCTAGGAAAAGGATGATGCTATCGCCTTACCTGTGCTGGGAGTCATTCTGGTCTGTAGATGGTATCGTCAAACACTCATCATGACCATGGAAGAGACGTACTACATGCCCACCAAGTAGGTATCCTGTGAGAGAATTATATTCTACTATGAGCTGACAGGAAATTTAATAATGAGAACACCAGGTGTAAAAAGGATAAATTCACACAGCATTGAGTCAGTTATAGAAAACACCAAGAAAGAAGCATTTGGAAAAGGGCAGATTCCATGAATTCTGGCCTCAGGAAGGAAAGACAACAAAGTCAAAATTCTTTGTTTTATTTGAGACAGAGACACACACACACACACACACACACACACACACACACACACACAGACTCCCAAATAGGCTCCACACACAGCACAGAACCCCATGTGGGGCTCGATCCCACAACCCTGGCATGATGACCCAAGCCAAAATCAAGAGAGTCGGAGGCTCAACCAACTGAGCCACCCAGGCGCCCCAAGAAAGTCAAAACAATTCTAACATCGAAAGTTAAATAGAATTTCAGAGATGAGCAAGTCCAACATCAAAATGTAGGGTGAAAAGTGTCGATTCACATCATTACAAGGAAAATTATGTTGCTAGTATTAGGAAGGGAAGGATTTTCTAGTTGCTTAGGATGAAAATACATCCAACACAAAATTCCTGGATAAGCTCTTACAATCTTGATGTGTCCGTTTTGTGGCAAAATCCCAATCAAATTGCAGCCATGGGGAATAAAGAGGAAGCTGGGAAGGAGATCAGCAAACTGTTACTAAGAGCTGTCGTCTTCTCTAAAGAAGACATCCAGATGGCCAACAGGCACATGAAAAGATGCTCAACATCGCTCCTCATCAGGGAAATACAAATCAAAACCACACTCAGATATCACCTCACGCCAGTCAGAGTGGCCAAAATGAACAAATCAGGAGACTATAGATGCTGGAGAGGATGTGGAGAAACGGGAACCCTCTTGCGCTGTTGGTGGGAATGCAAACTGGTGCAGCCGCTCTGGAAAACAGTGTGGAGGTTCCTCAAAAAATTAAAAATAGACCTACCCTATGACCCAGCAGTAGCACTGCTAGGAATTTACCCAAGGGATACAGGAATACTGATGCATAGGAGCACTTGTACCCCAATATTTATAGCAGCACTCTCAACAATAGCCAAATTGTGGAAAGAGCCTAAATGTCCATCAACTGATGAATGGATAAAGAAATTGTGGTTTATAGACACAATGGAGTACTACGTGGCAATGAGAAAGAATGAAATATGGCCCTTTGTAGCAACGTGGATGGAACTGGAGAGTGTGATGCTAAGTGAAATAAGCCATACAGAGAAAGACAGATACCATATGGTTTCACTCTTATGTGGATCCTGAGAAACTTAACAGAAACCCATGGGGGAGGGGAAGGAAAAAAAAAAGAGGTTAGAGTGGAAGAGAGCCAAAGGATAAGAGACTCTTAAAAACTGAGAACAAACTGAGGGTTGATGGGGGGGGGGTGGGAGGGAGGGTAGGTGATGGGTATTGAAGAGTGCATCGCTTGGGATGAGCACTGGGTGATGTATGGAAACCAATCTGACAATAAATTTCATATATTAAAAAAAACATATATATAAAAAAGAGCTGTCTTAGGGGAAGCTGGCTTTCGAATGCATTTGACACAGATAAAACCTGGATGCCCATCCCACAGCACCAAGGGGAGGCAAAATGACATTCCAGTATCCCACAGTGGGTGAGGCACTACCGATAAGCACTTAGCTTTCAGCCTAAGGAATCTCAATAGCCACAGAGTTCCAAGATGTATGGAAAACAATGAGCTTCAAGTGCATGATGACCCATTAGTCTTCAAATAAATTCTGAGCCTTAATTCAAAAAACATACTAGGAGCAGGATTCTAGTCTGAGGTTTACTTGTACGAAGAAAGCAAAATTTGTCAATTTGTTATCACTTTGGGTAAAAAAAATTCTCTAGGCCAGTCTGATCTCAGGAGACCTATGGACTTAATATATGCTCAATGTCTGCATCAGGACTTACAAAAAAAAAAAAAATCACACAGCTATATCATACTAGGGACTAACGAAGTATTCTGGGTGTTGAATTAACAGTAAGAAAGAGAAACATGCCAAAGGAGAAAGGGCTGTTTATCAATGTATTTTGTACAGGGACAGTGTGATATTCCATTGTTCACTTTTTTTTTTAACCAGGCGAGGCAAGTTCTTCTTAAACTTTCCTTGAATATTCACAAATCCTTCCCCAATTTTCCTCTACCTTACTATACTAAGAGTTTCACTTGTACAACCTCTTTTGCATTAAAATGATTCATGATATACTGTAGGGGAAATCTTAACAGCCAATTTATTTCAAAAAATTAAAATCTTCCATGATCATGCTCTTGATTAACCTCTCGGTCATCTCATGATGGTGAGGCCACGCCCCATTTGGATCTATCCTTTGCAGTCCTCAGGCTCCTCCAATCAATATTCCATTCACGCAGAAAATCTCCAAGTGCTGGTGCATTATGGCTCTTCCTAATTGAAATCTATGAGGGCAATATTCAGGAAAGAAGGGTCATGAGGAGGATCACTTATGCTCTCAGGGCTGAAGTGGGCTTCTCACCAGGGGATGCTGAGAGGGCATTTTCTGCAGGGCCAGATGACTCAGGTGATGAGCTTTCCAGGCTAAATTACAAGGGCACTCAAAACTTCGATAAGGACCTTTATTATGTGATTTGCAAACACTCCTTAATTAATCTCCACAAGTTGTCTGTTGGGACTGGGAAATAATTTTATTCCTCCAGTGAAAACGAAAAATATGGAGAAGAGTCAGTCAAGACTCTTCCTTCAAGAAGACTGAACCCCAGTTTCTTGATTTCTTACAGAAAGGCAATAACAACAGACTCAGGGTGGTGAGTTAGTTTTGGTGTAAAAGAAGAGGGCTAAGCATAGCCTGCCTTTTTAAAGCCTTCCATGAGTTGCGGACAGAGTTAAAAATCTGTCATTTCCTGACTCTTCGGCTACAACACGATGCCTTCTACAACTGGAGCATTGCCTTGACACCCTTAGGTTTCCCTCTATTTTCAAACATGTCATCATAGAAGGGCATTCCTAGTTTGAAACTACTGGGCTCAAGATTAAAAATCGGATTAAAGCCACGGTAGGAGTATTTCTTTAAAATTCTGATCTTGCTGTAAGGTGCCAAAATGTAATATAACCTACAGGGTCACTGGCATTTGATTATTCTGCTCAGCTGCAATACTACCCATGGATAAGGTAAGGCCAGTATATTAATTCTGTTAACTTGAAAGGTGCATTGACTTTGCCGGCTCCAAGAAATAGGATATGTTGAACAAACTTTGAGGATCTTACTTCCAAGGGAAGAATAAAACACTGAGAACATTTTGTTATTGTGAAATGGCCCTGCAAAAACACAAGTAGAAACAAATGACCAAACACACTTTTAGTATGGAGAAAGTCCTTCTTCCACCTGTCTGGAGAGATAGTAACAGTATCACCTTCTTGGCAAATAATCTCTTCCAAGACTGAAGTGGCTGGGACCTATACACTGATAACTAGTAACCATAAATGAAAATGAGAAGTCAGCAGGAGAGGAAAAGTACATATCCAAATCCTGCATGCATAAGTACTAAAAGAATGGTGGGCTCTAAAGGATTAAAAGATGTTGTCAGGAATGTCCATGTAATCAGAAATCAGGACAGAAAATAATCCACACCCACATCAGAGAAAGACATTCAGGTGGACTAAAATAATGCTAGCTGTGTAGCAAGGCATTAGGTAGGAGCTGGGAAGCAGCAGAAAACGTCAATATATACAGCTCAAGACAGACTGGAAGGCTGAGGGCTGAATGCATATTAAAAAAAGCACACCTTCTTCGATGCTACTTCCTGAGCACGTGGGATGTACATTCCAGAGTGTTTGCATAAAAGAGGCATCCACTTGTATGTTCCCATTTGATACGGAGAGATGCTGCAGCAGAAACAGAAATGAGACATCCTTTAAATAACCGGCCTAGTCCTGGCAGAAGCAGCTCACCTAAAACTGCAAGGATTGAGTTAAAGAATCTCACTGTCATCAGGCTCTTTCTGCATAGCCTGTGGGAGACTGCTACACCCAATCCAGAAGCATGCTTCAAAGGGGGACACTTCCTTCAGGGAAGAGGAAGTTTTCTGCCACAGAGGAGGCAGACAAGTGTTGACTTCATCCCCTCAGCTGGATCCCCGATTCAACAGGAAGTCATAAAATGTCTGTTCTTGCTGGGAGAAGAGAATTCACAAATGGGAACAATTACTCCAGCATTTGTTCTAGGCAAAGTAAAATCTGCTGGCAAGATGGGTGCTGAGAAGCTTAAAAACTTATCTCTAGACACTTCTCTGATATTCAGACACCCGAGGGAGACTAACACTCATCCCCAGGTGCAAAATCTCACCGGCATCTTTCAACCACTGTGACATCCCATTTGCCGAAAACATTTTAAATTCTCCATTCCTCCAACATAAGCTTATTTTCCTAGATCCTGTTCTTTTTGGCTGGTTCACTGGACAAGAACTAAACCACGTGAGAAATTCAGAATAATAGTAGCTCACGTTGGTTTTCTCAGAAAGTGCCCAGGGTATTTTGGCAGAGTTCGATGGGCCCAGTATCTTACTCTGAAAGGATAACGAACAGGCCCCATGAGAATGTGACAAGGGAGAGAATCCAACCACCTCTCCAGTACACCACGTAAAAGTTTCTTAACCTACCCATCCTATTGTGGCTCAGTTCGCCTTGGCCATTAGTTCCTAAAGGAAAATATTCTAGAAATGAAAAGATGCCTGGTAGGAAGTACTTACAAGGTATCTTTCAGAGGACACGCTGACGAGGATGAGGTCATCACCAATTCGAACTTTCTCTCCCTCGGATCTCTGTTTGGAAGCAGGATGTATGGTCCACCAACAGGCTTCTCCTACATAAATGCTCCTTGAGTTAGTCATTGCTTCATGGAAACCAGTGTCCCTAAGTCAGTCCCTCATTCTCCTTTCTCCTGAGAACAATCCCTCAAGCACACATGTGCACACATATACAAACTCCAGACCTCAATTTCTATTTAGCCCCATACCTGCTCGACTGTCTTATCATTTTCATTTTTTCCAGTGACAGGAAAACAGAGTTTGGGAGAGAGTATTGGAATCCAGAAACTACAGAAGCTTTTGAGTATTTTTAATACATATAGAGAAATGTTTTCATCATAGGTCCTTACAAATCTTTAAGAACTGACTTCATGCGTCTACTGACTACTTACACACATTTATTTTTTGCCATACTCTCCCTGAAATTCTACTGAAACGTGAGTAATTCTACTTAAAACATCAGAGATTTTCAAAAGGCCTGAATCTACAAAGACTCAGACAACAGGTGAGAAGTTCATAGCAAAGAAGAGAAATGGACAATTTGGCAAAAGGAAAGCAGACAGATGCTTTCAGCATAGACAAGCTAACACCCAAGTCCTTAAGTAAGAAAAGGGAGAAGTTGATCTCAAGAAATAAGGTCATCCCTGCTTCGAATTTCTCAGGAAGTCTCTGGAATGGGAGATAAGTTACTTGTGAAGGTAGCAACAGAAGATGGGCTTGAAAGCAGGAGAACTGGCTAAAAGCTATAAAGGAACTTTTATCACCTGGCATCCTTCTCTATACCCAGCACAGCCAGATGACCCCTCCTTCTCTACCCTACAGAAGATTAAGAGTTAAATCCATGGAATGACCAACCATCAAAGTTATGGTTTTGTAATATCAAGCACTGTCAAACAAGAAAGTAAAAACTACTGCTAAAAATAGAGAATCGTTAACATTTTATGCCCTGATTAGTAAAGCCCCAGCTCCTTTCCCTGGGCCTCTATTCCTCATACACCAGCTGTGATCCTAAGTCTTCTCCTCACCTCAAATTCAAGGATTCCTCTTTAGGGAAGCCCAACCACCCAAGATAAAAAATACTATTGTCTGGGCATCTGCAGTGAAATGCGTAATCCTTGACACATTACCCAAAAGTAAGGCTTAACAGATGGCAAGCCACAGCCACACATTCAGGGCTTCCGGTCAGCTCTTACTGCCTTGATCTAAACATGAAAAGACACCAAGGATCACCTGACATCTGAGCCAAGTCACTAACATGAATGAGAAGAACAAAACAAACACTGAGCAAAGGGACTTGGAGAAAACAAAGATTATGGAGAGCCAAAGAAAACTTTTAAAAATTCATATAATTAATCATCTCAGGTAAGAAAAAGTTTCATTCATGAAATGGCAATGAAAGTGTCCAGGAATGATCCCTTTGGAGAAAAACCCTTGTATCCTGAAAGAGAGAGAAAGAAACAATAGACTTATAGGATAAAGTTGAAAAACGCTCCCAAAAATAATGAGGAGAGGGGCACCTGGGTGGCTCAGTCAGTTAAGCATCCGACTTTGGCTCAGGTCATGATCTCGTGGTTCACGAGTTTGAGCCCCGTGTTGGGCTCTGTGCTGACTGCTCAGAGCCTGGAGCCTGCTTCAGATTCTGTGTCTCCCCCTCTCTCTGCCCCTCCCCTGTGCATGCTCTGTCTCTGTCTCTCAATAATAAATGTTTGAACATTTTTAAAAAAAAGAATGAAGAGAAAGATTAGAAATAGGAGTAAAGAGATAATCAGAAAACCAATCTAGTGGATTTTCAGAAAGCAGGAACAGAGAAAACAAAGTGAGGAATTAATGAAGAAATAGTATTAAACATTCCCCAAAGCTGGAAGGCAAGCATTCAGACTGAGAAAGCCCACAGAGTCCCTACCACAGTGAAGAGAGACCCACAAAAGGGTCCATTCTTGTGAGACTTGGAACAAAAAGGATCCATGCCCAAACACATCACTGTGGAATTTTAGACAGAAGGGCAAAAGAGAAGATTTAAGTAGTGCTCAGAAAATATAAACAGGTCATATACAAAGGATTGGGAATCTGAATGTAGGTATCTCAGTAGCCAGGCCTTAAGCTAGAAGAAAATGAAGAAAGCCTTCAAGATGCAGAGGAAAAATTTATTTCCAATGTAGAATACTATGAATTACTTGTGAAGCATGATTTAAACTTCTTAGATGATGATTTACCTCCCATGGATCTTTTCTGTAAAAGCTACTGGATAATGGGCTCCACCAAAGTGACGTGGTAAACCAATGAGGGAGAAAAACATGAGATCCAGGAAACATGGAATCTAGGAGAGAGGCCAAGGACATCTCCTGGATGACGGTGGATGTTTCTATAAGAGGACACTGATAGAACAGCCAATATGATTGAATCCCATCAGGGGAAAGTTTCAGTTCTATAGAACAGTTTGAAATGAATGAGCGATTGGGTCACAGAAAATAAAGCAAACGATTCTCTCAAAAAGCCTAAAGTCATTCTACCAATGTCAGCAGAATGAACGTATAGGACTTTTCCGATTACATGCTCTAAGACTGACAGCTGGTTTATATATAGTGGCCAACTTACAATCAGTGAGTGTGGCATTTCACTCATTTTGTAATTATCAGCAAAGGTTGACAATACCTTAGAGGAAATTATATTTTAAGAACAACGCTTTAGCTGAAAACAAAGCAACCTCAAATCAAATGCAAGCATAATCTCATTTTAAGAGAAAAAGCATCATGGAGCCCACTCTTGTGCTTTGTACAAAAATGAGAAGAAGTGGAGAGGCAGGGCTTCTCCTCAGGAATTCTCAGACATCCCTGAGCACAATGCAGAGATGGCAGGCACACATCGTTAAAACTTCATTTTTTTTTTCCTAGATCATCTGTAAAATCAGACAATCTGGATCATTCCCTTATGAACTGACACAATTTTGGAACAACATGTAATTTTGCCCTTTGGCTACCCAACAATGGAACTTCCTGTCATGATATGAAAGATTGCATTCAAATTAGACTCTTCCTGCAGTGTGACCTAGGATGTTTTCTCTTCTCCGGCCTTTGTTCCTATCCTTTTTCCAGGCCTGGGGTTTCTGCTTTAGAGCAGGTTCTACCCAACCTTCTTCCAGCAAATTCTCATTCAGCTTGAGCTAACCTGAAGTAATTTCTGCCATTTGCAACCAAGAATCCTGATTGATACATAGCCCAACCTGTAAGTGGAGCAGATATTCCATATACATTGTCCTTGAAGGATGGTCATATTGCCTATGAATATCTCCAGCCACACCGAGCACCCTACATCCCAGGGCCAGCTGCCATGTTGCTGGATAATTGCAGATATGGCAAAGTAGTTTTTTTCATTGGGGTGAAATGTGTTTCCTTTCAACTTCTATCCCATTGCTCCACTGGTCTATGGAATAACCCACAGCAAGTCAGACCCTTCTGTGACACCGTAACTATTAAGTATGTATAGTTATGTTGGTCCTCTCTTCTTCATTTCTGGTTTCCAGGGAGAATCTGCATCATGGTTACCACCTTTCTTAGCATCCACCTCCTGACTGTCAGCATTTTTGACTGACCTCAAAACAAAACAAAACACAAGCCAATGTTTCCCAAAGTATGTGACTGTGGAGAAAGCATTATGTTGTCCTTCATTCTTAGTTACTATGTCTCCATCACACATTGTTTCTTTCTTATTCCCCTAAATTTTATCAGACCTATTTCTTGACCCCACTGGTTGCTTGGTTTGGAATCCCCAATGAAGAACTTATTATTCAGTATCCTTCTCAAAAGCCCTTAGCCCAAGACCCAAGTGAACAGAAGATCTGGGAACGTTGACTTACCTGTGGCATGTTCCCGTAGACCTACATCAAAGGCAAGTTTATCTGTCTGGGATCTTGATGTGGTCAAACATGTTAGATACTGTGAAACAAGAGCAGATGCTAGTGAAGTCATACTCTTCTATCAGGTCTTGGCATCTCACCACTAGTTGGCTTCCAGTTGTCAATTTCAATACTGAGCTACTGTATAAAGGGCTCGTTTACTGTATTCAATGGTATAACACATTTGAGACCTACTTTTAATAGTATATTTAAAATCTCAAAGATGTTCTTTTCCGGTGACCCAGTGATTTAACTTCTAGGACTATATGCTGCAGATAGAAGTTTGAAATTAATATTTCAAACAGATTTAATATGCTTTAGTTCAAAGATACTGAGAAACTTTTAAATTGGAGACAATATAAATGGAACGTCTACAACCAACAATAATGCAAAAGTTAATAAACTTTGGTCCTTCATTTTATGAAATATGTTACCATTAAGAGTATTTATCCAGAGTGTGTAATAGCATGGAACATATGCAAAACAGCACAATTAACAGGTACACAAAACTTAAATGTCTGGCAACTAGGCTAAAAGGAATTACACCAAAATGATATCTGAAGTTCTCTTTGGACAGTGAGATGGACCATGATGATTCCCCTACTTCTACTTATTTTGGTTTTCCAACTTTCTATGAGCTTCAGGACTTCTCAATGTGTATGGGATCCCCTCCCCCCAACCCCCCGCCACTGATTATAAAAATGCATGTGCATGTAAAACTTAACGTTGATATTTAAAAAAACTTAATAATGGAAAAAAGCCATGGCCTGTTCCTTGCCCCCTTTACTGGCAGGCACAGTGGCTGATCTTAGAATCAAACTGGTTGGCAGATATGCACTTGAAATGTGGTTTCTGGGTTCTACTTCTACTTCTCTGCAACAGATAAATGGAGAATCATTGTATTGTCCAAAATCCTATGTCACAGGCTTCATTCTCAGAGCTACTCCTAAAAAGAACTAGCTAGTAGAGAGTTTATGTTAACTGTGAATCCAATTTTTTCTGGGCCTGGGGGACAGTAAATATAATAATAAATCACATAATCCTTCACATCTCTACCATGCTTTTAGCCCAAGTTGTCAAAGCCATGAGAGGCGTGCTGTTTGAGGTTTTGTTTAGTCTGTTCAGGTAGGAAAAGAGAGGTATTAAGGTTTTATTTACCCTACGGATAAGCACCAGGTTCTGAAAGATACATGATCCCATCTCAGTTCTAGACATCATCAGGATACAAAGTTTCCCCACTCTCTAAATGTCCCCATCTCCTGCTCCTATAACCTTCCATTTGGTCACTTTTGTTCTCTGTCCTCTGCCATGAAAGACTACAACAGAAGAATGTTCAGGCTGAAAAGGTCAACTTCTTACCAGTCCTCAGGAAGAAAAAAAAAAAAAGCCGCCATAAATAAATTATTTAAGAGCCAGCTGCAGCTCCTGCTGCCAATCTGACAGTTCAAGCTTTGAGATGAACTGTGAGCATACTGCAGGTGTAAACGCGTGAAAACGAAGTCTTGAATTAATGTAACATTTTCCACTTGGGCCAGAGAAAGAAGACGAGCCTCCCTTACACTGATACAAGTGACGATGAGCAATACAGGGATGGAAGCAAGCAGGATTAGAGCTGGCACGTGTTACATTCGACTGAGATCACCATAGTCTCCTTAACGTGCCCTGCAAAAGTTCTACAGTATCCAGATTTTTCTAATTATATTTACTTAAAACTTGAACACTTTTTCTCATGTTACACTGAGTTAGCACCATTTTGGTTAGTTCCGGTTCCAGACCCCTAATTAGTTACAGCTCAATGAGCTTTCTGTGACGGCTTTGCTCCTTATCTTCCTACAGCCTCTGGATTAACATAATACCTTCCAATTATTCCAGGACTGAAGGCAATGGATACCATCCCATTTCCGTTAGCTGGCAGAAGAGTAGAAATTTCATAAAAATCTCATTTGATTTTTCTTCTCTGTTGGTTATCCTTATATGCTTAACGAATTATTTCATGGCTTATTTCTTCACCAGTTGAACAAATATTTATTGAGCATCTAGTATGAGGCACCGTCCTTGATAGGGTTAGGTTTAGTTAAATTAAAAAAAGAAAAGACAAGGTCTTTTTTCTTCCCAGAGTGGGGAGGAGAGTGGTTAGACAGTAGGCAAATCCCTAACTGCAAAATGAGTAAGTTATTTGAAGAAAATGCAAAGCAATAATGTTTACATTCCAAATTACTTGTGTGTTAACATAATCTAGATGCTTGTTGGTTTCCTATACTTCCTCCCCTCTTCATCTTTTTCCTCCTCCTCGAATGGTGAAAGCCGACATCCAGATGTGCTTACCATTCCGCTGAAGGAGTGCCGCAGGAGAATCGCGTGGCCATATAGCAGGGTCCTGTGGCCACCCCCTTGTGCTGCCTGTGGGGAAGGACAAGGAAAAATGTCAGCACGGGCCGCTTGTGGCCCCCTCTAGAGCAAAGCAGGACAAGAATTCTGAAAGACAGACTACAAAGGAAAGACCCATTGCAAAGCTCCCCAAGAATTCATTCTAGAAGCGAGTGGCCAGCCTACGGGCGAGGGGAGACTGGTGACCACAGCCATGCAACATCCTTGGGAGAGGGTGTGTAGGGCCAAATCTGTTCTTAGAAAAGTCCCCTGCCCAGGATGAGCAGAAACCCGAGCTGTTCTACCAGAGAAGCGTGTAAATGAGATAGGTACTGCTTACCTTCCTTTGAAACTTCTCAGAAGCATTCGAGAGTGAGAGAGAGAAACAAATGTAACTATAGCCTAGCGACAGACAGGCAGCTTGGGGGACAGGCATATGGTCACATTCTGTGCCCTGTGGTCTTTTCCCTTCAAGGCATGTGGCCTTCTGCCCAATCACTTAAAGGGGTCCTATTTACCCAGATCTCACCATTGCAGACAGCTCTGAAATGCAGGACTTTCAAAGGGCAACCAGCAGTGCAGAAATGGACCCATCAGCTGCAGGACCATCTCGGTACCTTCTCTGCCACCCCAGGTAGCTCCACTTTGGCTGTTCACTCAGTGGCAACCCACCCAGTGGGAGAGGCACAAGCAAAGAGACAACTACAACATAAAGCTGCTGTGTCTGCTTCTTTTTCCCTTCATCTGATTCACCCACCATGGTCTGAACCCAACAGTACATGATAGGAGACAAAACTATTACTTATTGTCGTTATTCCTGAGTTGGTAACATGACAACATTGAAATCCACAAAGAAGTCCTAGAATTTGTTGGTATCCGCTTTTTTGACCTTTTGCCTAAATCCCTTCCCCATCCTATTACCCTGCCCTGAGACACAGTCAAATAATTTTGATCACACATACCCCTTAGGAAAAGATGTTTCAGCATAGGACCCCATCCCTAAATATGCACAAAAAACATCCAAAGCCTGAGATGAAAGTTAATCCTAACGAGAAATTCTAACATTTTCCTTCCATATGCCAAGAGCACCTCTTAGGCACCGAATATTATTTAGACCTGCACACCAGCAACCACAGGGGCTAGTGTGAGGTGTGGTCCTCTCCTGTGCCTACCCTTCCTCTGAGCAATGAGCAAAGAAGGCAAAAGCCGGTGGTATGGAGAGAAGGCACAGGTCTGAATAATAAGGTCTGGAGTAATTTTATTTCAAGTCTATTTGGATTAAAAGAATCGCTCTGTTGAAGAGATAACTTTTCATGTCATACCAGGAGCCTAAAGAAAAGAAAAATGATAGACGGGGTATCATGTTTTTTAAAAAGCTGATAAGTATAGAAAAAGGTGGCTGCACTTTCCTCACAGCTGCAGAGATATTTAAGGGCTCCCCAGACCTTAATACGGTGGAGCAATGAAATGTTCTTTGTACTATTTCCGAATTGCTCAAAATCATTGGAACTAACTTTAGTTGCTGTATTTCCAAATACGTCAACAGCTACGTTAAAAGGACTCACACCCAATCATTTCCACAGCCTGTCCGTCTGCTAGTTTCCCTATTTTCCCTCCTGAACCAGTCCGATGTCTCAAACCGAACTACTGACGAAATGACATGTCCTGGTGTTAACTGTGGGTCACACCTTTGTCTTTGTTCCCATCGACTCAGTGAAGCATCTTAAAAGGAGCCCAGCATCGCTGACCACAAAAAGTGGCACCCAAGAGCGTGTGTTCCCCCTCTTCTCTGGCACTGCTGCAAACATCTCCTGGCCCTCACAGCCTTTACTATGGCACCAGCAGAAAAGCAGAGAGATGAAGCACAAGTGTCCCACTGGGACTGAATGGGGCAGCACCATGAAGAACACAGGAGGCTTCGCATCCCGATGCCTCCCTCTGCCATGGCAGTGCCTCGTTACACTGGTGGGCATCATCGATGGGTTACAGCAGAAGCTGCTGGACACTATTCCTCTGTGCTCGCTCTACCAGGCCTGGGGTGGAACCTGGGAACTGGCGCTTCTAACAAGCTCCAGGGGACAGGACCCTCATGTTGCTGGTCCGGGGATGACATTTTGAGGGCCACTGCTTAAGGAATGATCAAGCTTCAGTGCTTACCAGAGTAGAGGCAGAGGCTTTGACAATCATCATCCCGGTGAGAGCTCCTATGGGTACACACCAGGGGTAGGTGTTTTCCAGAACATCGTGGCTTGTCATCAGGATTTTTCCAGGGAGGAATGATTGCCCCCACTGACAATGTGAGGAGTTTGACCATATATCCTACGGCTGGATGTGGCTGGTGGTGGTAGCAGTGGGAAGTGACCTCACGGTCAATTCCAGAACATGAGCCTATTTTGCTCTAGTTTTTATAAGATATTCATTTGCCTACCGTATACAAAACCAGTGTAAAAAGCAACCAGGAAAGCAGGAGAGAAAGATACTTCCTTAGCTCTTAAAGGAAGGTGAATTGATACAGCAGGGATTTAAGGAGCCCTGGGCATACAGCAGGCACAGAACTATGCAAAGTGTTATACATGAACTATCTCATTTTAGACTTGCAATTAGTGCCGTGGAGTAACTGTAGTCATTATCTCCATTTTTCAGCAATGCAAACTGAGGCTTTATTTTTTTTTTTCAACGTTTATTTATTTTTGGGACAGAGAGAGACAGAGCATGAACGGGGGAGAGGCAGAGAGAGAGGGAGACACAGAATCGGAAACAGGCTCCAGGCTCTGAGCCATCAGCCCAGAGCCTGACGCGGGGCTCGAACTCAGGGACCGCAAGATCGTGACCTGGCTGAAGTCGGACGCTTAACCGACTGCGCCACCCAGGCGCCCAGCAAACTGAGGCTTTAAAAGGTGAAGTAACGTGCTCCAAGTCATACAGTTTCCAAAGACAGAGTTGGGATTTCCCCGTACGCCATGTTGTCTCCATCTTGGTAGTCTGGTCTAGAAAGACTCGTGTAAAAAAAAACAAAAAACAAAAAACAAAACCATGTTGCAAATAGGAAACAAGCTGCCTGTTTAAAGAGGTGAAGACAAGGCGCATTGGAATAGACTCGAAGGGTAAGAAGGGTGTTGAGGGATAGCATTATTGAAAAGGTAGACCCTAACAGGTCAGAGTGTTGACAACCAATGAGGCTAAGAACGAGGCACACACACGAGCAGAGGCCTGTTAGTGGAAAGTATGAAGTGCACACGGGGACCAACAGATGATTCACTGATTCGTTTTGGGGTCAGGTGAAATGAAAGGGAACACCTGGAAAAAAATGAGGGCACAGGTACAGGGCAGTCAGATTATGGACAGCCATGACTGTTCCACTGCTAACGGGATGCTGGTATAGTTTTTCGTTTTTGTTTTTCTTTTTTTAACTGGTGTAGGTTTTTAAAACCAGAGGGTCACTGTCAAAAGCGTACCTTAGGAAGGTAACCCTGATTGCACAGTGGTGGAAGAGCTGGAGGCGTCAATCCCTGGGACAGAAAAGATCATTCATTCATTCAGTTCCTATGACAACAGTAGAGTGTGGAACCAAACATCTTGGCATCACCCTTTACTCGCTTCTCCCTCTCATACTCCACAGTCAAGCCACCTCTGGTGCCATCTCTGGAATACATTCTACACCCAAGTTCTATACCCTGCTGCCAACACCAAGGACGCAGTATCCACCTCCTGCCAGGCTGCCTGGTACACACCAGGATGGTAATAATGGTGCCCTAACTATGTTTCCTGCTGCAGCCACACCCCCACCCCACCCCACCCCCTTTTATAGTCTGAGCCAACATGGCAGCCAGAGCCATCCTTTTAAAACTCTGTTACATCGTGTTACTTTCTCACTCAACTTTCCCACAGGCACTCCCTCCCATCCACTGTGACTCCTTTTCACACCTACAAGTGCAATGTCCTCACCATGGTCTCCAAGACCCTGCATCAGGACTTGGCAAATCTTCCCTATAAAAGACTAGACAGGGGGCACCTGGGTGGCTCAGTCGGTTAAGCGTTGATCTTCAGCTCAGGTCACGATCTTGCCGTGTGTGGGTTCCAGTCTCTCATGGGGTTCTCTGCACTAAGTTCAGAGCCCACTTTGGATCTTCTGTCCCACCCCCAACCCCCGCTCCTCTGCCTGCCAACCCCCTCTCTGTGTCAAAAATAAACATTTTTTTTAAAGAAAAAAAAAGACAAGACAGTAAATATTTTAGGCTTTCCAGGACACATATGGTCTCTGTCATATAGTCCTTTTTAATTTCAATCAACTTTTTCAAAACCGAAACCATTCTTACCTAGAGGGCTACCCATAAACAAGCCACAGCCTGGATATGGCTGCTGGCCTTGGCTGCTGATCCCTGCCGTCCTTGATCTGGATCCTTTCTACCTCTCTGACATCATGAGTGTGCTCTCCATCACTCCCTCTGCTCTAACTACACAGGCCCCTGCTCTGTTCTTCAGACAAGTATGCTGCTCCCTCCTACCACAGGGCCTTGGCACATGCGTTCCCCCTCTGCCTGGAATGCTCTCCCTCTAATATTCCTGTGGCTCATTCCCAGGTTTCATTCAGTTCTGTGCTCACATTTCTCATTTGGAGAAGCCTTCTCTGATCACCCCTCCTACAGGAAAAAATCACCCTTATTCTGTCATAGTTTGCTGTCTCATTTCTTGAGGCATGTATTATTAGCTGATATGATTTCACATTATTTCTGATATGTATCTATCCTCCTCTACTCCCCAGGATATAAGCTCCATGAGTCTGTTGTGTTCTCTGCCACAACAGCACTTTTATCAGTGCCGGGCAAACAGTAGGCACTCGTTCATGTTTCCTGAAGAAATAAATAATAATTACATCAAGTGGTCCTTTTGTCTCCCTTTTATGGATGGGAAAAGATAAACTTTCCCATAATTGGCTTGTAAGAGGTGAGTGGGGATTTGAACTTGGATCGAACTACAAACTCTACTAACTCTTTCCACAGTCTGACTCTACTTTTGGACTAACATTCCAGGAAGGATGTATTACGGTACACAGAAGACTGCATGACCCTGCTCACAGGGGATTCAGACCACAAGACTCTGAGGCAGCATTGGGATGGCAGTCCTGTCCCTCCATGAGTGGCCTTAGCTGCCCCAACGGCAGGAGGAGATTATGTGGTACCACCTCACAGCACGGGGGTGGGGCAGGGTAAACCTGGGAAAGGGCCCTGATGCCACATCCAGAGGAAAAATATTCCACTGGATCATTAATTTAATTGTCTTGCTTGTATTTTATTTCTTTTAAGTTTGTTTATTTATTCTGAGAGAGACAGACACAGTGCAAGTCGAGGGGCGGGGGGAGGGGGCTGAGAGAGAGGGAGAGAGAGAATCCCGACCAGGCTCCACACTACCAGGGCAGAGCCCGATGCAGGCTCGAACCCACGAAGCTGTGAGATCATGACTGTGCCCAAACTAAGAGTTGGATGCTCAAGCAACTGAACCCCCCAGGTGCCCCTTCTTGCTTGTAATTTTAAACTTAACTACATTACTGACATTTCTTTTGGTGGATACCAGAAAACACTGCCTCCCAGTGAGATAAACCTGTTATGGCCACAGAGGGGGAACAGTGATTCTCTCTAGCCACACACAAATATTTCAGGATATTTTAAACGATCTTCTTTTCCAATCTGGAACCCCAAGTTCCTCTTTGGGGACCCCAGGCTCTGGGAAGGCTCCTTGGTGAATGTCACAGAACACATGAAGGCTTCAGTTGCCACCTTCCTGGGAAGTTTGTAGGGCATGAGATCATCTGTTGGATGTGCCTGTGCACGCTTTCATTTTCCTTTTCTTCTCTATCCCACTCTGTTCTACTTTTAGGCTATCAAAGAAAGAAAGAAGCCTTTCTAGAAGGTCACAGAGCAATAGTTCCTGGACAGGCTGGAGGCCCTCCACAGTGCCCAGGATGATTACATTTCCTCAGATACAACTGACAACTAATAATGATGCCATATAAGTAAAAACAAACCAACCGAACACCCCATTAACCTAACAGTACCCCTGACAGTACAAACGAAAGCAAGTAACTCAGTACTTTCAGTAAGAAAACCATTAAAGGTTCTATTCATAACTGATAAAAAAAAAAAAGTAATAAATTTTTCAGGAATTTACTTAGAGGAGTTAAACCTTTAGAATGAAACCACAAACCTTTATTCTATAAAATGTAATTTGATTTGGTGAAATATTAAGGTGTACAATGAGAATACCAATATTGGTAAATGCCCTGTTCTTCTAAACTTAATTTACGGATTTAATGCAGTTTTAATAATTCTAATGGAATATTTTGGAATTCAGCAGAGTTGCTAAAAATTCACCAGGAAATAGAAGCAGTAAGAAATTTTTATTCTCGGGCACCTGGGTGGCTCAGTCAGTTAAGCAGCCAACTTCAGTCCGGGTCATAGTCTCATGGTCTGTAGGCTTGGGCCCTGAGTCAGGTTCTTTGCTGACAGCTCAGAGCCTGGAGCCTGTCTCAGATTCTGTGTCTCCCTCTCTCTCTGCCCCTCCCCCACTCACACTCTCTCAAAAATGAATATTAAAAAAAATTTTTTATTCTGAAAAGGAACTAAGTTTTAGCAAATGTTGTGAAGTAAAATTAATTCATTCTGGTATGGTTCAAAAAGAAGAATGTAGCACAATCTAGGCAGTCCATAAACAAGTACCAAGGATAGCATGTGATAAGACAGAATTTTTAGTACAATGGGCAAGGGGAGGCATGATTATTAAACAAATTTCTCTGTGATATGTGAACAGCAAATCAGAAAAGCATTCAGTAAGATCCACAGGAAATATAAAAGATTCTGGATGGATAACAGAATTCAATATTTTATTTTAAAATTAAATTCTAGAACTAGCACATAATAGAATAGTCCACCATTCCTTTACAGAACTAACACTTATGTATGTTTGAAGTAACAGATGCGCTCAAAGGCAACAAAAAACAGATAAGATTGTACAAAGATCACTGGACTTCAGAACACTGCAAACACTGAATAGATTTCAGAATACTTTGTATCACTATGACAAATGGGTTAACATCTTGTTGCAATGTAAGAAAAAAACTAAGCCTCAAGTAAAGAAAAAGGCAAAGGAGATGAATAAACGATTCACATCAGGAATAAAGTTAAAATATATGGAAGGGACTTTATCTCTTCTAGCAAGGAAAGGAGTGACAATTAAAGAAAGCATTTTTTAGACATCATTTTATATCAACTAAATTTGCGAAAATGGGGAAAACACAATGCTGTCTGAGCTGCAGTTTAGCTGGTGTGATCCCGTACGAGGGGACACTGGAGCGCAACTCTTGCATGGCAATGTGGTAATACATAAAAGAGCCATAAAGAGGTCTGTAGCCTTTGCTGTAGTCATTCCACTTCTGGGAGTAATTCAAGACAAGCAAAGAAGTATGCACCCTGTTGTGATAAGAGCATTATAATGGAGGCAAACCAAACACCTGGAAAGAGCCTAAATATCCAAAACAAAAATTGTGTCTCGAAGTCATGGGCTTCTTTAGGAAGTTCTATCCATAGCCATTAAAGAAGACAATCACAGAGGCTCCCAGAAACAGAATAATGTGTGCAACATGCCGCCCGTGAAAAAGGCAGAATGCAAAATGCCTTCGACTGTTATGCATCTGCAAGAACGATAAAGAATCTAAAAAAAATGAGCTAGCCATTTGGTTGGCCGCGGAACCATTTGAACTTTTCCAAATTTTTCACCCTACTAGCCTGACATTTTAATAAAAAACGCATTTGTGTTGGGGGCAAAAACCGTTGCATGTGTTTAAAGGCGTGGAATGCTACAAAAGTGTTTTGTCTCCTCATGACAACTTAAGTTGCTCAAGGATGTCATTAGCTTGCCAGAACTTTCCCTGCCCGAAGGGCTGATGGCAACACACAGCAGGGGGCCTTCTTATTGGCACTAATCCAGAGACTAGCTCTTCCCTGTTGTCAAGTGGAAACACCAGGGAGGAAGTCTTTAGCTAAGACCCCTCTGACTCCCTCCTCATTCCTTCAGGCCCAGGTCCAGACTCCTGAGTAAAAAATCTCTCACCGCAGCAGTCACTTCTGCTGGGATCCCAAACACACTCGTTCTTCTGACTGCTCTTTGAGGAACCTTCACCTTGGATTCCATCCTGATTCCTGGAGACTCGCTTCCTACACTCTTCCATGCTTCCAAAGCTGCCTCCCCCCTCTGCATCAGATTCCAGGCCCACCTTCCCCTATTGTCATAGGCCAGCCTATTACCCACCTCTGACCAAACTCTCAAGTCCTCACTTTTCTAAAAAGGGTGGGCAGAGAGGACTGGGCAATACTTCCAGAGCTTAAAGGACAACAAAGGAACTGATGGGCATTTTCCAAACAGGTCTGAGATTGTAAACTCCTGGTAACAGGGACAATTTTTGTTCTTTAACAATAGTTAAGTAGTTCATTAAAATTTTAAAAGTGTCACCCAGGGATGGGAGGCCACACACACAGATTAGTTTGACTTATGCTTTAAAGTCAGAGTTGGAGGGGGGCACCTGGGTGGCTCAGTTGGTTAAGTGTCCGACTTCAGCTCAGGTCATGATACACAGTTCATGAGTTCGAGGCCTGTATTGGGCTCTGTGCTAACAACTCACAGCCTGGAGTCTGCTGCAGATTCTGTGTCTCCCTCTCTCTCTGCCCCTCCTCTGTTCATGCTCTGTCTCTCTCTGTCTCAAAAATAGATAAAAACATTAAAAAAAATTTTTTTTAAAAAAAAGAAAAACCAACATTGGTACCTGTTTTTGCTGACCAAAAGAAATATAAAGGGGATTTTCTATTTCTCACACACATCTACATAGGTTATCACAAACTGTGAGATTATGACCTGAGCTGAAATGAAGAGTCAAGAGTCGGAGGCTTAACTGACCGAGCCACCCAGGCACCCAAAGGGATCATTCTTTTATTTTGACAATTTGATTTTCTATTTGTAATGGGATGGTGCATATGGACCCGAAACTCCTAGTCAGAGGAGGCTGAACCACTGGCTACAGAAGGCCACACCTTCAGGAAAGAATCACCCTAAGGGGTTTCCCCCATAAGAAATCCTTCAAGTGAGTCTGGGGCAACTCAACCAGGACAGCACAGGCCTTTAAGGTAAATGTACTTGAAAAGAAGCCATACTCTTGGCATTGCTCATGGGCCTCTGCGGATACCGTTAAAAACTGAAATAATGAAACAATTTTAATGAAGTATAGAAAAGAGGAGGAGGGTGTGGCATCTGACAGCCGTACTTCCCCACGTTCAGTGATCATGGCAGTCTCCCCAGTTGCCTTTCCAAAAACACAGGCCCACATGTCAGAGGCTGTGAGGCACAACAGGGCCCCCAGAGAAAAGTCTGACTCCGGTTGGCTGAAAGCCAACGGGAGTCACTGCTCCTTCTGCTAATGCTCTTGCAGCAAGGGAAGCAGGGGGACGGGATTCCAGGGAGCTCCGCCTCCCACACCCTCACTGCTTCCCCCTCCCATCACCACGTGTGACAGGACTGAAGAGTGCAATGTCCCAAAAGCTTTGTATAAAACCAGGCTATTGTCCTTTCCTTCACTCTTCAAGTAGGGAGAACACAATCCATCCCCAGCCACGTACCACGAATGCCAAATTTACCATTCCCACAGTTTATAATTCACTCAATTCAGCCAAGCCCTCCTCTTAGAAGCACACAGAATTATTTTTCTTGAGTAAGAAGATTCTGGAAATCTCATTTTTGTTCAGGTCATTAATTTCCCAGCCACATGGAAGTGTTTCAGGACATAAAGATGAAGGGCCACAGCCTGATTTGAGAACGTTCTGGGTCAGGAGCGCCCTCTCCAGCAATAACCTGTACAGCAGGGAGCTATTCTGTTTCAGCAAAAAGCCCCTCCGACACAGATCTGGCCCAAACCTTGCACATAGTTTGGTAAGTGAAGTCTGAGAGATGGCTCACATGACCTAGGGGCTGTGGAGGGGCTTCCGTGGTGACCTGGAGTTCATGAGTTCCTACGAGAATTTTTAAACTTCTAAGAAAGAAGAGTCCCTGCATGGTGTACACGTAATCCCTGAACGCACGGCTGAAAAGACCTGAGAAATCTCCTGTTAAGTGTCTAAAAATAAGTTTTTGATCCATGAGAACCTATGTAGATGTGTATAACCATTTCCCTCACTCCCTCCCAATCTGAGGAGTTTGGGAAACAAACCAAATTACTCTGTGAGGTTCCCACCAGGGCTAGGATTTTACAAACACTGATTGTGCAACAGAAAGATAACCATTCTCCACGGAGGAGAAAGAGCCTGTTGTTGGGATGCCTCCAATTCAGCACAGGGTCATTCTAGATACACCTGTGCTTTCCTTTGAACATAGATGTCCAGGGAAACCAGACAGCCAGAATGGCAGCTCTAACACGTGTTTATTTTTATGGTGTCTTTTAAGAGAGCAAATTGACAGGAGGTATCTGTCAGGGTATTACCAACATTTAGATTGATGGCAAGTATACTTTGGAAAGAGGTGAAGCAATTATTTTTTTCTCTGAATTAATGTTTCCCCCTCTATCCCACAGCTGACTAACACACTTCTAAGAATCTGACATTGCCAAGCTCATTCTTTACATAAAAGAACCCCAGCAGTTGGATTTGTTTTCCAGTAACTGCTCTGGTTTTTTATTTCAACCACCTACACATCATTCATCAGGCCTCTGATGAAATGGCAGACCAGCGGCCACATAGGGTCAAGACTAAGCACTCTGTCCAATCATTGCCTTTCATCCTAGGTAACATATACTGAGTATTTTCTACCAAGAGTTTAACATCTGAAAGGTCAGATTACCTTGGCATGAAAAATTGAATATGTCTCTAATCTACTATTTCTCTAGGGAAAAAATAGAAGTTTTTTTTTTCACAAAGCCACTGTTGAGTCCTACTGTGTGCAAACACTTCTACCCATGAGGGCTATGAGACAGAAGATGAAATCAATTCTATTTTGCTCTTTGATCTCCTTTCTCCTGCACTCCTCAACCTATTTCTTTTCCTCTCTCGGACACCCTTTCACATATTCCTCATATTGGTCTCATATCTGATCTCACTGGACAGAGATCAATGCCATCCTGCTCTCTATATCCATACAGCAAGCCCAGGGCCATATATCCAAGCAAAACAAACACACAACCTGATCTGTTCTTGAAGTATATTATGTGGCCTTGGATGGAGAAGCCAATTCCTAAGAGTTCTGTGTATGTGTGGACCTGTGTGAAGATAGGAAACTAGGTGCCCCTAACACTTGCTATCTGCCCACAGACCATATTCTGCTCTGAGAACCATAGCACAATTCTTCTGAACATCTTACAGACTGATTCCAGACAAGTAGTTCTCAGTCCCACCTATCAATCAGAACCACGGGTAGAGCATTAAAAATGAAATCAAAGCAAGCCAAACAAACCAAAACCCTACAGCATAAAAGGTTGGGCCATCCCCTAAGATTCTCATTCGGTAGGTCTGTGATGGCCTGGGCTCTCAGGGTGGCTCTGATGCATGGCCAGCTTGGAGAGTAACCCTTCTGGGGTTTCTCAGTCACACTGGAGACTTCTCCTGAGTCATCTGTATGGTATTTACAGTCAGCAAGTACTTCGCTGTTCTCTGAATGGTCTTTCTGGATGAGGGACTGATTTTCCTGTTAGCATTTCTCTAGAACGCCACCGAAGCAAAGAACAAATATGGTTGTTACCCCTTGTCCTTGATAGCTTTAATCAAACTAAAAATTGCCTCTGCCTCTTAGCTCTGCTGCCATATATGTGGCAGATGGAAAGACAAAAATCTCTACTATAACATCTCTCTGGGGAGTCCCACTATCATCACCCCCAGATCCACCCATCTTCACCACGTTGCAGGTCAGCTAGATTCTTCCTGATATGCCTCACTCACATTCTGGACCTCCTTCCCCACCAGCCTGGACTCTACTGGGCCTGGAAAAAGATCAAGTTCATGGCAAAGAACAGAACAGGTTAGGGGGAAGTTCTTTTACTTTTCTGCGGTTACCGCTGGGTCACTCCTGTCCCTAGTCAGTCATCTCTGCTCTGTTTTTACTCTGGCTTCTGTGCTTCATTGGTCCCCTGCCCTTAAGAGTGCACAGCATCCCGCATCCTTATTTACAACATGCCACTTTTCTGTGTCTGCAAGGTTAATGTCTCTTCGAGGTGTTCTGACTCATGTAACACTTGAGCAGTACCATCCACATGGCTGCTTTCAAAAGCCCGCTTTTCAGAGGTCTAAGTGTTCCTGCCCCCAAGTAGCTCTCTGTCAAGGAGAACAAAAAGAAGTCTTCTCCGCTGATCTGTGAATGAAAGCTAGGAATTGGATGGCACAAGCACCACTGGATCTATTTTTCTCCCTATTGTGCAGAGAGTAAATTCATCACACTGACACTGGAAGGATAACCTACAAAGACTGACAAGTAAAACCCAACTTCCCTTGAGCTGCAAGAGAAACTCTATGGGCAAAGGAGATATTAAAATTAGCAGCAGCCATTTGTTGGAGGAGGGGAGCAGCTCAGAAACATGGAATATGGCTCACAATTTGAAAAATATAACCAAAAAATAAAACTCCAACTTCAGTTGTGCTGACCTTTGCCTCCTTTGATGGCTGGAGAAAAATCCATCAATCATTTCCCAGTGGGTTTGGTAGTTACTCTAATGTGCTGACTTGGTACTCAAAATAACATGACGAGCAACAAAAAATAAAGAAAATAAAGAAAAAAATAAAAAGATCTCATTTTCAATAGCATCAAAAACAATAAAATATTTAGGGTTACGTTTAACCAAGGAGGTGAAAGTTACTTACACTGAGAAGCATACGACATTGATGAAAGAAACCAAAAAAGACACAAACCAGATGTAAAGATGATACCCTGTATTCATGGGTTGGAATAATCCATGTTAAAATGTCTACACTACCCAAAGTCATCTATAGATTCAACGAAATCTCTACTGAGGTTCCAATGACATTTTTCACAAAAGTAGAAAAAACAACTTAAAATTTATATAGACCCACAAAAAACCCCAAATAGCTAAAGCAATACTGGGAGAGAAAAACAAAGCAGTAGGCAACACACTTCATGATTTCAAGCTTTATTATAAAGATAAAGTAATCACAACAGTATAGTACTGGCATAAAAACAAATACATAAACCAGTGGAACAGAATGGAGAGCTCAAAAACAAACCTACGCATATACAGTCAACTAATATTTGTCAAGGGAGCCAAGAATACTTGATGGAGAAAACACAGTCTGTTCAATAAATGATGCTGGAAAAACTGGATATTTAAATGTAAAAGAACAGAACTAGACCCCTATCTTAAACCACTCACAAAAATTAACTTGAGATGGATTAAAGACTTAAATGTAAGACCTGAAACTATAAAACTCTTAGAAGAAAACAGAGAAAAGCTCCTTGATATAGATCTTGTCAATGATTTTTTTTTTTTTTGTGATAGGACACCTAAAACACACGCAACAAAATGAAAAAATAGGCAGGACTACATCAAGTTAAAAAATTGTACAGCAAAATAACCAACAAAGTGAAAAGGCAACCTACAGAATGGGAGAAAATACTAACTACTCATGCATCTGATAAGGAGTTAATGTCCAAAATGAATAAGGAACTCAAACTCAGTAGCAGAAAACCCTAAATAATCCAACTAAAAATAAGCAAGGGACCCAGGTATCTTTCCAAAGAAGAGATGAAAATGGCCAAGAGATACATGGAAAGGTGTTCAACATCATTCGTCATCAAGGGAATGAAAATCAAAACTGCAATAAGATGTCATCTTACACCTGTTGGAATGTCTATCATCTCCCCGTACCCCCTGTGCACCCCCCAAAAAAGATAAAATGTTGGTGAGGAGGCAGAGAAAATCAGTACCCTTCATGTACTGTTGGTAGGAATGTAAATTAGTGCAATCACAGTGGAAAACAGTATGGAGGTTCCCCAAAAAATTTAAAATAGAACTACCATATGATCCATCAGTGCCATATCAGGGTATCCATCCAAAATAAATGAAATTACTATGTTGAAGAGTTACCTGCACTGCCATGTTCACTGCAATGTTATTTATAACAGTCAAGACATAAAAACAACCTAAGTGTCCACTGACAGTTAAACAAGTTGTGGTGTCTATATGCAATGGAATACTCTTCAGTCACAAAATGAAGGAAAATCCTGCCATTTGTGACAACACAGATGGACCCTGAGAGCATTATGCTAAGTGAAATAAAACAGAGAAAGACAAAACTATATAATGGAATCTATCAAGAGGCAAATTCCTAGAAAAAGAGATGAGATTTATGGTTACCAGAGTGGGGGTTGGGGAACGGGGAATTAGGTAAAGGTGGTCAAAAGGGACCAACTTCAGTTAGAAGATAAGTCAGTATTGAGGATGTAATGTGTAATATCATGACTATAGGTAATCCTGCTATATGGCATATTTGAAAGTTGCTGTGAGAGTAAATCCTAAAAGTTTTCATCACAAGGAAACAACGATTTTTAATTTATATGAGACAGTAGATATTAACTAAATTTACCATGGCAACAATGTCACAATATATGTATGTCAAGTCATTATGCTGTATACCTTAAACTTATACAGTGTTGTATACCCATTTTATCTCAATAAAACTTAAAAGAAAAAGAATATTGCAGCTGATCTCTGCTTATTACTCTTACATCTTACAGACTGGGAGAGACTGTAGCTAATGTTCCTCAGAAATCAGAAGAAACAAACAGGTTATCTAAGAAAGTCAAGTCCAAAGTGAGAGGCAGAGTCTGAGAGACAGATTGACTGACTTGAACCAAGGCAGCTATAAAAATTCCTGGTGACCTCTCCTTGCCTATTAATCAACATGCATCTATAACTGTTTCTGCAGCTTGAAGAATCAAGGAAGTTCTTCCTTAATTTCCTAGACAACAATGCCATGAAACCAGAAGACAGAAAAAGAATATAGTAGGTACTCCGTCAGTGTTTTTTAAATATAGAAAGCACAGTGCAGTCAATATAGGTACAGGCGATAGGTAATCTGTTACCTTAAAGGGGAAAAAAAACAGTTTAATAAGAGCTCACGTAAGGCAGGAAAAATTGAGAGGCTGGAATTACATAGGAGATACCATTGTGACCCTTATGGTCTTCAAAAACAGGAAGTACCACTCAGATGCTTGAAGTAATCTCTCTTTTGGTATCACACTAATATCTCCTCCAGTAGCCACGGCAGAGGCTATGAAGTATGCCTCCCCAACACCAGAGTTTGGTCTCTGACTTATTCCCCATGAAATGGAACCACAGTTGTCCAAATTCATGTGTGTGACAAAAGAATTAAGATGGGTCTGGGCAGCCTTGTTGCCATGTGGGAGCAAGGATGTTCTCAAAAACATCAGCTGCAATATTCAAAAGGCTAACGTGTGCGCCCTCTGACCCAGCAGAAGGGATCTGGGCATCACAGAGAAAATGACGACTGTATTTTGGAATATGCAGGGTATTTGGAGAGAGACGTGGAAAATAAGATGATACTAAAACAAGGACAGCCATGATACATTGTGAGGAAAGGTCACTGTAATGTACAGTTGAGTTTCCAACGGTCTTCAAGTCTTCTCAGTTCAAATTATGATAGTCCTATATTGATGTTATTTTTCAATGACTAGATTATAAAACAAGGACACAAATTAGAAAGACTGTTTAGTTGGTAGGAGAACTCTGGATAACATGTTTGGCCCTTGCCACTGATTTGTTAACATGGTGACCCCCGCTGTCCCATACTGATGAACTACCATGGCGGTTACCTTTAAAAAAAATCCATTCTGAAAAACTGTAGGGGCTCCATCTGGGACAGAATGCTGTGCAAGGTCTCATGGACTATAAACTGGACTTTCAGGAGCCAGGTGGCCCTAGCATCAGGGAGGTTGGGGACACTGGGGGTAGGGTGTCATCTCAGCCTGCCCCTGCTCTGGATGGGCAGGGGATGTGTGAGGAAAACGTGGATTCAGCCCAAGACTCCTTTCCCAGATCAAGTGACGACATTTAGAGTAGATCTTATAAACCCTTAAGTCTCTTGGAGGGATAGACACATACACGTTTGATAAAAACTGGATTATTTGGGGCTGGATATACCTGTGTTTGTGCTAGAACCTGAAGATAAATTAAAAGCAGCTCTTATTGGATGAAACATAGGTAAATGTCAAGGATGGAAAGGTCTTGATTACTTTGGCACATTTCTCAGGACACTGCAACTGCGATATCACTCTTCAAAAGAAGAGACTGGAAAAATTTAATACAAGAAATGAAAATAAAGTCTGTTTTTCTTCTGTTGGAATTACATTTTAGTAGATTACTACAGGGGAAAATAAATCAAGAAGGGCAGATACAAATAGATTCTTCTCATACAGGGGATAAGTTTGGAAAGACCAGTGCAAGTTGGGGAAATGCTGAGTGATATCAGCAAAAAGAAAAATAACAAGGTTCATTAACAGAATTAAAATTAAGTTAATATATATTTCTAGAAGTGTACAAGTCCATGAGTGCTGAGGGACAGACAGACAAATGAGGGAAAGGGACCAGCAGGGCTGAGGAGTATTTTGCATTCCTGTGAGCACAAAAAATTAGGTGAAAGGAGTCATCAGCTGGAATTGGACCTCTCAGAACCAGGATTCAGCAGAGTGAACTTACCATTCCTGGTTGCCATAGGAACAGCTCAATCTAAAAAAGTCTAATAAAAAATTACAAATGAAGTAAATAATGTTAGAGGTGAGGCAACCATGGCCTAGGTAGCACCACTTGGGAGAGATACAGCAAGGAGTTTATGAGGGATCTGGGCCATGGGTAAAGATTGGGGTTATAAGACTAGGAAATGAAGTTCATTATCAACACGTCAACCTGAGACTGCCTTCTTAAGAGGGCTTGGAAATACTGCCATCCTACTGTTTCTCCTACCAACTTCGACAAAAATCATGGATTTGTAGATCTCTATCTCTTTACCCTCCATACATCCAAGTGGCTGCCAGCAAGGAGTAATAAACAGGGAAACAGCAGTTGTTCATCCTCCTGGTGACCCAGGTCAATCGCCTGAGGTCAGAGAAGTGTGGCTCCTCCTACTGAGACTTGCCCCCAGGACCTTTGCATCACCCTGGGGGCCAGGCCTGTCTGGGTGGGGGGTAGGAGTAGAACAGGCAATCAACACCACCACAAAATTTGCAACTTGGAGGAGAGCAAGAGATTCTGAAATGCATCTTGCTAAGTATTCACCCTCCATTCTCACTATTATTGGAAATCTCTAGAAACATGCGACTGGATCCATTGCAAGGCTGAGAGAAAGAATAGGAGTATGAGATAGTATACCATGCCAGGTCATCATTTCCCAAATTTGTACAAATCCTAAAACTGGATAAGGGTTTGCAACAATGTCCCTTTCCCAAGCTGCTATGGGAAAACCCCATGAGGGCAGGTCATAAAGTTGCCAGGGTCATATCATGGGAAGACAGTTTTATAGACTACTGGGGCAAAATACCTGCTTCTCTCCCCTCTGTCACTGGGCAAGAATGGCAAGTAGAGAGTGCTACACTAACTTTGAGAGAGTCAGTGCCACCGCGTTCTCAGCTTGATTAAAGGTGCATCAGTAATTGCACTCCAGTACCTGTACCCATTGGTAAGATAAAATTTGAAGATTTCTGGACCCCAACAATAAATCACAAATTCCTAATACCAAGTCATAAACTTAAAAAAAAAAATAAACTATTTAAATATGTACACAGAAGTTTTTTTTTAAAGTACTGCATTCAACTTAGTTTTCTAAAATCTCACCAAGAGCCATGAAAACAGGTATTTTCAGGAACAGTCCTGCCATGAGTTCCCATCATTGGTCCCAAACCACCCTGACAGCAGGACTCAGGGGAAGAAGGCAGAGGAAGCACCTTCTCATGCCAACTCCCAAAGGCAGTTCTTCAGCAAAAACCTGTTGGGTGCTGGCCACACGGACATGGGAACAGCCCTTAATTCATTCTTTAGAACAACGTCTCCATTCTCCTGCCTGCCACCCTCCACCTCATCAAAGTAGATAAGCAGCAGAAAAATGGGGGCAGAGAACCCAGCCTCCAGCCGCACATCATTAATGACAAGGGAGCAGACCACTCCTATTAACCTGCCTCTTCCACCTTTCTCTCCATAACAAACACAAAGGATGCACATAACCAGTGTCTAGAAACTCAGAAAATCCCTCCCCCACCCCCACCCCCTCGCAACAGAGGTGAGACCTGGAGTTATCTATCCACCAAGAAAGAGAACTACAACCAGCAAGGGCACCAACCCTCTGGGTTTCATCAGAAGAGAAGTTTGTAAAGCCAAGAGCTTTCAAGCCAAAACAGGTGTCTGGTGTCTGAGTAAAACTACTTAGAACCTGGAGTTCATAAGAAGAGGTCTTATGGGTTAAAAAAGTTCAAAAGCTGCTATGATTTCAACATCAGGAGCAAAAGTGATAATAAACATAGTGGCCAGTTTTACATTTTGCCCAGTAAGGGCATTTTTTTTTTTTTTTTAAAGAAGAAAGCTATCACCTACATGATCACTATAATTTCAACCAAATGAACGAATCGATGAATCAACAAATCAATAAATAAACCCACTTGATAACCATCATCGCAAAGACATAATCACAGAAAATAAAAAGGTAGAGTTTTCCATTGATAAAGTAACCTTAATGAGACAATCCCTACATCGTTATTTTCTTGCTGACTTGCAAATCATTTTTCTTAGGCAGACATGGGTCCCGGCAAAGTGCCCTATGATGTTTAAGAGCCACTACTGAAGGGGCGGGTGCCTGGGGTGAATCAGTCAATAAAGTGTCTACTCTTGATTTTGGCTCAGGTTGTGATCTCCCGAATTGAGCCCTGGGTAGTGCTTAGCACTGACAGCGCAGAGCCTGCTTGGGATTATCTCTCTCCACCTTGCCCTCTCCCCATCCCTCTAAAAATAAATTAATAAACTTTTTTTTTTTTTTTAAAGAGCCTCATGTATCTTCGAGGCCACATTTTGCTGACAGATGGACAGAGCACCAGCAGAGAGAGGCAGTACACAGGCCAGAACTCCCAGCCCGTGCTGGCTGGGCACTTTTCCCTCTCCCACCAGCCTGGGTATTGGCACAGGAAACACCAGCAAAACCAGAAGCATCCTGCCATTCCTGCCCTCTGCAGAGCAGGGGCCTTTTTATCCCAAGGGCCCCCTACATCTTGTAGTTCTTTTTCTTGCTTTCCATCAATTCCACTTGATCAAAATGCCAGGTTCTTCCACTCTAAAACCACACCGTTGTAATGGTAGGGTGGGGGTGCTAGCAACAGGGTTTTTTACTCCACTGAGGACTGGAATGCCAGTTGAGATCTCTGGAACCAAGACAATTTTTCTTCACCAGAATATCTACATAGGTGCTTTCATTAAACTTTCATGAAAGGGAAATAAGCTGGAGGCTTTTCTAGTTCATTCGGTTCCCCCTACAAATATATAATTTAAACGCTGGTAGCTGTTAAAAAGTAAACTACACGATCAAAGGAAAAGTCTAATAAATAAACTGAGAGGTTTCTATTCCCCCAGGATTTCTTGAATTTCAAATGTGCTTCATTTTTAAGAGGTAAGCAAGGGTTTTAACCCAAAACATTTCCCCTAAATTCAAATATCATTAAAAAAATTTTTTTTTATGTTTATTCATTTTGAAAGACAGCACAAGCAGGGTTGGGGCAGAGAGAAAGGGGGACACAGAATCTGAAGTAGGCTACAGGCTCTGAGATGTCAGCGAGAGCCTGACGCAGGGCTCGAACTCACGAACGGGGAGATAATGACCTGAGCCGAAGTCGGACGCTCAACTGACTGAGCCACCCAGGCGCCCCAATTCAAATGTCATTTAGAATTAAAACACGTTTCTAAAAATGCAGCTGAAATCCATTTTTACAACCCATCTCTATCCCTGCCTCCCAACTAAACAGTTATTTTTTAAAACCTTCAACAAAATCTTCCATCAACACGAGAATGTAACTATACACTTAACAGTATGGGCTAGAGAAAGCTTAGCTGCCCCAATCCCTCCTCACTCCTCTAAGAAACTTTAATAAAAATATTTAATTTTTTATTGCAAATTAAAATGTAAGAAAACACAACACGGCAGGAGAAACGACCTTTGGTTCAGCCATGGAGAAAAAGCTCAAGCTTTCTAAGATGACTGAGGTCATTACGACAAGACTAGACTAACAGAGCGTCAAATGTCAACAGCAAGAATGGCAAGAACTCCAGGGTTTGTGTGACATTAGCAAGGCTGAATGTTATCACATTTGCAAAACGCCACCAGGATCGCACAGCCGTATGGATTTTAAATATGAGGCACCCGACTCAGAGTGAAAACATTTCCCCCAAGAAAAAGCAATTCCACTAAAGCTGAAGCACTATATTCGGGAAAGAGGAGGAGGATTTGATCCTCTGGAACTTTAAAAATTCATTCTATGGGTTCTTTCACTTGAAAATGCTTCTATTCAGGATATGAAGAAACGTAAAAAGCTAGTTAACCTTAATGGTTGCTCCTAATTGTTGAAATTAACATTTCATTCTTCCGCTCGTTCATTTTGGGGATTGGATGAAAAAGGGAGAGACCATTCAACTAGCTTTTTCCATTTTTACGATGAATTCCAGCCCTACGGAAAAGCAGAACTGGAATCGCATCATGGCACCAGAAGAGAGTGGAAGCACCGAGAAGCTGGCATTGAGGTAAGGCTGCACACTTCTGTCACTTCACCAAGTTCAAGCCTATGGCCACAGGCCATCCAGACCACACGCAGAATAAAAAAGGAGACTTGGAAAACTTTTCAACGTCTTAAAAGAGGAAAATGACTCCGCAGGCGACCCATTCTCCTAATTGCAGAGTGGCAGTTTAACAAGCTGCTTGACAATTAATTTTTAAGTATGCATCCACGTCTAATTCCACAAGATTGAAGTGTGTGGCGCACAGGGTGGTTTTTTTTTTTTTTTTTTTTTGTTTGTTTGTTGGTTGGTTTTAATTGCAGAGGCACAAATAATGGAAATTGCTCTGAACACTCACACGTGAGCAGCTCAGTTCATTACAAATAAGCTGGCGTCGGTTGTCCATTCAAAGTACATGTATATTAAAGGAGTGAGGGGGCGCCTGGGTGGCTCAGTCGGTTAAGCGTCCGACTTCAGCTCAGGTCACGATCTCACGGTCCGTGAGTTCGAGCCCCGCATCGGGCTCTGGGCTGACAGCTCAGAGCCTGGAGCCTGCTTCCGATTCTGTGTCTCCCTCTCTCTCTGCACCTCCCCCGTTCACGCTCTGTCTCTGTCTCAAAAATAAATAAACGTTAAAAAAAAAAAAATTTAAAGGAGTGAATAACATACCCATTCCGATAGGTCACTGAGCTAGCAAAATCAAAAACGAAACAGTAAATGGATATTTTAGTGTATGAAATTCTTGCAAAAGCTTTCAAGCAATTTGAGGAGTCAACAGATGTTTACTGTAGGAAAAACAAAACAAAAAAAAACCAGTGAGAATAAAGGGGGTGGATTTCCCGCCTAGTGAGTATGTGGTTATTTGAGCTAGAAGTTAAAGCAGTGGCATCAGATGTAGAAGTTTGTGTTCACTTCTTCCCCCTGCTACAGTGCTGATGTCTTCAAGAAACTAGCAAGCAGCATGCTACAGCCAAACTTTGTGGGCAGCACTTTTTCATAATTACATTTATATAAGAAAATCCAGGGGCACCTGGGTGGCTCAGTCAGTTAAGCATACGACTTCAGCTCAGGTGATGATCTCATGGTCTGTGGGTTCAAGCCCTGTGTTGGGGTCTGTGCCGACAGCTCAGAGCTTGGAGCCTGCTTCAGAGTCTGTGTTTCCCCCTCTCTCTCTCTGCCCCTCCCCTGCTCATGCTCTGTCTCCATCTCTCACAAATGAATGTTAAAAGAAAAAAAGAAAATATCCACCCAAACAAAAGGGTCAGTACCCACATCAGACAAATTTCAAACTTCTTTTTCTTTGAAATACTGCAAACAAGCATTTGGACTTTCTTTTAAAACCAAAAGAGGTACTTTCTTGCCATCAACTAAGGTCTTGTAGATGGCATATTTTAACTGGATACCATGTTATCAAAAGGCCAGTTCAAAAATGAATTATGAGTTGTCTGCATACATTTTCATAACCATCAGCTTATCAGAGAAGCATTAAAATCCATTATATTAGCATAAAATCCTAAAACCATAGCGTAACATGTGAGAGAACTGTAAGAAGAGGAGAAAAGGAGCAAGAATGGTGGTATACGTTTCATGACAATTTGGTCTGTGAAAAAACATATTCAAAACCTTAGTTTGAAGGCCTCTCGTTATTATTTAATTTCTGAAAATAGCATCTGGCTCCTTGAAGAAAGACATTGTGTCAAAACTACAGACTACATCCCATATCCGTCCAAAAGAAAATTTATAGGAGATGCAAAAAAAAAAGATTAAAATTATAGAGTCATCACTTTATGCTTTAGGGGTGCTGTCTTGGGCGGAGTTTCCAACATCCTTTGTTCACATGAAGGTAGAAAGAGAATGGGCACGTGGATTGAAATCTACCTAAAATTATGGGAGCCGGGTCTCAAAAGCCGTGGCCAACACAAACAGGCTAATATTTCCACAGCTCATCAGTGATGGGCTATATATAGTCACTAGGACACTCCAGATGAAGTGAGTGGCAACGCTTTTCCTTGGTGCAGGGCAACCTCCATAGGCAGGGGACAGGTCTCTTGCATCCAGGTGGTGTCAAGCAGTAGGAGCTGGTGAAACCAAAGCCCAGAGTAGGTAGGAGATTTACCATAGTCAGACTTCCGGTTGGTTAGCAGAGCCAGGATGATGCCTAAACTTCCTGCCTCCCAGGTTCCTCCCCTAAACAGGCTGCCTCTAGGGAGCAAATCTGAATGAACTCTAATGCCGGACAGATTTGAAAGAGTAGTTTTTGTTTTTTTTTTTCAATATATGAAGTTTATTGTCAAATTGGTTTCCATACAACACCCAGTGCTCATCCCAAAAGGTGCCCTCCTCAATACCCATCACCCACCCTCCCCTCCCTCCCACCCCCCATCAACCCTCAGTTTGTTCTCAGTTTTTAAGAGTTGAAAGACTAGTTTTGACATATAACCTCCCCCGGGCTTTTGCATGTAAGCGTTATTCTGCCCAGTAGAGGTAGTTATGTTTTTAAATACAAAAATATTATTTTTGTAGAAGGTATGGACAACCAGCTGTAAGGGAAAATAGAAAGGGAAGCATCCAAAATCAGAATGTTATTTTTTCTTCACTTCCAAAGAAAAAGCAGGGGCAAGCCAAGTAAAAATGTAATACCGTGGCATCCTGTTCTCACTAATGAGGCAGTAGACAGGGATAACATTCCCAAGATGAAACAGACAGGCACTGGCACTGGGGTGGGGGTGGGGCCAGAGTCCCAAGGGTGGGCACCGAGGAGGTCCCTGGGGACCCTGAAGTAGTGGCTTTTACCAAATCGTGCAAAGGAAGGTCATACTTGAAAACCTAATGGGGCTGTTTTGGTGTATCCTCGCTCCCCTGACTTTATGGCATATGAGGGCAGATCCTACGACTTACCGGATAATACACGCAGAAGTGACTGTAGTTTTTGTCCAAAGGAAAGCTTACGCGCTATTGCAAAGGTGCAATTAATGCCTCCTGTTAGATTTGATTCGTGAAATGATTTCTCTCTTCTAAAAAATGTAGTCTTTAAAGAAAGGTCAATGGGGATGAGGTTTATTTAGAACTGGGTACATAGTTCCTCCGTCTAGTTCCCTCTCCATACATATACCAAAATACATTCTCATTCTGGCTCTTTTCTGACAAATATGAAAGGAAGGCAACAATCTCAGACTGAGAGGCTAAATCTCGATGACGGGGTATCCCTTCCCTTCTATAACACAGAAATGGTGTGAACTCATGGCCCCAGGAATAAAGGGGTAAGGATCCTATTAGCCTTCTTCATTCTGGACGAGTTCAAGATTTCTAAATCTGGGCACAGCTCGAGTTCAAACTTTACTCCAGGGGCTCCTAACTCCTCTCATCAGCATCTTTTTTGATTTATTTGCTCATCACCTAACAATCCCCGGGTATCTTTCGCAGATTCTTAGAAAATGATGTTGTCACTTTTCTGTGACTTTATAAAATGGATGCGTGTTCTGAACTTGACCACAAGGTAAGTATCTCATGACATGTACTTTAATGACCTTTACATGAAGATAGCATAATGTAAGATTAAATCTCACTGCTGGTTATAAGGGCATATGGTACCAGGAGACAATCCCTAGATTCTGAGACAGCTGAGGCTCATCCTCCTCGGACCCAACAACTGTGTCACACACCACACATGTGCATTTCTCTAGCAGCTGTGTTGAGGGTAGTAGTCCCACTCTAAAGGCAGGGGCAAATGAAAGAAGCCTGAGGCTCCTTTCAGAGTTAGTGGGACTATCACATAAGTAATATGGGAAATTAAAGGACTACCTCTCAGTGACGCTATCTGTGAGAAAAGCTCTTGCAGAAGCAATATTTTTCCAGGTCACATTTCCCAATCAAGGTTGAAAGAATGATCGTGTAAGGGTGCCTGGGTGGCTCAGTCTCTTAGGCAGCTGACTTCAGCTCAGGTCATGATCTCGCGTTTGTGAGTTTGAGCCCCAAATGGGGATCTGTGCTGACAGCTCAGAACCTGGAGCCTGCTTCAGATTCTGTGTCTCCTCTCTCTGCCCCTTGCCTGCTCACATTCTGTCTCTCACTCAAAAATAAATAAACATTAAAAATTTTTTGGGTGCGCCTGTGTGGCTCAGTCGGTTAAGCGGCCGACTTCGGCTCAGGTCATGATCTCGCGGTCCGTGAGTTCGAGCCCTGCGTCGGGCTCTGTGCTGACCGCTCAGAGCCTGGAGCCTGTTTCAGATTCTGTGTCTCCCTCTCTCTCTGACTCTCCCCCGCTCATGCTCTGTCTCTCTCTGTCTCAAAAATAAATAAACGTTAAAAAAAATAAAAATAAAAATAAAAATAAAAATAAAAATAAAAATAAAAATAAAAATAAATTTTTTAAAGACTGATTGTATGTTAGCCTCCTAGACATTTTAGCAACTGAAGTCAAGCATGATCTTATGTGCTCATGATATTATGTGTTCTGTCTTATATAAAGTGTAACATTGGGGCGCCTGGGTGGCGCAGTCGGTTGAGCGTCCGACTTCAGCCAGGTCACGATCTCGCGGTCCGTGAGTTCGAGCCCCGCGTCGGGCTCTGGGCTGATGGCTCAGAGCCTGGAGCCTGTTTCTGATTCTGTGTCTCCCTCTCTCTCTGCCCCTCCCCCGTTCATGCTGTGTCTCTCTCTGTCCCAAAAATAAATAAACGTTGAAAAAAAAAAAATTTAAAGTGTAACATTAATATGGCAATCGTAACATTAATGCATTTTACATGTCTTTTTTTTTTTTAAGTAGAAGTCTAACAATGATTAAGTTTTAGAGAAAACGAGAGCCCTTATCAGAAGGAGGGCAGCTGGTAATTATATTAATCAAGGCCTTTCATTTTTAGAAGCATTATGCCCATTCGTGTCAAAACCCACTTGGAACTTCTATGCACCCGGTTATGTAGCACAGCCCTCTGCTTCCTGTGAGGCATCCAAATATGAAAGGAGGGAGTGGAACAGAGATGAAGAGAAACCAATATACATTTTCAGCCCTTGTAGAGATTTCTCTCATTTACTTTTCACCCAACACGATGAGGTAGGTTGCATTCTGAAGATTCAGAAAGTAAGGGAATTTGCCCTGGAGCTCACCTGGACTGAAAACACATCTACCTGATTCTAAAGACTGACTTGTTCTCACTGCAAATTTCTGAGGGATGGTGGGATTGAGGGCTCAGAGGGAGATGGTAACATCTCTTTTAGTGCCATGTCCTGCTGAAAGTGGCTGGGTATTTCATATACTGTAGGTCCAATCAATCAAAAATGTTAAAGCATTTTAATATTTGTATGCAGGGATTCTATCTCAAACTCCAGTCATTTAATTGGCCACAGGGCCAACACGTGTCTCTTGGTAATTTTCTCCCGAATAAAATCAGATAGGATTTAATCACAGTCAAATTGACCCATAGATGAATTTAGCTAGGGTGGACTCTGGGGGCACCAAACATTCTCTGCCTCCAAATCCTCATCATTTATTCTCCTTTTCAACATAAAGCTGGGTCCCACATGCTACTTGCTATAGCTACAGACACTTCAATAACAAACTCTATTGTTAAACAAAGCTGGACACCTTTGTTTTCTTTATTAGCAAGGGGAATTGCTGCAGAATTATAAATCCTTGCAAAAAGACTTCTGTACGCTCATCATGTGAATAAACAAACAGCCAAAGTCATTTTTAAACATGTTCAGTTGCTGCACACCAGTGAACAGACACACCACACAAGGACCAATTTATGGCTAGAAGGAAAAATTACACTCTTCAAAGCATCCCATTTGGTGGCAGTCATGATCATTAGTGAAAGTAATATCTATTTAAAAGCAGTAAATGCCTATTTCCAAACAGAATGGACTGGCATACAAAGGAAGCGTCATCCCACTCAAGCATCCCCAGGCTTCCCAGAGAATCATTATGGTCTGTCATGTTAACTCACTTCCTTTTTTTTTTTTCCCCTCTCCTCTTTTTCTTTTTTTCCCCCCTGCTGAATATCATCATCTAAAATCAAATTAAGTACTAATAGTAAATGTGCACAGAAATCACTTCAGGAAAGCAAAACAATCAGACTCAAGAGGTTATATAAAAATACTCTTTCTCATGGTAAAGATCAAGAGCCCAGATGGAATTGTGACAACATTCCAAGAGGGTTACAGTAGCTGAGCTGAAGCTGTTATCCAGGTGACTAATTAAAAGAACCACCAACAAATAATAATGTCTTAATAATTTCAAGAGTACCATCTCCCATCTATCCGTACTCCAGCTCCCCTTTCAAGTCCCTTCCTTCCAGCTCTAAAATTGCTAGTCAAGGATGATGGTGAGGATAATAATAAATGTGTCAAGATGAGAAAAAACTATTATAGTCTCTGTTTGGTAAAATAGCACAAAAAAGGTGACATGACACACAGGAAATTTCAGAGTCTGACCCAACATGGGGATCAATGAATATTTAGTAATAAATACTGTGTATCATTTATTTTGGACTCGAGTTTTCAAAGAGAATGAATCACCCAGTAAGATTTAGTGTACTGGTTTTTGAATACGGTCAGTTAAAGATGGCCTCTGAAATATATAATTATATTGAGTAAACTTCTCCTACAACATGGCTGGTCTTTAAGGTAGGTCTTATTTGTATGCTCCAAAACTAAGTAGTCACTGTTACCAAGAGTCTTCACATTCTCTTCGGAAAATGAATTGCTATGTATGCTTCTTTAAGACAGACCAAGTTACGACTGTAACTGCACGGCAATAAAGAGGAAGGATTACAACCAGAACTTCTGTACGTACTTTGTCATGCTAAATGAAAGAGTCCTTTCAAATACACTTTTTGACCCAATCAGGATAAAAGAATGCCCAAGAGATAATTCTCCAGTTAACATAGCATCTATCTTCCCAGTTTCTATCCTTGGGCCGTAAGTAGGCAGAGTCTAGCTGATCTTGGTTGAAACTCAAAGTGGTACTATTCCAAATCAACCAGCTCCTCCTCACCAAAGAGGTCTATAAATGATGAGTTGTTAGTTTTGGAAAAAGAATGAGGGATTAAAAATTGATTTGTTCCACTGAGCTGAAGGGCATATGTCTATGGAGGAAAGCATGGGTACTAAGGTCAATGAGAGGGGGAAGTGAACACAGACTTCAGTGAACATCCAAAGAACAAAAACTCACCTGTGTTAATGCTCTACAGTACAAAACAAAGCTATTCTCGGGTGGCTGACAAAAGCATCTTATTTTAAACCACAAGAGTGAAGAATCACAAACACTGGTGTTAAGGACCCTAAGAAACAAATTAAACATTCTAATTTTATAGGTGACAACACTATGGCTCCAAGAGATAATAAGACTTGTGTAAGATCACATTAAATGCTGGAAGATGACCCACATGTAAATACTGATTCTGTTGAGTCTATGATCATCATCTCTTTTACCATAAATGACACATTCCTTATTATGTATGAGTTCATTTGAGTCAAGTGAGAATAAACTGTGCTAGGTACTACAAATTGTTCCTATCTACATGCAGTTTACTCCCCAGTACAGGATGCAGAAAATTGGACTTGCAGTTACAGTACAGAATAAGAACTATTTACTCCCTGTTGCTCAAGCAAGGGCACCCATCCCAGACTTCTGGGGTCAATAAAGGCTTCTCAATAGATCTAATATTCAAACTGGTTCCTTGAAGGCAAAGTAGAGATTTTACAGGGGCAGAGAAACAGGAGGAGGAAGCTGTTCTAACAGGAGGGGGTAGCAGACACACAGGATCAGAGGCAAAAGAGTGCTGCTATGTTAGAGGAAGTGAAAGGAATTCAATATGGTTGGAACACTGAGTGCCTGAGGGGAAGTGGTGAGGGACAGGGCAGGAAAGGTGAGCAGGGTGAACAAATCCAGAAAGCCTTTTTGTCTAGTTAAGGAATTTAGACTTTTTCTCAAGCTAATGGGAAGACAAAGAGTTTTAAAACAGGGAAGTAAAATGATTAGATCTGCATTTTGGAAAGAACATTAGGATAGCTCAATGAAATAAAATGGCAGCACGGGGGTGCATGTGTGGTTAAGTATAAAAGAAATCAAAGCAGTTAGTAAGCTGTTGGTGTAATCTGGAAGACAGGATAGTCATCTAGTGCAATATCTGAGGGGGATGGAAAGAGATATTTGTATTTGAGATATTCAGGCCACAGAATTAAAATACCCGATGATAAATAGATACAAATGGATGTGGGTCATTTGGGAAAGAATCAAAATTATTCTGAAGTCTGTGGTCAAAGACCTTCTGACATGGGAGCTATGGAGTACAGTCCCTCGGTTTTATAGTCAGGGACCATTCTTCTAACAATAGGAAGTCAAGACAGCTCTATATTTTTTCATCATGAATGAAACTGTGGAGTCCCAGAAGGCAAAGACTGAATTCTACAGGATACTTCATTGGGGCAGTCATAAACCTCTGATGAGACTTTCCCAAGAAAAAAGAACTGCCCAACAAGCACCCTCCATCTCAACGCCCTTCTCATATTTTCTGGCAGATCATGGGTTAGGAAAGAGGAGTAGGTTCAATGTCCTATGGCCTGCGTATGCAGCGTAAATGGTGATATCTTCCATTTTCTGGTGGACGTTGGTTAATCCAAAGGAAGCAGGATTAGGGGTGGTCAATAAAAGAAATCAAACACAGAAAGATTTATGTGGATCAGCTCAAGGTCCTAAGGTTTTCCAGTTCAAAACTGGAGGAATGAAATGAAGTATGTACTTTTGGGCTACGGTGTGTCCCAATCCCCATTTAGGATGTAAATCAGGTACTCACCCCTTCGCCGCCATTTTCACCTGTATTGGCAAGCATTTCCTGCAGAGCTCTCACAGAGAGGGACTGTTCCAGCACAAAATTGCAGACGCAGAGATCTGGAGGAACATACTGTGGGAATAAAACCAGAATGAGGATACCTACTCGTATCAGTAGGGGACCAATCACACAGTAACATCTCAAGGGCAAAAAGCCTATGAATCAAAGTGACAGGTGGGTGGGTGGGTGGGTGGTGGTGGTAGGAATATAAAAGGTAGCCTTCTCTTATTCAAGTTAAGATAGGTTTCAAGCTGAATTCTAAAGGATGAGGAGAAGAAAATGTCTAAGTGTCAAGGAAACAGTGACCAAGATGTCAGGAGCAACTTCAGTGAGGCTGGTAGTACACACAGAAGAACACACATACAGCCTTGCTGAAGAAGGCAAAGTAAAGATACACTGATCTACACTGATGCCTGAGTAGGACCAAAGGAAGAGGGCCACGGAGATATCATTCACAATAATTTTAAGAGGACAGTGGACACACCACAGTGTGGCTCTAGACAGTAGTGACACGATAGGTAATCTATTTACTTGTTAAGAAAACCTGGACACTGGGGTGCCTGGGTGCCTCAGCTGGTTGCGTGTCTGACTCTTGGTTTCATCTTGGGTCATGGTCCCACAGTTTGTGGGTGTTAGCCCTGCATCAGGCTCTGCGCTGGCAGTGCAGAGCCTGCATGGGGTTCTCTCTCTCTCCACCCCTCCCCTGCTCTCTCTCTCTCAACATAAATAAAAGAAAAAAGAAAACCTGCATGCTGCACTATAAAAAGGGGCATTAGAGGGGATTAAGAGCTATATAAATATAATTCTGAACAAGCAAAGTCCAGAACTAAAAGAACTGATGGCCCCTACAGCAATCATTCTAATTTATTATGTGCTCCAGTGATATTAATATTTGTACTTGTTCTGGAACATTTCTCAACAATAGTTAAAGACAGCCTTTGCTGCATACTGACTAGTAATAGCTAATGCTCACTGACTATTTTCTCTGTGCCAGGCCCTGTTTTAGGTGCTTTGAATATATTAGCCCATTTAATCCTTACAACCACCCTGTATGATAGGAATTATTCACATTCCAGTTTACAGCCAAGGAAACTAAGGAACAGAGAAGTTAGGTCACATGCCTAAGGTCATGGCTTCTATTTGGCAAAGTTGGATTCAAATCCAGGCAGTCTGTCCCCAAAGTCTATACACTTAACTCTACACGATTCTTGCCACTGATGGAAATATTAAAGACATTTTTCACCACTAGAATGTTTTCAATCAGCAAATATTTAAGTATTACATTTATATAAAACACAGCACAGGGTATTGAGAAGGATACAAAGATACCCAAAATCATTGCTCTGTAGGAGCTTACAATCCAGCTTCATGACATACCATCTTCCTTAGGAATATAGCTTATAATCATTCTGCACGCCAAGCCTTTGTTTCCTACGGGATACTGGAGAACACTGACACTAGGAGAGGAGAACAGGAATGAGGAATGAGGGCCAGAAGTCACCAACAGCTTATGTCTAACACTCAGACAGGTAGAGCTGTTTCCATGGAGCTCCAATTTAAAAGATCAAGCCAGCCTGCTACTAAAGCACAGATAACCTCTCTGACTTCAACATTCTCTTTTTTAAAATAATGAAATCGTAATCTCTAAGTTTCCTTTAATTGGAGGCATTTTGTATACTTTCAGCCCTCTTCCCAAACTCAATGTCCTCAAATAAAATGATGTTCTACTTGGGCCTATTATCTCCCTTCATTAAAGTTTCCAGACCCCCAGGCCAAGAATGTGTAACCCTATCCCATTTTGAGGACTTTTCCACTAAGTACGTTTCTCCTCAGGGTCCCCATATTCTGAAATCTTAAAAACCTAGTCTTCCTAGAATTCTGGTATTACACAAAATTGCCCAATTCTTTTTATGAAAGTTATGATAGGAGAAACTACCAGGACACTACAGTTGTTTTGTTTTTTTTTTTTTAATATATATATTCCTTGCTTTGTTTTTTTTTTTTTTTTTTAATTTTTATTTATTTATTTTTTTCAACGTTTATTTATTTTTGGGACAGAGAGAGACAGAGCATGAACGGGGGAGGGGCAGAGAGAGAGGGAGACACAGAATCGGAAACAGGCTCCAGGCTCTGAGCCATCAGCCCAGAGCCTGACGCGGGGCTTGAACTCACGGACCGCGAGATCGTGACCTGGCTGAAGTCGGACGCTTAACCGACTGCGCCACCCAGGCGCCCCTTTTGCTTTGTTTTCAAAGTCTGTTCTTGCCGCAGGTAATTAACTCATCTGTATGGGACTTGAGCAAGCAAGCAACTGTTAATGCAGGGCAGAGCGTTATGTCCACAAAGGGTTTCTGGAGCACAGAGAGCATCATTTTAAGCAGCATACAATATGATAAAGCGTTTCCCTAAAGGCCTCACGCCATAAACATATATCGCTCAGCTCAGTTTCCCCAAATATGGTGCCATCGCAGAGAATTTTACAGAGATTTTTTTTTTCCCACCACTTTGTCTACCCGGATCTCAGGTCACCAGAACAGGAAGCAAAAGGACCGGAGTTTGAGTGTTTCTTCCTCTTCACTAAAGCATGTGGTTTGGAGATTTTCTATTTAGGAAGGTCTGCAGTTACGGTTGGTACTTTAAAGGGCACTTTTTGGCTAATTCAACATTCACAATCACTTTTACAACCACCGTATCTAGCCCACTCTCCTTTGACAAAAACTTTCACAGTCCTCAGAGCTAGAGATCCCGCCCTGACAGGAGACCAGGGGATTCGAAGTCCCCCTTCTTTCTCTCCTGGGTCTGGTCCACAGGAGCACTCCCCCAGCACTGCCATCATCTACTCTGATGGAGGACCACCAATAATACGGAGACTAGACATGCCCCAATTATGATTTTCTTTTCCTTCCAGATACTAAAAGCCCTAAGGTGGTCATGACTTAACTGCTGGTACACATGGGCACACTGAAATGTGAGAGAGAGGGCACAGGGAGAAAGCACCTCAAATGACAGCACTGTACCTGCACTGGCTTACACAGTTTCCTTACAGTTCAGTGTCTCTACCACTCAAGTGTGGCCCCTTCCTGGAGCCTACGCTTGGGGTTAAGTTCACACTGGTCTAACAGCACACAGAGCAACACGTGGGCAGTGGCAAGGGAGAAGACAGGGCAACAGGAGTATCTGGAGGAAAACAAAATGCAAGTAGTAACTTGTAACATAAACGGAGTCCAGAGCACAGAACCATCTGACCTGCTACCTCAGCTGCCATCCTTAATTAAACTCCACACAGGCCTCAGGTCCCACCTCCACGTTCTTTAAGAATGAGCAAAGGCCACTCGTCCATCAAAGCTAATTTGTTTGCAGCGAGCGAGTCCCCTAGGAGGTCAGCTCATTGTCTCTGTGCTCTGGAGCCTGTGCCTCAGTCACTCTGCCTGGCAGGCATGCGGCATGTGTTTACAGATTCTCAGCACGGAGAGAAGGGCTCTGTTGACATCTGTTCTGAAATAGCTCTTCATCTCTCTTCCCAGCCCTGTCCTTTGCCTGGAGACGCACTCCATTCTCAAATGTCCTACAGAAAACCTTGAGATTCCAGGGCGCGGAGAAAGCCAGGAACTAGGTATTAATTTAGCTCTGCTATGGAAAGTCAAAGAAGGGAAGGCCTACGGACTTCCCATTTTCCATAAATCTATGTAACATCTTCCTCACTGCACTCAACATGTTTTTTCTGGGGCTCACTAAAACCAAGATGGTGGCAATCTGATAAGCTCATTGTTATATTCACATAGCATTTTTCTACCTAGCACCTCACAACATGCACTCAGCACCGTGCTAGCTTGTTCTAGCCAAGCTCTGGGGGATATGAAGAAGGGAGTCAGTTACAAGGAGGGCTGTCACCCCTCTACTACACTGTTAACCACACACTGTTCTGGTTACAGGATTCTTTATGCAGTACAGTCTATTTTGCTAGATTGTGGGAATCTTGAAAAATCTGTCTTTTTCTTTTTTTGGTATCCCCAGTACAAAAAAGAACAAGTACTCAACTTCAGTCTTCTTGAATTGAGTGTGTCCTAGAAGACTACCTGAGAGTATGTGGCTCATGGTGGCTGTGGGTTCATACAAACTGTACTGAGCACTCACCTGCCTGGCTGGACCCTTTCTCCAACTGTTTCATTATCTCGGGTCTTGTTCAACTTCTCTGTTTATCCAGTTCTCACACGGTCATGCCTTAATGATACCCCCTAGAAGTGTTATCAATAGCTCTGAATTAAAATATAGGTCCTATTAGTTAATAGTGAATACTCTAGCCTAGGAATGCCTGAGGTCCTGTAACTGTTCAACTGCTTATTGGTTTAATGAGGATAAGCAGGTGCCTTAGTTTCTCTGTGCCTCAGTTTCCTTATCTGTAAAATAGAGATATTATAGTAACCACTTCTCAGAATGACACTTTTTGTTTAAAGAACTGAAAATAGGGTCTGCTACATAGAAATAATAAATGTCAGGGGTGCCTGGGTGGCTCAGTCAGTGAAGTGTCCAACTCTTGATCTCAGCTCAGGTCATGATCTCACAGTTTGTGGGTTCAAGCCCTGTGTCAGGCTCTGCACTGACACCATGAAGCCTGCCTGGGATTCTCTTTCCCTCTCTTGGCCCAGCCCCTGCTGTCTTTCTTGCATTTGCTCAAAATAAACTTAAATAACGTCAGATATTATCCATCACAGAGCAGTGAAATCAAAACATCAATAACTCACTTAAATGTTCATTTACAGATATAGTGTAGTTGAAGTTCTTATTTTGTTTAAGGATAAGGCAAATTCCCCACCCTTCAAGGTTGTATGGTCAAGGGGGGTATCAGGGAAGCCAATGGACAATTTCCAGAGTAGGTTTCGATAGGCCCAGGGTGAGTAAGAAAACAAGTGAGGAAGCATACAGAATTTAACGTGACTGGGGTGGAAAGATGGGAAGGAGTGGGGGAAGGGGGAGGAGGGGAAGGAGAGGGAAGGAAACAAAGGGAGGTGAGAAGTAAGGCTGAGGAAGAAGTAAGCATTAGACCAAGAGGATCCTGAGTTTTCTTGTCAAGGAGTTTGGACTTTATCTTCAGAGCAATAGAACACCATTAAAGGAAGTTATGCTGAAGGTCATCTAACCAAACTTTCAGCTTTGAAAGACCATTGTGGGTCTAGTCTGAAGGAGGCTAGACCAAGGCAGAGAAACTAATTACGAGGTTGTTGCCATAAACTGGTTATGAGGTGAGAATAGCACAACTTAAAGTAATCACACTGGAGTTGGAAATAAGAGAATGAATTTGAAAAATCTTGAGAAGGTAGGAGAGATAAGACCTGATGATCAATTGGATATAGGAGATAAAAAAGGCGAAGATGACAGGTGTTTCTAGGATGAGAAAGAGTGTAAAAAGGGTAGGAATCAGCAAGAATAAGCCACACCAAGTATCCTAAGAACCACAGAGACCGTAGTTACACTTGGCAAATTGTCCACTGGACTCTCCCTTTTGGGCCAACAGAATGATGACGGGAGAGTGGCTGTGTATGGGTATGCCCACAGATGTCAGCAGAGTAAGGCTCATCTGGAAAAAGAGTGGGAATATGTGAAAATAACATATATTCTCCATAGGAGAATTCCTCGACACCCAGCCACCACAGTCAGCTCAATTAACCTCACTTTCCTTTCCCATGTCCATTTAAGCCATCAGCCGGTATTAGGAGAGCATAACAACATTCAGTACTGCGCTAGCTGCTGTGGGGAACAAAAGACAAAAGGCAGAGTTTCTGTCCTTTAAGGAGTTTTTAACCTATTTGAAGAGACATCTACTGTACATGAAACTTTATAAAACAATGCGAAAGAGAATATTCAATGCTAAACTGAAGGGTATGAGTGATACTTCCTGCAACACACACAGCCTTCTTAGCAATGTTGTGATTAGGAAAGCCCCGCCCAGACTGGAGGTTGGCCTCAAGAAAGTTTTTGTGCACAAGAAGTTCCTGGCACATAAAAAGAAACACAAATTTTTGTTTAACAATGCACAAGATGCCAGAGTTATTTTTTCCATTTTCTTGTATTCTTCTCTTCTGTTTATAGAACATTATGTTTTTTTTAATTTTTAAAAATCTTTTTATTTATTTTTGAGAGAGAGAGAGAGAGACAGAGTGCGAGCGGGGTAAGAACAGAGAGAGAGGGAGACACAGAATCTGAAGCAGACTCTAGGCTCTGAGCTGTCAGCACAAAGCCCGACAAGGGGCTCGAAGTGTGAGATCATGACCTGAGCTGAAGTCGGATGCTTAACTGACTAAGCCACTCAGGTGCCCTCCTCCCTTCTGTTTACAATTCCATTAATGAAAGCAGCATTTTTAAGTTATGAGCTTCATACAACCTCTGTCTTTACTTTGCTTTTTTCACCCAACTCCTTAAAGGAAAAGGTCAAGCACTTGCAAGTATCATGAGTCAGTACAGGGAGGGCACAGAGAAAAGAGAAATAATAACTTCTGTTTACTAGTTTTTCTACATATACCTCCCACTCCAGTCCCAGGACTGAGCAGTTAGATGCATGAGCTTGAGGCTGTATTATACTTATGTGCTGATGAGTTTATATGGACTCAGCCCCACTGCAATGGATAGGCCATTACTAATTCCAATTATCTGGGAGAGAAGTAGTGACTATAAAAACAGAGGCCAAAACTAAGTAGTCAGAGCTGAGGTAGCTGAGAGAAGTGCATCTCACATTCTTTGATCCACATTATGAAGAATCAGCATAGCCAGTGGGAAGTTCTTGGGCAGATGGTACAGAAGCATCCAACCAACGATAGGTCTGAAGGTAGGAAGTAAGGGACCCAGACAGTTCATTCTTTCCTCTGGGATTCCATGTAAATGGGGACCAAAGAGTGAGTATATTAATTGCATAAGAATCTGAAACTTTAAGGGGCGCCTGGGTGGCGCAGTCGGTTAAGCGTCCGACTTCAGCCAGGTCACGATCTCGCGGTCTGTGAGTTCGAGCCCCGCGTCGGGCTCTGGGCTGATGGCTCAGAGCCTGGAGCCTGTTTCCGATTCTGTGTCTCCCTCTCTCTCTGCCCCTCCCCCGTTCATGCTCTGTCTCTCTCTGTCCCAAAAATAAATAAACGTTGAAAAAAAAAAATTAAAAAAAAAAAAAAAAAGAATCTGAAACTTTAAGCCAGGATGTTGGAATATATTTGACCTTCCATTTTAATTTTTCTTCTGTTATTCCTTAGTGTTTAACAATTTTTTTGAAGCTCTGGCCTGTTTTGGCTTGATTACATAAATTGAGCAAAGAATTTTGGTCTACAAGTGAGCCAAAATATTAAAGCAAGGTGCCTCAGTATGGTCAATGGGACAGTAATAGGGGCAATAAAACAGGAGAACCACAAGACAGAAGCAAAGCTGGGGGCAAAGCAGAGGGTCCTTGATAAGCCAGCTCTCACCAATAGGACATTTCTATTCAGAAGACTTGAAACTTCTGAATTTTATTAATGAGGATGGTATCTCAATTATTACCTTCATGCTCTACTCATGCTGCTTGAGGTAGCCTAGTCCAAGAATAAATATGGCTCGTGGTTATTCTCATGGCTGTAGATTTAAAAGTGTGAATACAAAGGAAGTCTATTTCTTTAGGTGCACTCTGTCTGCTAGAAATAGGCAGAGGTAGACCCAGTCCCCAGTGGCCTGGTTTCTATCGTGTTTGTTCCATTTCACCACACCACCTCAAAAAAAGACTAATAACCATCACCCTATGATGGCTTGATATAGTCCTAACTCAACGACCATCAATGAGAAGGCATCCCTAGCCTCCTGGCATAGAAAATTAATCTCTCCTCTAGAAGATGTTCCAGTTGGGTGCAGAGTGGCATTGGATAAGACCAATTCTCCATGGGATAGCATCAAGATAGCCAGAGATGGCATGCGTAGCTTGAATTTCAGGAGTTTTAAGCACTACACAGACATGATCTCATCCACCTACAGCAGACATGAGCTCATTTGTGGACTTCCTCTCTACTATTGATAACACATAATTATTTGTATTGTGTTTATGCTTCAAAGACAGAACTAGCCACCAACCAAACTAACACCCACATCTTGTCCCAACCAGCTTTAAGTATTTATGCAGGTAAGTGCTTTTTAAACCTATCTTTGCCACCTCTGCTAAGTTTTTGATAGATTATAATGAAGTTATATAGTGAATGTTTAAATCTGAAGATGTTGCCTAGTATCTGGATTTCTATGAAAGTGGAAGATGGTTTTTACAATTATTTTAGAGGCAACTCAACTGCAATACAAAGGAATTAGGTAAAACTTACACGGGTAAGTGGAGAAACAAAAATAGAACCCGTATATATATTTTAACTATATCTACTTACTCATCTATATAATTTTACCAGATACTGTGAATTCTTTATATATATATTCTCTCACTTAACTCTCACCTCAACCCTTAGGGAAAAGATTATAGCCAATTTACAGATAAGAAAACAGACTCAGAAAGGCTAAAACACTTCCTCACAATCACACCCTGGAAATGGCTTTTCAATCACCAATTTCAAACTCAACTCTTTCTGACCGATCCTTTGCCCCTTCCCCTGTAAAGAGAAGATGCCATCCCTATGCCAAGCTTGCAGAATTTTCCTATGCTGCCTCCTCTCAACTCTTATACTTTAATAAGAAGTTAAGGGCTTCATATTAGATTCTTGACTCTCTCAGAAAGAATTCTCTATTTTAGAACGGCCACTGGGAATACAAAGGCTATGACTGCAGTTAGGGAGACAATCAGGGCTCAAGAGCTTTGTAAAACTGAGATTTCTGGCAGGAAAGACCATACATAGTTCCACAATCTAAGACTGACTGACCATGTAAGTGCTGTCTTCCAAAACGCAATCTAATTCTGGCCATGAGGGGGCCGGTTTCCACCAAGGATATGTATGTGAAGATTTTAAAAACATGTACATATGCAGATTGTAGATATTTTGAGGGAACAGACTTTGCCTGTCTGTGTTAAGAACCGTTCTCATGAAACAAGGTTAAAAATGTGTACAAACTTAATTTTTTCTTTTCTTTTGTTTTAATGTTTTTTTTTAATTTTTTTTCAATATATGAAGTTTATTGTCAAATTGGTTTCCATACAACACCCAGTGCTCATCCCAAAAGGTGCCCTCCTCAATACCCATCACCCACCCTCCCCTCCCTCCCACCCCCCATCAACCCTCAGTTTGTTCTCAGTTTTTAAGAATCTCTTATGCTTTGGCTCTCTTCCACTCTAACCTCTTTTTTTTTCCCTTCCCCTCCCCCACCCGCGTGGGTTTCTGTTAAGTTTCTCAGGATCCACATAAGAGTGAAACCACATGGTATCTGTCTTTCTCTGTATGGCTTATTTCATGTGGCATAACACTCTCCAGTTCCATCCATGTTGCTACAAAGGGCCATATTTCATTCTTTCTCATTGCCACGTAGTACTCCATTGTGTATATAAACCACAATTTTTTTATCCATTCATCAGTTGATGGACATTTAGGCTCTTTCCATAATTTGGCTATTGTTGAGAGTGCTGTTATAAACATTGGGATACAAGTGCCCCTATGCATCAGTACTCCTGTATCCCTTGGGTAAATTCCTAGCAGTGCTATTGCTAAGTCATAGGGTAGGTCTATGTTGGTGGGAATGCAAATTGGTGCAGCCACTCTGGAAAACAGTGTGGAGGTTCCTCAAAAAAAATTAATGTTTATTTTTGAGAAAGAGAGGGAGAGAGACAAAGTGTGAGTTGGGGAGGGGCAGAGAGAGAGGGAGACACAGAATCTGAAGCAGGCTCCAGGCTGTAAGCTGTCAGCACAGAGCCCGATATGGGGCTTGAACTCACAAACCATGAGATCATGACCTGAGCTGAAGTCGGAAGCTTAACTGACTGAGCTACCCAGGCACCCCAAAACTTAATTTCTTCTATTTTAATACTTTGCTATGATAAAAGAATAAAAGGTCTTTCTGAATATAGACACAAACTATTTAAATCAGATAAGTGCCAATTTTTGCTTATATTTTTGCCAACAAAAGCCATTATATGTAAGTGGTAAGGTACACACATTGTTTTAAAAGTTTTAAGTAATCTCTACACCCACCACGGGGCTCGAAATCACAACCCCAAGATCAAGAATCACACCCTCTTGTGACTGAGCCAGCCAGGTGTCCCTGAAAAAATTGAATAATACAATTGGAAAAAATTCTTTTTGGGAAGAGGAGGAAGAGGTCATTATCTTTGAAAAGAAGTCAAGAAGCTCCCTTCTGACTGATGCCTGAGGAGTCAACTATAAGAATGTGACACTCAGAATCCACCTGTTTCTAGATGCATCTTTTTTTTTTTAACGTTTATTTATTTTGAGAGAGGTTCGGGTGGAGCAGAGAGAGGGAAACAGAAAATCCCAAGCAGGCTCTGCACTGTCAGAGCAGAGCTCCACATGGGGCTCCAACTCCCCAAGTTTAAGATCATGACCTGAGCCAAAATCGAGTTGGACACTAAATCGACTGAGCCACCCAGGTGCCCCTAGGTGCATCTTCATTGCAGAGATGAGGGAGTTGCTCTGGAAGAACTGAAAGCCATGGAAAATCACTGCTGCAACAGAAGGAGACTTACTAAGCAGAAACACCCACAGCCATGGGTGAGCAATGGCAGCATCTGATGCCGTGCTGGCCTAAGGTTTACTCCAAGACAAGAGCATGAAAAGGCATGGAATAAGTTGATAATGTGCAAGGAAAAGGGAGAAGTTTATCAAGTTATAAAAAGGTGTTGATACTTAAAACAAAAACAAAAACCTTCTACTGGCGATCTAAATATTTACTCAAGAAGACCACTTGTTGAGGTCCCTGGGTGGCTCGGTCGGTTAAGCGCTCGACTTCGGCTCAGGTCATGATCTCACAGTTCGTGGGTTCAATCCCCATGTCGGGCTCTGTGCTGACAGCTCAGAGCCTGCAGCCTGCTTCAGATTGTGTCTCCATCTCTCTCCGCCCCTTCTTCACTCACACTCTGTCTCTCTCTGTCTCTCTCTCAAAAATAAACATTAAAAAAAAAAAAAAGAACACATATTGAAATGACTTCTATGCCAAGGAGATGCCACTGCCACCTAGAAGCAGGACATCTAAATTGCAGGACAAATATCCTTTGACAAAAATCTCGCTGAGAATGCCAATCCAAATTGTGGAAGAACTAAAAACACCCAAAACCACTGTTTCTACTCCCCATCTGTGAAGTATCCAGATATTGGCTGTTTAACTGACACGGACCAGCAGACACAACACAGTCTAGCCTCTCTTAGGGAGAATGTTTAGTGAAAGCAACAGCTGCAACATCAACTATCCTTTTGATAAAACTCAGATTTCTCTTAAGAGCTAACACAAATAAGCCTGTTCTGGAAGAATTTATGCAGAAATATGGTGGGCCCAAGAATCCCCCGGGTAAGAGTGCTAACATTTCAGATTCCTGGGACCCTTCTCCAGATGGGTACTTTAGAAGAATATTCCAGGTGACTTTGAAGCAGGAGGTCTCTGACCCCAGTTTGAGAAACACTTGAGAGCAACAGGCCCAAAGAAGTAAATCTGGGTCCCTAGAAAGTAGCTGATTCTCATTCTAAATGCTTCCATAAAGAATTCAGTTCATCAAAATATCAAATTTTCTTTCAAATGCACAACCCGGTAATTTGAAATCCACGTGACTGCTGTTTTTATAATCTTGCCTGATATGGCCCCAACCAAAAGTAATATCTAGGTGTCCAGGACACCTATCTTCTGCCAAGAATCAGTTGTTTCTGGCACAGTTAGGAAGAATGTTACCAAGGGCTTGGCAAAAATTAGTGCTGTGAAGCTGGTGTTCTTTAAAATAAGGAAGAAGGGGCAGCCAAAGAACCAGAGACAAAACGCTGGGCAGCTGGCTTATAAAAACTGCCTGCTGGGAAAGAGCATAGCTGACAGGCTGGATGGCTGGTTTGGTTCTTGACTGAGCCAAGTTTTTCCCCCAGGCCGGCATGGTCAGCATGTTAGGAAAGGTGCCAAAAGCTGGAGACTTGGAATACTTGCATCTGGGGGGAAAAAACAAGCTGTGGAGAGGAACAGCAAAACATACCTACTGTTTATGGACAGAGATAACCAAAAAAACAACTCTTTATATGGTCCTTAAAAAAGACGGCCATAAATAAAACTCTTCTTTAATGAGTGGGACAGGTAATACAACAAGTTTTGTGGATAAATAAAGAGACTCTAAAATATCTAGTTTTCAACGGGAGCCTACCAAGAGAAACACACTGTTATTCTCAAGAGCTTGTGTATCAGAAAGATAGTAGAGATCAGGAAAGAGGACAGGTAGCCTCTCAGCAAGGAGATGAACTTTGTGCACGTCCCATGTTCCATGAAGAAGTTAGGGGCACACACATCAGCTAGAAGAGGAGCACAGGGTACAGGATGATGGAGTTAGAATGAGATATGATGGGCAGAAACACCAAAGGATAAGGTAAAAAGCCGAGGGGGCAGGCTGGTAGGAAAGCCTAGTCTCAAGCTTGATTTACTTTAGTGTTGGTGGAAGGAACATGGACCAGCACCGTATCAACCATGCATTCCTCTGTATTTCACTTGCTCCTTCCTCCCTTTTGCGCCATGACATGGTTGCTAAAGAGTTTAGAAATCATGATGAGGCTGCTCTTTATTACCAAAGCAGCGGTATTCAACAGCTGCAGAACAGAATTTGTGTCTCTTGGCCTTTTCATTGCATAAGAGGAAGGGGACAGTTGAGAAAAGCATTATGAGGAACCCACGGGAATAGAGAAAATGCCAAGCTGGACCTGAAGGCTGACAGAGACAACAGAGACACTGGGTGCTCGAAGTGCTGTTCCCTAAGGTGCATCAGCTCCGTGAGGCTCATAGACTCAGGATCTCAAGTGGGCACAGAGCTCATGGATGAGGGGCAAGGACAACAGCTTGGCTTTCAAATGGCTTGCCTTTTTTTTCCTAATGCCGCCTTCCCACTCTCAAATTGAATCCAAATTCCAATGTGGAAATGCAGCTTTTAGTTTTACCCACTACATGAAGTTTTTGCTTTGGTAGAAATAAGCATATCACTATAAACTAAGTTCTGAATTAAAAAAAAAATTGGCAGCGGTATATGGACAGATGTTCATAACATTTGCAGTTATAAAAAGCCTTTGTGATGATAAGTCACAGTCGTAAATATTCTTTGCCAATATGGAAAAAGTACTTTTATCCCTTTATAGAGACCAAGACCCCAACCATTCTAACTGCCTCATAGCATCTGAGCTAAAGTACCACTACTAAATGCTCACATGGACAAAGATTAGCACTACATGCAAGGATTAGTACCACATACCCTCACTTGCAAGGAGACATGTAGTACTCAGATATTTTATTTATTTATTTTATTAAAAACTCTTTTTAATGTTTATTTTTGAGACAGACAGCATGAGCAGGGCAGGGGCAGAGAAAGTGAAAGACACAGAATCCAAAACAGGCTCTAGGCTCCAAGCTGTCAGTACAGAGCCGGATGTGGGGCTCAAACTCACAAACCATGAGATCATGAACTGAGCTGAAGTCAGATGCTTAACCGACTGAGCCACCCAGGCGCCCCATCACAGGTATTTTAAAACATGTACATACAGCAGGGAGTCAGCACTGTTAGTGGCTGCGTAAGTTAAAAACATTCACAGGGCACTGAGTGGCTCAGTCAGTTGAGCGTCCAGCTCTCATTCTCGGCTCAAGTCATGATCTTATGGTTCATGAGATCGAGCCTCCCTTCAGGCTCTGTGCTGACACAGAGCCTGCTTGGAATTCTCTCTCTCTCTGTCCCTCCCCTGCTCTCTATCAAAATAAATAAACAAAAAACACATTCACTTAATAATAAGCACTGCTTTAAAAAAAAAAAAAAACAACACAAAAATAAACTATTGGAACTGTACCAAAATAAAAAGCTCTTGCACAGCAAAGGAAACAAACAATAAAATTAAAAGGCCACCTACTAATTGGGAGAAGATATTTTCAAATAGTATATCCAAATAAGGGGCTAATACACGAAATATATAAGAAGAGTATACAACTCAACACTAAAAAATATAAGCTGATTAAAAAATGGGTAGAAAACGTGAATAGAAAATTTTCCAAAGACGACATACAAATGGCAAGATACATGAAAAGATGCTCAACATCACTAATCATCAGGGAAATACAAACCAAAACTACAATGAGCGATCACCTTACACCTCTCAGAATAGCTAGAATCAAAAAGATAAAAAGTAAATGTTGGCAAGGATTTGGAGAACAAGGAACCCTTGTGCACTCTTGGTTGGAATGTAAATTGGTGCAGCTACTGTGGAAAATCATATGAGGGCTCCTCAAAAAAATTTAAAACAGAACTACTATATGATCCAGCAATTCCACTACTGGGTATTTACCCAAAGAAAACAAACAAACAAACAAACAAACAAAAACTAATCCAAAATGATATGTGTACCCCTATGTTTATTGTAGCATTATTTACAACAGTCAAGATATAGAAGCAGCCTAAGTGTCCAATGACAGATGATGGATAAAGAATATGTGACACAGACACACAGACACACAGACACACACACACACACACACACACACACACACACGACTATTACTCAGCCATAAAAAGGAATGAGATCATGCCATTTGCGACAATATGTATGGACCTAGAGGGTATCATGGTATTATGTCTTATTGTGAAATAAGACAAAGAAAGACAAAAAACCATATGATTTCACTTATATGTCAAATCTAAAAACAAACAAGACAGACTGTAAATACAGAGAATGGATAGTTGCCAAAGGGGTGGGGGGAGCAGTGTTGAGAGATGGACAAAATGGCAGATGCAGCCTTCCTGTTACGGAATAAGTCACAGGGATAAAAAAAATAAATAAAACTAAGCACTACTTCACTAGAGAAGTAGTAGAGAGGCCTATTACCTCCTTGGGTTAGGTCTTCTTCAATAATGTCCTTCCTACCAGGAAGCATGAGCTGGACAATCACAAAATGCTACTGATCTGTGAAGATCTATTGGATCTCATTCTCTCCAAAGGTTCCCTCACTTAAGTCACTAATCCCTTTCACTCAGGGCATGAACCAGCTCTGATCAACACAAAGAAACCATTAAGAGACTTGGTCTCTTTCTGCCTGAGCCCAACCCATCACTCAGCGCCTAGTAAAGCTGGCCAGGAAATATCATGTCCACAACTGCCTCTGCTCAACCATTCAAGGTCACGTGACTGTGCCATCACTTGAGTTCCCTTCCTCTCAGCTCTGCCCAGTAACTAACCCAGGTTACTAAGATTCATCATCAACAATGAGGATGGGGAATAGGTGTTCCAGGGAAGATTATGGCCTTTCCTTTCCCCTTCCCTACTGGATAATCAGGAGTTACCTCCATTACATAATGGTTGAGTTAACTTGGCTCCACTAGAGACAATGAACACATTGATAGAAACTGACGGAGCAATGACACACCTCAGAAAGCAAAGTCTTGGCTCACGGTGACCTAAGCAAGGCCTGTCAAGACCCTATAAAGATAAATGCTTCAAATTATCCAGTTGCTCTCCAGGGGCATTTGTCCTTATGTTCTCAATGAGTAAGATGGAGATGAAAGTCATGTTTGGCGTCCTATTAAACTTGTACACTTTGGGAAAGAAGTAAGTTCATTCATTACTATAGCAATTGGGAACTTTCCATAGCAGGCTGTAGGGAAGTTTGAATGTGATGCCAATGAAACCAAGGGCATAGATTTGCTTCATTTTGTGATGACATCTACACACTAAGCTGGCTAGCTACTTTATCATCACTTAGTTAAACGTTGATGACTGCAACTGCCACTATTTCTGAAAGTGTAGTCTGAGGACCACTTGCCTAAGAATCATACAGAAGTTAAGAAAAATAAAAGCAGAATTTCTGGCCCTACCCAAGACAAGGATGGAGATGGAAGACGATGCTCATTCAAGTTTGAGAAGCATTGCCCTTCTGGGTGAGGTCTGTGCCAAACCCCCTGGATGCTGGCCAGGGTTATCATCTTTGAAGATAAAACATTCTTGACATAACTCACTTGGGAAGCCAGGTAGTGAGCAAAACCACAGCGCTTAGTTTTCAACTTACACAGTGCTCAGAGGAGGCTGCAAAAACCTTCTCATGCGCATCAAAAAGTTCTCATCTTTCTTGGCTTATTTGTCACCAAAATTCATCTTTAGCTGTTTACTAGAGGTTTTCTTGAATGATAGATAACACTAAGGCTTCTTTGTTGACTCAGTTTCAGAGCTTTCATTAATTTCTGAAAACCCTCCCCATGTTTAGGTACAAGGAGTGAAATGGTTTGGACCCAGATTGCATCCAAATTTCAGTCTCCAGTGACCGCTCCTGGGATGAAAGAGGTGGGCTAGAGATTATTCCCCGCTCTGCGCTCTGAGGCAGGAGTAAACCTGATCCACCACAAAGAGATGACAATCTCTTCTGTTGTGAAGTAGAACTATCTTAGGATATAGACTGAAGTGCTCAAGTAGGGCTTGGGGCAAAAATCCTTGATGAAAGTGCTTCAATAAGAAATGGATCATTAGGTCAAAGAGTTTTTGTCAACTACTCCATAGCTAAAAAACAAACAAACAAACAAACAAACAAATAAACAAACAAAAAAACCCAGCTGTTTGAGAGAGGCTTACAAACAGCTTTATTACACCAGCTGTTTGCATCTTCTAAAGGTTTTGGATAAAGCTCAGTTGAGTTTAAGTGAAAAGGAAAGAAAATTATTTGAAAACATCCTAACAGAGAAAGCAGCTAAATCCTGGAATGGCTGAATCCAGGAAAGCAGCTAAATCCTGGACACTTTGTACTCCTTCCCTGAAAAAAACGTGGAAGAACAAAAATACGCTCACTCTCCAGTGTGTTTTAATTATTTAAAGTCACCTATTTGTTGCATGTCAGGAAATGAATAACCAACAAAATGTTGTTTGCAAAGGATTCATACAATTTTTTCCATTCCTCTTGTTTGTTCAGGGTCACTGTTAAAAATTTAGAATGAAGCTTTAAAGAATAAACTTGTTGCACAAATTGTTGAAAAAGAGAAGATGTCAACTTAAATGCCTGGAAATCTTAACTTCTCAAACAAATTTAAACATTTCCTTTACAAACCTCTCCTCATAGGATGGTCAAAAATCAGACCCGAGAGGTTATCTTGTTTAACATCTTACAGCACGCTGGAGAGAGAACAAAACCACTTCTCTCAAATCGCCATCCAGTGTTCTTTAGAAATGGTTCAGTCTGTGAACTATAAAGATGTCCATAACTTCAAAAGATTACACAAAAGGTCATAATCATGACTTAAGTTTTATCCTCAAGTTTTAAAATACCCATGGGAAATAAAAATGATACATAGACACGGCTTGGGTTCTTAAGATTCAAGTTCTAACACAAATGCAATGCATCATGTTTCTTCCATATAAAAGCAATGAATGAAAAAGAGATACTATAATCACAGGGGGGAAGAAAGCAAGTCTTTGTGATATAATTAGTAAGTTCAGGAGTTGATGCAGGAAGAAAAATACTGCTAATCGAGATCAAAATAGCAGCTATTAGGTCTGAAGAGCAAAGTACCAAGTACTGCAGAGGTGCCTGGGTATGACTAATACCTACTCTTAATTCACCTGGGGCCATTTGCCTACTGTGAACAAGTAAATGACAAATGAACAGTAGAGCTGTGGTGCCACTTTACACACTGAATAAATTTTTTTGTGAAGATTCCCACCACTAAGGTACAGACTGTCTTTAAATAAAAAGAGGGGACTTGTTTTTCCACAAGCAGTTATCACAACAGTATTAATAACTCAAGTGGGAAGGTGAACAATATAGATGAGGAAAGATCTTGGGGTTAAAAGATTGGACTTTTTTTTTTTCCTTTTTAATGAGGTCCTCAGAGCAGCAAATGACAAATGCATTAATAAACCTGACCTGTGTTACATTGGACTTTTATGCTATTTCTTTGGATATCTGTTTCCCTTCTCATCTCTTGACAGTTAGAAATAGCAGAGCACGAGGCTCCACGTGGATACAGAAATAAGAATAAAACTCCCTCAAAGAAAATAGTTTAGCTGCTAATTGAGAAGAACTGGAGCCATGTTTTTCAGAATCTGATCATAGTTAGGCCTATAGCCTAACCCTTCAACTGGGTGAATTCATGGATGGCCCAACGTGAAATGAAATTTGTTTTCCTCCCTGCACAAAACAATAATAGTGCCTGGCCCAATGTCAGCAATAACCTGATGTAGAGTAGCCACCCAATGCAGAAAGCCTGCCCTGCTCCCCACCAAGACCCCACCCGAGGGCCAGCTCACCACATAGTCATGACTGTACAGAATACTCCTACCGATTCTGTTCACCTGCACATGTTAGACAGCAAGGCTTGGCCATGAAAACAGATCCTCTGACAGCTAAGAGAAGGTCTCATCTAACAGAATGAGTATCCAGCCTCCATTTCCTGCATGCCACTGAATGGCCACCATCCTCCAGAAAACTGTAGGCTAAGCCCACAAAGGCTGTCACCTTTGTTTTCTTGGACAACTGCCACAGTGTAAATTCTCTTCTGTGTTAGTTTTCTTCTTCTGTATGATCATTTCCTTAATGCTCTCACCCCTCCAATCGCCTCACTCAGCCCTTTCTCTCTTCTAGAAAGTGTACTCCACAATCAACATGTTCCATCATTCATCCTCTGCCTTCTCTCTGAATACTGCCTGGAGACATGAAACCCAGCTACTCCCAAAAGACACCACTTCCCTTGGAGACTTCCCAATTACAGGATGCTCATTCTCTCATACCTCAGGTGACCGAAGATTAAGAGGTAGGCTCTGTGTCCTTTCCCACCAGGACTGTCTCTAGATCATTACTCTTCTTAAAGAACTTAAGAAGAAGAGAACTTATTCTTAAGTTTCCTATTCCTGGTAACATCATCCTCCACTCCCTCCCTCACTGGTGTTTGTGTATTTCCTGGACCTGCCCTTCGCTGAAATCTCTGGCCCCTTTTCATTCCTACTACTGTTAATTTGAACATTGACATTTTTATTTGTTGAATTGTGTCCTCTCAAAATATACGAAGACCTAACCCCCAGCACCTGTGAATATGACTATATTTGGAAATAGGGTCTTGGAAGATGTAATCAAAATAAGATGAGGTCAGTAGGGTGAGACCCAATCCAGTATGACTGATGTCTTTATAAGGAAGAAGAAAATACCATGTGAAGACAGATACACAGAGAAAAGGACCACGTGAAAATGAAGGTAGAAATTTGGGTTATGCGGTTATCAACCACAGAATACATGGGGCTACCAGAAACTGGAATGGGCAAAGAGGGACGCTCCCACAGAGGCTTTGGAGGGCTTATGGCGCTGCCAAAACCTGACTTCAGATTTGAGCCTCCAGAGCTAAAGGGAATAAATTCTGTTATTTCACACCACCTATTGTGTGGTAATTTGCTACAGCAGCCATAGAAAACTAATGTAATATATTAATAATCTATCATCTATTATGGCCTCTCAGTTATTTTGCTTCCTTCTTACCAATGATCTTCTATACTCTAATTCAGCCACTGTCTCTCATGGTCAGACACAGGAATCATGTTTTCAACCAAACCACTCTGCTCTGAAACCTCTAACATAGCATTTATCTTCCAGTGTGCTTTCTTATTCACTCAGCTGCTCTCATTACAGTCTTTATTTCTTATTTCTTTTCACTACCATTCAGCTTAAATTCCAAGATTTCATTGGCTAGCCTCCCAGACTCTCTTATCCCTTTGTCATTTATCACACTTACCTGCAACACTTTGACCCTGGCTGAATTAACTCTCCTCTTTTTTCATGCCTGTGCTGGGACTGCTAAGGACTGCGGAGGAGGACATATAACGGATATCGATAGCAACAAAAATTCATGGTCACCAACGTCAACTGGCCCCCCAATGCTGGGCCCACACACTGCTCAGCAATCCTACACTCATCTCCAGGCAGCTCACTTTCCAAATGCATAAAATCTACAAATCTACTCTCATCCCTGCCTTCTTCCTTCCTTTTTAATGGCACAGAAGTTCTTCCTTTACTTCAAAGTGAGTTCCTCCTCTGTCCTTAACACCAGACTTTTCCACTATACGAGCAATTTTCACAGCAGACCAACCCCTCCCTCCTCTGTATCCCGTCCTCCTTCTCCACTGAAGTTTATACACGCTTATGTCTTTCCCATTACAAAACTCCCTCCATCCTCCAACCCTCTCCAGCTATCACTATCTCTCTTTTAGAGATAATCTGCATGAGCTGCCTTTATTTTCTAATTTCCATCTTACTCTTCATTTCCTCTAAATTGGCTTCTGCCTTCATCACTACATTGAAAGAACTCTCACAGAGACTGCTGCTGGCCTCCAGGTCACATCTCATGGACACATTCCATCCTTATATTACTTGACCTCCAGGTGGCGTTCTACCCTATTGACTATGCCCCTTTCTTGACACTGGTCAAGTGTTTTCTGTGGCACAGACATCACTTATGCCTGTTTTTCCACCGAGCTCACAGGATGCTCCTTCTCATTCTATGTGATGTTACTCTTTCTCTACTCACTTTTAAATAATGAAATTTTCTGGGCCTTCCCACTTCTTAATCCACCTAATTTCCACTCACTGTTATAGCTTGGTTTACTAGCCATATGCCAGTATCTCTCTTTTTTTTTAATGCTTGTTTTTGAGAGAGAGAGAGAGAGGCAGATAGACAGAGTGTGAGCAAGGAAGTGGCATAGAGAGAGGGAGACACAGAATCTGAAGTAGACTCCAGGGTCTGAGCTTTCAGTACAGATCCTGATATGGGGCTCAAACCCACAAACCGCAAGATCATGACCTGAGCCGAAATTGGACATTTAACTGACTGAGCCACCCAGGCACCCCTTAAGCCAGTATCTCTTAAATAATATCTCCATCCCAACCTCCCTTCTGAAGTCCTGATCCATGTGTCCAGATGCCTATCAAAGTTTTTTGTGTCTCTTACTGGCCCTTTGAATTCAACATGTCCAAACCTTAGTTCATAAGCTCCACCACCACCCTCTGTCCTAACTTACTCCTTTTCACATCAATTCCTTTCACTAAATAACATGCCATCTACAAGCAGCTAAAGCCAGTAACTCTGGAGTGACACTTGACTATTCCCACCTTGATTCTTTAGTCATCCTATGCATTCTGTTAGCCAGAATTCAATTTTATCAGCCCTTATAAGTTCATGTTTTTGTCTAACAAGAGACCCCTTCACATTCATCTCCTGTCCTTGCTACTTCAAAATCCCCTTGCCTCCTCTTTTCTTTTGCATACACCAAAGCTACACTCAATTTAATCCCCTCACTAATAGTGCCATCTCTTCTCCATCTTTTGCAACCTCAGTCTCTTTCTCTTGAGCCACCTGCTTCTTTGACTAGAAACATGCTTGTGTTTCTCAGTGTGGAAACACCCCTCGATCCTAGATTCTGTTTTAACACTATTTTCTCTTCTTCTTTTTAACATTCAACTGCTCAAAGAGTAGTGAACACTAAATGATGAGGTTCTGGTTCAGGTAAGAGTGGAGAAGCTTACAGCAGAATAACCCTCCTAACAATAGCTATTATAAATTCTGAACAAAAATTTTAAAAAATTGCTTAAAGGCACTGGAGAACAACCTAAAGTTGGAAGGAACAGGACTCTTGAAAGATGGAAAGCCCATTAAGTGATATCCACATTTCATTAAATTTTCCCCTGTGAGTACTCCCCTGTTCATAGGTTTCATGGGGGACAGATCTCAGGAAAAAAAGCTGTTATGGAGCCAGAGGCCCGAGTTTGGGCTCTCAGAACATAAAGAAATTGACGAGAAGAATGCTGGAAAGAACAGAACTGCTATAGATGAAAACCCCAAATCAGCATACAGATTTTTGGCCAACTCAACTGTACAGGGCAGCATTTCAAGTATCCAAGGGAAGGCAACAGCTGGAATGCTAAAAATGGGTGAAGGTTTCAGCAGCTACCCAGTTTTAAAGTTCAGAATTTGGTGTTCAAGTCTTGCTACTTAGAAGCGGTTAGGAAACACTCCAGGATTTTCATGAAAACCCAGAAGGGCTACATCTCAAGACCAAAGGCTACATTCTAGAACTAAAAGCAAAACCAAAATAGACTAAGCCTCTACAATATCAACCAACTCCACCAGTAATTTAACTGTCTGCTAGAATAAAATGCAATACTCTTCAGGGGAAGAATACAAATGGTAACAACTACAAAATAGCATCTACAATCTTCAGAATAAAATTACTAGACATCAAAATAAATAGGAAAATGTGACTCCTAATCAAGAGAAAGCTCAGTTAGTAGGAGTAGACCCCCAGAGAACCCAGATATTGGCATTAGTAGTCTAGTACTTAAAATAACTATTAGAAATACATTAATTTATAGGAAAAAACCAGAAACAATGGAAGAAGAGAATTTTAGGTTACTATGTTAAAACTTAGAAATGAATGAAGAGAAATTTTATAATTAAAATATACATTATCTGAAAAAAAATTCACTGGAGGGAGTCAATGGGACATTTTTATTAAATAAGAGTATCAGTTAAAATAAAGACAAGCCAGTAGGAAATATTCAAAGTGAAGCACAGGGAGGAAAATAGTTGGAAACCAGCCATTTTAGTGACCTATGGAACAACATCAAACAGTTTAATTTATAAGTAATTGGAATATTCCAGAAAGAGTAAATGTGGCAGAAAAAACATTTTAAGAAGGAGTGCCCCCCCCCCAAATTTCCAAATATTATTAAAAACAAATAAAACCACCACCAAAAGTTCTATCAAGGTTAGCAAAACCCAGGCAGGACAAATGCAAAGAAAACCACCCTCATATGTAACCATTCAAACTGAAAAACAAAGATGTTCTGAATTTTTGTAAAGATTAATCCCAGCTTCTTTTCTGAACTTCTGTTTTATATAGTCAGATGCCTATTTCTTCTTGGATGTCTTACAGTGCTTTTGAATTCAACATGCTTATAATCAAAGATAAAATTATTAAAACCTGCCAGAAAAAAAAAAAAACTTACTACAAATGGAGGAATCTTAAGAAGAATAGCTAACTTTTCATTTAAAAATCAAAGGAGATTGGAAGACAGTAAAACACCATCTTTACTAGTGATAAAAGAAAAAAAAAATCAAACCAGGATTTCACAGAGAAAAATATCCTTCCGAAATAGGGACAAAATAAAGACATTGTCAGTGAAAAAAAGCTGAAGAGAGTTTGTCATCAGCAGTCCTGTACTACAAGAAATGATAAAGGACATTCCTCAGGCTTCAGGAAAATGCTACCAGAAGGGAATTTGGATCTAGAAGACTGAAAAAAAAAAAAAAAAAAGCACTGAAAATGGTAAATATATGAGTATATAAAATACTATTTTTTCCTTTCCTTAATTTCCTTAAGAGACAACTGACTCTTTGAAACAAAAATAAAGTAGTGCATATTATGTAACTTGTAAAAATAAAACGCATGACAATAATAGCACAAAGGATAAAAGTTAAGTGGAATAATATTAATCAAAAGAGACTCCAAGAAGCTGAGGACTTATATTGTAATCCTTGAAGTAATGACTAAAAAATAATACATAGAAGTAGAGCTAAAAAGCCAAGAGGAGACAAAATAGGATAACAAAAAAATTTGATTTATCCTAAATAAGGCATAAAAAGATGAAAAGAATAAAAAACACAAAAAACAAAAGGAAACAAACAGTAAGATGGTAGACCAAATCCCAACACTATCAATTATTCCAATAAATGTAAGTGAACTGAAAACTCCAATAAAACAGCAGAGATTGCAGAAAGGGGGAGGAGCAGCATATTAACTATATGCTATTTATAAGGGACATGCCTCAAATATAAAGATATAAAGACACAAAAGAATTGAAAACAAAAAGATAGATCATACAAATAGTAAGTATAAGAAAGCTTATGACTATGTTAATATCAAAGTATACAATTAGATAAAGGATAAACAGGAACATTTGATAATGACAAATGATCATTTCACCAAGAAAATAAAAATCATACACACACACACACACACACACACACACACACACACCTAAGAGAGCTTTAAAATATATGAAACAAAACTGACAGAACTAAAGGGAGACATAGACAAATTCTCATAGCTTTTAACACCTCTATCTCAGTAATTGGTAGAACTTACAAATACAACTCAGTAAGGATACAGAAGATTTGAACACCATGGTCAACCATCTTAACATTCATAAAACACTATCCAGCACACTTGTTGAAAGTACAACACATAGAATATTAAGCAAGATAGACCATATGCTAGGCCATAAAACAGTCCTAATAAATTTCCAAGAATTGAAATTTACAGAACATGTTTTTTGATATCAGAATTAAATTAGAAGTCAATAACAATAAAAATCTACATCTCACTGATTCACCTTATTTTTTTTAAAAACTAACCACTCATTACTTAATCCTTTTCATCTCACTTACTCACTCTGACTCTCATTAGTATTTCACTTTAATGGTCATAAATGTCCTGCTGATCCTCAAATCCAGGCCTTTGAAATATTTATTCTCATGCTATACACAAAAGTAAACTCAAAATGGATTAAAAACCTAAATGTGAGACCTGAAACCATAAAAATCCTAGAAGAGAACACAGGCAATAACTTTTCTGACATCAGCTGTAGCAACATTTTTCTAGATATGCCTCCTGTGGCAAGGGAAACCAAAGCAAAAATAAACTATTGGAACTACATCAAAATAAAAAGCTTCTGCACAGCAGAGCAAACAATGAAATTAAAAGATAAGCTACTGAATGGGAGAAGTTGTTTGCAAATGACATATTCAGTAAAGGGTTACTATCCAAAAATAAAGAACTTCAACAACTCAATACCAAAACACCAAATGCAGTAAAAATGGGCAGAAGACATGAACAGACATTTCTCTGAAGGCATACAGATGGCCAACAGACATATGAAAAAATTTTCAACATAACTCATCAGCAGGGAAATGCAAATCAAAACCATGATATAGAACTCACACCTGTCAGAATGGCTAAAATCAAAAACACAAGAAGAAACAACAAGTGTTAGGAGGATGTGGAGAAAAAGGAACACTTATGCACTGTTGGCAGGAATGTAAATTGGTACAGTTACTGTGGAGAACAGTATGGAGGCTCCTCAAAAAATTAAAAATAGAATCACCATATGATCCAGCAATTCCACTACTGGGTGTTGACCCAAAGAAAATGATAACACTCATTCGAAAAGCTATGTGCACCCCTATGTTTACTGCAGCCTTATTTACAATAACCAGTTATGGAAGCAGCCCAAGTGTTCATCAATAGATAAATGGGTAAAGACACCGTGGTATTTATATACAAAGGTTTATTATCCACACACACAAAAAATGAAATCTTGGCCATTTGCAACAATGTGGATAGAGCTAAAGAGTTTAATGCTAAATTAAATAAGTCAGTCAGAGAAAGACAAATAACATATGATTTCACTCACATGTGGAGTTTAAGAAGTTAAAAAAACAAACCAAAAGCAGACTCTTAACTATAGACAACAAATTGATAGTTATGGGGGGCAGAGGGTAAAGGAGATTAAGAGTACACTTATGATGGGCACCGAATAATTTATAGACTTGTCGAAATCACTATATTGTACACCTAGAACAAATACAATACTGTATGTTCACTATACTGGAATTAAAATAAAAATAAAAGAAATATTTAAGTAGTTCAATATGTGGGTAACTTAATTCAGTCAAACAATACTTCTTGGGGACCTAATTTATGTCTGAATCTACACTTGGGATGATAAAAGCTATTGCCTAAAAAGCACTTGGGTGTATGTCAGGCACTGTTATAAGTACCTTACAATTGGGAACCCATGTAACTGAATCCTCATAACAATCCTATGAGATGATTACAGTTTTCAAGCAGAGGAAACTGAGGCAGGTTAAGGTAAACTCATTGAACCATAGTCAGACAGCTGTTAAGCGGTGGAGCCTGAATTACCAGCCCAGGCAATCTTTTTCCATGGTCCAAGGTCATGTTTCTTAACCACTGTCTTAACCACAATCTTCAGTGCTAAGAGCCTGGTGGAGGGGAGGTAAACTATTGCAATTCAATGCTGTAGATGTTCGATCCCACATTCACAGTGTTTCTATGCCTTATATCCCAATACAGAGGTACTCAGTCATCTGCTTTATTCCTCCAACAACTTAATTTCAAGAAAATATCTGATTATGCCATTTATACTAAAAAAAAATTACCTCTAGAAATCTAATATTGCTTCATGTGCTCTCTCAGAACATTTGCATTTTAATAGTTCCTATTTGATTTAAACAAAATACGTATTTCTAACTTTGGAATGTCAGGCATTCAGAGGACAGATGCATGAAGGTTGTGGGAGGGGGTATGGAGATCTGCCCAGGTAGTCTTAAAATCTAACCACATGGAGAAATATGGCTTCTTTATCCTTAAGTTGGATCTGTGATATTCTTTATTGCTGAGTACTACAGAAGTAGTGATTCAAGTTTAGAATGAATCATCTTCAGGAATTTATGTAACTTTGTCTAAATTCTTGTATCTTTCCTCTCCATAAATGAAATCACTATTTGCTCCATAGGGATATAAAAATTAAATGAGAGCATGTAAGCACCCATTGTAGTACATGGCATATAGCACATGATGCCTGATAAATGTCAAACAAAAAGATCACATCTTTCACCTATAAGTCCCTATTACATAACAAGAAAGTTTTTAAAGCATGTTTTATAATAGTTTGGCTTTTCATAAGATCTTAAGTCCATAGAGAATACTACCCTCTAAAATATCAATCAGAAGTTCAAAGAAAAGTGTACAACCTCAGAGTGAGCCTCACTCTCTGCAAATTTGCACAGGCTTAGTTGTTTAGAAGTAAACAGTAAATCTATTCTGAGCTAAAGATAATAAAAATAGTAGAAAATAAACTATTTTTAGCCTAGAATTCTCTCTTCATTTATGCCATCTACATAATGATGTTTGCACAATCACAGATGTTTAATCCTGGGTCTTTAGAGCCTATCCAACTTTGCAGAAACCAGAGCAGACTATTCTTCCTTTTCAAAAGAGGGGGTGGGAAACAATAGGCTTAAAATTTCCTCTGGAAATTTTCAGTTTGAAAATTGGATTTGAAATTGGATTTTTCATTTTGAATAAACCATGGTAAGAGAGACCATTGTTACCCAACAGAGAGGCACAACTTCATTCTGAGACACGGAGTGTCTGAAGACTTTGGCTAGGTCACTGACTTTGAAAGGGCACTAGGGTGGGGCACCTGGGTGGCTCAGGTGGTTAAGCATGGGACTATTGATTTAGGCTCAGGTCATGATCTAATGGTTGTGAGCTTGAGCCCCATTGGGCGTGAAGCCTGCTTAAGATTCTCTCTCCCCCTCTTCCCCTCCTCTGCTCGCTCTCTAAAAAAGTAAAAAAAAAAAAATTAAAAAAAAAAATTAAAAGGCACTAGTGTAAGTTTCCCCTCAGCAATTTGTGTTTCATCCTCATTAAAATCAGTGAAACAAAGCTTGGTGTGTTCAAATCGATCTTAACCAAAAAGTGCTCACATTCTTCTTATTTTTTGATGACCTATATATTTAAGGAAGGTCGAAGTGAGGATTTGGAAAGGTGTTGGGGTTCCAGACACATCCGACAAGGCCACAGTCATGAAGTAACTGCCATCAGTGAAGAATACTATGGGATAAAGCTTATTAAATTGTTTTTTCCTTATGCATGAGAATTTGACCTTCAGTTAACTGTCCAGTTTTGTTCTTGGACAACCTGGTAAAACTGATATATGAATTACGTCACTAGGGAACATTGCTTACAGTGAAAATGATCCCTGACTGGCAGCCTGAGTCTGTACTGGGAAGACACCATTACCTGATGTGGGAAGCTATATCTTTGCAATTCCCCAAGTGTAAAGACTTATAGCTGGGAGGTGGTGTCCTTTGTGGGACCCCCAAAAGCCATGCCTGTGGAGTTGTTACAAGAAACACTGGCTCCTGTGGTCCATGAGGCTTGTAAGCCATGGTAACTCTCATACCTGCCTGATGTGGACCTCATCTCTTTGCACTTGGCCTCATCTTGGGTGGGGGATTCAGCAGCAAGGATTCCCACAGGTGTGCCTGACACTTCCCAGCAGGCAAGCAGTGATTCCTGCCCTAATGCACATACTGGTGCCAAGCAGTGTGTGAGTTTTATGAGTTTGGATGTTAAGTTAAACCAAGTAAGATCCCCTTTCCCCAGCTAATGCTGTAGATACAAAATAGATAATATGGATGAGAGGAAAAGTAGTAAATTCCTGGGAATACATTTTCCACTTAAAAATAGGACTCAATAAGCATTTGCTGTTACTGATCAAATAAAGAAGCAACATTTCCTTTCCATGTTTCCTGATTTCTGGTTATAATTCTGAAACCTTTCTTGTAAAACAGGGAGGACACCTTTTAATTCCTGGAGCTGTGCGTCTTTGAAAGGGAAGTGGATTAACAGTGCTTCCATCTGTTGACATTTGCAATTTCAAGAGACCTTCAAAGAAGAGTGGGCCACGGCAAACAAAGTCACAAGCGCTCTCCCTAGTGTTCAACAGTCTCCATGTCCACAGCAAGTGTTGGTGTACTTTTGCTTCCCATTCTTCTACTCTCTCACCCCTTGTTTCAATGTGACCTCCTTTTCATAGGGCTTGTACATTAAGAATACCTTTTGAGAACCTTATCTCATCTCTTCTTTCTTAGAGATGTATCTTCTCCTTAGAATTTATCTCAATTTTATCTCTCTGTGGCTCACCTAGCTTGAAATACCCTTGACTGGGAATGCCAAGGTCACTGGTGGCTCTGTAGCTGGTGATAAGAGTGCTGTTTGAGGTGTGTGCCTCATGCTCAGTGCCAGGCTTGGGAATACAACTTCTCATTTCACTGCACCACCTATGTTAGCTTCTGAGAACCTAAGAATAGCAAAGGTGGTTGTGAAAGTGGATAGTAGAGAATCAGAGGAAATATTTAGTGAAAAGGGAGGGGACAGGTCAGAAGCAGTGTGCATAGCTGTAGCTGACTGTGGGAAAGACTGAAACCACAGAAAATGGCGGCCAGCAGGCACCTCCCAGGAATGGTGACATGAAGTTCTAAAGACTTTATCCTTTCCATGAACTCGACCGTGTTTTTTTTGAGAAGCACTCATGATGCAGTTTCCTCATACTGTATATACAAGAGACATATACTCATGCTATGATACTGGGCATGTCAACTGTGATAACTGGTATACCCTTTGGGGAAAGTAGTTTAATACTGTTCATCCTCCTAACACCATTAATTTTTCTCCTGGATATTTACTCTAAAAAGCAAAAAAACTAACAAAACCACATACTTTTTTTTTTTTTTTTAAACCACGGAGACCACATAGCTTTATGGAACTGGCTAAAATGTTAAAGGAAAAAAAAAAGCAGAATGCTTACACGTCAACTCTGAGTAGAACTCTGAAAACATACAGGTGGCATGTGAACAGAGGCTGAATGAAAAACAAATGAAAATAGTTGTGACAAGATGAGTAAGTTATGATATGTTACATCTCTTTTTCACTCTTATTACCTTGTTTTAAATTTAAAACGAAAAATTAAAATAAGGACACTTAGTCAAGTGGGTGTTAGGAAGGACATTTTCTCATCCTCAAATGCATTTATGCGTGGTATGGGTTATTTTTATTCCTGGGCGATACAAAATATTCTCGGGTTAGGATATATAGTTTTTCATCTGGTTTAGACAAGGTTCAATCATAATAGTCAATGAGGAGTCAATAGTTATAGAGAGTGTGCTATGCACTTCTTAGGTATTAACTCATTTAATCCTAAGAAAAACCTCTTTAGGTAGTTACTATTAAATTCTCATTAAGCAGGTGCAGAAACTAAGCACAGAAAGGTCAAGTACCTTGGCCAAGATCCCGGCTTAGCTGGTATGTGGTGAGAGACAGGACTCCAACTCTGACAGTCTGGCTCCAGAACCTGTGCCCCAAACCACTGCCCCATGACCCACTCAGTGGATGACTAGAAAATGAGACCACTGGTTTTCAGTTTAGGCCAATGCTCTTTCCACTGCACCAGGATGTACCTCATCTGGCAGATGAGGAAACGGAAAGCAAGGTTGAGTGACTTGCCGGTAGTCACATGAATAGCTAGTGGTTGAGGATTAACTTCTTGACTTCTAATCTAGTCATCTTCCTATTATCCCAGACAGCTGGGAATGAAAAGAAAAATATCTAGCTAAGGACAAAAGCAAATGAGAAAAGACCTCAGGGAAATCAAGTCTAAGGCCTTTAAAAAAGATAAAAACAGGGGCGCCTGGGTGGCGCAGTCGGTTAAGCGTCCGACCTCAGCCAGGTCACAATCTCGCGGTCCGTGAGTTCGAGCCCCGCGTCGGGCTCTGGGCTGATGGCTCAGAGCCTGGAGCCTGTTTCCGATTCTGTGTCTCCCTCTCTCTCTGCCCCTCCCCCGTTCATGCTCTGTCTCTCTCTGTCCCAAAAATAAATAAACATTGAAAAAAAATTTTTTTTAAAAATGGCTCTGTGAGGAGGGTAAGATGGTTAGCTGTATGTCAGCTTGGCTAGACCATAGTACTCTGTTATTTAACCAAACACCAATCCAGGTTTTGATGTGAAGGTATTTGATAGATGTGATTAACATCTATAATCAGTTGACTTCAAGTTAAGGTGATGACCCTTGATCATGTGGGTGGGCCTCACGCCATCTTTTAAAGGCTTTAAAAATAAAAACCGAGGTTTCCTGGAGAAGAGATATTCTGCCTCAAGACAGCATCAACTTCTCCCTGAGTTTCTACCCTACTGACTTGTCGTATAGCTTTTAGACTTAGCAGACCCAATAATTGTGTGAGGCAATATCTTAAATCCATCATCTCCCCATCCACCCGCCCATCGAGAGAAAGGGAGAGATCCCACTGGTTCTGTTTCTCTGGAGAACCCTGACCGATCTAAAGGTCTGGCCAGGACCGCCAAGTATGGTGATCTCGCCGAGCACACGGACACACTTGACAGATCACGAAAAGTACAGACAGTCTGAAACTGGAGGAAGAAAAGGTTTGGCTGAAGAGACATGACATTACATGCCACCACGCAGGCAGGGACTAGAGCAAACACTCCTCTCTGCCCCCAGGTCACAGTGGGCAGGCAGGGGTAACGATCGCAGGAGCTCAGCGCAGTCTGAACTGAGAGCAGTGGGCTTCCCATGAAACTCAGGCCCAAGCACCTGGGAGTCCTGGTAGCCATAAATGACAGCTGAGAGTACAAAACCCGCACTGAGGACCTTTAGGAATTAACAACACAAAAAGGTGTTCTGGGAATATGGAAAGAACCTCTTCTGTGACAGTGACCTCAAAGCATCACTGGTGTCCTGGGGAACACAGACAGACAAGGCACCACTAATTCTTCACTGCTCTGGGTTCCTACTGTTCCTGGGCTGGGGAGAGTCACATTTGACTTCCGATCTGCTTCCCATCTGAAAAACAAATGCATCCTTTCTTTCTACCTTCTTCCTCATCACTCTCAACCTCCTCTCCCTGCAGCTCCTTCCCCTAAATGACTGTCTGGGAGGTCAAGGGAGAAGGTGCAGGGCAGGCAATCAATCCTACCTTGGCTTCTGAAGTGGGTTCCAGGAAGCACAGGCGGTTTCCCAGGCCCTCGGCTGCGAGGCAGAACTTCCTCTGCTCCTTGTGAATGTTTGCGATGCACTGGAGAACCACTTCATCCTCCTGCCGGCAGAACAGAGACATACGTGCAAGTGAATGAGGGGCTGCCTTCCCATGTGGAACCAGGTCCCCAAGTCACCCTGCTATATCGTCATCACGTACACCGAGAGGCACATACTTTTGAGCATGATACAGAAAAGGAGAACATATGGCAGTACTGAACACCTCCCCTGAGTACTCTGAACTCTGGGGTGGGGTCAGTGGGTGCAGGTACATGTACGTGGAATGCGTGTACCCCACACATCTAGAGCACGAGCCTCGCTTCAGAGGCGCAGGAAATGCACACAATCCGGCTGAGCAGCCAATTCCAACACGTGAGTGGACATGAAAGTAAATCTAAGCCATCTCCAAATACATAATAAGGGCAGAAAATTGAGATGAGACTGAGGGGGAACAGAGACAACAGCAGAGATCAGACGGAGGTGGGGTTCGTGCAGGGCAAGTCCATTGTGTGTGAGGCTTGGAGGAAGCAAGAGACATGTTGTTGGGGGAGGGGGGCCCATGTAGTGGGTAACACATTTGCCAGAGATGACAGAAGGAAGCTGTGGAGGGTGACAGGAAATGGGTTTCAGACATATGGGAAAGAAAGCTCAAGAGAAGCCTTGAAGCTTGAGATTGGAGGGAGGAGCTGAAGGTCAAGTAGAGGAGCCACTCTGAATTCCTTAAGGAGGGGACCTCCGTCCTATGCATCACTCTCAGAAGCAACCCTGCTGAAATTTCAGAGGCCTTGTTTGGATGGCATCCCTCTTATTGATGGTCTAGAAATGAGGCCAACCTCTATTTACACTAACATGCTCACCTCTCGCACAGTCCTGACCGAGGCTGAGAGGAAATCATTTTCCTTACAGTTTCTCCAATCTGTTAGTCTATGTCCCCACTCTCTCCCACCACTCAATGTTGGATTGCAAACATCAAAAATATTTGCAGGTGTGGTTATGTTAAAGGAGTAACCAGAGGAAGGCCACTTGAAGCTTCCTCCTTAGCAACTGCTCTCCAGTTGCCCGGTCTCACCCCCGTGTCCCCCGATTTTAGTGTTTGTCCCAGAGTATTGGACGGTCAGATTAAACAGAAACAGCTTTTCTGAAAAGGGGTCTGCGATGTGCATGGTCATGTGGAAAAATAAAATCCTTCTACCTGATGGGAAGATAAAGAGATCGAATAGTAAGAGATCCCACAAAAGAGGACTGCTGTTGCCCAGAGATTGGTCAGAAGCTATAGGAAACTATAAGAAGCCGCAAATCACAGACATATGAAAAGAATATGGAGGGGAAAAAAAGTTTCACACTTCTACTGGCACTGGAATGTCACTGTTCGTCATTAAATTGAGTCACTAATAAAAAGCCTCCGCTTAGAGTGCAGTCAGAATTCATGGTCTTCACTTGAATTGAAGCAGAACAGAACTCCAGGATGGCACTACTCTCAGAATGTGGATTCGGTGAAATCTCTGAAGAGAAACAAGTTTTCCCCCAGAGGTGATCACATCCTCCCCAAGGGCACAGGCAACAAGGGAGTACTCTTAATTGTCAAAATCACTGAGGGACACTATGCGCATTGCAAAATGGGTCATAAGACTTACGTGTCTGTACTTCAAGAAGCAGTCCTCAAAACACTTAATTTTTCTGTCCCAAATGTCGAGAGGACCCCCTACTGAGAAATATTTAAATATCTCCCACCTACATACCATTTGCCAAGCAAACAATAGTCATTTAGAAATCACAGGTGTGTGTTAAGGACTAGACTTTTCATGAGCTGGTAAAAGCCGACAGAATTTTCTCTTCGACTTGAGTTGAAGGTACATCTCTGCATGACCTTATTTCCCATACCCTTTCCACTCCAACGAGCCCAAACCACCTTAGCTTGACTTGGCATTAGCTGCCTCTCTGTCTTCTGAAACTTCCCCGTTCTATAACTCACATCCTCATAGGCTAGGCTGCCAGTCAGCTAATGCAATAAAAAAACCTTGCCCCGGCTCAACAGCTGTCTGCTGAGGAGCACTTGGCACAAACATTTTCCTAGGTCCGTACTCTGCGTGCCACACAGATGGGTGTGGGGCTCTAAGCCAAGTTTACTGTTGTCCCAAAGCTTTCCCTTTTTCCCACATGCTGTCTGGAACCGGACACTCCGTGCTGACCTGGCTTGTACCTGCCTTCATTCCAGGCGGCACCTACCATTCTCCACAAACCTCCATCAGACCAACATCCTGAGCCTTCGAGTACCCGACACTGTCATCTTTGCACCCAAGTTTCATTCAGAACCACAAGTTAATTCAACCCATCACATCACATCTTCTATGCCCTAAACACAGAACACAGCCCCTCCAGTTACCAGCCCTCCCTAGTTGACTCCTTCCTGTACCAATGTACATTCTCTTCTCCCATTACTTCTCTCCCTTTGTCCCTTTGCTTTAAATCAAATCTGGGTATTTACAGAAGGTACCGTTTCCAAGGAACTCCCTGTCACTCACTGGAGGCTGCGAGTTCTTCCATCTTCTTGTAACTCCCCTCCCATCCCTCAATGCCAAATTCAGATAATCGCTCTCCTACTCAGGTCCAAAACTCTTCAATTTCGAGGTATGTGACAGCCAATCTCCACATCTTCTCAAGTCATCTATCAACATCCTACTTAATTCTCCCACCTTTATCTGATTCTTAATGACCATCACAAAGTCTGATCATTTTTGTATGAATTCAATACACATTTCTGACTACCATCCAATGACAAAGCATTCTGCCAGGATACTGCAGAGCATACCTAGTTTTAGAAGACAAAATCGGTTAATACTGGAGTAGTGGAGCTGATGTCTGAAAGGCCAGCTCCTGGCCTTTCTCCCTGCCACCTGAGCCATCATATCGACTAATTTCAAGGTTCACGTGGATAATCTCTTCCAAGTGAACACCTTGACCTAATTACTTGCACAGTTTCAGTAACACGCTATGTGTAACACTCCTTGTCAAAACCTACAACAGTTCCTATTCTAAAATCCAGAACTAGACTATTTTACTCCGAACCAGACTATCTGGCTCTATGAACCCAATCTTCCCTTTCTTGCTTTCTCATTCTCTTATGTTCATTGTTCTTGCCTTCCCTCACCAAAACTTCTGATTCCCAATTCCTAGAGAGCCCTGCCTTCTCTTCCTCTTCACCAGGAAGAGAAAGAGAAAGGATTTTTTGATAGAGAAAGTAACACAACTCTGGGGTTTTGTTCTACTATCAACTTATGGGATTCTTTTTCCAGTAATACATTTTTGGCTTGTTTGAACTCTGGTTTCACTGGAACAAGATCATAAAATCTCCCCTCTTTGTAGAACTCACAACAGATTCAACTCAGTCACGATCAAATCACCTCCCCCCCTCCCCCCCCCCATCTATAAGACAAAGAGATAAAATAAAGAGGAAAGAAGGGTTAGGTCAGAGAGCATAATAATCAGTAATGAAAAGACTTTTTAGACCTAGCCTCTCAACTTAAGGATGAGGGGTACACCTGTCTTAAGTCCCCAAGAAATACCAAAGATCACATAAGCATCTCTGGTTTTCCACTATGTCAAAAGGTCTCTGCTGGCTTCCCTCGCAGGTAAGTTCTTTCCTCTGTCTTCACCCTCATCTCTCCTCCATTCCTACTGCCTTCCCATCTGTCAAGTAAGTCTTGTCCAGCATCCCTGGAGTTCTCTTCCTTGAAACTCTTCTGTTCCTTTAATCAACTGTGTTCTCCTGTCTTTCTGATGGAACCTTCCTATGTCCACTTTCTCCTGGCATTCCTTCACATAGGGATCACCTAAGGACTGGTCCTCATCATCTTTGCTTAGCAATCCCATCCATTCTTCAGGCTTCCAGTTTTATTCTGATTAGTAGTTGGACCATCTGTATCTCCAACCTGGTGGCACTCTTAAGGTTCCAAACCTCCACTTATCCCTGACTTTATCCAAATACTCATGCTCAACACTGCAAACCGACATGTCCTAATGAACCAAAAGGTACATTTCCAGCCTACGCATCCTTTTATGTTGTCCATGTTTGTTAGTGACACATACAACCTCTTGGCAACCCAGGCCCAAATATCACCACCTCCTGTCTGAGTCTTCCCTCCTGCCTGTCCTACAGCAAATGGGCCAGAGAAAGGACAGACTGGAGGTCTAGAGATGAAGACAACTCAGAGCATTCTTCCTCTGATCTATTTCTAGAGGCACAGCTCTGAGCTTACCATTTGTCTGTTGAAAATCTATAATGGCCCTCTCTCCACTGTCCACATAGCAAATACAAACTCCTAGAGCCAGCATATGAGGACCTTCACTTTCTGACCTTTTTCCCGCAACTTCTTCCCTGTAGAGTTCCTTCACCTGTCTACCTTCATATTCTTACACAATCACTAACTCTAAAGCTGCCCTGATTTGCCATTTTTCCATGTTCATATATTGCCTATTCTCCCAAGTTTAGCTCAAATGCCACATTCTTTTATGAAGCCTACGTAATCTCTCCTCCATCCAAATTTCCATAGCAATATCACCATACTCTTGCCTTATGTTTGTTTACATGCACGGTTATCCCCGACTCTACATTTTGAAATGGCTAACATTTACTGATATCGGACTGTATGACTGGCACTGTGCTTTATGAGCAATAAAGCTTACTTCACCCCAACACTATGGTGTAGGTACTGTTTTCACCGGCATGTCACAAATGAGGAGCCCTACACAGGGTAGTCAAGTAACTTGCCTATGGTCTCATGGTGGTGAGGGGTAGAGTCTGGTACCCAATCCAGGCAGTATGCATCCATGCTTTCTCTCCCATCTCTCTCACAGCTGGCTCTGAACCCCTTGAAGGCAAGGTCCATGTCTGGTTCATATTTATATCTATCAGGATACTTGCTAGCATAGTGCCTTATGCACAATATACATCCAGTTATGATTTATTCAATGTATGTGTTTTTTACCTTGTAATCTAAATTATAAAAGCACAGAAAACTGTTTCCCCATATAGGCTGGGAACATAATGTGTTTGGTAAAACCATGTTGACTGATCAAGATATGGAATCAGATTTAAAAAAGATTTCTCTACTCTCACCCATGTAACAATAATTATTCCAGAAAAGGTCACTTTTCTATTGATAAAAATATCAACTATTCATTCCATACCAGACACACTGCTGAGATTTCCCCCTAGATTATTTAACATTAACAACAACATGACCATTTTAAGAATGAGGAAACCAAAGATCAGAGGAATCTGGCAATTTTAAGAAGTGAATATTTAAGGAGCAGTCATTAGGTGCCACCATGTCACAGCATCTCAGTTAAGTCCTTACAACCATCCTGTAAAGAAGATACTAATATTCTATTTGTAGATAAAGATATTAAAGCACAGAGAGGATAATTAATTTGCCTAATACCACACAGCATGTAAATAATAGATTTTGACCTTGAACCTTAGGATTATCTGAATCAGGAGGCTGTCCTATTTACCATAATGCCCAACAGTCTTCCAAGAGACTGACCTTAGTAACAGGTCTGAATTCACCTATCCCTGACTCTAAGGCCCGTGGTGATCCTGTTGATAAAAATAGGTAACTCCAGCCACCAGCCTTCTCACATGGCCATACAATGTTGACAAGTAACCACATCACAGAGCACGATGCCATAGAGAATAGCCAGAGACCTAAAATTCAAATAAAACAAAATTTTTCTGTGCTCCATGACTTAACACTAGAAGGAGTATACGTCATCCCCAAACTTGTAACGTAGGGGGAAGAATGATTAAAATCCAAGGTATATCATATGTCAGCATCCTTCCAAGCTATGCAGTTCATAAGCGCCAGCTATTCCTGTCATAGATTCAGTCTGTGGTGGTGTTGAGTGATTGTCCCTGAACAAGGATATACAGCCTTTGGCTCTCTTTGCTTAAATTTCATGTTATCACAGGTCATCTCTGACAAAGTAAGTTTCTTTCTATACTCCTCTAGCTAAAGAACCTTGAATTTGAAAATGAATGGAGCTTGCCTATTCTATCTCTACTGCTTCTTTCTTATACCCTTGGCTCCTGATCCAAGGGTCATGACAACCTTGTTTGGAGTCTGTGTTGATGGCTGGGGGCACCTTGGCTCTCCCTCTTCTCCCTGGGTCATTTGGAGAGAACTCTTTGGGACAAAACAAAATGGCTGACAGCTCTATTTACGGTAGATCATTAGGCAGCTGATGACAGCCCTATAGTTAGATGGGCACATCACTGATACCAAGAAGCTCGTGAGCAGAGAGCGCATGGGACGGAGCGCAGTCCAGCAGATTTCATGGTCCACATTTAAGCGCAGATATTACTGCAGAGGAAAATCCATACCCATTTATTCATTGCTTTAAAGAGGAAGATGTGTCCTAGCCACTCATCTTGAACATCAGACACTATGTTAGGAAACAACCACCTACTAAATATATGCAGACATGGGTGAGAGAGCTCATTCTCAGGCTTTACCCCTACAGCATCTCTTCAGTGAAAAGTAAGTAGGCTTTTGGAATGATGAGACCATCCCTAAATTATTTCACAAGGATTAATGGCACTGGTGGTCTACTGTATGTCCTAAACATCAATCACTCTATTTACTTCCTTAGATTCTAACCTCCTTGAAGGCAGGAATGTCTCATCTCCCTATGAATCCTCAGTGCCCTTCATAGTGCCTGGCACAGAGTAGAAAAGTACAATTATTTGTGAATTTAGTGGACAAATCACATAGTTTGAAAACAACAGCATTAACAAAATTGCTGATGCATAAAAAATTCACATAAAAATCCTTCTGCATTTCTTTACTTGTATAGTCTAGAATGCCAACAAGGAAATAGTGGGGAGCATATAGAAGGAACTATGATATCCTGCTTCCACAATGGCCCCATGAGACATACAAGTATTTTTAATCCCATTTTAAAAATTATGCATCTAAAGGTTATAGACTGAGGGAGGAGGCTAACTAGTCCAATGTCCAACTCACAGAAGCTGACATTATATCGTGTCCCTAGAGACAACCCTTCTAGGGTTTTTCTGTCACTGTGGTCTGTTTTTGTTGTAGTATGATTACACTTTTGAAAATCCCTATTGTTTTTCCAATCTCTCAAAAATCAGCGATGGTTCCCGTCTCTCATTCCTTACTACTCACTGATTGCTACAAAATGCAGTAAAATGGAAATCTTGGGATCCAAAGAGAGAAAATTGATATAGTTTATCATTCCTTCCTTCTTTGAATACTTTATTCATTTGGTTCATAGGGTAGACTCTCTTTTGGTTTTCCCCTCTATTCACTAGCAGATCTTCCTCAGTCTCCTGGGCTAGCATCCTGCCCTCCCCTCTCAGCCACTACCAGCAGGGCTCACAGGGTGTTCCTTGGAGTTTCCCTCTTTACCTGCACTCTCTTCCTTTGTGATCCCATTTGATTACATGGCTTTTAAAACCATCAGTACATGAATGGCTCCCAAGTTCATATCACCACCAGCTTAGACTTCTCCTCTGAACTCTAGCTTGTATCTCCAGTTGCTCTAGTATCTCCAAAATCCAACTCCTAATCATCTCCCCTGAGAATGTCCTTCCCAAAGTCTTGTCTGTCTCGGGACATGGCAACTTCTTCTTTAGGGTCTCAGGCAAGAAAATAAATCAGTAGCTAAAGTCAACAAAAATATCTGCACTTTCTAGATGACAGCTGTTCTTAACTACTACAAAGGGGTATTTCTACCATGAGGTGCTCTCCTTAGCATTTTGAAAATTAAAAAAAAAAATAAAACAGGATAATTACTACTTTTATTGATTTAGAGCATTTGAAGTATAAAAATAAAGGCCTTTTTAACATACTAGATGTAAAAAATAAAATAAAATAAAAATATCGGAGTCCAGAGTGCCCAGGTGGTTCAGTAGGTTGAGTGTCCGACTCTTGGTCCCAGCTCAAGTCGTGATCTCATGGTTCGTAATTTCAAACCCCACATTGGGCTCCCTACTGTCAGCACAGAGCCTGCTTCAGATCATCTGTCCCCTCTTTCTGCCCCTCCCCCTTCTCAAAAAAATATATAAAAAATCTTGGAGTCCTATTGATTCCTTTTTTTTCTTCTTTTACCTCACATCCACATCAGCAACTAATCCTACCCATTCTACCTTCAGGATGGATCCAACTGGACCACCAGGCTCAGGCCATCATTTCTTGTCATGATTATTGCAGTCACCACTCCTGTTTCCCATCTCTTCTCTACACCTCTTCTCTGCCCCCAGATAGAGGTTTTTAAAACCTGAGATATGTCACTCCACTCCTCAAAACCCTCTGGCGATTTACTGTCTTATTCAGGAAAAAGGCAGAATTCTTACTGTGGCCTATGAGGGGCTAACTAACACCTTCCAACAACCTCTCTATCACCCTTTGCTTGCTCATTTTCAGCCACACTAGCCTCTTTGGAAGAGCCCCAACTCTTGAAGCATGACCTTCCCTCACATGCTTTGTGCTTGCTCTTTCCTTTGCCCAGAATGCTCTTCTCCCAGAGGTCTACAGGCCTCCCACCCTCACTTCCTTCAGGTGTCTGTTCACTGTCTTCTCATCAGAGGGGCCTTCCCTACTACCCAATATATAATTACAACCTCAATCCCACTCTGCGCTTCCCATCTTGCTTCATCTGCCTTCTTGGCCAGCGAGCACTGCCTACCTAAGAATATATATTTCTTAGTTGTCTCCTCCTTCGTTAGAATGTAATGAACCATATCTCTTAGACACGGTTTTTCTCCTCAATGCATCTCCAGTGCCTGGAAAAGTGCCCAGTACATGCTAGGCGCTCCAATGGTCACTGAATGACAGCCTAGTCATAATGTTTCATATTAGACACAAGAACTTACGACTTCATTGCACCCTTCTGTTGCTTTATAGGAAGTGATCTAACAGTCCTCAGACTCAGCTGGAATTGTTTGCTTATGTTGGGGACTGACAAGCCAAAGAGTCACCTGCAGCCTCCAGGGCCCCTTCTGCTCCAACAACTGGAAGGCGTGTTCTGCTTGCTCTTCATAACTTTTCTCATTGCTGAGAAGGCAGAGTTTGGAGCTTGACTGTAAAATCTATTCAGTGTCACCCATGGGTTGGTCTCTCTGGAACTTACAGGAATAGGGCAAAGGGGGAAGCTTTTCTCTACATTGATTAGTGGGATAAGCAGGCACCAGGGTTTACACAGGGATTTAATTCCCTCTCAGACAGATCATGCTGCTATTAGACATGGAAGAATGCAGTGACCTGTGACATGTTTGTCTAGAAATAATGGCCAATTATTAACACTTACCTATTCTCATAGGACAGAAAAATAATGATCTAGTTGGTACCAAGGAAATTTCACAGGGAGGTTTTCTATAAAATTTTATGTGCAATGTTGGTATTTTGAATACTTCTCTCCCACCCAGTGAGAACACACTGGGTGAGTGACCATACCCAGGTGCATGCCCTTACCTCTTTGGTTTCTTTTCTTCTTTAGGCACATCAGCCAGGGTAAAATATGAATGGGAACAAGCTAGAATACTAAAGCAAACATGGTGTTCAGCGTCTAACCTAAGAGGTGTAGCAAGGGTTGGTAATACAGTTACTGTAGGAAAGTATAGGTCTCTGGAACCAACACTGATCTGAACCTAATATTAAAAAGGGGATCTAACCAGAACACTTCAACTTCCCATGTTTACATTATAGACGCTGATGAGTTTGCTCTGTGTCTCCATCCTCATGCAGTCTGAGCACTGTAACCTGAGAACCATGCAAAGGGCATCCAATTCTGATTCTACCATGGCAGTACTGAGATCTGGACAAACCATGCAATGATAAGCCATATTTTTATGTTATTAGATCTATTCTTTAAGTAAATTTCCTTTTTTTAAATCATTGATTCTTGGATCTTTAGCTTCTGAATTGAGGTATAACACCTTCCCTGGGTCTTGCAACTCACCCATGACAGCCCACCCACTTGTAGCCCACCACTTGTTAGATCTTCTAATAGCATCTAGGATGAGGGGTGAGGGCCACAGTACTGTCTGCTTTTGGTTTAGGGAAATAAACTAAACAGGGAGATTGTTTCTACTAGCACAATGCTTTCTTATGCTACTTTCTGGAATTTTCCCCTTTAAGATTTTTAGCAAAAGTAAATGACACTAAAATAGCCAACATGAAGGACACAAACACTCTTGTGTGCATAATCAATCCAATTTACTGGAGACGTTGTAAAATCCAAAAGCAACGACAAAGCATCTAGCAATTTCCATACAAAATCTAATAGCTAGGGAACACTGTGCCTTTTTCAGAAAGGATGCTTGATAAAGTTAGTAGATTGTAATGAAATTTATGGGCTGACATTTAGATAGATAAGTCTTTGAAAATAGGTCACTTAAAAGCAAAAGAAGTGTTTTCATAATTTAATGGTGCTAAAGCCCTATGAACTATCCAGGACTACTTTCAGAAAGACAGGAAGAGAGGGAGGGAGGGAGGGAGGAAGGAAGGAAAGAAGGAAGGAAGGGAAAGAGACATAGAGAGAGAGAGAGAAAATGAACCCATCAATTTCTCCTAGCTCCATTCAGGATTAAGTCATAAATTCACTCAAGAAATATTTGTGTGCCTATTAGTGTGGCAGACTCTGTTTCATGGACTGGGGTACAGTGATGAACAAGACAGGCCACACATCTACCTTTCTGGAGTTCCCATCCTAAGTGGATGACTATCCTGTAATATACATTGACTCAAATGGGTTTTCAGTGGCAGTGGTTTGCAGACATGATATAATCCAGGACCAGAAGAACCTGAGTGAGACAGAGACAACAACTCAGGGATGTTTGAGCTATTCCTCTTTCCTCCCTGATATGTTTTCTGTCCCAAGATTAGTGTATGTTTCTATCAGAAACTATCAGTTACTTCTCTGCACTGTAACTCTTGGATTTCTGATCTAAATCCCCTTAACAGAAATTTTCTGTTTTGAAGCCAAGAATTACATCCTTCTCATCTCCATCTTGTTTGTGTTGTATCCTTAATACCTACCATATGGGGCAAACATGTCACAAATGCGTCAAGTTAAAATAATGAAGTTTAGGACAAATAGTGGATCAAAACATTGGGTCAAATCTGAGTAAAAAGCTGTAGACCAAGAGTACCCAACAGTCAGGAATCAAAATCAGACACTGTCAGAAAGATACCTACACTTATATGGTCAATTAATTTATGTCAAAAGAAGGCAAGAATACACAATGGGGAAAAGACAGTCTTTTCTATAAACAATGCTGGGAAAACTGGACAGCTACATGCAAAAGAATGAAACTGGACCATTTTCTGACGTCATATACAAAAATAAACTCAAAGTGGATTAAAGTGGATTAAAGACCTAAATGTGAGATCTGAAACTTAAAACTGGTAGCAGAAAACATAGGCAATAGTTTGACATCAGTCTTAGCAACATTTTTCTAGATAGGTCTCCTCAGGCAAGGGAAACAAAAGCAAAAATTCCTATTGGGACTACATCAAAATTAAAAGCTTTTGCACAGTAAAGGAAACCATCAACAAAACAAAAAGGCAGTCTATCGACTGAGAGAAGATATTTGCAAATGATACACCTGTTAAAACGTTAATATCCAAAATATATAAAGAACTTCTACAACTCAACATCAAAAATCAAATAATCCAATTAAAAATGAATACATAACCTGAATAGACAGTTTTCCAAAGACATACAGATGGCCAAGAGACACATGAAAAGATGCTCAACATCACTTATCCGCAGGGTAAGAATACCCTCTCATACCTCTCAGAATGGCTAGAATCAACAAGTAAAGGTAAGTGTTGGTGAGGATGTGGAGAAAAAAGGAACCCCCATGCACTGTTGATGGGAATGTAAATTGGTAGAGTCACTAGAAAACAATATGGAGGCTCCTCAAAAATTTAAAACCAGAAATACCCTATGATCCAGGAATTTCACTACTGGGTATTTACCCAAAGAAAACAAAAGCACTGATTCAAAAAGATACATGCACCCCTATATTTATTGCAGCATTATTTACAACAGCCAAGATATGGAAGAGGCCCAAATGTCCATCAATAGATGAATAAAGAATATGTGGTGTATCTACACAATGGAATATTATGCAGCCATAAAAAATAATGAAATCTTGCCATTTACAAGAACATGGGTGGGCCTAGAAGGTATTATCATAAGTGAAATAAGTCAGAGGAAGACAAATACCATATGATTTCACGTGTATGTACAATCTAAAAACCACAAAGAACAAAGAAACCAGCAAAAACCAGACTTAAATACAGAGAACAAATTGGTGGTTGTTAGAGGGCAAGTGGATGGGAGGATGAGTGAAATAAAGGGGATTAAAAGGTACGAATCCCCAGAGCACCTAAGTCATGAAGATGAAAGGTATAGCATAGAGAATATAGCCAATAATATTATAATATGGCAAGCATGGAGTCATGAATAGAAGTGTTGAATCATGTTGTACACCTGAAACTAATATAACACTGCATGTTAATTATACTTCAATTAAAAACAAAAACAAAAACCAGACACTGTTTGGGATCCTAAGACACACTTCACGAAGAGACAGAGGACCTGTGAAAGCCAAGCAAAGCCTGTTTCTCGAAACGGGAAATCTCCTTGACACATCCCCTGGTGGCAGGGTTCAGCCTTTATTTCTCAGAGTCAAATCTGAGGTGAAATTTGGCTACTGTGTGCAACAATTTCCCACACTTCAGGATTTCAATTCAGCAATGCTCTTCCTATCACAAATCTGTGAAACTATAGCACTAGGGAAGGGGTGTGGCTAGAAGACAACTTAAATATAAGGAAGCTCCACCAGGCACTGGTTTATATACTTTGTAGTTCATACAATCCTAAAAAATCTCCTCGACCTCTCAGTATACCCATTCTACAGGTGATGACACTTAAGCGCAGGCACACAGGTTAAGAAACTGCCCAGAGTCAGACAGTTATTTCTTTTGGGCATCCATTATTCATTCATTTATTAAGTATTCATAACAATGAATGGTCTATTATATGTCATGCACTGCCAGGTCCTGGGAATACAAAAATGCATCAAAGCTAGTTAAATGAGGGTTTAAATCCAGTTCTGTATGTCTCCAAAACCCAAGTTTTCCCCCACTATATCAAGGCTGCTTTGTGAAGAAAGCATTTCAGTACCTTCATAGTTGCCACCACTCCTGCTTACTTACCGGTGCTGCTTTTTCAATTTTTCACCTTATTGGGGCTGGAAAGGGGTAGGTGTTACAGCTGGAAGGCTTTAACTGAAGGGTAGTTGCCTCTTTCTTAAATAAAATACCATCTGTTTCTTGATCTTCTGTCAAGTGAAAATACAACTTCAAGCCCCAGGACCACTCTCTCTATCCACCAGGTACTAACTACCCCCACCTCTGTGCACTACCACACTGCTGCCCCTAAGCCCCGTCATAAAAATCCTAGAACCCCCTCATTCTATGAACAGGCCTATAAAATGCAATGCCCTCCTGCAGCAAAATCCCTCGGAGTTCTTTGCCAAACCAAAATCCAGGGGCGCCTGGGTGGCTCAGTCGGTTGGGCGTCCGACTTCGGCTCAGGTCATGATCTCATGGTCCATGAGTTCGAGCCCCACGTTGGGCTCTGTGCTGACAGCTCAGAGCCTGGAGCCTGTTTCAGATTCTGTGTCTCCCTTTCTCTCTCACCTTCCCCTGTTCATGCTCTGTCTCTCTCTGTCTCAAAAATAAATAAACGTTAAAAAATTTAAAAAAAATCTAATGAAAACCCAATAAAATTAAAAGCATAGGAGATGGGGTCAGTCAATCTATTTGAGCCTGATTGCTTGATACCTATTGTTAGAGACTAAAATTTATTCCATATCCCTTAGATGAAAAAAAATCCATATTGGCTTTTTTTCTAAATATAGTAATGTCTGTTTCTGAATAGCTATATACAATCATTTCAATCTCAGTCACAGCTAGGAAAGTTTTCCCCTTCTCGGGTCTGTATAATAATCTAAGGAGATTTATATAGTCCATAAAGTTTGGAGTAAAGCAGCTGGTCTTCAAGCCCATCAAGATGGCTATTAATATGCTCATTATCCAAGCATGTGTGGTCCATTTGATGGCAGGTATCTTCTACTTTTTACCCTTCTTAGCCACAGAGACTGTGGTCCCCAAAATCTTGGTGTTTCAGGTCCAGCATCTTGACGTTCATCATCCTACCATCTCCTGCGTACGAGTATATGAACAGGGTTGCAGATCTCTGCTACCTATGAAGCCCCCTATAATGCCCTTCCCTGCTGCCTCTGAAATAAGACTTCCCTAGGTTTGGTCTCTTAGCCTCATCCTGTCCAACCCTCAGGGCCCATCCCCAACTAGGACCACCCAGATTTTCACCTCCAAGAGACTTTGGGAAATAAGTGTTAGATCACTTCAGGGCAAAAGGAAGCCCCAGATATCCAAGACACAAAGTTCTGCTGGGCTTGGTGAGAAAGAAAGGAGGAAACAACTCATTTTTATGTTACCATTTTTTCCTGGGTATCTCTCATTTTGAGGAGTCTATAGGAAAAAAAAAAAAACAAATCTAACTCTGCTGTAAAGCAGTGGGGCTCAACCATATATGACACAAGAATCACATGAAGTACTTATAAAATATACTGATTCCTGAGTCCTAGTCTAGCCCAAATGATGGGAATCTCTAGGGAAGGGTGCTGGGTGCAGGTATGGAAGGTCTCTCTGGGTGACTGATGCACAGTGAAGATGGAGACCTCCACAGACTCCAGGCAGAGGGGATAGCTGGGGGGCCAGAGGAGGCTGACACACACTCTACACTCTGATACAGGTCTGGAATCACAAGAGAAAAGAATGGAGTTTTAGATATAACAGAGGGTAAGTAAGTGGGGAACGATCAATTGTTGTGGTTCTCATTTTCTTTTAATCAAGGATCCAAAGACTAAGTCACTGCTGATCCAAGACCCTCCAATCACCAAAGGCTACCATCTGTGGGTCCCTCACTAGGTGTGCTCCTCTAGAACATGGCACAATTCTTTTTTCTTTTTTTTTTTTTTTCTCTAGGCCTTTATAATATTGCCTTGTGGGATTTGAATACAGGGACTAAGAAGACAATCTATCAGCTATAAATCAATCACCAAGAAAATCTAGTATCTTACAGACTTCTCTAAAATTAGGGAATCTGAGTTTAAAACGCAAAACTAGCCAACTAGTAAGTTATTGAGTGTTCTCTATGTACCCAGCACTATCTATGTTAGAGTACTTGTGGGTCCTTCCTTTCCTTTCTCCAGCCCACTCCCAAACCTTTTCATGACAAGGCTGAATGACTTTCTAGTAACTTCAAAGAACAGCATGTAAAGCTATTTTGAATGAGAAACACTTTTCACGTTCCATGAAGTGCTTCACAGCCAGGACAAAGAGGTCTCAAAATGCACAAGGGACCTTTTCATAGCTGTGGAGAGGCAGATCGTGGTGGGAAATCAAAGTCTTTCCATCTCTACAATAGTACATTTCCTTCTCAATGGGAGGAGTCAGAACCCCTAAACAATGCCCCAGAGTTCTTATGTTTCAATCTGACTTTATCCTTGGCACAGATGTTCTAGCTGGAAACAGGGAAAGCAACTGTAGTCTTCTTTCCAAAATGTGGGGAATGGGTATGGTTGGTATCCCACAATGTTAAATAACTCATGTGACTTACAAGTAAACGTATTCCAAATAAAAATTTGAAATCATGCTAATCTATAGGTAGTCACCCATGTGTTGAACACAAGCAAAATTTGAGTCACTATGTAACATTTATGGCTTCAGGGATTAAGAGCCTTACCCTTTACAACTTTAGGTTGTAACCTGAGTCAATTTAGAATTAAACATCAGTATCTGTTCCTTTTGTATAAAGCAGATCGATGACACAGAAAGGCCTGTATTTTATCCTACAGTTGCACCTAATTGTGGCTTTGATGATTTCTGAGTCAGCCTTCACTAAAACCATACAGAGCAGATCACACTAGCAATAACCAAAAGCAGTATCCATCTCTACCAGCAAAATCCAAAGCAAGGGTTCGTGACCTCACTCTTCCTGCCTTGCCATTATCAGGTTCTCCTGTGCAAAATACACCTCTGAACCAAGATAAGGGAAGGAAAAATGGTCTACATGGAATCACAGAAAGTTTGGGGGAAAAGCACTTTGGGAGTGACTGAACCCAAACCTCTTGGGAATTCATCCATGCAAACATCAAGACAGAAGTTCAAACCCCTCTCCTTATCAGGGCAGAAATTCACACGTAAAGCACCAAAAAAATACCATAAAAGCCAACTAAATGATGTACTAGTATTTTCCACACTTCTCTTTCTCATTAAAAACCTCCTCTGTCATGTGCTTGCCTGCTCTGCTTATCAACAGTCTGTCCACTAATGAGGAAATCCTCTTGTATTCTGCAAGATCAATTCTTTAGGCCTTATCAGAGCTAAGTAGCCTGGGGAGTTCCGAGCAGAAAGGAAATTTATTATTCATCTGCAAATATGAGAAGAGCTGATATATGGAAGATGGCAACCATCTGTTACCCACTGAAGTCGGAATGGGACAGGCTAGCCCTAAAACTATAGCAGCAGAAATTGAAATGAGCTATGAGAAAGAACTTAAGAAAACCAAGGGTTAACCACCACCATAAATTATCAAGATTGGACTATAGCTTCTTTACAAACAGAATACAGAACAATCTTCTCTGGGATGTTGAAAGCCTCTTGTGATTAGAATTCTATAAGAACACGCTCTATGGAAATAGCCATTTAAAAAAAGATTATTTTTGGTCAATTTACCCAATGTGAGAGTCTTGATACTTGTGCACTAAAGAGCTTGAGCTCCATGAATGCATAAACTGTGTTTAATTCTCCTTCTACTGTTTAGCATGGCATTATGTGCAAATAAACAGGCAGTAAAGTATTTCTGCTGCTCTTTAACAAGGTAAATAGCTTTGCCTATTACTTTTCTCTAGAACCAATACCCAGGATTCTTGGGGTCTGTCCCTGTGACAATGTGACAAGGGTTCATCCATTTGATCAATGATGCATGATATTATCTCTGCTCCTGCCGCCAACTGCTTTCACTTTAGGTCACCAGCAACCTCCAATTTGTCATATCTAGGGAATATGTTCCGACCTTGTCTTTCTTGACCTCTTTGTGTGGTAATGGATATCACGAATCTCTTCATTTTTCTGGTAACAATCTTCTCTTTGGGCTTCTAAGGCATCACACTCCCAGCTGATGTCCAATCTTCTCACCTGTCATTCAGCCCCCCATCAGACTTGTGAGTTGGCAGTCCTCAGACTCTGTCCTCAGGCCTCTGCTCTGCTCAGAGTATTCACCAAGTGACTGTATCCAAGTCATTGGTTTCAACCCATACCTCTTTCACTGGTGACTCCTCAGTCTTTCCGGAGACCAGTCCCTTATGTTAAAATGACGGCTGCTGGTCATCACCTCTGTTTGGATGTCCCTGACACACTGCAATCTATCTAAAACTCATCTTGCTATTTCTCCTTTCTCAGACTTACTCCTTCTGCATTCCCTGCATGGGGGGCAGGTGCCATTATTCACCCACACACCCACTGGCAGAAGCCTTGAAGCCATCCACAGTTCCTCTCCCTTCTATATCCACTCAGAATTTTCTTTTCTTCCCTCCTATTTCCACTACTCTTGCCTCAGTTCATATCCCTAGGATTACTATAGTAGCTTACTTAGCACACTTGGACTTCTGTGCCACTCTTCTCCATTAACCCTCTATGCTTTCAGAGTGACATCCCCACAAGAGCTCTGAGCAGTTCACTCTGTTCCTTAATGCTCTCCAGTGGTCTCTCCAAAACTTTCAGATTCTGTGGAGTTCAAGGCCCACCCCCCCGCCATCTGCCCTCTTCTCTATAGTCTTGGTTCCTACCTTCCCTCACCAACCTTCACCCAAACACTAAACTTCAGCCCCCTGGAGCTACCTGCTCATGGACCATGTTTTACACTGACGTCTGAGCATTTAGTTGGCCTAGAGTGCCTCTCTCTATCACACTCATTTTCTAAGACATCACACATGTCATCTCCTCTGGAAAGCTCTCCCTTATCCCACTATGCTTCCATAGTACTCCCTGCATGCCTCTGGCACTACATTTACTAGCCTGTACCCCAATTGTAGTTTTGTCTGCCTCCCTCTGCTGGTTATAAGATTCCTGAAGATGGAGACTATGTCCGATCCATCTGTGTGCCTAGAGCAAAACCTTGCACCTAGGGGGTACCCAGGAAATGCCTTATCAGTGGATGGCTGAGCTTAGCTGGCCCAGGGTTTTAAGTTAAACTCGGTGTGTCATACAATTATAGTCACCACTTCCTAGTTTTTATTTGTTATGCCAGGACAATGGATGGGAAAGCAGGTGGGAAAAAAAGGACAACTTTACAAGTAAAGAAGTAACAGGCTGGCTTAAACAAAGTCTTACCAGCAAGTGCCTCAATAACCTTCTCTGGATAATTTGATTTGAGAGTTCTCAGCAACCACATAACTCTTGTTTCTTAGCCTTCAAGTCTTCTCTTGACTGGAAGCTCCTTGATGTTGGGAGCCCTGTTTTCCAGTACTCCAGTATCTTCTTAGTTCTTTGTCAGCTGAACTTTCAACCTCAGAAAGAACTGAGGGAATAGACCAAGGGGGATGTTCTCTGGCCTCCAGTCCAATTCTCACTAGGCCTGTTCAGATTTTGAGCATTTGCCAATTTTCAGGGTTAATTCCACTCTCCTCTCTGCACCCCCCCCCCAAGTCTCAGCCTGACATGAACCCAGCAACTCCCATTTCAAAATGAGCCAGTTATTTAAGTGTGGATCCTCAGAAAGGACCCGGTGAAAAGGGAAGTCTGTGTCTGACTCACTGTTCTTCCCCGACTGAGTCAAAGGGTTAACCATTTGTTGTGTAGTCTGGGTTCACCCTATGTTTGCTCCTCTCAGGCTAATACTTCCTTTAGAGACAACATTTCTTTTTTTCTGATTAAAAAGGTCATGAACTGAAACCCGTGTGTTCACTATTGCAGAACACAAAGACAATGCAACAGCACCTGCTCGTTTTCCAAGTACAATGGCATTTGTGGTATGACGGCTTAGTCAACATCTGCATAAGATATTTATTTTTAGGGAAGCTAAATTGCTACTCTTTATACTATACCACTTGGCCCTTTTTGCATAAAACCTACAGACGTGTCCTGTGTCCCACTTTAGACTTTTGTTTTATGGACAAGCAATAGCTATGGAGAACTTTCTCACCCAGGCAATTATGGAAGCAGATGTTGTCTCTTTCTACCACATGCCATGCCAGAATTTTCATGGGGAGATTGTTCTAGAGGAGCAATATATGTAAGTCCCCAAATAGCTAAAGGTAACCACTAGCAAAGCTGGAAAAATCTTATGGAATCAGCTGCATCTGGGCAAGGATCAGGGATAAATGGATAAAGAATGCCTAAAAGCTATCTAAATCATAGTTAAGATTTGTTTTTCTGTAAATCTTGCTTTAAGGGGACACTTAACCTTCTTAGGCCTCAATCTGAGTTGACAAATGGATGTTCTAATAAACGTTTTAGTTTATATAAAGCTTAGAAATACAACTTGTTGCTTCAGTATATTCTCTTTTGAAGCTATAACCCACAATTCAAGTTGCAGCCCCTAAGAATGTTGGTTCAATAGCAGCCAACCTCACTGGAGTCTTCGAAGAGGGGGGAAGAAGATAGAGTTAGAGTGCTGTTGGCTTTGCTACAATGGAGATTTTATCTTACAAGTTACACATTTGGAAAGATAAAACCTCTATTGGCACTAACCCATTGCTGGAGGTTTTTATGTAATTATGGTTAAAGCATTAAGATTTTTTTTTAAAGTCTGTCTTGTGCATTGATTGATTTCACTATTTCAATTTTCATATGAATCCATTCCAGAAGAGTGGTGAAGAGTACCAGTTTCTGAAATCAGATGGGCTGGGTTGGAATCTTGTCTCTGCATCTAGCTATGTAGTCTTTGACAAGCTTTATTAACTTCTTGCCTCAATTTTTTTTTTTTTTTTGCTTGTGAAATGGGAACAGTAATAATTTTTTTATGCATTGTTTGAGGTTAAATGAGTTAGTAAATATAAAATTCCTGAAACTATAGTTGCACATAACATTCACTAGATAACTATAATATTAACAAAATACTATTATTTAAGAAGACCTTTAAGAATAATCAGCATTCACTTGCTTATGTTTCCTTGTAACAATAGAATTGTTTGATCTTCACATATATTTCATTGATGCCTCCAAAGTTACAGCTATGATTTAGAAAGAGAACTTGAGCTGATTCAATGGGGGGAGGGGGGTGATGTTAGTTGCTTTTGTGACAAATGAGATGCTCCTTTAAACCTAAACAATATAAAATTCCAACAGATTACTAACCCAAACCCATTCTATCAGCCCTACTTTTGGAAGGTTTAAGTTAAAGGAAAATGTCTTGTTTCTGTCCTTTAATAAACAGTCAACATGCTGGGTGATCACAAAGACTGACCCAAATGAAAAGACACAAACTGTTCCATTTACCTTCTGCCCCGACCCATACCCCACAAACAAGCCTGCCTATTTACTCCACCTAAAGGCTGGATCTTTCCCATTCTTTGAAACCAGTTCTAGTACTGGGAAATAGACAAATAAATATGAGCTAGGACCCCAACTTCTGCCCATCTCTCAAGTTCTAGTTGGTTGCTGGAGTAGAGGTCCTTTCCTGTCCTTCCACCAGACATTGAGTGCCCTGGACAGCCTAAGTCTGTGGTGGCTATTTAACAGAAGAGGAACCAAAAACAAATTCCAAAGTCCCCAGTGAGTACTAATTAGATTCCTCACTGGCTGCACAGCTTTGGGTAAATCCTTCCTTATGGGCCTTATTTACAAAACAAAGTTAATAATGTCCAAGTCAGAGACTGCTATTGGAAGTAACACAATCGTGCATGTACATGCATTCTATGAACTGTGAAATAGCACAATCATAACAAATACTGATGATCCCAAATCTTGGCCTTTGTTTTTTAATCTCCCAGTTTTCCCGGCCCTATCATGCTTGCTGTGTCATCTCCAGTTCCTCTCCACACTTGACCTCTGGCTTCTAGATCTTCTCAATGCTTCCATCCAAAAGCTGGCAGGCCCCTGCAGATGCCGCAGATGCATTAATAATCCTGCAGTTAACATAACCTGCTTGTCCACCTCAACAAATCTGACGTGCAGTGCATTTTTCTCTAGTGTTTTTTTTCTTTTTTTTTTTTTTTTAACGTGGGCTCCTCTTTTCTGACAATCCTGACAACTTCCAACAGAGCTATGCGGCCAGTGGGCACTCTCTCTATTCAGTTTATATATTAAAGCCTCTACCAGGCAAATGGGCTGGTATATGAGGGTGGGGAGGAAGCAAGAGGAGGAGAGGATGCAAGACTAAATACAGGTAATGACTGATGGCCATTGCTATCTGCTGGGGCAAAAAAAAATGAAGCCCTGTTTACTGAGTGTCTAATATGTACCAGTTCTATGTCAGGCACTTTATAACTACTAAGTCATTCAATACTGACAATAAACTCATATGCATATTACAGATGAGAAACCAAGAAGGCTCAAAGCATACGCCATTTATCCAAAGTCACACAGTGGTGGAGACGAAATCAGAATTAGGTTCTGCTAGAATGGATGGAGGGGAAAAGTCACCCCTTTACTTTCAGCCACCTCCATGTGTCTCCAATAAGAGCCACAGGGCATCTTATTTCTGCTTGTTTTGGAGACCACTGCAAACATCAGAGGGGATGGGAATAGGTACTGGAGACTGGAGTCACTAAGTAGGCCTTCTATCTTGGGGCAGTAAGAAGGACTGGAGTAGGAGATGCTGAGTACTGCTGTTTCCTGTGGTTCAGAGCATGCGTTCTGGAATCCTTTTCCTTCCTGCCATCTACACGTGCATGTGAACTGGGCATGACCCAAATTTCTGCTCGGCAGGACAATCAGGGAGCCTGGACTGAGTGCTTCTGCAGAGATAAGGATCCTGCAGTCTCAGCAGTCTGAATAAAGACTACACATGTAGTCCGTAAGTGGATGCTGTATTCAAACAAAGACTAGGGAGGACGAGAGCTCTGTCCACTAGTAGACAATGCCACCCTGCTCCCCACGGTTCTGTCTCAGCACCCCGGGCTCTGTAAACTGATCCGCAGAAACATTTGACATGGGGCAGCCTGAGACAAGGGCAGGAGATGGGAGTGTTTTTGCTGCCTGCACAGCCACAGCAAACGTGACTTGGGGCTTGGTGGCATCCAGTCCCTCCCCTCTCTGCCTCCGATCTAGCTTTAGGAATCAATTATGCATTATAAACTCGCGATCAGGCTCTTGTTTTCCCAAATCAAGTACAGCCAATGGACTCAAGAACTAATTATTTACCAGGACGTGCTCTTTGTGCAGAAGGGCATCTCAGAATCTCAGATTCGTGATCAGACACCTGAACTCACTAGCCTCTGCTTGGGTGGGGGCACGGCAAGTGATGCCCCTGGAATTCTTCCCTTTGAAGAGTGTTCCTGCTAAGATGTCCACAGAACTAGCTCAGGGCTGCAGCCTTATCTTCTCTCTGGGTCTCCATGCTTCAGTCACAATAAGGGCAGTGGAATATGGATTGAGAGGAAGGAAATGACTAATATGTGGATAATTTGCTCCCTAGGAGGGACCGGTAGAACTGCCCCAAGCAAAAATTCAAAATAGTTTTAAACATACTTCTGGATGTTCTCCCACCTCATTCAGAACCTGTTCCATTTCCTCAACTCCCTTTTGTCACTCTCCTCCCAGAATTTGTCTTGATGCTTCCCTCTGGCTGAATACCTTCCCTTCACTCCAGCATGAACAGCCAGTCTTTGGAACGAAGATTTGAGCCCTGGAGTTACGGATCTACTCCTACACACACAGTCAAAACGTCCATGCTTCCAGTGTTATCACAAAAAGCAATCTGATTAAACCTCAGGAAACTGTCGAGATTTTTCATGTTTCATTAGGGCATGGGAGTTATTTTTACAACACATGGCACTGCTACATTTGAAATAGGTTACCAAGAAAACAGATGTATTTCTGTCATGTGTTCAATAACCTTCCCCCACTCACGGTATGTTATGCCACAGACAACCTCTCCAATGGCCTCCAGTGATTCACACCCCTGTATAATCCCTGCCTGCCCCCTGAACATGGCTAGACCTAGTGGCCTCATTCTGACAAAAAGAATACAGCAAAACCCAGTGTGATGTCACTTCCAAGATTAGGTCACGAAGAGACCGGAGCTTCCATGTTATGCATCCTCCCTTGCTCTTTCTGGTGGACACCAGCTGCCCCATATAGAGAGATCCATGTGGTCAGGAACCGCTATCTGTTGCCAACAGTTCACAAGGGCCAGTCACTGCTAACAGCCAGGTCAGTCACCTTGGAAGTGATCCTCCCTCAGTCCAACACTGAAATGACTACAGCCCCTGATGACACCTCGATTCAGCTTGAGAGAGACCCTGAACCAGCAAACTCCACTAAGCTGCATCCAGATTCTTGACCCACAGAAATTGGGAGATCATAACCGATGTTTGAAACCACTAAGTTTGGGGTACTTTATTACACATCAACAGGTAACTCATTACTCTAAATGACAAGTTCTGAGCACTGAAATGCCTCAGGATATTCATGTCAGGCCCTAGAGACACAAATACCTGATATTTGTACCACTATTACCTCCTCCCCCCTTTTTTAAAAGTTTATTTCAGAGAGAGAGAGAGAGAGAGAGAGAGAGTAAGAGAGAGAATCCCAAGCAGGCTCTGCACTGGCAGCATGGAGTCCAATGCGGGACTCGAACTCAAAAACCGTGAGATCATCACCTGAGCCAAAATCAAGAGTTGGACGTGATGTGACTGAGCCACCCAGGTGCCCCCACCACTTCCCTTTCTGGACCTGTGGGAGGTGTGGATCATCCATCCTTGTGTTTCTCTCCTCACACTCCAGGCAGCCACCTGCAATCAACTGGAATGGGCAACCAAGATAAAGCCCTTTGTCCTCAGGCTCTGGTCTGTCACAAAAGTGTCATCACCTCTGTCAACTAATGAGGCCCAGAATCAGCTTCTTCAAGACCTTGGCTCCCTTACTCTCTTCTTTGCTTTACTTTAAAAGTCTAACTACACTGGGGCAGTAAGAACACACACAAAAAATTGTGTTTTGATTTCTAGATAAACCTCACCTTTGCTTTCTCGGCAAAAGATCCTCATTACTTTGTCATTGTGGAAATACTTATCCGTGACCAGAATTTTATTTAAATTCCTTATTTCATCACTGTTCAGCCACTTTCAAATCTCACTTGCCATGTTCCTTCTTTGTTCCCTTCTTCAAAAATACTCATCTCTTCCTCTAGAAAGTCTACAACAGTTTCCCCTGGTCAGGATGTTTTATAACTCACCTAGAAACATGAATAAAAGATTGGCCTCCTTAAGTCTTTCAAGGTTCTTTTCGTGCTCAACCGGTGCATCTTTTCAATGGTGCACCGGGTTGCCTAGAGGGAAGGGTCTGCTGTTGAGTCTTATCTATTCTTAGTCCCAATTAAACACGACTTGGGTAAGGAAAAGGAGGAGGGGCAAAAGGCAATGCTAAAATTCAAACCTTTCCTTCTAAAAGAAATGTCAGTATAGAAAACTGGCTCCACTTTCTCCTGTGGTTAGCAGCTGGGAAGAATTCTGCTTCCCTGAGAGGCGGTGCCCACAGCCAGAGAGTCCCTCTGTAGAAGATTCAGCCACCTCCAGGCAATGGGAACCAAGAGAAGATGGGAGGCAGGAACCTGAAACCAGCTTAGGAGGAGATACAACCTCTTCACAGGATTAGCTCTGTCCTATTTAATTCCTCTGTCAAAGATATCCAAGTTGAAACTATAATGCAGGACAATTTTCATCAATTAAGTTAGTAATTTCTTTAAAAAAACAAAATGAAATAAAACATATTTGCATAATTACCCTACCTTTGATACTTTTTAATTTGGGGATCTTGAGCAAATAACTTAATTCACTGAGCCTTTGCTTCCACATACTCGAAGTGAGATTTTATAGAGAGTATAACTCATGGTGAGTGCATACTAAACAGTACTTATTATGATTATTATCTACTGAAGTAAATAACAACAGAAAGTTGTGATCTGAGCTTTAGAGCCATGTTGAACAAAAGAACTTTCTGTGATGACGGTAGTGTTCTATAATCTGTGTTCAATACAGCAACCAGGAGACATGTGTGGCTACGGAGTACTTGAAATGTGGTTAGCCTGAGGAACTGACTTCTTAATTTTATTTTAGTTCATTTATATTTAAATACCTACAAATGGCCAGTAACTACCATATTGGACAATGCAGCTTTACTTTTGATTGTCTGCATTGACCAGAAAGCCCCACAAAATATAACCTTGACGTCTTAAGGAGTCCAAGAGCCCAATATTGCTCTGAAGAAAGCCCCTTGTAAACGGGCATGGGATGGAGAGGGAAGTCCTTGCAGGCAATGCAATGATAGTGCATCTGACCTACAATTAACAGGATATTCAGTTCCAGTTCTGAAGACTACTGATCATTTGTACCCTGTTATCATCACCTAGTCACCCTACTGGCTACTGGTTGGATGAACTCAGGGGGTTCTCTGTGTGAAGCTAATAAGAATATGGGAATTTAAAATAGTATCAAGTTCCAAGCAATGAACAGATTACCTATACTGATGCTATGTGAAATATGTAAGTTGTTTGCAAGCTAATATTAACATCTATGTATCCTTCATCTCCTTATTTATTGAGCACTCACTACATGCTAGGCTAAACACCAGAGTACAAAGTTAAAAAACACCATTCTTGACCTCGTTTCTCTCATTCTAGTCAAAGCTAGAGACAAAAGTAAAGAACCATGGTACAGGGTGAGAAGTAAAATAAGGTGAATTAAAGAGTGTAATCGACTCCATTTGTTGGAGACGGAGCAGAAAAGCTTTCTCAGAGCAGGAGGCAGCAAAGCAGAGTCACGAAGGCACCGCACAACTTGCCATCTCCAAAGTGAGTTAGACAGGGAAGGGCGCTCCTGGCAAAGAAGTCTATGTGGAACTAGACATCTTTGAAAAGCATCAACACTTCATGATTGGCACTTAGGAAGCAAATCTGGGAGGAATAGAGAACAGTGGGGATTAGAACACAAAAGACCATCCCACAGAATTTAAATCTTATCTCCTAGAAAATGGGACACCACTAAAGGATGTCAAATAGTAAAGGAACATTGAGATTGGGGATCCGATCTCTCTGATGCTGTGTGCAAGATCAGAGGGAGGGCAGGACAGGAGGCATGGGGATGTACCACAAGACCTATGCACCAGTACAGGGGGTGGAGGGGAGTCAACAGTGGTTAACAACATTAAGATACTAAAAGAAAGGCTGGAAGCTTCCACATTAGAGTTTTGGGGGGGGGGTTAATATGATTGAAATACTTTGATGAGCTTAATTGTGTTCCCCCCAAATTCATGTTTAAGTCTTGACCCCCAGTACCTCAGAATGTCACTATGAGAAAGAACCTTTAAAGGGGTTACTGAGGTTAAATATGGGGTCATTAGGTTGGCCCTCAATCTAATATGACTGGTCTCCTTATAAGAAGAGGAGATCAGAACACAGACAAGCACAGAGCAGAAGTCATGTGAAGGCACTGGATGAAGACAGTCATCTATAAGCCAAGGAGAGAGACCTCATTAGAAACCAACCCTGGTGACATTTTGATCTCAAAGCCCCAGCCTGCAAGCCATGAGAAAGTAACTTACTTTCTTTGAGCTACCTGGGTCAGTAGGCCTTTGTTACAGCAGCCGTAGCAAACTAATACAAACATAGTATGTCTACCTTTACACCAATTTCCACCCATATAAAGTGACATTGGCCTTTATTATAAAGCTTCTATATCTGGGAGAGAAATGCTTGAGTTTTCTTAGGTCTTAAATTTAAAAAGAATTTTTTTTTTTATTCCAATCTCTTTCACCCAGTCCTCATGAGAACATGAATTTGAACAAGTCAGGAAAATAGAAGTTAGTGAGGCCAATAGAAATTAAAGGCATTTTTCTCCAGGTTCCAGAAAAAGATTATTAGTTCACATTCTAGAAAGCTCTCACACAGAAAATAATTACGAGTGAGAATATTGAGAAACTAGCTCCACTAAAAACCGTACTCTGGACACCAACACTGAAGCCACTCCTCAGAGTTCGTGTACCGGGCTTAAGGGAAACACATCTACAACATCTCCTAATAAGGTGCCTCAGGGCCCTAGAACCTTCAGAATCTCAAGGCTCATCATTATATAACTTAAAACACTTTATAATGTTATTTATGACAGCACAAAAAACACACCAAAATTCTTTGGCTGTGAAATGTATAAATCCAGTATCCCAGTACCAAATAAAGATGAAGTTGATTTTTAACTCATATCAAGACAATACTCATTGAATTCTTCCCTTGAATTTCTTAAGTCTCAAAAGGGCTTTCCTGTCTGTGTGCACGCGCACGTGTGTGTGTGTGTGTGTGTATTTATTCTTGTGGCGAAACGAGATAAGCAAAGACAGGAGTTCACATTATCTGAGACCAAAAGACAGAGGCAGGGTCTCTGTACTTTACGATGTTTACTAAACCCTAGGCCCACCACGCGTCTGCTACCTTCCCTAGAGGGGACTTCAATCAGGAAAAATAAGATGTATTTCTCTCCTCAGATGGCTAATAAGCATTTCAATGTGAATAGGCCAAAGACTAACCTTTTCATTTCTTACTGTCTTTGTCAATACTGCAAATAACATCGTTCACCCAGTTGTTCAAACCTCAAACCTAATACTAGTTTTTTAATTGGGGCATAATTAACGGTGCTATATTAGTTTCAGGTGACAATATAGTGATTCCTTAACTCTATACGTTACTCAGCACACTTCATAAGTATACTCTTAATCCTCTTTATGCAAGGTTTATTTTTTTTTAATTTTAATGGTTATTTTTGCGAGAGAGAGAGCGCGCGCGAGCGTGAGTGGGGGAGGGGCAGAAAGAGACGGAAACAGAATCTGAAGCAGGCTCCAGGCTCTGAGGTGACAGCACAGAGCCCAACGCAGGGCTCGAACCCACTAACTGTGAGATCCTGACCTGAGCCCAAGTCAGATGCTTAACTGACTGAGCCACCCAGGTACCCCTCCAAAGTTCATTCTTGATTCCACCTTCCCCTCACCCCTCTATCAGTCCCTCAGAAGCTCCTATCGCTGCCACCTCCAAACACACCCTGTCTTCCCATGTCACGGCACCCTCGCTGCCCACTCAGGCCCAAGCTCTCCCACCTCTGCTCTGACCATGTCAACAGCTTCTTCATTCACCTCCCTGCTCCCTTCTGCTCTCCAGCCTGGTTGACATCTCAGCAGTCAAACGGAATCCTTTCAAGACATAAAAGATCATCCCTCTTCTCTGCTAACCACCCTTCAAGACTCTGGATTTATTCTGAGAAAAACTGGAAACCCCTTGTCTTGTTCTCCAAGGCCCAACGTGAGCCATCCACTGCCTTCATCTCTACCTCAACTGTCATTCACTGGGACACACACACCCTGGCCTTATGTCCTTGAAAGTGACAAGCCTTTCCTCTTTTCAGGGCTTCTGAACTGACCCTTCTCTCTGCCTGTAAGGCTCTTCTGCTAGCTCCTGCATGTAGCTGGCTCACCCACCGCTTGGGTATGAGGCTGGAACGAAGTGCTGAGACTCCCTCCCCTTTACCCTCTCTCCCCCACCAACAGAATTTCAGAGCACCTGCCACAGTCCATCTATGCACGTGCCTTCTCATTTGGCTCTTCCCCATTGCAAAGTGAGCTCCGTGAGGGCAGGGGGGTGTCTTCTTCATCCCTCCACCTCCTACCACACTCTGTACATGGCCAGCGCTCTGTAAGTAGTCCCCAGACAAACGTGACCTCGGAGTGGGGACCATGGCTGTTTCACACTGAACCCGGCATAATGAGGTATTCTCCTAGTGCTCTGAAATTGCAATTAGCAAAATAAGAATCACTTTTAATTTTTCTGATTTTCACAAAGCAAATTAAAATGCAGATGGGCTAATTTGAGGGGCGGCTGCTAAGAAAACTTCCTGTTTTAACAAGCTTCCCGCTCACACGGCCAAATAATTAGTGTCACTTAGCTGTCTGTACTGAGTCTGTGATTGCCTCCTGGACTCAGCTTTGAGCAGAGACCCCATTAGTAGCTCATGAAATAGAGCACAACTCCCACCAGAATTTTATTATTGTGAATCCCAAGTTGGTTCTCCAGACTAAAAATTTAATTTCAAGAAGTGGTAACCACAAAGTCCTCAAATTCATTTCATGCACACCGGGCACCTTGCAATCATCACTGCAATATAACCCACAGGGTATAACATAACTCAATTGCATATGATGGGGGCCTCCTCCAGGAACTGTCGTGTGTTGGATGGAACAGATCTTTCAAGCTGTCCTATGTGGAACCCCAGGTGAACTGTCAACACAGATGCTGAAATCACCAAAGATGATAACAGGAGCTAAATGAAGGCAGGAAAAAAAAAAGGAATCCTAAGGAAAATATAATTAAGAGTATCCCACTACTGTGTGCAGATGGTTGACGCATATGCAGTGAATTCCTGAATGAATGAGTAAGCTGGACATGTTTCTTTTGTGTCTGCTCCATCAATTCCAGAGTCTGGGGTCTCCAGGTCTTCTAAAAACAATAAAGGACTTGACAGACAATTACTCCTCTTAATGTCAAAACCTTCTTTCCCCCTTTAGGCAACTAACACTTTTGATGTGATATGGTCTCATTATCATCAGGAGCTGGTCTCTATCTAATTTCTCAGGGGAAAAAAAATGGGTTAATATCTTTTTAAGTCAATTATAAACTTTTGCTTTGTTAAACAGCCCATTCTGAACATAATTTAGCCCACTGTTAATAACAAAGGCTCACTGTAATCAAGTTAAATTATTATTTTATGTCCTTAATGTGTCTGGTGGCCTATTTTAACAGCTCAAGGGCATCACCCTTTGAATTTTTCTGACTTACAGAGTTTGGTTCATTTTCTAGCTGTCAACTAGAAATATTTTGCTTTTGTTTATTCAGCTTGTAATTCCCCTCCTTTCTCCCACCTTCTAATGTGCTGTGGTCTAGAAATCCTAACTACCAAAACGATCAGAACAATTTTGACTTAAGGACAAATACACTTTGATTATGGCCCTTTTCAGTGAATAAATATGTGAATTTAGTGTTTTGGCTTTGTGACATCTATTTTGCCTGTTCAGAGGCTTTTGCTTATTATTAGATTACCAATTATTACATTTTAAATGTCCACAGATAGTGGATACGTGACCTCCAGATAAATTATTACTATGGTTGAAACTTCCGTCTAAAACCTATTTGGCTTAAGAAAAGGAAATAAGTAAAATATGACATTTCCAAGCCGTGTGCAACCTGCTGATATAGTCAGGTGGTTATAACCTCTGGTGCTAATTGTCTTTCTTATCAGCATCACTATTATCAAATGTCACTTCTTTGTAAACTCACTGCCCTATTTAGTTCAGTCAGAAGCATCACAGAACACCATCTCACACTGAAATCCTTAAATCTAATTCTCCTTTGAAACTAAAAAAAAAGAAGTTTTAGAAGCAATGAAAGCACTAATGTATAAAGCAGCGCGGTCAAAGGCAGAGGAAGTCTTTATGTTTTTTAGGTTTATTTATTTTTGACAGAAAAAGAGAAAGAGTGACTGTGAGCAGGGGAGAGACAGAGAGAGAGAGAGAGAGAAAAGATAAAGAATCCCAAGCAGGCTCTGCCCTGTCAGCACAGAGCCTGATGTGGAGCTCACAATCCATGAACCAGGAGATCATGACCTTACCCAAAGCCAAGAGTCAGATGCTCAACCAAGTGCCCCAAAAGCAAAAGTCTTTAAACAATGAACTTCTATAGCAAGACATTTTTGAAAAATTAATTCTATGATTAGAGTTTTGAGAAGATATGAGAGAGCTGGTTTGGTCAAGTGGCTGAGAGCATGGGCTCAGGAACCAACAAAATGTGTGGGTTTGAGTTTCCATTTGTATGAGCTAGTGTGACCATCGGAAAATTACTTCTCTCCCTTTGCCTCTATTTCCTCACCTAAAAAATATAGTAATGGCACCTACTCATCAGTTTTTTGTACAAATTAAATCATTTGCTATGTTCCTGGAAATTTTTAAGTGCTACAGAAGTACTAGTCAAAACACCTTTTATACAAAGATGATCCCTACCAATGGATTTTTGGTCCAAATGACATTTGTTAATGCCATTGCTGAAACAGATGGTCAGAAAGCCAGAATGAACACTGTGGCAAACAGAGAATAAAATGGTGTGCAATTTCTGCTAGGTATTCTTAACCCTAACTGTAGCACGATTGCAATAAATCAATTCGGTGAAGAGTACTATAAATTTAATCCATAGCACTCAGCTTTGTTCACAGCCTGCCCAGAATGATGGCAGACCCTCACCACTGAAGTGACCCTGAAGATGTGGCTGGCTGAGCACAAAGTGCTTGATAATGACAGAAACCATTCAGCTGTGCAACGCGTGTAACAAGGGGAAGAAACCACTGCTACACAAGGGCAAGTAACTTGAGAAATCCTTGTTACCACCACCAGAACAAGCCAGGGACAAGTCGGCCTGCCCCTGAATTCAGAGCTCTGGGCACTTGTTTGTTTGCAGCTCTCCTAACTTCCTTTCCTTTTTTGCCTTCTATGTACTTGGTAAAGTGCATTTATTAAAATACTCTCACTAGGGGGCGCCTGGGTGGCTCTGTCGGTTAAGCAAACGACTTCAGCTCAGGTTATGATCTCATGGTTAATGGGTTCGAGCCCCATGTCAAGCTCTGTGGGCACAGCTCAGAGCCTGGAGCCTGCTTTGGATTCTGTGTCTCCCTCTCTCTCTCTCTGCCCCTCCCCCACTACTCATGCCCTGTCTCTCTCTTTCTCTCTCTCTCAAAAATAAACACTAACAAAAAATAAATAAATAAATAAAATGCTCTCACTAGGTCTATTCAGTACTTCTCAAGGTGAATTTCATGGACCATCTACATCACATTCATCTGCAAGTTGAAAAATTCAGATTTTAGGGCTCTGCCAAGTTGAAACAGAATCTAATAGGGATGGAACCTGGAATTTTAGAATATTTAAAAAGAAACCCAAAAGACACATGGAGAGGCTATGTTGGAGAATCACTTTGATACCTGCACGTTTTAAAGTCCTCATGAATGATATATTTAGGATCAGACAATTCTTTGTTATCAGGGCTGTCCTGTGTGTTGTAGGATGTTCACCAGCTTCTCCTGCTTCTACAGCAGATGCAGGTAGCACTACCAACATGCCCATTGCAACAACCAAAACCATCTCCAGACATTGCCAACTGTCCCCTGGTGGGTAAAACCACCCCTGATTGAGAACCACTGAGCTAGTCCAACCTCAGACACACAGACACACACACACACATACACACACACAGTAATATCACTCGGCCATAAAAAACAATGAGATCTTTCCGTGTGCAACAATATGGATGGACCTAGAGGGTGTTATGCTAAATGAAATAAGTCAGACAACGAAAGACAAAACCATATAATTTCACTTACACGTGAAATCTAAAAAACAAATGAACTAATAAACAGACTCTTACATATGGAAAACTGGTAGTTGCCAGAGGGGAGCCACGTGGGGGGATTGGTGAAATAAAGTGGATTAAGAGGCCCAAACTTCCAGTTATAAAATAAGCCACAGAGATTCAAAGTATAGCATAGGGAACATTGCAAGTAACAAATAGTGGCTCCACTTATTGTGGTGAGCATTGAGTAATGCACAGAATTACCAAATCACTGTATTGTATACCTAAACCTAACATTATCAATTATACTTCAATAATCTAAATAAATAAAACCACATAAGAACATAGGAAAAGATAAAGACTACGCTCATTCATTAGCATAAATTAAAAAAGAATAACTGCAAACTGAATCCAGTAGAGAAAAAGATAAATGATGAAAATAATAATCGAGCACATTCCAACAATTTTAAGTTGGGTATAACATCAGAAAGTATATTTATGTACTCAATCATATTAATGGAATAGAAAAACCATATGATGATCTTAATCGATGTAGAAAAAGCATTGGAATATCAACTCACAAAAAACAAACAAAACCTCTAGTAGACTAGGAAGTGAAGGGAACTTGCTTAAGTCATATTCAATGATAAAACACTGAAAGGATTTCTTGAAGAAAATTAAAACTAGTCCTGTATAACCACTATCATTACTATTCAACATTGTGCAGTAAAATACAGCAAAAGACAAAAAGGTTTTCCAGACTGACTGCCCCAGTTTGCATTCCCATCAATAGTACAAGAGGGTTCTCCTTTCTGCACATCCTCACTAACACCTGCTGTGTCTGGTGGTGGTGATTTTAGCCATTCTGGCACGTGTAAGGTGATACCTCATTGTAGTTTTGATTTATATTTTCCTAATCTATGATGTTGAGCATCTTTTCATGTGTGTGTTAGCCATCTGGATGCCTTCTTCGGAAAAATGTCTCTTCATGTCTGTTGTCCATTTTTAAATTGGATTATTTGTTTTTGGGTGTTGAATTTCTAAGTTCTTTATATATTTTGGATACTAACCTTTTATGAGATATTTCATTTGCAAATATCTTCTCTATTCCATAGGCTGACTTAAGTTTCGTTGATTGTTTCCTTTGCTGAGCAGAAGCTTTTTATTTTGATGAAGTCCCAATAGTTTATTTTTGTTTTTGTTTTCCCTTGCCTCAGGAGACATTGCCTGTAAGAAGTGAAGAACTGTGTTCTCCTCTAAGATTTTTACAGTTTCATATCTCATATCCAGGTCTTTAATCCATTTTGAATTTACTCGTGTATAATAAAGTTGTCCAGCATTATCTACAATGGCCAAATTATGGAAACAGCCCAAGTGTCTACTGAGTAATGAATGGATAAAGAAGAGGTAAATATATCACACAATGGAATATTACTCAGCCATAAAAAAAACAATGAAATCTTTCCATTTGCAATGACCTGGGCGGAGCTACAGAGTATTACTCTAAGCGAAATAAGTCAGAGAAAAACAATGACCACACCATTTCACTCATATGTGGAATTTATGAAAGAAAACCAAGGAGCCAAGGGGAATAAAGAAAAAGAGGGAAACCAGGAAACAGACTCTAACTATAGAGAACTGATGGTTACCAGGTGGATGGAGAGATGGGTCAAATAGGTGATGGGGATTAATGAACGCACTTGTGATGAGCACCAGATGTTGTATGAAGTGCTGAATCCCTATAGTGTACACCTGAAACTAATATTATACTGTGTATTAATTAGAATTTAAATAAAAACTTTACAAAATCCATTATTTGCAGTGTATATAACTTCTTGCATAGAAATCCCACATGAATCCAAAGAGAACTACTGAGAATTTCACAAGGTAGCTAGTTCTAAGATCAACATCCAAGAAGGCAAAAAGTATTCCTACAACCCAGTTGTAAAGGGTTACAAAACCAAGAAGATTTAAATGAAACAAGAAGAGGGGTGCCTAGGTGGCTCCGTCGGTTTAGCATCTGACTTTGGCTCAAGTTATGACCTTTCAGTTTGTGAGTTCAAGCCCCGCATAGGGCTCTGTGCTGACAGCTAGGAGCATGGTACCTGCTTTGGATTCTGTGTCTCCCTCTCTCTCTGCCCCTCCCCTGCTTGTGTGCTCTCTCTCTCCAAAAATAAAAATTCAAAAAATCAAAAATAAACAAAACAAGAAGATATAAGAGGGGGAAGGGAGAATAGAATACCGAAAGATTAAAGGAGCTGTATTTTAATTTTGAACGTTGAGCTTCACTTCTTGACCATAAATCAACACGTGACCTGATCACTTGCATTCCTACTTCAATTTCAGAGCACCCACAGAAAAGACCTTCTAGTTTGTTTTATTTGTATCCTTTTGTTTGTGTAAGTCCTTGGAGAGTGTAGTTTACTGTTTTATGGGCAAGGGTGTATATTTGTCTGACATAAAGGGTAATGTGCTATCGATTCCATTCTTTTAGTTATGTTTTTAGATCTATCAATTTCAGGAGAAAATCATAAGCCTTACAGACATTAAAAAAGACCTGAATAAATGGACCATGATCAAACATAAAAAAGAGAATGTAAAAAATGTCAATGTCCTCAAATTAATCTATAAATGCACTACAGTGCAACAATAAGCAGCAAGTGTGTGTTTAACCTGATAAGTTAATTCAAAAAATTATATGTATGGAACATAAAAGAGTAATAGCTAAGACACTTACAAGAAGAATAATAGTGAATAAGGGAGGAAGACTTGCCCTACCACACAAAAACACTCTTTTAAGAAGTTCTAGTAGGGGCACCTGGGTTACTCAGTCAGTTGAGAGTCCAGCTCTTGATTTTGGCTCAGGTCATGATCTCAGGGTCAGGGGATCAAGCCCTGTGTTGGGCTCCGTGCTGAGTGTGGAGGCTTCTTGGGATTCTCTCTCTCCCTCTGTCCCTCTCCCCAATTTGCACGCTCTCTAAAACAAAACAAAACAAAACAAAAACTTCTACTAAGAGAATGTGGTGCTGGGGCTGAGATAAGCATCTAGACCAATGGAAAAGTACAGTGCAGGAATAGACCACTGGCAGATCCTGTGAGTTGGTTCATTCAGTACTTATTTCAACCCCATCCCCCTTGCTTTTGTCCGTAGTGGAGGCTATTCAAACACTCTAATCCCTAGCCTCCTTTTAGGTAAGGGTGGCGTATTTAAGAGTTTTATATGGTATGATTTAGGCATAAATCATCAGGGAAATTTTCTCTTCCTGAAAAATTACAAGGGAATGAATTCAAAAGATCATGTTTACAGTTCCCTCTTCTTCCTGACTTAAACATAGATACAATGCCTGGACATCAGCAGCCCTCTTGTAACCACAAGGAAAGTTAAGGATGGCAGAGTTGTCATATAAAAGCAGTTCAGGACCTTGACGATGCTTTTAAATGGCTTGCCAGCCTCAACTACTTTCCCCAGACTACTTACTAGATGAAATACATCCTGTTTAACAGGTAATATAGTCTATTCCTTATAATCAAACAGAACGTTAACTCACACATACACACAATCTTGATATTGACAGAGGTCCAAGTATCAATCATTACAATCAGTGATGCCAAGCCAAATGGTTAGCCACCTGAACAGACTAGATTCCTCACTTCAGAACTCAACAACAGCAATTCCAGGGATTATTTTTTTAAGCTTAAAAAAAAACTGAGTTAATTGACACACATTACATTAGTCTCAGGTGTACAACACAGTGATTCAACAAGTTTATCTGTCATGCTATGCTCACCCCAAGTGTACCTACTGTTTGTCACCACGTAATGCTATTAAAATGCTATTGGCTATATTTCTTATGCCGTGCCTTCTAGTTCTGTGACTTACTCATTATGTAACTGGAAGCCCATAATGTAGCTACCACAATGTAAGTAACGATCACTTACGTAAGGAACAATTGAAAGATCACACATCTTGAAAGACTAATACGTCAGATTGCATTAAAATTAAAAAATACAGGGGCGCCTGGGTGGCGCAGTCGGTTAAGCGTCCGACTTCAGCCAGGTCACGATCTCCCGGTCCGGGAGTTCGAGCCCCGCGTCAGGCTCTGGGCTGATGGCTCAGAGCCTGGAGCCTGTTTCCGATTATGTGTCTCCCTATCTCTCTGCCCCTCCCCCGTTCATGCTCTGTCTCTCTCTGTCCCAAAAATAAATAAAAAAAACGTTGAAAAAAAATTAAAAAAAAAAAAAGATTGTCTCTCTCCCTTTCTACCCCTCCCCTGTGCACATGTGCTCATACTTCGTCTCTCTCTCAAAAATAAATATTTAAAAAAAAAATACAGCTTCATCAAAAGACAGATAAAATAACAAGACAAGCCAAAAATTGGGAGATCATTGTAACATATAACCAACAGCATAACAATCATAATGTACTCTGTAAGAACTCTTACAAACTATTTAGAAACTAAAGTAACCCAGTATAAAAATAGGAAAAATCCACGAGCAGCAATTCCAAAGAAGAAGGGAACACAGATGTCTGATATATATACGAAAAAGATGCCCAACCTCAATGCTAATAAAAATTAAGGACACAATGTGACACCATTTCATTCTATCAGATTTGAAAAAAACAAACAAAACTCTAAGAAAACCAGTATAGCATGGACATAGAATGAGGATTTAGACATTGATGGTGCAAATGTAAATTGGTATAAGCCCCACTCTGCAATACAATTTGGCATTATATGATACCGATAAAGATGCACACAGCTTATCTGACCCATCATCTCACCTCTAAATATAAACACTGTAGAAATTCTCACCCACATACAAGCATGTGTATAGTAGCACAGTTTTCATATAGTGTGCATGCACACACACACACACACACACACACACACACACACACAATCCCACACTGACAGAATAAAATCACTGTGATAAAAGTATGCATTGGAATACCACAGAACAGTTGATAACTAATAGGAACGATGATATATTTATCTCAGCATAAATGAAACACTCAATAAAATTCCAGTAGAGTATGGAGTGTGATACCATTTATATGAAAATTTTAAAAAGGAAAAGAATAATGTTTTAATAAACATTAATGTGTTTAGAGAAATATATATGTAGCAAACCCTAAAGAGAAATGACAAATAGAGTTATTTGGTCAGAGGTTATCACCAAAGAGAAGGGAGAGGAATACAATTGGGAAGAGACACTCAGTTATTTATAATGTCTTGTTGCTTTAGCTGAATAGCAAAGACATGTGTTCCTTTTTATTTTTTGTACCTCACAGACAGGTACTATTTATTTTTATACGAATACAGTGTTTTGTAAAATTGCCAAGGTTCTACATCAAATCCCGTTTTCAAAAATCTTGCCATGAAATTGGTCACTGCTCTTCTGTTATCAGAGGAGATGGCTTTAGGGACATGGAAATATGATCAAGAATAAATGGATTCAACTGAATTCCAACATCTTCTGAGGTATACTCTGAGATCTCTATGTGCAGATGACACAGAGCTCCCCCAGCTAAAATAAGCTCTAACCACCGCATCTACAATACATCGGAGGTGATTTGCAGAACCAACTTCTGAAGCTGTGCCTGGCAAACAATCAACAAACAAGTAGTGAATTTCACCATGGGGGAGCACAAGACAGTATTTTTACTGAAAAAATAATCCATATTCGACCAACTGCCTGATGAGCTTTCTCTCTGGCACAATTTAGAAAAGAGGACTTGATGGGGCACCTAGGTGGCTCTGTCAGTGAAGTGTCTGACTTTAGCTCAGGTCATGATCTCTCGGTTTGTGAGTTTGAGCCCTGCATCAGGCTCTGTGTTGACAGCTCCGAGCCTGGAGCCTGCTTCGGATTCTGTGTCTCCCTCTCTCTGCCCTCCTCTGCTCACACTCTGTCTCTCTCAAAAATAAATTAGCATTTAAAAAACATTTTTTTAAGAGAGGACTTGATGACAACACAAACTATTTCTAAAGACATTGACCCAGTGTGGTATTGCCTAGAAAAATAGCCAACAAAATGTCAACTATCATCAGAAAAGGCACAAAGTATTATCTAGTAATTCTGGATAACAAGCGTGCTTGGATAACATATGGTACACTGTGTGCAGTTAAAATTGTTGCACTTGAAAACGAATTCATCTGGAAAAGATTCAAGAAGATTAAGTATAGTGATCAAGGGGATGTGGTTGTGTTCATAATGAAACACAAGAGTTTGACCATCCGGAAACTAAGATTTCAAAAAGAATATGACTGAAATATACCAACTTCTCCAAAGGTGTGAATGAGACATTTTAAAGCATGAGAGAAGGAGGGGGAAATCAACATAGATGGACAGCCTGCAATGTACTCAGCTACTAAGTTTGGTGCTTTTTCACCCATGTTCATTTTATTTTTAAAATGTAAGAATTTTTTTATAGAGTAATCATGTGAAACTCATTACTACAAAAGATGCTACAGAATACATAAAAGTAACTTCTTACCTCTTCTTGCCCTTACTCATCACTGCATTTATTTCTCTACACATCAATCTTCCCTGTTGTTTTTTAAACTCTTTGAGAGTACCTTTACTTCCTTTTCATCTTTTATGTCCAGCACATAGTATCTGAGACAAGCTTTGGCACTTAATATATAAAGTGAAATAAGGGATGAAAATATCTTTAGGTAACTCCAAATGTGCACTCATGGTTTAATAATGGAATGAAGGATTTGGGGAAGACATGCCTGACTTAGATACTGAGGTGTTTTGTTTTTTTTTAAGTAGGCTTCACAACCCAACACAGAGCCCAATGTGGGGCTTGAACTCACAAGCCTGAGATCAAGACCTAAGCTGAGATCAAGAGTTAGATGCTTAATCAACTGAGCCACCCAGGTGAACCTGATACTTGGGTCTTAAAAAAAATTACACAAGGATGCTCTTCTGTAACAATGGATGTCCTATAGAAGAGAGCGAGATGAGCAGTGTGTGTGGGGTGAGGGAGGGGGTAGTGGTGGTGGTTGTGATGGGGAGGCTCCTGGGTCCAGTCCCAAGTGGCAGTTTTATGCTCTATACACACTAACAGAACACACACCTGAGTATACACAACATAAAACCCCGATCTATACAACAGATAGCAAGGACTTAGAAGGTCTCCTATCTTCTTCCTCCCCAGTGTTTGCATGGGTCCAAGACTGATAAAGACAAAGGTCAATACAGGTTTGGGGCAATAGACAAACCAAGTGAAAGAGTTGATCAATAAACTGATGCAGCAAACATGATGGGCATTTTTTCCAGGGTTATAAGACAAGATTAATTTAGGCCAAAGAGTTGGAATTCTATGGATTTTTCTTTTTTTTTTTTTTTTAATTTTTTTCAACGTTTATTTTTGGGACAGCGAGAGACAGAGCATGAACGGGGGAGGGGCAGAGAGAGAGAGGGAGACACAGAATCGGAAACAGGCTCCAGGCTCTGAGCCATCATGAGCCATCAGCCCAGAGCCTGAAGCGGGGCTCGAACTCACAGACCGTGAGATCGTGACCTGGCTGAAGTCGGACGCTTAACCGACTGCGCCACCCAGGCGCCCCTCTATGGATTTTTCTATCTTCACTTGATATAAGCTAGACATTGCAAAACTAATTAGTTCCAAGTGAGATTATCAGAACTATAAAGAGCTTCACATCTAGTAGAATGTAAGTGATCCACATGATGAAAAACTGAGGCGAGATGGTTGACTATCTTAAGACTAGTTCCACAGTCACCTGAAAACCCGACTTAAATGCAGCATTGTTACAAAGCTCAGGAGGGGTGATCTTAAGTGACACGAAGCTTTAATAGCCCAGAGGGAAGAAAAATCTTGGAACAGCAATTTTCCTCCAACAGATGATGCGGGGACAGGAAGGGGGCTGGCAGGTTAAACGTAGGTGTATTGTTTTGAAAACTACATTTATGTAGTTCAATAATATCTTTAGTGCTCTGAAGATATCAAGCTGTTCCGTAACTAAAAGCAGACACTTGGCTTTCTTCCGGCTGTTCTAGTCCTCTTTTTACATCAGCATCTATGATTTTTATGATCCTCAAGGCGACTACTTGTGACACTCATCTTGGCTTTCTCTACAAACTCATTCAGCCATGAAGAGAACATGAACTTACGCTCATCTGAAACTGCGTAATTAATATTTGTGAGGCACCTATGAGGTAAACCACAACCAGCTGTTACATTAGCATTTTACAAGGAGCCAGATCTGCAGGCAAGGACAAGCATTCTGAGCGAGGGTAACATGTACTTAGCAGTACAAAGAAATCCTATGTCCAGTAAGTCAAGTTGTTTGTTATCTAAAATATGCTGACTGACCACTGATGATGCAAAAACTTTCCCTGGCCCCACACACTTCCCAGTCCCACCACAAAAGGGGCAATGCTTTTTGTTTTAAGCTTTAAATTAGATCAGTGATACATGAACACATACTTAAGTCTTTTTGGCATTTCAGAAAACGCTGTCATTTTCCATTCCTATCGCTCTCCTCCCAAAAGTAAAAAATGGGTTTGCTTCCTCTCAGACATACCTATACACACATATACATATGCTCCCATCTATGTGTGACTATACGTAAATGAAACTTACATATACATATATATGTGATATATATGATATGATATGTCATATATGTGATATATATATGATATATGTGTCACATATATGATATCTATGATATGTATATGTGTCATATATGTATCATATATGATATGTATACATACAGAAACTATGTGGTAGCTCATAAAAGACATATTTGTCAACTCCCACCATCCCCCCCCCACACACACACACACAACACATCTTGGAGATTCTACTGTGTTGGGCTGCAACAGATATAGCTCATTCCCTTTCACTGCTTCATAGTTAACCTCTGAAGGTATTAAAGTACCTCTAAGTACCTCTGTTATTTGGTAATAGCCTTTTTTTTTTCTTAAGAGAGCATGCACATGAGCAGGGGAGAGGTGGGGAGGGGGGAGAGAGAGAGAATGAATAAATGAATGAATGAATGAATGAATGAATGAATGAATCTCAAGCAGGCTCCACATTCAGCACTGAGTTTGACATGGGACTTGATCTCACAACACCAAGATCATGACCTGAGCTGAAATCAAGAGCTAGACGCTCAACCAACTGAGCCATCTAGGTGCTCTGGTAATGGACAGTCTTATGCTTACCTCCTGCCAAGTACACTGAAGTAGAAACACATGGTTGGATAGATACTTGCACCTCACCTTCTAAAGGGCTGCAGCAATTCAGTCCTACCAGCCTTGCATGAGAGGCCCAGTGAACCCCTATTCCCACCTACTTGTGGCATCGCCAACAGTTTTATTTAAGGCAGCTCACTTTGACCTACTCTTTTCTGGACCTCTCAGTTGAATCATTTTTCTAGGCAGGAATAGGGAAGGTGGGTCTAAGAAAATGAAGACGTAAGAAAGTAATTTATACTGTCTTCTTAGGCTGCCAGCAATTGATGAGCTTTCTAGCAGGCACAGCTCTCAAAACATCTATGCCTCCCCCTTCCTTGTTTTTCCTGACACTGGTGGGAAACCTCACTCATTCATTTGCCCATGTGCCCCTCTCTTAGACCAACACTAGGTGTATCCAGCCTGAAGGCCTTATGTGCTCCATACAACTTCTGGCCGAGGGTGTTGTAGAGAGCCACAGAAATGTCCTTATCTCATGCTACTATTTCTATTTCCTGAAGGAAACCCTAATAATGAACCATCTTTTGAAAAGCAACTTTATTTATGTCATACAATATTTAACAGAGCTTTCTGTCCTTCCAAAGCCAACTGTCATAGCTACTCAGTCAATACATAGCTTTCTAAATTATTCATTGGATTTTTGTGATTTTTCTACACGTCCTCAAAAAGTTCTCAATAAATCAATTTAAGGAAAATGTACAAAGGAGGAAGTCCCTTAAAATAGTGTTTTGAGAGGGGATGTAGTGTTGGGAAAGCGTTCATAGTTCTGAGGAGTGTTTCTTCTCTTCAAAAAGCTTCATTAAAGCACAATGAAACCATTAGTGACATCAATGGCACATTTTAACCAGTAAATTAGACAGCAACATTAAAAGCTCAAAACTGATCATCAGGGTTGGCTCCCAGAAGCTAAGAGGAAGAAAGACTAATCCCGTAGCACTACATCCTGCAATTTATCATCTCTGATTTTTAAACCTTCTCAGAAGAGGCTCGATTTATTATTGCAAGGAAGGTAGTTTACAAGAAAATATTTAAATCTTTTTGAGCTATATGACAACTCTTAGTGCTTACAATACTTCACTAAGATGGTGTACTCACTGGGCTGAAAAAAAAGCTTTGTTTTTTTCTGTCTTCCTTGCAAACTTCCACATTAATCCATAGTAACTGAGCATAAATAAAATTGTAACTTCTTTGGGGTCCCTGGTGGTATAACTCTTAGAAACACTTAGTCACTTTGAAAGATTAGCTTCCCAGGCCTCTTATATTACCTGTTTCAACAATTATTCTATGGGAATGTAGAAAACAAGAAGGATCAGAGTGGGGGAAAAGGAAAAACAAACTCCTGCAGTGTCCCATCCCCAAATGTAAAGTATTGTTTATTTCTCAAGATGGTGGAGCCACTGGCCATTCTGATGACTGAAAGACAAGGTTCTTATAGAGATGATGCTCTTGAAATTATTTTATTGTTGAAGCTTGAGAATTTCAACAGCTTAAAGGAATATAAGTCACCAGATATTCAAATTACAGTCAGGTATGGGGCCCTATAAGCTCAGTTATTTATAAGACTTTAGCCCAGGACCAGGTGGCTTCACCTATAAATTCTAACAAATATTCAAAGAAAAATTAATGCCAATCCTTACCAAACTCTTCCAAAAAATAGAGGGTAGACATTTCCAAACTTATTTTATAAGGCTAGCATTACCCTAATGCCAAAACCAGACAAGGACACTACAGAAAAAATACAAGCCAATATTCCTGATGAATACAGATGTAAAAATTCTCAAAATATTAGCAAACTGAGCTCAACAATACATTAAGAGGATCGTGTGAGGGGCGCCTGGGTGGCTCAGTTGGGTAAGCGTCCAACTTCAGCTCAGGTCATGATCTCATGGTTCGGGAGTTGGGGCCCCGCGTCCGGCTCTGTGCTGACAGCCTCAGCCTGGAGCCTGCTTTGGATTCTGTGTCTCCTTCTCTCTCTACCTCTTCCCCTCTCATGCTGCCTCTCTCTCACTCTCTCAAAAAATAAGTAAATATTTTTAAAACTTAAAAAAGAAAAAGAGGATCGTGTGAGTGGGATTTATTCCAGGAATGGAAGGATGGTTTAATATCTGCAAGTTATCAATGTGATAGCATTAAAAAAAATGAAGGATAAAAAGTATAATCATCTCGGCAGATGCAGAAAAAGCATTTGCCAAGGTTCAACATCCATTTATGTTTTTTTTAAAAAAACTCAAGAACGTAGGTATAGAGGAAAGGTACCTCAACATCATAAAGGCTATACATATATGACAAACCCATATCTAACATCATATGTAACAGTCAAAAGCTGAAAGCTTTTCCTTTAAGATCAGGAATAAGGAAAGGATGCCCACTCTGGACACTTTTATTCAACACAGTACTGGAAGTCCTAGCAAGAGGAATTAGGCAAGAAAAAGAAATAAAAGGCATCCAGATCAGAAGTGAAGCTGTTATATTTGCAGATGACATGATATTATATATAGAAAACCCTCAAGACTTCACCAAAACACTACCAGAAGTAATAAACAGATTTAATAAAGTTGCAGGATACAAAATTAATATACAATATCAGTTAAATTTCTATATGCTGATAATGAACTATCAGAAAGAAATTAAGAAAACAATTCCATAAAAAAATACACGTGAATAAATTTCACCAAGAACACAGAAGATCTGTACACTGAAAACCCTAACACACTGATCAAAGAACTGAAGACAACACAAATAAATTAAAAGATACTGTATTCAATCGATTGGAAGAATATTGTTAAAATGTCCATACTAGCAAAACAATATACAGATTCAATGCAATCCCTATCAAAACCTCAATGGCATTTTTCACAGAAATAGAAAAAATAATCCTAGAATTTATACAGAACCACAAAACACCATGAATAGCTAAAACAATCCTGAGAAAGAATAAAACTGGAGGCACCGTGTCTTCTGACTTCAAACTATATTACAAAGCTATAGTAATCAGAGAAGTAGGGTGTTGGCATAAAAACAGGCCAGTGAAAAAGAATAGAGAATCCAGAAATAAAATCACACATACATGATCAATTAAATTTATGACTAAAAAGCCAAGACTATACTATGGGGGAAAGGAGAGTCTCTTCAATAAATGGTCCTGAGAAAACTGAACAGTCACAGTTAAATGGATCAAACTAGATCTCTTATACCACACACAAAAACTAACTTAAAATGGATTAAAATCTTTCATGTAACACATGAAATCAAACTCATGGAAAACATAAATGGTAAGCTTCCTGACATCCATCTTGGTGATTATTTTTTGGACCTAACATCAAAAGCAAAGACACTAGAATTTACAAAATACCCAAGAGGAACTGTACCAAACTAAAACACTCTGCACAGCAAAGAAACCATTAACAAAATGAAAAGACAACCCAATGAATGGGAGAAAATATTTGCAAATCCTATCTTTTAAGGGGTTCAATAACCGAAATATATAAAGAACTCAGACAACTCAATAGCAAAAAACCCCAAATAATCCAATTAATAACATGGGTAGAGACATTTTTCCAAAGAAGACATACAGAAAGTCAACAGGTTCATGGAAAGGTGCTCAACATCAGTAATCCTCAGGGTAATGTAAATCAAAACCATAATGAGATAGACATTTTAACAGGTGTGAGGTGCTATTACCAACAAGACAAAAGATCACATGTGTTGGCAAGGATGTCAAGAAAACAGAACCCTGGTGCACCATTTGTGGGAATGTAAATTGGTGGAGCCACTATGGAAAACAGTAGGGAGGATCCTCAACAACTTAAAACTAGAACTACCATACGATCCAGTTATTCTTCTTCTGGATATTTACCCAAAGGAAACAAATACACTAATTTGAAATGTTACCTGTACCCCCATGCTTACTGCAGTATTATTTATACCAGCCAAGACCAGGAAGCAACCTAAGCATCATGGATGAATAAAGAATAGGTGACATATATACCATGGAATACAATTTAGCCCTAACAAAGAAGGAAATCTTTCCAGTTGCAAAAACATGGATGGACCTTAGCATTATGCTAAGTGAAATCAGAGGGAGAAAAACAAATACTGGATGATCTCACTCCTATGTGGCATCTTAAACAAAACTACTCATAAATACAAAAGCACTGATAGATGTTGCAAAAGTATGGGCAAAATGAGTAAAGGTGGTCAAAAGGTACCAACTTCCAGTTATCAAATAAGTCATAGGAGATAATATACAACACGGTGGTTATAGTTGATACTATATTGTATAAATCAAAGTTGTTAGGAGGGTAATTCTTAACAGTTATCACACAAGAAAAACATTATAACTATGTGTGGCAATTAAACTGACGTATTCTGGTGATCACTTCATAATATATACATACAGTGACTCGTGGTACACTTGAAAGTAATATATGTTGATTATACCTCAATTAAAAAAAAACTTAAAAACCTAACATGGTATGCTACAGAATCATATTAACAACTCTTGACTTTTTTATTAAAATACTTCCTCTAATCTACAACTCATTATTATTCATGTTTAAAAATCAAGTCATGAAAAAAAAATGACTTAATTTGGTCTGATTGGGTGAATGCTAAAAAACAATAAGAAATCAAATAGTCTTAGAACTGGAATGTATCTGAGAAGTTCTTCTGTTCATCTTCCTCTCAAGGAAAGGAGAAAAATCCCTGAATAAACTTAAAGGCTTTGCTTCCACGTGGGCATTGTATTTTGCCTTAAAATGGATGTATGAAGACTAGATATATAGATTTGAGATGTTTTGTTTTTGGTGTTTATTCAGCAATAAAGAAGGTTTTTGTTCATTCAAGATATTTGGGTACGGATTAAAAGCTTCAAAATATACATCTCCATTTCTACACACAAAAAGACAATTTTCATAAAGTTAAGGGAAAGTAGGATCTTTCTTGGAGCAGAGCTGGTTAAACCTGATATAGTGTCCAACATTATTAATTACCAAGTGCTCATGTGTTAAGTGTCATTTCATATGCAACCAGCTTATTTACTCTAATGCAGCACAAGAGATGGAAAGAGATGTATGGGAAGAAGGAAACGTACCACAGTTCCGACTGCCTGATGAACAACAGGCTCACCTAGAAATTTCACGTTATTCAAGAATATCAAGATGGTCTACCACTGCAAGACAAAGACATCAATCTGTCCCTCAAGCAACAAACTCTACAAAGATAATGGACGATATGTGGCAGCATATTACAGCTGATGGCTGAGGTTGACAAGGGAGAGGTGGTGAGGAAGAGACCTCTTTGACTGGAAGGGGAGGGGATTTCAGAAAGGTTTCACCAAGACAGCATTTCCTACGTGAGCATTTCTGGTGTACTCAAGACCTGCCCTGTGCTACTTCCTTGGGATCAGAGCTCCTATCCAGAATGACTATCAGGAAAAGGGGATGGATATGCAGCCATGATACTTCTTTAATGTCAGGCTGCAGTTTCATGTTTTAGAGTAGTGAATCCGGACCTGTTTCCTTTCTACCTCTGTCTTTCATTGTGATGCCGCTGATTGCTGGCTGGTCCCATCTGGAGATGTGTAGCTGACGGCTAAGCGTTCATTTCAGAGAGCCATGAATAAACTTTCAGTGACCCACTACCATGCAATATTCAGTTTCAGAAAATAAAATATAAGAGTTTTTTTTTTACGTCCTTACCCCAAAATGTATTTTTCAAGGAAAAAAGAATACTAGTCATAAAGACAATACTCAAACACACAAAATTGTAGCTATGAGCAGGAGTTCTCTATTGCTAACTACTCATCATCACAGTTGAATGTTTTAAAATCCTTAATCAGAAAGATTTTATGATATTGCTCTGTAAAATGAGATTAGGGCTAAATTCAAGAGAGTATAATATTAAATTCTGATACTACTGCACTTGTATAATGGACACCTACTGACTCACATAACCATACACTTAAAACACTGAAGTTTAGGGGCACCTGGGTGGCTCAGTCGGTTAAATGTCTGACTTCAGCTCAGGTCATGATCTCATGGTCTGTGAGTTCAAGCCCTGCATCAGGCTCTGTGCTGACAGCTCAGAGCCTGGAGCCTGCTCTCTCTCCCTTTCTCCCTGCCCTTCCCCTGCTCATGCTCTGTCTCTGTCTCAAAAAGAATAGAAACATTAAAAAAAAACACTCAAGTTCAGTAATTTGCTGGATATTCTCCTCTGGACCCTTATATCCATCAGAGGCACTATTTAGCCAGCAACTATGGAACCCAGCAAGTAATTGTTGAACATGATTGAATTTTAAAAAATGATAGCTCTACGATAAACATTGAGGTACATGTGCCCCTCAATAGCCAAATTATGGAAAGGGAGCAAATGTCCATCTACTGATGAATGAATAAAGAAGGTGTGGTATAGATTCACATGATGGAATATTACTCGGCAATAAAAAAGAATGACATCTTGCCATTTGCAACAACATGTATGGAACTAGAGGGTATTATGCTAAGCAAAATAAGCCAGTCAGTTAAAGACAAAAATCCTAGGATTTCACTCATGCGTGGAATTTAAGAAACAAAACAGATGAACATAGGAGGACAGAAGGAAAAATAAGATAAAATCAAGAGGAGGCAAACCATAAGAGACTCTTTTTTTTTTTTTTTTTTCAACGTTTATTTATTTTTGGGACAGAGAGAGACAGAGCATGAACGGGGGAGGGGCAGAGAGAGAGGGAGACACAGAATCGGAAACAGGCTCCAGGCTCTGAGCCATCAGCCCAGAGCCTGACGCGGGGCTCGAACTCACGGACCGCGAGATCGTGACCTGGCTGAAGTCGGACGCTTAACCGACTGCGCCACCCAGGCGCCCCAATAAGAGGCTCTTAAATACAGAGAATAAACTGAGGGTTGCTGGAGGGTAGGTAGGGCACTTGTTGGCATGAGCACTGGGTGTAACATGTAAGAAATCAATCACTAAATTCTACTCCTGAAACCAATACTACACTATATGTTAACTAACTTGAATTTAAATAAATGTATTTTTAAAAAATGAGACTTGAGGATCCCAGGACTGGGTTTCCAATCCTGGTTCTGCCACCAGTCAGCTGCTAATTTACTCAACTCCTACGAGTCTCAGTTTTATCCTTGTTAATTGTGGATGATAAGGAGACAGTAGAGGGTCATTGGGATGGTTGAATACAATTAGATACATATAGAAGCCTTTAATAAACATGCAACCTTTGTGTCATTTTTCTACCTACTAAGCTGCCTTTAGTACAAAAAGTGCACTGTTAACAGTAAGAGGCAGGCAAGGTGCCACTTCCAGGGGCAACTTTTGTTTTTTCTTAAGTTGTATTTATTTATGAGAGTAAAAGCTCATAAACAAATGGAGGAGGGAAGACAGAGAGGAGGAGAGAGAATCCCAAGCAGGCTCCACCCTGAACCCATGAACTTTGAGATCATGACCTGAGCTGAAAGCAAGAATCAGATGCTTAACCAACTGAGGCAACCAGGCACCTCCAGGGGCAACATTTTTAATGACTAAAAAATGTGGAACAGTGCCTGTAGCCTACTATCATTCAAACTCAGGAACAAAAAGCCCATCTTTACTTCCAACATCCAACATCACCTCAAATTTCGAAGCAAGGCTAAAGCATATAAAGGTCCACAGTGGATGCCTACAATTGCCACATTTTCATAAGATAAAAGAAAAAATTTCAACTAAGTAATTTCAAAGATTGGAAATCATAGTATTCCAAAATGTTAATTCAGTTCCTGTTACTTTATTATTCTCTTTTGCCTTAACTGTCAAGAAGCTCAGAACAAAGTTTTATGTCTAATTTTAAAAAGAATGCTTAGTCTAAGCTTTTTGCTTTAACTTTTCTCCTGACTCACACTTCTTCCCCCTTCCAGAAGAATGCTACTGAATTTGTGGCTTTTATTATACATTCAGAGAGATGGGGAGGCAGGTTATAAACAATGAGGGAACACAGCAACACATTTTCTTTAAAGAGGAAAAAAAAAAGAAGAGACAAAATTGTGCGTCTCAACCTAGCACAACTTGAGACCAAACAGTGAGAGTCAGAAAACCCTTTGCAGACTGTCACCAGCACAGGGTTATTTTGTTGAATGTTTCCTTCTGAACTGCTTCCTACTGTGATCCCCCTCTGGACTTCTTTGCAAGCAGCAGAATTTCTCTGGTCTCTCTAGTTTCAAATTTCACCAGACATTCAAGGAGCTGACTCAAGACTACAAGTGGCCCCATCTACAAACCAAGGAGGAGGAGTTATTTTGGAAATAAAATGATGGTATGAGCAGTCACAGTTTCCCAAGGCCTTTCCAGAAAATAGAGACCACAATTCCTCCTACTAGATTTTACATTCCTCAAAGCCACAGGATAAGCAAGAACATTCATCTTGAGAGCCTCATTAACAGAAACATCTCAAGCAATTCTCTATCTCCCTTACGGGGACTATTAAGTGACTTACAGAAACTGGGTATTCAATAGAGTTGTTGAATAAATAATACACTGTCGAGACCAACAGCAGCAAGTAAGATTCATCCATGGTTCACTGTTAAGGCGTCTCTTCCAATGGCCGTATGATCACATGAAAAGACAGGGAACTTTTAAGATGCAGAAATTCTACCCACAATCCTAACCAACCATGTTAAGCTAGACAACAGGGAGCAGGGCTGGTTTCTGTAACTGACGTGTGTAGTTTCAGTAATTCCCTATTTACATTTTGATTGAGCCCCCACAGTATGTATGATATAGATAATGAGATAAGAGGGGACCAATGCAAAAACATCTTTGTGACAGCAGATTGTCATCCTTGTGACAATTGCTGTAACAGTGATGTGGGAGCCACAACCCAGCTTGGCATACCAGGCAGGGCTTCACAGGAAAGGGGTTTTCCTATAGGTATTCAAGTCAAGGACAAGTTCCTTATATGAGGTTCAATCAGGCAGAGGGAAAGAGCAGGCATGAAGTTGGTCACATGAATGTGTCTGGTCTATACTGGCTGGTGGCTCGGGCCGGCAAGGGGAAGGGGTAAGGCAGCAGATAAAGCTAGTAACTTGGACCGCAAAGGACTAACTGCCAAACAGCTGAACTTTGTTTTGGTAAAGTAAAAATCCAGAGTAGTTCAAGAAGAGGAGTTCCATCATCCAGTTTTCGGAGCAGTAAGTCCGTAGGCTGAGTAATAGGAGCCCAAGTTAATAATTACTGAGCATGCTCTGAGTACCACGCATGGTACTAATGTATTAACGGTTCGATGTGCGTTGTCCTTACAATAGGCCAGTCAAGTAGGCACTATTTTACGGGCATGGACAAAGGGTTTAGTGAGATTAAAGGACTCGTCTGAGATGTCATGGCTAGTAGTGGCAAGCTGGGACTCCAAACAGGGTCTGATTGTGATGTGTGCGCTCTTAGAACGAGAAGGGGAGATCATAGCCATGGCCCTTCACCAGCCCAGAGATAAGGAAGGTCTGAACCAGGGCAAGGAAAGCGGAACTTGCATAGCCAGTCATACTGAGAGAGCTGGGAACTGCAGTTTCAGTAAATTGATCCTGAATTCATTAGAGAGTATTGCAGAATCAAAGATTCGCTTACTCTAAAAACTTGAAAGAATGCAACTATAAGCCTTACCTTGGAAACCTAAGTCTACGATGAAACATCATTTTGTATGGAAAAACCAGAAATACTTATTTTAAGAAGCCTCATGAACAAAAGGGTCTTCAAAGCTTGGTATTACGCACTAAAAAACACTTTTGTGTATCCCAAACCTAGTGTGCATGAAACCACAATACGATTCTGCTTCCCACCCACTAGGATGGCTATAATAATAAAACAGCAACAACAGAAGGAAAATAACAAGTGTTAGCAAGAACGTGAAAAAATTAGAACCCTTGTAGATTAGTAGTGAGAATGCACAGCCACTATGGAAAACCTTTTGGTCGTTCCTCAAAATGTTAAACATAGGATTATTATATGACCCAGCAATTCCCCTTTCAGGTATATACTCAAAAGAAATGAAAGCAAAAATTCAAACAAATATTTGTAGGTCAATGTTCACTTTAGCATGATTCACAACAGCCAAAAGGTAGAAACAACCCAGGTATCTCTCAACAGATGAATGGACATAATGTGGTACATGCATACAATGGAGTATTATTCAGTTATAAAAAAGAATACATGCTCCAACACAGATGAGCCTTGGAAGAATTCTGCTAAATAAAATCAGCCATACACAAAAGGACAAAGATTGTATGGTTCCACTTGTATGAAATATGTAGAAGAGGTGAATTCATAGATACAGGAAATAGGTTATCAGGGGATGGGGATGGGGGGAGAGTTTTTGCTTAATGGTTACAGAAAATCTATTTGGGATAACGAAAAAGCTTTGAAAATACAAAATGAGAATGGGCATACAACATTGTCAAAATACTTAATGCCACAGACTTTTACACTTAGAAACAGTTAAAATGATAGGGGCGCCTGGGTGGCTCAGTTGGTTGAGCGTTGGACTTCAGCTCAAGTCAGGATCTCACAGCTCGTGAGTTCGAGCCCCATGTCAGGCTCTGTGCTGACAGCTCAGAGCCTGAAGCCTGCTTCAGATTCTGTGCCTCCCTCTCTCTCTGCCCCAACCCACTCACATTCTATCTGTCTCTCTCAAAAATAAACATTAAAAAAATTTTTGAATAGTTAAAACGATAAATTCTATGATACATATGCGCATACACACCCACACACCCACCCACAACAAACAATTTCCCCTCAAAGATGGGGGGAAACTAATGTTCAGAGTTTCTTTTACTATTGCCAGAGGGAATAAATGCAACCTTTCTTACCTAGAAGATCTATATCCAACTTAATTCCTGTCCTAGGTAAGGATGACAACATAGACAAATGAATGGAGAACAAGAGGCTTTTCAAGTGTGCTATTCAAAATAATTCAGTGGCTTCCTACCACGTACACACTAGTATTTAAACTATTTTACAGAGAATACAAGGTTTTTTCCTGATCTGGTTCCTACTTACCTGTCCAAGCCCAAGCTCATCTCTCACATTGTTGTTGCTCTCTAGAACTTTATTCTTCAGCCCCAGAACGTTCAAAGTTCTCCCATTCCTGTTTTTCCATGCTGTTCCATGTGCTTCGAAAAGACTCACTCCCCCAACTCACCTTTCACCTATCCAAAGTCTAATCAGTCTCCCTTCAAATTTCATTTCCATGAAGCTTTCCCCAGACTTCTGAGGCTCCTCCACCCGTGGTCCATTAACTCTTTATTTATCCTTCTGCAATAGCAATTTTAATAGTCTAATTGCTTATCTGCATGTCTATATTCTACCATTATTCTGTTGACAACAAATATGCCATTTTATTGCTCTCTGCAGACACTAGTATTCCATAAGTGGTGTTTTAAAAAATGGGAAAGACAGTGAGTCCAGCACTTAGCTAGGGAGTAGAGACTCTGATCCCCCAAATTCTCAGGAGCCGTCAGTCACTCATTGGTGCTTCTCTAATATCCTTCAATGGACACCAAATTTCAGTATGAATACCATATATTATGTACAAAATAAAACAATCAAAACCAGAAAGCCTGCAAAGGACCACCCATACCCGTGAGACTGTCCAAAGTCCACACCATTTGGAACCTGAGGAAGTTTTCTGAGAAGGCAACTGAAAATCAATTTATTGAAAATGTGCTCCAAGTGAAACAGAATTGCCCCATCATAAAGATGCACTGAATATGCATTGCAGTGAAGGGAAACAAAATCTAAAGGCAAAGAATAAAAGTGTTAGTCATCACCCACGACTACTAACCTCAAGTGGTGGGTACTTTGATTCTTTTTGTCACTAAATATATCTGTTTTCAAGCAGACCTTCCACATTTTATGCGACTACGTAACTCCTTTAAAATCTACCAAATTTTTGGTTCTGCTTCTGAATACATCTGATAACTGGGTTATTCTAATGCTCTACCTAACTGCTGTAATGGATATCAATATGGGATCTTCCTGTCACCAGAAAGATAGGTTTCTTAAAAAAAAAAAAAAGAAAGGTTAGCCAACTGATACTGATTGATGAGTTTGATCAGCATGATTAGGGCTTCATGAGTTTAATTAAAAGTGAGCATTTAGTCCTTCGGGACTGATAATTCCAACATTAGGAATGCTACTGTCCAGGCTTACTTCTTTATGGCTGGAATGGTGGTTATATGAAGACCTCTTCACAGCTATCTCTTTCCTTCTCCCCTCCAAGACTGGTTGCAGCACTCCACAGATTTCCCATTTTGCCATTCAGCTAATTCCAGATCTATTCAATTTTTATTATCTACAACTTCCATTTCTATCATTATTTCTTTTGGAAAACTCATTCCGTATCTCTAACAGCCAGCTTTAAAGTAAACTTCTGACCACTTGTAAGTTGGAGACTACTTAGTAACCCTGGCCTGATTAGACAGGACTCACTACTGAAGATATATTTACTGAGTTTCTACTCCCCTGTGCTACTCTTGTCTTGCTAACAAGACTCTATTATTACCAGCATGCTGGATCCACTGTAGAACAGAGAATTAGGGATGAATATCAAAATGCTGTCCTTCTGCCTTTCTGGAATGTCTTTTTATCAACAAGCTAAGGGGAAACCTACACCATTGCTTCATTATGACAGCCCAGGCCCCTGCCCAGCACTTGGAAATGACTGGAGTTCTGGGTCTTCTCTCATCAAGGTACCACTTGACACTGCAGCAGGAACCTTGCTGGTCTTCAGAGGCATTCCAAAAAGAAAAAAGCTGGACTCTGCTGTGATTGAGTCCCCAATGGCCTAGCTAAGAATTTTACCTAAAGGTCATGTCACATTTCAACACAACCTCAAAGAGGCTTTTTAACATGCTCATTTCAGAAGGACGTGGCTTGGCCAGTCCTAAGGCTCACACATGCCCTTCAGCAAGTCCAATTTCTAAGTCCTCACTCAGATGCTCCCCATCTCTCACATCCAAAGGCCAGACCCTTTGGGGGGGGGGAAAGATGGTGAGGCCAGGAGAGCTCAAGCCCTGCGTTTCAACTCTGGCTCCCTGACTTAATCCCATGTGTGAACCTGGGACTGTTATTCATTCCTCTGAGCCTCTGTGTTCCCAGTTCTCATAGCATTCATACAAATCTTTTATATTTGAAAAGTTTGCCGAAAAAAAATAGTACTACTAAAAAACAATCCTTACTAATGTAAGGGCTAGGAACTCCTACTTTACTAATTACTAAGATTGAGTCATAAGTTTGGCTCTCCCAAATCTGCTGTCCATATATCTGCTCTCCCTATTGGCTGGACTGGATTCTCCTTGCATCCATTCCATTTAATTGATCCATGTTAGCTCCCTGGGGAGCTCTGGGAGATTGAAAAAAAAAAAAACAAACAACAAGTAGAGTGCAACTCAGTGGGGTCCCAGAGAGACTGAAGGCTGAGGCCAAGCCCATAGAAGCAATTATGGAAAAAACAACAACAAAAAAAACTCCTTGACTTAAAAGTTTTTAAATTGCCATTTTTGCAAGAATAGGTTCTGTTTATTCTGTAAATACAAAATAAAAAAGATAACACTATTCTCTCAGGATGGATGTGAAAAATGATGGTAATTCAAAGCCTTGCTTGCCTCCAAGTCCTTTTACGTGGTCACCGCATTGTGTTTATTGTACCAAGGAAAAGACTTCACAGCCTTCTGGTTTCGAAATGAGATGTCCTTCTCATGTTGGTCTGTTTTTAATTTATTGAATTGTAAGCATAATCTTCTGGGCACCAGCAATTCTGTCAAGTGGATGGGCTCAGCCTGATCACTGAAGACCTTAGAAATAAGGAAGAGAAAGCTGACAACTATTTATAATTCCCCCCTCCAGCCCTAGCTCTCCTGTAATTAAGGTGTTGGATTTATGGAAGCTCCTTTTTTTACAGGTCAGCTTTATTGAGATATAATTCACATGCCATACCAGTCAGCCTTTCCAAGTGGACAATTCAGCGGTTTCCCATATGTTCACAGAAATTGTGCAACTCTCACTACCATCCACTCTTAGAAGAGTTTCATCACCTCAAAAAGAAACGCCATGCCTATTAGCAGTCACTTCTCCCCAGCCCCTGGCAACCACTAACCTATCTGCTGTCACTGGGCATTCGCCTACTGTGGCCATTTCATTTAAGTGGAATCATACAGGATTTGTCCTTTTGTGACTGGCCTCGAAGCGCCTTTTCAATCTCCTCTGGTGCCCTGTTCCCTCTCCCCTTCCCTTGTCTGGTACATGCCTTAGGGTCCTCCCCTACATCCTCTGCTCCATCCACTCTCCACTCTGTGTCTGGGGAACTTCATCCCCTCAGTCCAAAGGCTTGGATTCCTCAGCTGAAGGCTCAGAGCTTCTTCTCAAGCCTAGATCTCTGTACTGGGCTTTTGGTCCCTACATCCACAGCTTCCTTGGCATCTGTCAACTTCTCACAGACAATTCAGAGGTGTCAAAAAGCAACTCATGGTCTCCTGTCATCCCTCAAAGCTACTCCTCCAGAGTTCTTCTCTCACACTTACTTGGCTTGCAGAACCAGAAACTCAGACCTCATCCTCAAAGCTCCCCTCCTTGGCCTTTGCCTCCATATCCGGTGACCAAGCCCTGGTAAGTATTTCCCAAACCACCCAGATTACTTCTACCTCAACACCCTTCTCCTAGTCAGGCCTTGAGGTTTTTTTTGTTTTTGTTTTAATTTATTTTTTATTTGAGGGAGGCAGAGAATGTGCGAGTGGGTGGGGGTGGTGGGCAGAAGGAGAGAGAATCCCAAGCAGTCTCCACATTGGCAGCGCAGAGCTCAATGAGGGACTCGAACCCACAAAACCACGAGATCATGACCTGAGCCAAAACCAAGAGTTGGACCCTTAACTGACTGAACCACCCAGGCACCCCCATGTCTTGATTTTTACATTTATTTATTTTTTTTTTTTTAATTTTTTTTTTCAACGTTTATTTATTTTTGGGACAGAGAGAGACAGAGCATGAATGGGGGAGGGGCAGAGAGAGAGGGAGACACAGAATCGGAAACAGGCTCCAGGCTCTGAGCCATCAGCCCAGAGCCCGATGCGGGGCTCGAACTCACGGACCGCGAGATCGCGACCTGGCTGAAGTCGGACGCTTAACCGACTGCGCCACCCAGGCGCCCCTACATTTATTTATTTTTGAGAAACAGAGTGAGACAAAGTGTGAGCGGGGGAGGGGCAGAGAGAGGACACACATAATCTAAAGCAGGCTCCAGGCTCTGAGCAAGCGGTCAGCACAGAGCCTGATGCGGGGCTCTAACCCACAGACTGTGAGATCATGACCTGAGCTGAAGTTGGACGCTCAACCGACTGAGCCACCCAGGCGCCCCATGTCTTGATTTTTAACCTGGAGTGTGAACTAACTCCAAGCTGGTCTCTTAGCCTTTAGTCTTATCTCCTTCCAACCTATCATTAGACCCACAGTGACTGACCCAGAGCAGCTCTGCTCAGAGAGACTGCCATGTGTAGGCCCTTCTGCGTGCCTGACACAGCATGGCCCTACCTAGCCTCTGCCTCACCCCCATCTCACCAGGAGCCATGGTCACTGGAACATCAGCTCTCACTATGTTTCTCCTCCAGCTCACTTGGATCTTGCTAACTGCCAGATCTATGTTCTGCACAGAGGGAACAGCACCTGAGTGCCTCCTCTCGACCTCCCCAACCCATTTGTGTTGTTTTCCCTGGCTAACTCATTAGTCTTCTAGTCTCCTTTTCAAGGCAATTCTCCATAACAAAGCACTACTCCCAAGAAGTTAGGGACTCCTCCTTTGTTCCCATGACATACTACTGCAATCATAGCTTATTTCATAGAATTTGAATCTTCTGTTTACTTTCTCCTGTCTCCCACTCAACTGTAAGCTGTGACAACAGGGGCTATATCTGTTGTTCACCATGATAGGGGGATAGGTCATTTATTATATTATTCAGCTGATACCCTCAATCTCCAGCACACTAACTTCCTGGCACAATACAGGTACTTAAAAATGCCCCTAGCATGACAGCTTACCATTTTGCAACATACAGGCCATAGGCAGCGTAGGATTCCATTTTACCAATGGTAGGAATCAATCCAGAATATATTTGTTTTTTAAATTTCTTCTATCTGGGAATATTTCATCATGGGGCCTCACCAAAAACAAACAGATTCCTTTCTTACAAGGTACCAAAAACAAAAAAAAAAACAAAAAAACAAACAAACAAAAAAACCAAACCTACATAAACAGCTCAAACATCAGTTTAATTTTTTTTTTTATTTTTCTTTCTTTCTAAAGAGAAGGATAAAAACATGCTGTCCATTCAGAGTCCTGATTCCAGCACTCCACCTGCCCTGATCATTTTTGTTGAAATGGACTTGTGTTTTCACTTATAAATAAAATGAAGATGATAAACCACACCTTATTATGTTCCAAGAATAAGAAGAGATGTGAAGGTACCATGACTCTGAAAAGAATGACCTACAAGAAATCAACAGATCTGCCTTGTTCTTCTATGTCAATATAAAAATATTAGCCCAACCTCAACACCAATTAAGTAATGTTACACACAGGAATGGATTAAGCCCTGTGGAGACATATACACAGGGCCCTGAGCTTGAGACACCCAGGTCACCTGCTGAACACCCACCTCCCTGACACTCTGATTCTTCTATCGGTTGCCCAGATGCAGGTAAGGGAAACCCATTACATTTTCTTATTTCAGCCCTAATGGATGAGCAACACATCCGTTTCTCCTTTTCCATCCTCCATGCTACTCAAATTCTTGAGAACAGGGCTGGATTCTACAAAGGAGAAAGCACGATTAGGGTACTACATTAAGGATCACTGTGGAAAGTCACCTATTGTCTGATAAATTCATAATTATAGGTTGCTTCTCTGTTCTCTTAGAGGCACCATAACAGTCTTTTAATTTTAATTTTTCTGGTGGAGTGAAGGACTTTCAATCATTTAGGAGGCCAGCTGTGTTGTACTTCAGCTGCAAAATATGAAAGTTCTCAAGTGTGCTTGGCATATATTCTGAGTTGAAGCATAACACTGCTTATGCAGGCAAAATGTCCTTGTGCTGCAGATGCCTAGTAGTGACATGGGGACTTTATACATATGTAGTCCATCGACACCAGCTTCTTTACCAGTGAGCACATGCTGTATCACTTTTTCTTTGTTTCACGTCTCGCTGATTGAATGGGCACCAATTCCACTTAGAACCATGCCCCCACGGAATCTTAAAATTAAAAGGAGCCCTGGCAATAATCAGTTCTAATGCCTAAGTTTTAGAGAGCAAGTAAATTAAGCTACAAGGTTGTCTTTTACATGGTCATACTATCAGGTAAAGCTACTCTTTCCATTAAGTTTGATAGAGCCCTTCTCCATCAAGACATTTCATTTCCTTATAGATTTTCCAACAAGTCTAAAGGACAACCCACAGATTTTTTAAAAAGTGGGGTGGGGAGTACAGGATCTTCATGTTTATAATTATAGTCAGTGGATTCCAACATCCAGGCGTTTGCTTCATGATGGAGAGCCCACCTCCAATGGCTGATACCAACGTTCCTACTTCAAATGGATTCCCCACCTAGTCTAGCAAAGTGGACAGCCAGCAGAAACAAGACTTAAACCTCTAAGATGCTTGTTCCAAGACGAAGAATTTCAAAGTTGGCCGTGCCCTGTTACCAAAAGAGATAGAACGGAAGGTTTCGGCAACCTCAATTTCTCCACAGTGGCTTTTTCAAATTTGACTTCTTTCCTTTAGCTGCAGATTTCCAGCCCCTGCTCATGTCTCCTCAGGAACCTTCCCCCACTAATTATCCCCTTGCTCTTCTCTCTCTCCTTGATCCTTCCCTCCTGCCCACCGTAAGCCTGAGTTTCCCTCGCTATGAAACACATGCAGCAGGATGACTATGTCCCACCCCCATGTGCTCCCACCAAAGGCTACTCGTCCTTCTGTCTCCCTGCATTTTCAAGCTGCTGTAAATAAATAGCCATATATTCTGACAGCTGCCTCTTCTTTATTTCCATTCACTCACACACTTCCATTCACTCATTGCATTCTGGCTTCTGCCCTCGCTATGCCAGCAGATTCCCCAGATTCCCCCAAAGCAACTCAGTTTCCAGACCTTCTTTTTTGTACCATCTGGATACTTGGTGAATGTGTCCCCTTGTCTGATCCCTACTCCCATTGTCTGAAGTTAAGGCCCTCATGTCTTTTGACAATGACCTTATGCCTGATTTTCCTGGGCAGAACTTCTGTCTTTGTGTTTCTTGGAAAGTTATACTGCTTTTAGAGCTAGGTTTTTTTTTTTAAGGTTTATTTTTGAGAAAGAGACAGAGTATAAGTGGGGGTGGGGGAGACAGAGAGGGAGACACAGAATCCAAAGCAAGCTCCAGGCTCTGAGCTATCAGCACAGAGCCCAACAGGAGGCTTGAACCCATGAACGGTGAGATCATGTCCTGAGCTGAAGTCAGACACTTAACCAAGTGAGCCACCCAGGCACTCCTAGAGCTAGTTGTTTTGAAACACAAATCTGGGGTACCCAGGTGGTTTAGTCGGTTGAGCATCTGGCTTTGGATTTCAGCTCAGGTTGTGATCTCACAGTTCATGAATTTGAGCCCCCCACTGGGCTCTGTGCTGACAACATGGAACCTGCTTGGGATTCTCTCTCTCCCTCTCTCTCCACACCCCTCCCCACTCTCATGCTCTCTCTCCCTCAAAATAAAATAAACTTAAAAAAACACAAATTTGACATCACTTCTGTTCAAAAACCTTCCATGAAGTACTTCTCTAGACTAGCTTATCTTATAGGCCATATCCTATAGGGTCAAGTCTGGTCTCTCCAACTATCCTTCCAGGATCATCTTTCTGTGCTTGTTTCCACCTCTGGCCATACTCAACTCTGCTAGAACCCTCTTTTCCCAGCTCTTTCATGTCTTTCTGTCTTCCTTCACACTTTTCTCAATACCTGGAATATGTGGTTCCCATTCTCTCCACCTGTTATATTTTTACTTTTCTTTTCAAGTCTAGTCCAAATGCCTTCCCCACTCCCTGGCTTGAGGCGGTCATCCCCGCTCTTGTATCTTCTGTGCCTCCAAAGCATGTGTACACTCCTCTATTACAGCACTTAACCTACTGCACTGTGATGATTATTTTTAATAGAAGACTATCTCATCTATCAAATAGCATGGCTCCTCCACTAGGAATTAACAGTTCTCTACTCTGGTTTCAAAGTTCATGTGCATTTGGAAATCACACTTGCTATAGCATCTAATGTTCATCCTTGGAGAAGATGGCTAAAATACGATGAACTCTCGCCCAAGACATAAATCTTCTGCAAATCCTCTACATCAATGAGAAGATATTTTGGACAATACAAATGTGCTTTAACCAAGTTTCCTGGGAAAAGCAAGCTACCTTGCTTTTCTTAAAGGGTTTATTAAGACCGGTCCCAAAAGCAAAAATGCCAGAATTCAAGAGGTTGCAAGAATGCCTCATTTTTTCTTCAAAAGAGTCATTTTAAACTGATAAGAACAGATATTACACATGATCTTAGCCAAAAGGCCGAGAAGCGATTTTATATACAAAAAAAAACATCATTGCTATTGAAAAATCCTAATTATCAAGATGTTACGCTTGTCTTTCAGATTCAGAGATGGGCAGATGATTCCTATCCTCAAAAGACCACAGCAATTAAACAATGGAAAAACCAGGGTGCCTGAGTGGCTTCGTTGGTTGAGTGTCTGAGTCTTAAATTTCAGCTCAGGTCATAACTGCCTCATCATTGGATTGAGCCCCACGTTGGGCTCCGTGCTGAGCATGGAACCTACCTGGGATTCTTGCTCTCCCCCTCTGCCCCTCTCCCCTGCTCAGCTCTCTAAATTAAAAAAAAAAAAATACAATTAAAAAAATAAAAGATGGAGAAACCAGCCTATGGAATCTTCTATTTCTTAAAGTTTATTTTGAGAGAGACAGAGCAAGTGGGGGAGGGGCAGACAGAGAGGGACACAGAGAACCCCAAGCAGGCTCCACACTGTCAGCTTGGAGCCCGATGTGGGGCTCCAATTCACAAAACCATGACATCATGACCTGAGTAGAAACCAAGAATCAGACACTTAACCCACTGAGCCACCCAGGCGCCCCAAGGAATCTTCCTTCCTTGAACAGAATCCTGTTCTCCTGATCAAGACAACCCCAGCTGCCTTCCTCCAGGAAGACTGGCTTTCCTCCTCCTTTTCCTGACACAAATGCATACACACTTGGTTTTCTCCATTTAACAAGCAAATCTGTTTGCAAACAGGAAGCTGCCAAAGTGGGAGGGTGTGAAACAGGCAAGCCGGAGGACAGTTCTGAAAATGCATCTGTGGAGCAGGAGCTGGATTTAGCCACACTGCTCAGCTTCAGAGATACTACCAAACCCAGGCATCCACTGTAGCCCAAGAAAAGCCTTGAGTCCCATCCTCTTGAGCCCTGGTGACAGACTCTAGGCCCTGAAGGCTTTCCTCTCCTTTCCCTGGAGGGCAAGGAGACTTCTGCCAACAAACGTGGATAGTTGGTTGGGGTGGCTACAAAGTGATCCTACTGGTGATAACCAAGTAATTTGATGAAAACCCACATACCACCACCTGCTGCCTCTTCCAAAGCCCTAACAAGAGCTGGGGGTTCTGCTGTCAGCTCAGTCCCCTTGGAGGAATGGCATCAAAGACCAGATCCAGCTTGGGAACATACCTCTGGCATTTGGAAGAGGTCACCAGCAAGTCAGTGCCCAGAACCACCCGTGGCCTTCCCAGCCTTGGCCAAAGGGGCTGTTAAATGGAAAAGGTGCATTCCTTCACCAGAAACCATGTTCTCCACCAGCCCATAACTGTGTCTGAAAGGAAATGGATCCATTTCATGTCAACAATCACATTCATAATCTATTTGCCTAAGTGACTATTCTAGTAACTCCGAAACTATCCACTAAGGAGCCCAGTGAGTGGCAACAGCAGGTGTAGCTGACACACAGGAAACATAAATTTGATATTCCATTCACAGTAATATGAGATTTCTTGGCAGGCAACTGTGACAAATTCTTTCCTGGGGGTTAATTTGGCCCTCAAATGTCTTCGTGGAGCTGATTACTACAGAAAACATGCAAAAGACAGGACAGACCATACATTTGCCAAGCCTCTGATAGTTTTCTCCCTATTTCTCAATGCTTATTGCCAAGGTGATGGAAAAATCCTCACTGTACAAAGGGAAGAGACCTGCACAAAACCATGGTTTTCGAGTGAAGACTCAGCCTCTCAGAAAGCATGGAACCACTGCTACCCCCCAAGGTCTTTTGTGTGTGAGCAGTAAGGGAGATCCACTCTTAAGGCAAAGTTGATGTGATTCAGATTTGGGCGGCTCTGTCCAATTAGTAAATAACTGGAAAATGATCATTTTGATGACAGACCGTGCCCAGAGAACAGGTGGTGCTGCATGATCCCCCTGCATGTATCCTGTGTAACCAATCTTTTATCTCATTCCTTCTCATGGCCGCATGTGGTCACACGAACTTCTCTCGCTATGTACATCTGAATGCAAGGTACACATCTGTTTCCTTGGATACTTGCAGCTACAAACACCTGCTTTCCTAATTCTTTTTAAGTAACCTCCACAGGCAACGTGGGGCTCGAACCTACAACCCCGAGATCAAGAGTTGAGTGCTCTACCAACTGAGCCAGCTAGGCACCCCTTCCTTTCATAACTCCTAAAGGCAGGCAACATATTTGCCTGCATCCCTTAATACTGCAAAGTGGCCAAGGTGATGGCTGAGCTTTGTGTAGACACCATGACGATCTATTATTTAAGTTTCGTCTGCTTATCTTGTAGCTTTTCTCAGGGGTTCCGCTAGACAACTTCAGCTCTAGGGAAGCACACTTTCTAAAAGCCAGAGCAAGAAAAACCCTGGCATAGGGGGCTGACAAGTGATGCACCCACAGGAAGCCAGCTTGTAAGCCAGGGACAGAGAGTGGCAATGGTATCCCACTGCTCCCTCCACCCACGGCCATGCTGTGCAGAGCCCACGCCATTCCTAGCACTCTCAAGTTGAAAGAATTCACAGTGGAGAATTTCTCAGAGGTCTACACTGAATTCCAACTCTCCCTGACAATTAGATGAAAATAAGGCAGCCAAGTACACAGACTACTCGTTGCTTTCTGAGTCCTGGGCTTTCTTCATCTGATAAGTTTTTCCTCTCGGACCCATTACAGACAGCTGATCTTGCATTTGAATAACGAAGATGAACTTCAGTGACCAAAAGTTTGTCTAAACTGGTAACAAATCATTTTCAACATTTTGGCACATAGTGAATAATTAATTTCTACCATGGAGGGTACCTGCCTGTTCATTTCAGTTAATCTCCAAGAATTCCAAATTAGGGAGCGTTGAGTCCCTCCAATCAAATGTTCTGAAGAAGCAAAGCATCGTGGTTCAGTTATTTAAAAATACACGAGGAGCCGTAATGCCACCGAGTCTGATGAGCTAGCAGGTCAGGCCCAAATATCTGCGTAATTGGTGCTGTGACATGCATTCCCCACGTGACTGCATTATACGAGACAGTCCCTCTTGTATCATTTATCACTGTACATAGAGCCCCAGATTGTGTTTATGCAGTGAGATGTACAATTTTTCCAGGTTCAAAGTCAAACAACGGAAAAGAAAAAAGGAAAGACCATCTGTTTTAACTTGATTTCTGTATTTGGGGGGTTTATACCTTCTTTGGACTGTCTCAACTAGCAGGGACATGATTTGAATCCCAGGATCACTGGGCCCTGGCTCTTTTAGCAGTCTCTCAGGTTACAATTCTCCATTCCAAGCTTTTTCAACCTACAAGATAAATTCTTGATTTCCTCCCAGAGGTGGGTCTTAATTCATCTGTTTTTTTTAGCCGTAACTATAATTCCAGGAGTGAGAAACTAACTTGGAAATAAAGATGGAATTAAAGGACCAGATTTTCCCTTCCGCCTGCAACAGAAAAGTAGGACAAAATACTGTATATGAAACAATGGTTTTCAAGACATAGGGCATCAGTTAATGAAGAGAGACAGAGCCATACAGCTGCTCCAGCTTCCTGCCCACAGCATGGGGAGGGGAGTCCAGGGGAGTCTGAGTAAAGGAGACAGAGCTGAGAATCTGGAGAGACCACAGTGGCAGTGTTCAAAGGACAGAGTGCCAGAGAGGACAGAGATGCAAAAAGGGGACACTGCATGGTGTTCTGAACAGGAAGGCCTGTCCCGTATTTCTAAGTAGAATACAGTTACCTGGTCCATTGGCCAAGTCAACTGGGTAACTGGAAATTCTCTGCCTGTCTCAGTGTTTACAGACAGAAAGGCCACTGGTTAGTAATCAAAGCAATCAGAAAGTGAACCTCAGTTGCATTATGAAAAAGTGATGTTTACCTTTTTTTTTTTTTTTTTTTTTTAACCATGCAAGGAGTGGATTTTGGTCACATTTGTAAGAAGCATTGTTCCAGGCATAGATAACTGAGTAGATGACTAAAAATCCTAAAAATCCATTTTTCATTCTACAGAAGCAGCAACTGAGGTCCATACCTGAAATATTAAAGTTTATGTTCTGCCCAGTAGGCTCACCGTATAAAATATAGGATGGGAGGCAGCATCTGGGATGTACTTAAAAGTTGTTTATTTGAAATCCAAGCTTAACTGGGTTTCTTTTTTTTTCTTTTTTTTTTAATCTGGCAATTCTAGTTCAAAGCAACGCTACACAGAATAACACTACCAGGTTTGACTCTCTTGAGTGAAAGAAAGGGGAAAAAGAAGGGGCGCCTGGGTGGTTCAGTTGGTTAAGTGTTTGACTCTTGGTTTTGGCTCAGGTCACGATCTTGTGGTTCATGAGTTTGAGCCCCTCAGCCCCTCATCGGGGCTCTGTGCTGGCAGTATGGAACCCGCTTGGGATTTTCTCCCTCCCCCCCCCCGCCCCTTCCCCACTTGTGCGCATGTGCTTGCTTGCTCTCTCTCTCTCTCTCTCTCTCTCTCTTGAAATTAATAAACATTAAAAAAACATGAAAGGGAAGAAAAAGAATACACACTCTGCAGGAACAACTCAGATGGTACCCATGTAACAATGCATGACTCATCTGACATCCAATGGCCACATGAGGAGTAAATGCCTTTCTCCAGATTCTAAGCTCGTTTTCTACAGACCCCACCAATTGTATCTTACTTAACTCTCTTCCACTTCCCTGGATCAAGGTTTCTAAAGCTACCCAACTTCATCTAATGACACAAAATCAGAGTTAACCAACACAGGATTGGTACCAGGTGAAATGGCAGGTCACCTCTTCAGTGCCTTCCCATCTCCCTCAGAGTACCAGCCAAGGTCCCCGTGGTGGCCTCCGAGGCCCACTACCATACCTGCTGTTCCTCTGTCACACCAAACACAACCCAGCGCAGGACCTCGTACTTCCTGTTCTTTCTATCTCAAATTCTCTCTGCAGGTATCTCTAAGGCACCCTCTCTCTCTCTCCTATCAGTTCTTTGTCCTGGCAGGCTTCTCTTGGCCTCATGCACAGCCTCTCCTCAATAGTTTGTTCCATTCCTCTTCTGACATACAGATTTCCTGGCTTATTTATTATCATTCTTTCTCCTGTCCTAGAATATATAATAGGGCACGAACTTTACTTTGTTCATTGATGTAGCCTCAGAACCTAGACTCAAACCTGACATATATTTGGAATGCAGTGAACATTTGTTGAGGGCATCAATGGACTGGCCCAAGGTTATTCACCATTGCACCCGGAGTGCCTCCACCTGACAGCAAACTTTCAGCTATGTCCAAATTGATTCATCAGAACACAGAGCTGGAGACTGTTGCCTGAAGCAGACAAGGTGGCTACACTGACTGCATTATTTGAGGATTTGCAGGGCAGGGCTGCCCGACCCCCAAACAGAGAGCCTCTGTCCACCGTTTCATGGTAATTTTTTATTCCTTGACTCTTAAAAGCTTTTCTTTGAAAAAATCTCCAGTGTCCACGTTCTTGGGAGGCAATTAAATCGCATTTTCTCAACACTTTCAGTGTCAGGCTGATATGAACAGATCACAGACAGAGATTTTATGGAAGCTGAATGAGGGCAGAGGTGAGGAAAAACAGTTGGAGGATTCCTGAGAGGGAGCCGGAACGTCCGAAGGTCCCAGTGTCTGGCCAAAGGGAGGTAGTCTGTCACCAGTTGATCCACTCTTTGAAGCTCTTTCCTCCTCTATCACCTATCCAAGCAGAGAAGGTAGTGATAAGGAAGCATTTCTTTGGGGGCACCTGGGCAGAAAGTCAGTTGGGCATCTGACTTCAACTCAGGTCACCAACTTGCTGTTCCAGAGTTCAAGCCCCACATCAGGCTTGCTGCTGTCAGCACAAAGCCTGCTTGGGATCCTCTCTCTCCCTCTCTTTGCTCGTCCCCCATTTGTACTCTCTCAAAAATAAACACTTAAAAAAAAAAAAAAAAGAAAGCAAGCATTTCTTTGGAATCCAATGAGATTATTTCCATATATCCATGACAAAGCACAGAATGTGCTCTGATGAATCACTGATGATCTTTCCATCCCAACCCCCTGCTATCATTGTATCCCCTTTCCAGCCACAGGAGTGAGCAGGTAACTCAGGGTCAACTGCCAGAGTAACATATCCTTCTAGGTACACTGCTTAGTTCAAGGGTGAACACATGACCTAAACGAGGCCACCAAGGGTGCTTTTCAGACTATGAATACTTGAGAAGGGAGACACACATTCTTTTCTCCAGGATGGACAGTGGTAGGGATGCTATGGGCCTGGAGCCATTCGTAGGCCTCCCTGCCCCCAAAGAGAGAATCTGCCTAAATGTGTAACAGAGGACAGTAGAGTCAACCAAGGGAAGCAAAGTCCTGATGATATCATCTAAATCTTCAGATCAACTCGGACTGAAGCCAACCCTGTCAACTGGCCTATTCAGTTACATGAGCAAAAAAATTTCCCTCTTTATAAGCTTGAGTTGGGTTTCTAGCATTTGAAACTGAATGAACACCATTAACACACCTCATTACTACCCACAGGCCTTACATATTTGTCAGAGAAGCATTGGTCTGTCAAATGAGCTGACCGCTATGCTGTCTACAAGAGAATGTACATAACATATAATATACACAGATTAAAAGAATATATCTGCATACCAAAGAGATTTCATGGCTCTCCAGATTTGCTCAGCCCTATTTCTTTCTACAATGAAAACCAAGATTGGGGCGCCTGGGTGGCGCAGTCGGTTGAGCGTCCGACTTCAGCCAGGTCACGATCTCGCGGTCCGTGAGTTCGAGCCCCGCGTCAGGCTCTGGGCTGATGGCTCAGAGCCTGGAGCCTGTTTCCAATTCTGTGTCTCCCTCTCTCTCTGCCCCTCCCCCGTTCATGCTCTGTTTCTTTCTGTCCCAAAAATAAATAAACGTTGAAAACCAAGATTAACCTTCCCGAGTCCCAGAATCTTATTTTTGGTCCATAATCATAGCCAAATAACTCAGCGAAAAGGCCTACGGAACATCCCTAGAGAGTGGACACAAGACAGTTTATAAGGTCACATCTCACCCAGTTAAACCATGCCACATACTTAGTGTATCAGGAGAGTGGTTTAGAGCCACTGTCCCTGATGCCAGGACCGTGGCCTTAAGGAATGAAAACCAGCCATGGCTGCTTGCTCAGAGTGCTAAGCTACCTCCCAGCCTAAAAATACTCACCCAAGATGACCAAATTTTTTGTCAAACACGTACAAGAAAAACAACCGTTGATTCAGAGAACACTATGTATTTAAGTATGTCCATAAACATCATCTCACTGGGGCTTTCTGAACAAGCTGGAAGTAATATTGCTCTTACCTTCCAAATGAAACAACTGAGGCATGTGGAAACATTGCCACTTGCGCAAATATCACACAGCTAGTGGCAGACCCAGGACATAAACTCAGGTAATTTAACTTAAGGATTCATACTCTTCTCATTCTGCTTCCAAGTTTTCCCAAGAGATAGCTCCTAGGGTACGAGACATCAAAAAACAAAAAACAAAAAAAAAACACAAAAACCAGGGGTGCCTGTGTGGCTCAGTCAGTTACAATTCTTGGTTTTGCATCAGGTCGTGATCTCACGTTTTCGTGGGTTTGAGCCCCACATCAGGCTCCACACTGACCGTGCAAAACCTGCTTGGGATTCTCTGTCTCCCTCTCTCGCTGCCCCTCCCCTACTCAAACTGTCTCTGTCTCTCTCAAAATAAGCTTAAAAAACCACATCCCCCCCCCCAAAAAAAAAACACACAAAAAAAGATTTTCAACATAAATATTAGAAGTGCAGATGAAAAGTATACACTCTAAGAAAGAACAAAAATTAGCCTACAGTTTTCAAAAATCAGTTTCAGTCCTGTTCATACATTATGAATTTATTATGAACTTTTAATTATTTTCCATTTGTGTGAAGACTTTGTTATGGTAGCTAACACCTTCCATAATTAAGTTTCCATTTTGTTGGTATGTTAATTGTGCGAATTAACTATTTCAGTAACAGTAATTGTGCCAGGAACAACCAGATGGCTAAAGAGAATGGTCTAGCCCAAGGAACCTGAGCTTTAAGATCAGATACACTTATAGATAGTTTCAGATAACAGCCACCCCTATCTGTGTGACCTTGGCCAAGTTCCTTAGCAGCTCTGAGGCCCATTATTTTAATTGATTAAGAATGGGTAAATATTTACCATTTAGAATTACTATGAAAATTAAATGAGCACACAAACAGGTAAATGTTCAGTGAATGAGTTCTTTCCCTTTTTTTTTAATGTCTGTTTATTTTTGAGAGAAAGAGAGAGACAGAGACAGAGAGAGAGCATGAGCAGGGGAGGGGCAGAGAGAGAGAGGGAGACACAGAATCCAAGGCAGGCTCCAGGCTCTGAGCTCTCAGCACAGAGCCCCACGCAGGGCTCAAATCCACAAACAGCAAGATCACAACCTGAGCCAAAGACAGAAGCTTAACTGACTCAGCCACCCAGGTACCCCAAATGAGTTCTTTCCCTTTAAAGATAACCATTATGTTTCATCATTTATAGTCAACAGTCTATGTGACAAACAACAGCGCAAGCAATATTTTGATTTTACATCCTGTCATCATATCTACTAATAAAAGGCACCGCTCCAGATGCAAGCTAACAGTTTTTTTTACTACCACATCACCCCGAAAGGGAAAGGCAAACACTTGTGAAAAAACAGGAACATGTGGTCTGCTATTACAAGGGAGGAATATCCATACAAAATAACTGCTTGTCTCTTGAGTTGACAAGATATTCCATATGTGTTTTGGCAACTGCATTTATTTTTTTTACAGCTCCTCTAAAATGTTGGCTGGCTAAGAGTCTCTCTTCTGGTTTTAATTTGGAAACCATCCAGAATTTATTTAGAGAACTTGGCCAAACGGAATGATAGGTAAAGGTATTTTGAAGAAATCAGAGATACAATGGACTTGATTATAGGTAGTTTCTACTTAACCATTTATTTTCAGCATTGGTAGGTTATGGATACACAGCAATACTTGATTTAGTAGCTACAAAGCTGATGGGATCCAAAATTGTAACTATTTACTTTGCTAAGAAAAATGATTGATTTTATATTTTATCAAAGTACACTAATTTAAAACAATGTAGCATACATGTTTACCAAGAGTTCTGTTGTCACAGAATTCTTATTCTACGGTGAAATTTACAATTGACCTAGAAGAATCTTCAGAGATTTCATTAAGCCTACACACACTGAAAGACTCACATCTTCATTTCTTGCATACATGTATACATATTCATAGACTAAGGATGTTTATATTTAATATATATCAGGCATACACATTACTAGATAGAAGGTACTGTTGACACTTATAAAGTATTTCAATTCATCTCTGATTGCTAAAAACATCTGACATCCACCAACAGTAATAAAAAAAAAAAAAAAGTCAGCATTTCTCAGTGCAGTCTTGAGTTAGCTTCATGGTTTTAAACATATATCCTATTTAGAGTTTAAATTTGCTTATTTTCAGAAACCCAAATTTTTTGTTAAAGATACTGGCTCCAAGTTTAAAAAAAGAAAACGCACTATCACAAACTGGTTTAATTGGCTACCTATGCACAGTTATCAAGAATATACCAACATCAATAGTTAAAACATGCTACAAAGCTCTTTCATCAGTTACTGGGTTTCAAACCTCTTTATAGAGTCCTGGTTCAGAAACGAAGTCTTTAAGATTCCTCATGTCCAAATCAGCCATCCTGGCCACTCACTCATTTCTATACTGCTGCACAATAATCACACAATCTAAAATAAAACACCAAAGTGAAATGCCATTCAATAATCCTGGGTCTTGTCATTCATGGTGGACTTGTTCACTTATGGCAGGCTCACGGCCGAGGCCAGCACTGCCCACCCATATCTATCTGTGGTAAGCTCACCAACTGCCCTCATCTCTGCAGCTGACACCATGGTCAACCTAATTAGTCTCGGCCCTATCAGGCATATGATTTCATACCAACCAACAGCACCAAGTCCTACCAAGACAGAACACAAACTTGATATCTCAGCAGTGAGTCTTCTGAGTCCTTGAGTAGTTGTCCCTAGGGCCCCCCCGCCTAAAGGCAGTTCTAACTGACTGCTCTTAGTCTGTGCAGGATTTATACCAAATGGATCATCCTCACAGCTGGTGGCCTAAGTCTAGCAAAGCTGTTTAACATGTCAAGTTCAGCCTAGTATTAACAAAAACAACAGTCTGTCTAGATTTCCAACATGAATCAGGCACGAAAGTAGAGGTCTGGGTGAAGCTGATGAATAAAGGATATTGACCCAAGGCAGACTGTACAGAAAAGAAGTTACAAGTATGCATGGCAAGTATGACCAACACGGTACAACTGGTCGCACTTGTCCCAGGTTTGATGCAACTGGTTTATGAGGGCCTCCTACGTACCTTCAAGCTTTGGGGAATGAAAATCAAATTAGGAACTAAATTCCATTTTCATTTACTCATCATACCACTTCATTGGTGCTATTTACTGCCGTTACTCATCTATAAAATGCAAAGTGTTATGGTCTCCTTGTTCTCTTACGGTAACACTTGCGAATCCATCAACCACAGAGTCAAGTATGAATTTAGTAGGGTCTTATAAGCTCTTTCCTGATATTCTATAGGTAAGTATCCCAACCAAGAAAACATGCTTGAAATACAACATTTAAACTAATTTCTATTCCTTGTCCCTGAAGCCAACCTCTCCCTAAATACCTTTAACCATTTCTGCAGACCATTTTTGTAGATGTCTTGTTTCTCCATCCACTACTTTATAATAATCATGGGGAAGAACTTCATCTTTCTCTATGAGGATAAACTTGGGCCTTGCATCTTTTTAGAAAGGCACTGTTGAAATTAATGTTCACTTAGAAAATTTGGAAAACACAGGATAAAAAAATCAAATCAAATCACTACAGTCCCCAACCCAGAGATAATCACTGTTAGTGACTGAGACATAGCTTTGAGAAAGAGGAAGAGAGAGATCATAATTAATTACAAGATGCTATCAAATATGATTTATCCTTATAATAAATTATCAGAGTGGAACACATAAGATGTATCTTTTTGTCAAAAAGATTTAACAATGGAAAATAATTTGTCTTAAAGAAACAGGTCAATCTTATTTTCCATGCAACATCACACAGAACATAACTCTTTTGTAACCCATTTTCTCAAATGTTATGAACATTTTTCCATTTAAAAAATTATGCTACAGGTCAGAAATTCTAGAATTTCCAGGATTTCTACAGCATCATTTAAATGGCCATATAATGTTCAGCTCGGGGGGGTAGAAAGAGCTAAATACAATCTTTTAAGGCCTGTTGTAGGATTTTTACCAGATGGCTTAAATGTATACAATATGTTTAGTGCACTTGTGAAATCAGACACCTGAGACAAGAAAGTTATGTTCATCCTAACCAAGGACATTATTGCAAAGATAAAATTAATTTTTTGAATGATCCTTAGGAGTTAAAACTGCTCTATGAATGTAATATAGAAAGCACTTTCCTAGGTGTCCATCAATAGATGAATGGATCAAATTGATATATATACTCACAATGAAATATTATGCAACCATAAAAAAGAATGAAATCTTGCCATTTGCAATAACATGATGGATCTTTGAGGGCATTAGGTTAGATAAAGTAAGTCATAAAAACAAATAATGTATGAGCTCTCTTACATAAAGTATCTAGAAAAATAGAGAACAGATTGGTGTTTGCCAGAAACGGGGGTGGGGGCAGTGGAAAACGGTTGTCCCAACAAGGCAGAACTATTTTTAAAACCTCATAATAGCTGATCAACCGACTTGTTAAATGAGATTCTCTAGGGACATACCTTTCACATGGTGCAGATAAGAAAAGCATTACTTCATATTTGGCTTGAGGTTCTTAATACCTTTAACATGTCCTGATAACCAGAAAATATCTCTTGGAGAGCCAACCGTTATTTCAGGGTAACCAGAGGGCAGTGAGTTTTGAAGGCATGCTGCTGGCCTTGCAAATCATTTATTTAGAATGTACCTTCCCACGGTGCCTTTGCTTTAGGTGATTATGATTGACTCAAATGAGTAGCTCAGAGATCACAAGGAAGAAAAGGATACTAAAAATCCAAGAACACCCTTTGAATGGTAACTTAGCAATACCACTCCCCATTGGAGGCCAATTCAGGAGCCTTACTATGGAAGCCTTTTTTTAAGGTTAAGAAAATCAAGCACCCTTACTCCAGCATCTTACAAAATTGCCCCTTTCCCTTACCTTGTTCTGCACAGATCCCCAGGAAAGCCAACAGTCTCCATGAAGGAAGTTCTGATTAGTGACAGAACTCAGCCCTCCATAGCTGTCACAGACCTCCAGAAAGGGAAATGTCTCAGAGCCTCACCTGCTTTCCCCCAGCAGATGAACACAACATTGTGAGGGCCAATCAATTACCTTCATCACTGGGAGTGAGCTTTAGAGGAAAAGAAGTTACAAAAGGGCAACCCATAGGGTGTGTGGGAGGAAGTTTTACCTCTTTGCCTTGGTGGGAGGTAGGGCTGCTCATTCAATTTATTGCTCAAATCAATACACTTTCAAGAGTGAAAAGGTCAACTATCAACAACTACCTATGGTTACCTTAGTGTTAAGACCTGCCTTAATGTGTTTGAGTCTCACAAATTTAACTCTGTATTGAAGAATTCAGACACAAAAGAATACATACCCAATTCTAGTTGAATGAAGTTCAGAAACACGCAAAACTTCTCCATGGTGTTAACAAGGCAGGTTAGAGTTTTTCTTAGGGGATGGCATAAGAAGGTGAGGGGAAGGAAGGGTAACACGAGGGATTCTGGTAATTCTGATAATCAATTTCTCAAACTGGGTGCGGTATAGACTTTGGTAATTCATTGAGCTGTTATGGTAGGTGAACTTTTCTGTTTGTCCTACTTCATTTTAGAAATTTAAAGGAAGCCTTCGGATTTGATTGTACATGTAATGTGTACATATGTGTATATACACCTATCTCTATAGCTACAGTTGTAACCAGCAATCGCCATAGATACAGCCTTCTTTCAGGTTTACTTTAGGATCTATGTCACTTTTCTCCTTGCCTGTGGGGTTGGGAAGGGACAGGTAAAGCAGCTGTGGCCCAGAATCAATTCAGGGTATCCTTTTGGACACACGGAGAGCGAGCTTGGTTCCAGATCAACTGATTTATTACATTTTAACAACGCAGATCTTAATAGCACTGTAAGTGTCTATAAATTAACTAATGAGCAAATACAAACAGTGTCACGTAAGTCTCACCACAGTGTGGCTCTATTTCTCAGGCAAAGAAAGACCTAGAAAGAGGAGGTCCCTGGTCAAAGGTGACACCAGGATTTGGCACCAGGTATAATGGGTTCTAAGCCTATGCTCTTTACCATGAAGCCTTGTGATTCTGGATTTACATATAATGCTACAGTTCGGGAAACTAAACCTTCAACCTAGAGAACCAAGAGAGGTCAGCACAACCTAGGAGGTGTATTCTTAGTATGCTGTGGGCAGGTGACAGTCCCCACAGACACCAGGTACCCTGGCCACCAGAGACGCCTATACCTGCCTGTGTGAGCAAGGCCCCTCTGGGCCAGGCTTCACGGTCCTTGAAGGTAGGCATATGGGTCAAGTCTGTACCACCTCTGACCCCCTCCAGGGGGTGGTCCCTGGGCCTCTCACTCCAGAGCGGGTGGTCCAGGCCCACTGTGCTCTGTGGTCTCTGTGCTTCTCAGGGCTCCTAATGCTGTCACCCCCTCACTCCCACAGAAGCCGACCAAAGCCCCGGCTGTCTGCGTGAGAACCGCATGGAGAAAATCCCTCTCCCCGAAATCGATGCACAGAGAAATCTCTTGTTTAACACAAAGTTGAACTACTAAAGATCAATCTACCACCTGAAGCCCTTCGGCCAGGATAGCACATTTTAGCACTATCGAATCTTTAGTGACCTACTTGTTAACCCCTTTGACCCCAAGCCCCAATTTTCTGACTGTGCTATTGCCAAACACCATTCACAGAGTTGACAACTTATGTTCTCAACAGTAAAGCTATCAGAGTTACAAGTTCCTCTCACTGTTGCTACACTAAGGTACAGTACCCTTGGCAGCCATCAAGTCTGTGGATGAATGACAGTTTCTAATTACATAAACCTGTCACCTTTGCTTTGACCCCTCCTAAATGATCTATACATCTCTGAAAAAACAAGTATTTTCAAAAAAGGTACTTCAACAGTTTCTAAACACTGTCTTGCATTTTCATTAAGGCTACTTTTTTCCTCTAAACCTACTTTGTTGAAAGTTTATCATGAACGGATGTTGGATTTTTGTCAAATGCTTTTTCTGCATGTATTGAGATGTTCGTATGGTTCTTATCCTTTCTCTTACTGATGTGATGTATCGCATCGATTGATTTGCCAATACTGAACCACTCTTGCTTCCCTGGAATAAATCCACATAATCGCAGTCAATGATTGTTTTCAATGTATTATTGGATCCAGTTTGCTAATATTTTGTTGAGGATTTTCACTACTATGCTCATCAGAGATATTAGCCTATAGTTCTCTCTTTCTTGTAGTGTCTTTATCTGGTTTTGGTATCAGGGTAATGCCTGCCTCATGGAATGAATCTGGAAGCTTTCCTTCCTCTTCAGTTTTATTTGAATAGTTGTAGAGTAATAGGTATTAACTCTTCTTTAAATGTTTGGTAGAAGTCAGCTGTCAAGCCATCTGGTACTGAACTTGTGTTTGTTGGGAGTTTGATCACCGATTCAATTTTATTGCTACTCAAAGCTACTTTAATCTTTTAAAGGATCATTCTTTTTAAAGTCCCAAGTTGAGGATTTTATCTTGATGGGACACTAGAGAATGAATCGAGATAATTATACAGATATTATATTTGATATATCAGGCTCTTGACAGATCACAGAATCAGACGTATTATGTTCCCTTCCCTTGATATATAAGCTCCAATTTTTCTGCAGATACTATTCCTTCCCCTATTACAATAGTATTCATACACTGTATCAGGCTTAGTTTCTTCACCAAGGAAAGAAAGAGACTGGTTTGTGTTTTTGGCCATGCAAGCATTACTCTTCTGGGTTTCCAAGTCTATAAAAGGGACTGAAGGAGGAAGGTGCCTAAGTGTTCTTTCCTGTGGGATGAGTTATCTATTGGTGAAAGGCAAAAATCTCCCTAGGACTCTAGACTCAGATCATCTGTGATCTCACTGACAACAGTGAGCCCAAACACTGGGGCTAGATGCCTCATACGTGTTCATGTATAGAACTGACGGGTGGAGAGAGAACTGAGGAGTGGGGGTTGGGCACTAGAGATATCCAAAGGCAGAGAAAGAAGCTGCTTCTGAGAGAGATCACAAATGGCAGTCCCAGACCCCATGTGATGCACCGAAGTTTCTGTCTGTCTCAGAGTTTTAAAAACCTGAGTTTGTTGTCAACAAATAGGAAGTCAGAAGATTTCATGTCATATTCTGCATTTACAGTGTCTCTTGAATCTCTCTGGTCTCAAGTGCCTTCTCAGCAACAACCATCTGGAGCAGAGTGGCAAGTGTTCCCTGTAGGTGGGTCACCAGTCTTCCATTTTCCTACGGTCCCCACTGCACTCCTAGGGTTCCTTACACTGGCCTGTCTCACTCCTGTGTCATCCAGCTGACCATGTGACCTCTGCCCTGGAGGGAGAGGAGCTCAGGGGTTGAGTTGCAGAGCTTGTGATCAAGTCCCAGCGCTTTACCAACAAGCAAGTGCAATGGCTCTCAGGGAGGCAGAAGCCAGAGGAAGACCTTGGAGGTGAAAACCGTGACTGTGCCCACTGAGGGATAGAACATGCCACAAAAGGTGCCAGCCAGAGAACATGGAAGGGGTTAGAAGGTGCGCCACTCCCCACGCACCTGGCTACTTTCTGACTTTTAACCTGAATGAGTGCAGTCCCCAAAAGGCCCGTGCAGGGCGTTTCAAGTGCATGCACTGCTCTGGACCAGAGTAAGTCCAGCTTTCAGAATTACTCAAGCGGGTCAAGAGCAGACTAGAAGAACACTTCAGATCACATCTGCATCCCTCCAGAGTCCATGGAAAAGTCTTCAGTGCTCCGTGTCTGAGTCCCTGAATGACAACACAGGTGGACAGAGTCTCGCTTTCCCTCATTCAGGCCAGACATCCACAGGGGACAGGCCCCAGTGGGACAGATATGAACTCCTTTGCAAGGCAAGCTGTCCCCAAGATAAATCACTCGGCTAACCAGAGGAGATGCAACAGGCGGGATCCTCCAAATGAACCACGTCCGTGTTGGGCACCACACAGAGCAGCCAGATAGGATTTCTAGGATCTCTGACAAACGTGGGGCTCCAGCTACAGAGGAAAGACTTAGCAGAACTCCTGCCTGTGTCACTGGCAGCCCATCAGTCACTGAGCCCGGCCTGGATTCTATCACCAGCTCAAATTTTATGCTCCGCCAGTCTTTCTGGGTTTGCCTGTCAGTCAGCAGAGAGCCCGGCCTGACATTCAGAAATGCTCACTGTCGAACTACCTCTGTGCTTTGCATTATGCAGCAGCTGTTGGATATAAAAGGGCCCTGGATGGGTTCCATTTCGAAGTTTCGTTTTTAAAGAAACTATCACAAACACAGCAATGCTCCAGGAGCTACATCTGAGAAAGAACCAAACAAAAATATCATCTCTGCATTAGAAGTACCTTCCCATTATCCATCCACTGCTGGAGGTAACGGCTTGAGCTAGATCCTCATGTTTGTGACCAACATGAAAAGTCACACCTTGATATGTGCACAGCTATGAGGGTAAACAGTAGTTTCTTACCATCAGAATTTAAAGCCCCTTGCTTTATGCATTTGAGCAAAACTTGTTTTTCCTCCAAAAATTATCTCGATGACACAATCCTTGGAGAACACCTGTTTTCTAGCCCAGGGGTGCTGAAACTCTGGGGAGCCTGGAAAATCCCAATGCCAAAGCTGCACCCCACACCATAGCGGTTAAACCAGGACTTCTGAGACCCAGACAACAGTATTTTCTACAATTTCTCATGACTAGCAGGCTACTAGCAGTCTGCCTCTCCCTCCCTTTCAAATTCCAAATTTATTTCCATTAATCTCTCAGAATTGGCTTTCAAAGTCAATTTCTCTCCCTCATGTTATTGCCCTACCTGGTTGCTACATTATTTGGAAATTAGCTTGACTTGCAAAAAAACAGAATCAGCCCATCTTTGGTTGGTGGAAGCCCCAGAGATTCAAAGATGAGCTTTTCTTTTTTATTTTGTTTTATTTTTTTTTTCAACGTTTATTTATTTTTGGGACAGAGAGAGACAGAGCATGAACGGGGGAGGGGCAGAGAGAGAGAGAGACACAGAATCGGAAACAGGCTCCAGGCTCTGAGCCATCAGCCCAGAGCCCGACGCGGGGCTCGAACTCACGGACCGTGAGATCGTGACCTGGCTGAAGTCGGACGCTTAACCGACTGCGCCACCCAGGCGCCCCAGAGATGAGCTTTTCTATACAGCATCGTTTCAGGATCAAATTAGTTTGCAGCTTCAGCTAAGGATCTCATGCAATGAAGACAAGAATTCGTCCGCTGAAATCACAGTTCGCTTCACAGGATAACACCCCAAAGAGACACTAAGGAGAAAATCAGCTCAGCAGCCAAAGTGAGGATGGAAAAAAAAACAAGGTTTCTCCCAACCCCCACCCTGCACCCCAGGCTTAAAAAAAAAACAATCTGTAATGTGGGCCCCCTAAACTGCCTGGGCAGTTGGAAAATAAAATATTGATTGTGTCTCTCTCTGACCACTGGACCCAGATTACTACGTGCTCTGACGTGCCCATGTCTCTTTTGAGCTCTCTAGAAAATATCTTAAACAATGTTGAACAACAGTAAAAACTCTGTGTGTGTTGTAATGCCTTTATTGTCCACTGTCTCAGCCCATTGTAGGGTCGCCACCGTGCTCACATAAAGGGATGTTTTGCTCTGGGTAGGGGATACTGCCTTGCAGTGTTCAACGTGTGGCCTTCCACATTCCCAACGTGGCAAAGGAGGCTAATAACACTTCAACTGATTTTCCAAAGTCACAGGAAAACGGACAGGTAACCTGTACCACAGGAAGTAAGACAAAGGCACAAATTTTGGAATTAGTAAGAGTCTGGTTCTGCCAGTTCTTAGGAGCTGATCTGTGTGTCTCAGTTTCCTCATCTGAAAAGGGGATTGCAACATCTATCGCTAGGGGTTGCTATGTGTAGTAGGAGATACTACACTGAACACCTAACATTGTCTCTAGCACATGTCTAGCACATTTAGCATTGTCTCTTGCTCTGTAGTGGTGTCTTTCCCTGGGATAGATGAGGAAACCATCAAGGAAAAGCCATATGGTGTGCTCCAAGGATCCAAGATAGTGAGCTTGCCTGGTTTGGAATTCAAGCTTATCATCCTGTACCAGTGGCCAACAGAGGCTCGGAGAACAGCCAGACTGGAAATGTGCCACACCTAAAATATGTAACAGAGAATTCCTAATCCTGAGTCCTACTAATCACCTCATGTTAAAGGTCTCATGTTGTACCTCAACCATAATTGGTTTGAATGGGCTCATTATTAAATTCTCAAAATATGTAACTGCTTCCCTCCCTATGAACAACAAATTTTTCTTCTTTTCTCCTTCTGTTTTTATTATATGGTTCCCTCTTCCCAGAACCAGCTTCAAGAATGGTGCATTTTCACATGTGTTATGCAGGTTCTCATCATGGTTCCTGTCATCTTTAGAACAATGCTGCCACAGAAAGAAAACCATCACACTGATGGGAAGGTTAGTGGGTATGGAGAAAGTTCACTTGATATTTATGCTAAACTTCTGAAAACAAGCAACGACTATGATACAATATTCCCGTTTTCGTTCGTTCCTGGAGAGTTTGAGTCCCTTGAGTCAGGTCAGCTATTAGGTTCTACCTGTTAATACCCACCTAGCAGAATCATTTCCTGAAAACACGTAAGCAACCGCAAAACCACACAGTCCGGGACAAATGCCGCCAGGATCCCCCCTCTTGATGGAGATGGCTCCCTGTGGTAGAGGTCAGGTGTTACCAGCCACCCACCCAGGGTCCTTGAAAGAGCCTGTTTTCAGTTTCTGACTGTAGGCAACATTTTTCCCACCACCACCGCTACATGTTGTGCAATTCACTGCTCTTGCACAGTCCTGAAACATACTTGGGCAACAACTGCACCTATATATATGGTTTTATTTTTTCCTCCTATTTTCAACATAGGACACAATTATAAATTCTCTTTGCTTCACTTTCATCCAGTTGGGTTTCTGACTATAGCAGATGCTGTCGGCAGCCGGCTCCTATCCCCTCAACATCATCCCAGTGGAGGCTGAGATTTTGCCTAAGAAACTCACCTCGCCACAGGAGCCTGCTAAGGCCTCATGTGGAAAAGACTAGGAGTATCAGGGAGTTAATGATCCAGGGAGAAGCCTTCCAACAAGACAGAAGGGAAATTAGTGAATAAATATCCAATTCCTCACCTCTCACAATACCTGAGTCCTGTGCTATGCAGTATCTGAGGCCCTAAGCAGGACAGAGTCCCAGCTGCCCGCAGGGGTAACCTGCTGTTCATTCTCCCTGGGCTGTCTTCCTGGCCATGTCTGCTAGTTCCCCACCCCCTGCCAACACTCCCTGTGATCACCTTCCCAAGGAAAGACTTGTGCTCCAACCTCGCCAAGACATGCTCATGGGTCAATCTAACCTAAGACAATGACACATGCAATGAGACCAAAAAGGTTCCCCAATGCAATGAGACGAAGGGTCTTCATTCCTTTATTCAACAGAGAGGGTTTTAGTTTTGTTCTGTTTTTTCAGCCTGGCCCTGTGCTAGGTTCTAGAGCTGCAACAGTTAACAAGGCAGACACCATCTTTTTCTCATCAAATTTATAGTCTAACAGAGGAGTTGGTCCTCTAACAAGTTAGAATCTAATTGATGGAGGCTATCAAGACCACGTGCAGAACACAACCAGCGTGTATAAGGAGACCTATCTATGTCTGCGAGAAGAGTTCCCTTTGGGAAGCAGCTTTCAGCCAAAGACTAAAGGGTGGGTAGGAGTGAACAAGGTAAAGAGTGCGCGAAATACTGTCCCAGGCAGAGGAAACCGCATTTATAAAAGCCTTGAGGCTTAAAGAAACAGTGCTGCACAGAGACAACAAATGGGACTGGAGTATTGTCAACAAGCTTGGCTCCCTCTTCCAATCCCTTATGAGTCATCAAATTGTTCCAAGGATCCTAAGAAACTGAAAGGACTACGTAATTTCACCTGGGAGTTAAAAGAAAAACTTGACACACTATTACTTAACTCCTTTAATGGCTAATCAATTCTACCTGTTTGGGCCAGCCCTCAAAAATTTAGTTACATTTAGGGACACCTGGGTGGCTCAGTCGGTTAAGCATCTCTTTGTTTTCAGCTCAGGTCATGATCTTGCTGTTTGTGAGTTCAAGCCCCACATTGGGCTCTGGGATGGCAGCGTGGAGCCTACTTAGGATTCTCTTCCACCCCCCCACCTGTCCCCTGCTCATGCAGTCCCTGTCTCTCTCAAAATAAGTAAAAGTAACCAATTCTTTTTCAAGTTTAAATTGCATCTAGAACCAGGAAATCTCAGGGCTCCTGCGTGGCTCACTTGGTTGAGTGCCCAACTCTTGATTTTGGCTCACATCATTATCCCAGGGTCATGGGATCGAGCCTCACATTGGGCTCCATACTGAACATGGAGCCTGTTTAAGTTTCTCTTTCCCCACCCCCCCTTGCCCCCTCCCCTGCTCACATCCTCTCTCCCCCTCTGCCCCTCTCCCCCAATCTTGAGAACATGCTGTCTTGCTCTCTAAAATAAAGTTTAAAAACAGGAAATGTTGACATTATTCGAAAGTAAAATGAGTTGGCTAATGCAAAGTACCCTCAGCGGAGGCATACCAGGTCAGAACAGTTGGGACTTCTAGTGCTTTGTTAGAAGAGTTCTTTGTTTGAGAACTATTCTTAAATCTTTGATACTGTGGTGGGAAAGAGACATGGGTGGTTAAGGAGGGATGAGAGACAAGGGGAATGATTAACTTATTTTCCTTCTGGTCCCAAAGATCACCACGCACCCATAATGAGAAATTCACTAGAAGGATTCATGGGACTCAGCATATACTTACTTGTACTCTAGTCCAGGATTTATTACAGCCACACAGTAAAAACACACAGTTGGATCATAAAAGGAAAAGACAGAGGCAGAGAAATCAATGCCAGGCTTCCTTGTATCTCTCCGTCTTCTGAGGGGATACACATGAGTGTGATTCTTTCTTGGGCAACTAACAGTGAAATAATATGTGTAACTTCTTCCCAGGGATCCCAGTAGAGACTCAGTACCCACGGTGTTTACTGGGGTATGGTCACACAGCACCCTCTGCCTAGCCATGTACTATTCTAGATTCCCAGAAGTAGACAAGTGTTCTGTATAATCACGTTGTTCGTGCAAACAGTCTAGACACCTCAGACCACTCTTACCCCTTAGAGAATGTTAAATGCCAAATTCAAATGCCAGCCCCTGGCCAGGCTTGCAAGTAGGTCCTTCTAAAGAAGGCCAGAGGGCTGCTGTGTTCATTCTTTTCTGAACACCTACCACCCCGGGGGAATGAGAAGTTGTGAAGATGAAGGGCCTAAATTTTCTTTTATTTTCACTATCATAAGATCCACAAATAAAGATAAGCAACTTAGTAGAAAGTTTTATATAAATTCTCTTCTACAGAAACTTGGTCCCTTGAATGGTTTGGAGAAGTCAGTGTTAAGCATCTGACTTTGGCTCAGGTCATGATCTCATGGTCCGTGAGTTCGAGCCTCGCATCAGACTCTGTGCTGACAGCTCAGAGCCTGGAGCCTGCTTTGGATTCTGTGTCTCCCTCTCTCTCTGCCCCTCCCCTGCTCACATTCATTCTCTTTCTCTCAAAAATAAACATTAAAAAACAAGTAGCTCAGATTAAGGCACCCCCAATTATGCAGACATTTAAGCCAGTCGTGGCCCAGCCAGAAGAACAAGCTCACCAAAAAACTTACTTTGTAAGTTTCAAACAGTACAAATAAGCTATACTTAGTGACTGTTTTCCTTTGAAAAGCACATTAGATCACCTCTTCGGGCTCTCACAGTGAGACTTTGCTTGGAATAAAAGTACAGATTTCCAGCAATAAAGCCAACTCATCTAGTGACATAAAATCCATTTACCACAAACATAAACTGTGTTTTCAGCGATAACTTACATATCTGAAATGAGAGAAATTGCAAACTGATCAGCAAACCCTAAATAAATGGCCCTCTTCATTGTAACTCTTTTATAGCCAAAGTGACCTTTCTTAATGCCAAGGCAGTATATTTATAGGATCCTATTTTCTCATATAATTCACTGTCACGTTACATTTTCATAAATATTTCTGAAAGGTAAAACAGCTGCATCTGATAATAACCCATAAATACTAAACTGTATCCTTGAAAGAGCAATGTATAAACATTAAATAAAATTTTACAAAGAGAATCATTCACAATTTCACACAAAATACCTATTTTGTCTGCATAGTACCTTTAGGCCTCTATGTATATTTTATGAAAATTATAATCCTATTGTAGATCTATTTTCAGATGTTTAAACATATGTAGGATAGTTTTCAGACATGTCTGCTAAAAACTATTCACTTTAAACAATTATATGCAAATTGTATGCAAATCAATTATATTGATTATAAAATCAAGTAGTCAAGGAGCACCTGGGTGGCTCAGTCGGTTAAGCCTCCAACTTCAGCTTAGGTCAGGATCTCATAGCTCGTGGGTTCGAGCCCCACATCGGGCTCTGAGGACAGCTTGAAGCCTAAAGCCTACTTCAGATTCTGTGTCTCCCTCTCTTTCTGCCCCTCCCCTGCTCACGCTCTGTTTTTCTCTCTCAAAAAAACAAACATCAAAAATAAGCTAAAAATAGGGGCGCCTGGGTGGAGCAGTCGGTTAAGCGTCCGACTTCAGCCAGGTCACGATCTCGCGGTCCGTGAGTTCGAGCCCCGCGTCGGGCTCTGGGCTGATGGCTCAGAGCCTGGAGCCTGTTTCCAATTCTGTGTCTCCCTCTCTCTCTGCCCCTCCCCCGTTCATGCTCTGTCTCTCTCTGTCCCAAAAATAAATAAACGTTGAAAAAAAAAATTAAAAAAAAAAAAAGCTAAAAATAAAGGAGGGATTTCTAATAAAATGTTACAGCCCCTACCTTATCATATCGCAGCTGTTTTTATTCCCCGGTAGCAGCCATTTTTATTTAAGTGTTCTTGTTTTAAATTTTTCTGATTATCTCCATTTCACTAAACACATTATTTCTCATTTTAGATATTATCTATTAAGTATTTTAGATTTTTTCTTTGTCATGAGACACCTGGTCTCTCCATTCATCGTCCACCTGCTACAAGTAATACTTTACTTGCTATCCTGAGAATGAACAGTTCTGGTACCTTTATCCTCCCCCTCCACTTCTCCCCAGCTTCTGATTCTGAACTGCTGTCGTTTATATGTATGCTTCTTTGTGTAAGATTGAGACCTTTCACATGAGGTTCTGTAGCCACGACTGTCTTCCATGCTTTGTCTATAATTCTAAAAGCTGAAATCAATACAGTTATCTATATAATGATGACTCCATAAATACTGTTCACTCTTAGAGCTAAATGATACAGCATGATTATATTTCCTTTCTGTAAGGCTTTTTATATTTCTAGTTGTCTTTCGTTTTCTCTCTTGCAATTGTATCACATTCTTATATTGTCTAAGGAATCTAAAGTAGTAATGTATCTGTGGAAACTCATTCCTCTAACTATCCCTACTTGGATACCTTCTTCCTAAAGCACGATTTTCTCCTGCTCCAATAATGACTAACTGCTACCAGTCAGTACAACCTAGCTGTCATCCTGGGACTCTTTATCATTCTTAGGTTGAAATTATTTTTTCCAAGATTCTACCTTTTTCTTTTTTTTCTTCCTCTCAGAACCTATCTGAAAATATCTGCATTGTACATTTACATTTGCGTGATAGTTTTGCTAACAGAGAAATCTAAATGGAAAATAATTTTCACTTGAAATTTTATTCTATTAAAGTATTACATCCCTTGTTGCTATGATTCTTGTTCCTTTGTGGGTGGCCTGCTTTTATGTTTTGTTTTCTTCCTTAAGAGGCTCATAGAAACTTCTCTTCCAGGTTTTCAAAATTCTCAGAAACAGTGTATTTTCTCTGTAAATCATGTCTTATTCATTTGTGCTGGACATTCAGTGAATCCTTTTCTTCTGGCTCTCCAATTTTAGCAAATTTTCTGAAAATATTTTGATAGTTTTCTCCCCTCTTGTCTCTGTTCTTCCTGATTCTGCTGGATTTATCCTCCAGGATTTATCTTTGTATCTCCTATTTTCCATCAATGTAGCTCTTTATAAGAAATCACCTTAACATTATCTTTAACACTTTCAGTATTTTTTTAGATCAAGTCACGTTAAATGTTGTTTGTTCCTTTTGTTAGATCGTCTTGTTTTATGGATGCATTATCTATTGCCACTTTCCTGAGAATCACTGGGGAAAAAAAATACCTGCTCTCTCATTCTTTATTTCTGTTTTCTATGAGGCCATTTTACCTGTCTATTCATCTTTTTTTCCCCCTCAGATTTTCTTCAAATATCTGGTTATCCTTGCTTACTCATGTAAGAATTAAGCAGTAAGAAGCTTACAGTCACTTCAAATCTTCAGGATGTCTACTATCAACAAACAGAAAATAACAAGTATTGGCAAAAATATGGAGAAATTGAGATACTCGTGCTCTATCGGTGGGAATGTAAAATGGCACAGCTCCCATGGGAAACAGTATGCGGGGGCGCCTGGGTGGCTTAGTCAGTTAAGCTTCTGACTCTTGATTTCAGCTTAAGTCATGATCTCAGTTTGTGGGATTGAGCCCCATGCTGGGCTTTGTGCTGACAGCATAGAGTCTGCTTGGGATTCTCTCTCCATGCCCCCCTGGCCCTCCCAGGCTCACTCACTCTCTCTCTCAAAATAAATAAACATTAAACAAATTTTTAAATTTAAAAAAAGATCAAAAGAAAAACAGTATGTGATTCCCTCAAAAATTAGAGTTATCTTATGATCCAACTATTCCATTTCTGGATATATACCCAAAGAATTGAAAGCAGGGTCTGGAAGAGTTATCTGTACATTCATATTCATAGCATTCACCATGGCCAAAAGGTGGAAGCAATATAAGTGTCCATCTATGGATGAATGGATACACAAAATGTGGAATATATACACACAGAATATTATTCAATCTTTAGAAAGGAAAATTCTGACACATGCTACAACATGAATGAATCCTGATGCATTACACAAGTGAAATAAGCCAGTTACAAAGACATCCTGTAGGATTCTACTTATATAAGGTAGGGAGTCAAATTCACAGAAACAAAGTAGAACACTGGTTGCTAGAGGCTGAGAGGAGGAAGAAATGAGGATGGTTGTTTAATGGGTATAGCGTTTTAGTTCTACATGATGCAAACTTTCAGGATATGGTTGCACAACTCTGGGAATATACTTAATACTGATCTGTATCTTTTAAAATGGTTAAGATGATTTAAACAAACAACAAAACAAAAACCTGACAGCGAGCTGGAGCAGAAGCACTAGGATCCAGCCCATTACCTTTTTAGTAATTAGCATCTCGGCCCAGGCTAGTAGGATTCCAACTGGACTGGAGTGTACTGGTTCATGACACTTTCATCAGTTTGAGATATGACAAGAGTCAATATTAATACTGTGCATTCATAGAAACCTTTCTCCCCAAGAGGATGGGTTTCCTGACACCCTACCAGTCGTTCTGTATTTGGAAATGGTTGTAATCACGAGAAAACAGAGGCAGCAAGGAATGAAGGGTCAAGGAGTTGCAGAAACTGATCAGGATTCTTTATTCCCATCTTCTTCTAGGAAGGTATCAAGCAAGCAAGGGGGGTGGTATAGCAAGGGACAGAATTTCAAGCTATGTGAATAAAATGAAATGCGACCGACTTAGAAAAATTAACATAGAAGGTACAAAGATTCTTCTAAGGATTTCTGTTTTAAATCCATGAATTCTCTGTTGCTGGAGAAATAGGTTTTTTGTTTCACAAAAGCAGACGTTTTTAGAGACCGAAGAGGGCACTGGTGTCACCACATTTCTTGCAAATTGTTGACGTAAAGGCAAGTCATTCCTACCCCCAATCAGTATTACCATAGAAGCTAAGTATTTCTGCTTTGCCATTCAGATTTTAAACTCACACTGAGGTTTGGTTTGGGATATGCGAAGACAGGGAGGCACTTTTTACTTTCAAGGTCTCCTCTCTGAATACGTAAAAGTAGCAGTAGAGGCAGCTACACAACAAGAGGACTTGAATCACACAGCTCATCATTCAGCTACAAATAATCAGCCAAGCTGAAGTATCCTGGCATTTATAGGGATAAAAAAAAGAATATTTCCATTCCCATTGTTGTTAGCAAAGAGAACAGATTTCTTCATCTTCTACAAGGAAAAAAAAATTACCATTGAGCACCTGGCTCTAACTCAATTCTGCCAAGAGGCCCAGAAGTAATCAATAAACACTTATTAACTAATCACGTAGTCTCTCACTTCTGTGAGTAAAATGGCAAGTGTTGTACAAATCCAGAAAATAAACAACCCTTAGCACAGAGGAAAAGAAAGGGAAATAAGGAAATAGCTCAACAACTAGTTTTACATCAGATTTCCCAGAGAACAATGTAGCTTTCTTCTTTCTGTGCCTGTGGGTACCATCTAAGTGGGGAGGGGGGAAAAAGGCTAATGTATATAGTCATAGTTTACTATTCCTTCCACAGTTCCCCTTTACCTTTAAATGCTTACTAGAAATCAATCCCAATCAACCTTTAGAAAATCATTAGTCAAAACAAATGCAAAGTAGTTAATTTGTGTCCACAATCACAGGATTCAGAGAATTACTCACATAATTCAGGCAAAACTCATCCTGATGCCCATGGCCTGCATTATTTGGTATACTAATGGGCCTTTCCCTCACTCTACCCTTTTCAAGTGCCTAGAGAGGCAGATGACTGAGACTGGTGGGCTCTCTGAAGGTTTAAAAAAAGAAAAAAAAAAAAGTACAAACAGCCAAGCCATCGTTCTTCAGTCCGGGTCTTAAAAACTGTATCCCACGCATGCACAATGGAAGACTGTCAAGCAAGAACATGATTTAAGACATAGGAGACACAACTTACTTCTGCATCAACAGGGGCACAGTGAAAAACTTGCTTTGGTTTTTCTGATTTGGGGCCACACAACTAGAGGCTTAGGTAGATGTGCACAGTTCGGAAGGCAAGACCTAGACACAGCAGATTCCATGAAAATGCTTCCTGTTAACCCATGGTATCAGGTGTGAAATCTAGAGGGCAATCTTTGGAAAACACCAACAGGGACCATCAGTCCTCTTAGTCAAGTAATACTAGTTAGGATATGTGACATATCCCAAAACTGTGAGCTCTCAAAACTGCATCCATTTGGTGGCGGGGGAGGGGGGGCTCATCTTCCTATGTTCCCTCTCCAGCGACAGCAGGTAGCCAGTTCCCTTAATATGAACCTGGCGGCCACTCTACACTCATCTCTTCTCTTCTGTGCCTGTCCTAGAGTTTCAGACGTGCTCATATATTCTCCTTTTCCATCCTACCTGATCTTGACCCCACGGCTGCATCCCCATCCCCTGGGATTCCTGCAAGATCTTCCAACCACTGCTTGGTCCTCCTGCCTCCATCAGGTACTTCTTGCATCTCCTTTCCCCACTGTTGTCCTGACATCTTTTCATTATGTGATCACACCACCTCCTTACTGAAAATCTTTTGGACGTGGCAAGTGCTTCTAGGTTCTAGGTTCAAAAATCCACTCATGTTTGGGGCGCCTGGGTGGCTCAGTTGAGCAACCAACTTCGGCACAGGTCATGATCTCACGGTTTGTGACTTCGAGCCCCGCGTCGGGCTCTGTGCTGACAGCTCAGAGCCAGTAGCCTGCTTCTGATTCTGTGTCTCCCTCTCTCTCTGCCCCTCACCCACTCATGCTCTGTCTCTATCTCAGAAATAAACATTTAAAAAAAAAATTTAAAAATCTGCTCATGTTTTAACTAATTTTTCTTAAGTCAAGGTAATACAGATGCAAGTTTAAATGTTTAAGTATTACCAAAGGATATACAATAGTCAGTTTTTCACTCTTTCTAGATCCTGAGTTCCTACTATTAAAAGTTTATGCATCACAAAATTTTTCTATGTGTGTGCACACATAATACACACATATATAATTTTACTGTGTTTACTTGATTTATGTTGAAGATTATATCCTATAAACACATATAGACCTATATTCCTTTGCATGGTATTCAACTGAGCATATAAACTATGATTTATTTAATTAGCACCTTTCTGTGGAGATTTATGTTGAATTTTTGTCTTTTACTCTCAAAATTACCATGAATGCAAAATCAAGTCGAAATACTTGGGAGACAAGTTCTTTAGGAACTGGCTGCTGCCTACATATTTTGTTTCATTTGCTCCACTTCCCCATATGTAGTCTTCCTTCTGGCCACACCAAGCTACTTGCAGTTTCCAAAAACACGGTCCTGCTAGGTTACATCTTCCGGTCATGTCCTCTCTGCCCTTCTTTGTCTGGCCAACTCCAACTCCTCTTTTAAAGGTACTCAAATTTGGGGCGCCTGGGTGGCGCGGTCGGTTAAGCATCCGACTTCAGCCAGGTCACGATCTCGCGGTCCGTGAGTTGGAGCCCCGCGTCGGGCTCTGGGCTGATGGCTCGGAGCCTGGAGCCTGTTTCCGATTCTGTGTCTCCCTCTCTCTCTGCCCCTCCCCCGTTCATGCTCTGTCTCTCTCTGTCCCAAAAATAAATAAACGTTGAAAAAAAAAAATTAAAATAAATAAATAAAGGTACTCAAATTTTATTCTAATTCTGATGCTCCTCCTCCCCCCTTCTGAACTCATTTGATTCCTGTGCTACGTTGTGTTCCATGCATTCTGGAAATCATCATGATACCTGCCCCAGCACTAAAGACAGGAGACAGATGAAGGAAGACCTATAACAAAGCAAAATAATAGAGACTTGGAAAGAAAATGGAATGAGGCCTCTAAGAGCCTGAAGGAAAGTTATGGAGTAGGACCCTCCATGGCAGTGCCACGCTCGCCACCAATGAACAGAGCTCCTACGGGACAGAGAGTACGGAGGTGGGCAAGCAGGAGTGTGCTCATGGGAGACAAACATCAACACACAGCAGGCTGGATTAAGTGATCCATGAGTTCTACAGGTACTACAGGAGGCCAACTGACAAACAGAAGCTAAGGTCTGGGGCTCTCAATGATATTGAGGAGTGACAGAACTGCCCTGAGCCTTGAAGGAGAAATTACACTGAGAGGAACCATCAGGGTAGAAAAAATGCTATGAGCAAACATCTGGAGGCCAATCAAGCTAGGGTAGCTGAGGTCTGCAGAGGAGAGCAGGGAGGTGGAAAGAGGGCTGGACCAAGGTTTTGGCGACTGGTGCTCTAGGCTCCTTCATAAATTAATTCAATCAATATTTATTGAAGCTCTGGCTGTTCTGGGCACTGGTGACAAAGCAGTAAGCAAAATAAAAATTTCTGACCTCCTGGAGCTTCTATTCCCAGGGTTCTAGTGACAACTGCCAGTCTAACACAGAGCAAATCACATCACTCCTATACATCTGCCTCCTAGATCTGTAACACATGGGCCTTGGACATTTTTCCAATCACTTGTCTCTCTAGTATTGTAAGATTAATAGGAAGAGGTTGGACATGTCGGTGCATTGTGAGCTTAGTGAACTAAGGAGGTGAACTCCATCTGGACAGTAAGAGACCTCTGCTGAGCTGTGTACAGCAAACACTTTCAAGGTTCACAAAGTTTCGGAAGATTGGTCTGATAAACTGAAGGCTGAAGAAGGAACACTGGAAGCTGGAAACAATTTAGGAGATATGTGATCCTTGCAAGGTGAGGAAGGCTCGTACATAAATCCTAAGGGTCAAAATCATGGGGAATAGCACAGATTTGATAAACCATGAATAAGCCACTTCTTCCTAAAACACTGGCTCTATTAAGCATCTGGCTATAAAGTCTTCATTGGCATGATGCTAAGATGAGCAGAACTGATCAACAGACAGCTTTCAGGCTCAAGACAATTTTGGATCTCTGTAAGACTGAGCTTAAGTGTACATGTGCCCCTTCGCAGGCTCCCAAGAAATACCCTGTTTTCCAGAGGAATACCATACAGCCTGTACCAACTGTCAGACACTGCACAGGGTATGGCTCGACAATGCATGCAAACGTGGGTGGCCCATTGCACAAGATGAATGAAGCCCAAGGAACAGGAGCGGTCTCCCCAGCATTCTGATACTCCATACAATGTGGCGTATGCTATCTTGAGCCTTCTCCCTAGAAAATTCTATAGTGCTTATCACCCTAGTAGTTAAGCACTCAGGCTTCTCTAGTGCAGCCTTCCTGCGCCTAAACAAATTTTAGAAGTCAAAGATAAATGCTCCCTGCCAGAAAATGCCTTAAAATAGAATGCTGTGAGGATTTCCCTGGAAAGAGTGATAGGCACTTACTTAAGTACCTCCATCTCAAGTTCTACCTCTTGCCTCCGAAAGCATACACTCTGGTCAGTCCCCCTGCCAAACCTGGGGGTGCTAGGTTACCATTATAGAAGGTCTTCAGGGAGAGAAGTCACCAGTGTGCAAATCGGAAAACTCCATGACTCCAGCTCAGTACCACTCTTCTTGACTTAGAAGTTCCATTGGGTAACACACTGAAGAGCAATGAAGTCTAGAACAGCAGGACAGTTCACGTCAAGTGGACTTCACTAACAGAATAATGACAAAACTTGGGGCATCTGGGTGGCACATTCGATTAAGCCTCCAACTCTGGATTTCGGCTCAGGTCATGATCTCACGGTTCCTTCGAGCCCCACATCCGGCTCTGTGCTGACAGTGTGGAACCTGATTAGGATTCTCCCTCTCTCCCTGCACCTCCCCCACTCAAGCTCCTGCATGCTCTCTCTCAAAATAAATAAACTTAAAAAAAATTTTTTTAATTAAAATAAGGACAAGGTTTTTATTTTTTTTTTAATTTTTTTTTTTAACGTTTATTTATTTTTGGGACAGAGAGAGACAGAGCATGAACGGCGGAGGGGCAGAGAGAGAGGGAGACACAGAATTGGAAACAGGCTCCAGGCTCCGAGCCATCAGCCCAGAGCCTGACGCGGGGCTCGAACTCACGGACCGCGAGATCGTGACCTGAGCCGAAGTCGGACGCTCAACCGACTGCGCCACCCAGGCGCCCCAAGGACAAGGTTTTTAATAAACAGACCTCAAACCAGATTTTAGTGTCTATTCTGTCCAATACCCCCAGCATGGCCCTTCAATTCCATTCCTTTTAGACTCTAATAAGGAACAGATTAGTCATCAATAGTCACATGTCACTTCCATTTTTGGATTAATGCAATCTTTCAAATTCTTGACAACCATAGCGTTTTACAAGGACACAGGCAAGCATTTCTCCAGTTTTATCTGATTACCAAACAGTAACTAGAAGTGCTTGTTCTTTTTCCTGACCACAAGACTGTCAGGATTTGCTGTCTTTTACCATCTCTCTCTTACGGGCGTGGAGAGATGGACCTCCACAGGGGTAGTTTACCCACAGTCAGAAGAAAAGGAAACCTTTGCCATAACCAGAACAAAACTTGCACTTGGATTAAACGTAATAGTAAAACATCTTCTTTTACTTTCTGTTCTAATGCTTATGACAAGTCCAACAACTACTTAGTTACAAAACATCTTTCTAGTTTATTCCACAAAGCAACACTAGGTATTCCCTCCTCATCTGCTTCTCATTTACACAATGGGTTTCATCAGAGGTCACTGCAAACCAGCTCTATCACCAACCACTTATCCTCTGTCACAGATGAAGAGAAAGCTTTAAAATACCTACAACCCAAGGTGCCCGGGACTAGAAAGCCTTTAAAAAGTCTGCTATGGATGGCTTCTGACCACTTGACATTTCTCACAGGGAATAACACTTACAAGTATAAAGCAGAGGGGGCACAGAGCTGTCTCAGTTTTGATGTTCTGGTTCCTCCAAGAGTTCCCAGGATCTACGGAGCAAAGTACTGAAAGGTAGCAGGGGGGAGAAGCTGAGGTAGACCACTCCCCTAGATCTAAACACTTCCAAGTAATTCCTACAGTCCTCTATGAATGTACATGATAATAACCATAATTTATTAAATGCTTATTCTGTGACAAACAGTATGCAAAACTATATGCTATATTTTATGTATATGAATTCTTCAAATTCTCACGGCAACCCTTTAAGTATTATTGTCCATCACATTTTACGGATGAAGAACCTGAGGTGTCAGGTAATGTATATGACATGCTCAAGGTCATTCATGTAGTAAGGGGGCAGCGATGGGTTTGACCCTAGAGGAATCCAGCTCTAGAGCATATATTTAATAGCTCTACTATAAAGCCTCTCACAATGACCATCATCAAACTCCACCTTGCCCTCAGTCCCAATTTCTCACTGCCCAGGATCACCTGCAGCAGAAACAGTATGTTCATCAACCAAAGACTACATTTCCCAGCCTTCCCGGCAGTTAGGTTGGGTCATGTGACTGTGTGGGGGCCATTAGATAGGCGTGGAAATGACGTGAGCACGTCTAGGCTGGACACTTAAGTATCTTGTGCAGTCCTTCCAACTTCCTCTTCCCTGTCCAGGGAACCTTGGAAGGTTTAAGTTCCAGATAGCTTAGTTTTAAGATAGAAGCAGCCCAGGTGTCCTAGTCATTGCTCAGAAGAGCTACTCAACTCACACCAGGTGGTGATGTGAGGAAAAAATAAACTTCTATAGGGTTAAGTCAGTAAGATTTCAAGATTGGCTTTTAACTATGGCAGAGCCTAGCCAGTTCTGAGCACATACCATGTAATTTACTTCAGGTCTTAATTATTAGGGCCCCTTATTGTCTACATCTGCCTAAACGAACCTGCATGCTCTACTGCTTTCCTTGGCTCCCTACACTACCAAATCAGTTTCTTGATCTAAAAGGGTAATGTGGTTTCTGCCAGATTTCTTTCAAAACACTACCTCATGTAAGGATAAATAGATCAATGAAACACAATAGAGCGTCCAAAAATAGACCCACACATACGTGGTCAATTGATTTTCAACAAAGGCACCAAGACATTCAATAGGGAAAGGAAAGTCTTTTCAACCAATGCTGCTAGAACTGCTTACATGTAAGAAAAGAAAAAAAAAGAACTTCAACTCCTCATTCTATATACAAAAATAAATCTGAGGTGAATCATAGACATAAATGTAAAATAACCACAGAACTTCTAGGAGAAAACAGGACATTGGAGTAGAAGAGAATTTTTTAGATAAGGAGAGCAAATGCTGTGGTATACCATCTGGGTTCCCTACATCAAACCAAGACCCTCATTCTCCCAGCTGCAGGTGCTGACAGTCGTGGCTCACAGCTGAGTCTCTCTTCAGATGTTTCCCTCAGAGAAACATTGGATTGGGGATACAATGACCCGCCCTCTCTGCCTCAGTTTGGAACAACTCTGAAGGGTTATCCCATGAGAAATGAAACATATGCTCATAAAAACATTTAGTCACAAGTGTGTGTAGTAGACAAATTCTTGACAGCCCCACAATGGAAACCCAAATGTCCACCAGAGAATGAACACACTGTGAGATAATCATACAAAGACTACTACTCAGCAACTAAAAGCAACCAACGACTGAGCTATCCAATGCCGTGGATGCTGATCTTAAAACCATCAAGTTGAGCCAAAGGAGCCAGACACGTAAAAATGCATATGGCAAGATTCTTTTTTTATGAAATACCAGATCTGGTAAAACTCTGATACTAGAGATGGGAAAGTTGTGGTCTCTGCGGCAGGGAGGGGGAAGTTGCCCAAAAAAGTGGCAAAAATGAGTTTTCTGGGTAGAGAGAAATGTTTCATATCCTAATTAGAACGGTGGTTACAGAGGTATAGGCAGTGATCAAAACTCATCAAACCATACGCCAAAGCTCTGTGCTTTTCACTTCACGAAGATATCTCAATAAAAAATAATGTTTGTCTTGCATCTGAGCTTGTTCCCTCACCCCCACATGTGTGCAGGGCTCTCGAGATGGTCAACCCACTGCAGGGGATTCAAAGAGTGGTTGTTAACACAACTCCTGTCTTCAAGTCTCAAGCTCTGAGACCTCCCTCCTTGGCTTCCCCTGGAACTCTGCCCCTCTCCTTTCATTCTCTCCTGCACTTTACCTGGCTGAATTTCCCTCCTCTTAGGAGCTTTAAGGTTCTTGGAGAGCCTCCTTCCTCGTGTACTCTCCATCTCACTGTTTTACAACAAAGGAATCAACCTCTCTTCCAGCCCCAGACCAGGGAAGACTTCACAGTGATAACAGCAGTAACAACAATAGCCCTTTCTTGAGTGCTGACCACAGGCCAAGCGCTGTTCTAAATACTTTGCTTGCAGTCTTTGTTTGGGATGCTATAACAGAATACCATCAACTGGGTGGCTACTAAACAACAGAAATCTATTTCTCACAGTTTCGGAGGCTGGGAAATCTAAGATCAAAGGGCTGGCAGACCTGGTGGCTGATGAGAGCTCGTTTCTTGGTCCACAGACGACCTCGTTCTTGCTGTTAACCTCACACGGGTGGAAGGAAGAAGTGCTCTGGGATCTGTTTTATAAGAGCACCAATCCCATTCACGATGACCCCACCCTCATCATCTAATCAGCTCCCAAAGGCTCCACCTCCCCACGCCATCCACACTGGGAGTTAGGTGGGGACATAGGAATTCTGGGCGAACACATATCCAGTCTACAGCATATACATTATGCCACTTAAATGTAACAATCCCTTAAAAGTCGGTATTATTACCCACATTTTACAGATGAGAAAACAGACAGAAATTCTGTAAATTATCCACATTCATAGAACCAACAAGTGAAAAACCGAGGAGTCAAACCCAACTCCGATTCCAAAGGCTGGATCCTCTCCATAGACACTATTGGCTTCTGACACGTATTTGATAAAATATTTCTTACTTGAATAAAAAAAAAAATAGCTGTGCGTTTAAGAATGTGATCATTATAATGAATATGCAAGATATTTTTAAAAAGTAAAAGCAGCATTTGTTTTTTGGGTTGTTTTTTGTTGTTGTTTTGCTTTGGTTTGGTTTAGAAACAAGTGGCACCCAAGTTGCAAGCTTTGATTTAGGCTGGGTAAAGCCCACCTCAGGTCATGGCCATAGAGCAGCAGAGAGCAGCTGCTGAATATTCTCAAGGGCTCCGGAACACTTCCAAAATGCTCTGAACACATGCTATCACAATTACATTTCTCTTCACTGGCTGTTTAGTGTAATATACTTCACTTGCTCTCAATTATAACACTACCATTTCATTTGGTACAGTTTTGCTGTGGATTTTTTTTAAACCCCAGTGAGATTCAATTCAGGCCAGCAGATACAAATTCAAAGAGTCCCAAAGGGGCATGTTTGAGCTGGTGCGTGAGAAATCTTTCTTGATGCCATTATGTGAGGATATTTTCCACTTCTCTTTATTAGGGGCTGCTTGAAGCAAAGAAGACAGACAGCACTGACCATGACTCATAAAGGATGGGATGCAGCTGTGTGTGTGATAATATAGTATATATACTGTATATAATCATAGAGAAGGGCAGGTGCTATGGAAGCCACCGGCTAAATGAGGGATGAGCTTAGAACTAGTTACATGTCAGTCAGCTGGGCACCTAGCATAGTTGAGAGTCAATTATTCAGATACTGGGGGCCCAGGATCTGAAAGTAACTTTTTTCTCTCTTTTTTTTTTTTTTTTTTTTTTTTTTTGTTACTTATCTTCTTCCCTCTAGTTATGTTTTCAACATTTCACTACTGATCAGCTTCTCCACTGGAGAGTTAACAGAGAAAATACAAAGATAAATTAAACCAGCCAATTTTGTTTTCAGACAGAATCTGATTCAAGGCATTGTACAAGAGGAAGGTGGTTTACAGCATCAAGTAAAATAAGATTTCTGTAATTTTCTATACATTTCAATTACTCTTGATAGTTGCTGGTCTCTGTCTTTTCCTACTTTGGCATATTTAAAAAATGGTTTTAACTTCTATTTTATCTGTCTTGTACTTTTACAAAATATCTAAATACTGGCAGCTGTTAGGGAAAAGGCATGCGTCGAGTTAATCCCTCCGTACTGGGGAGTCAGAAACAGATACTAAGTAGGACCAAATCCCTTGCTGTTTGCTCAATCCCCCTGAGATGCGTATTGTATTTTAAAGGTTGCAATGTCAGAACTTTCAGCTATTTTTAAAAGAAATGTTGTTTTCAGCCTCTCAAACCATTTAAGCTGCTTATCAATTAAGCTGTTAGGGCACTTCAGGATGTACTCTGCTCTGAGAGTGAAGGCCGCTGCTGCGAAGGTAGCGCCCCACAGCTCACAGGGGTGGGCACCCCGTCCGGAAAAACACCGTTCCCTGTCTCAGTCTCTGTGCCAATCCCAAGGCCAACTACGCCTTCACGGAGCCACGAGAGCTGCGCGCTGCCTTTTCCTCACCACGGTCACTACTGACAGCCCTCAGTTTAATCATCCTGGACCTATTCAAGGGCATGCGATTTAATTGTTGTGTTCTGCCGCAGAACTGAGCGCTGTGATGCCTTTTACTTGGATTCTGTGTCATTTAAAACGCATAAGAATATAAAAAGCAAGTCAGCTCCTGGAAACTTATTCTGGAAAAAACAAAACAAAACACAGAGCAACTATTGCATCAGAATCTGACAAATGCCTAGAAACACATATTGAGATTCCACTCAGTATGGTACATCACCACTGCTGTTATTTTTCCACAATAAAAAAAAATTGAAAAATAAAAAAGGGAGATCATTTACTGTACCAGGCTCTTTGCATGCTTTATTTCAGTTGGACTTCACAGCAGCCTTATGAAATAGGTAGTAAGTCCATTGTACAGACTCAGAAATAAGGTTCAAAGAGGTTAAAGCACTTGTTGAAAGTCTGTCCTCTGGTAGGTGAACTAGGAATGAATACAGCACATGGTCTGGATCTTCTCCGGCATTTATACAGAGATAGCAGAAAAAGAAACAAGTAGGGATCTAAGAACACTATGTGGAGACGTATTCCTAAGACAGAAGGGGAAGAACAGGACTCTCTCAGTCAGCCACCTGCAGATGCTGATTGGTGAATTCAAAAGAGACCAGGAACGGGAAGACCAACATGATCGGCATAAACCCACGATCCCTGGGAAACTAACTGCAAGCGAATGGGTCACTGAGTAAATTCGCTGATAAGAGCAATGGCAGAAAGATACTATAACCTTCATGAGAAGTATGAGGTCAGGTCTGCTATTGACAACAATGTCCCCCAAAATTCATGTGGAAGCCCTCACTCCCCAGTGTGATGGTATTAGGAGGCTTTGGAGGCATAAGGAAGTTTAGATGCAGTCATGAGGCTAGGGCTCTTTTGATGAGATCTGTGCCCCTATGAGAAGAGACACTAAAAGTTTGTGCTCTCTCTCTCTCCCTCTCTCTCTCTCTCTCTCTCTCTCTCCCTCTTTCTCCCTTGTCCCCCCATCCCCTGCCCATCATGTGAGGACATGGCCATAAGACGGCTGTCTGCAAGCCAGGAAGAAGGCTCTCTCTGGAAACCAACCATGCTGGCACCCTGATCTCGAACTTCCAGCCTCCAGAGCTTTGTGAAAAAAGGTCCATTTTTAAATCTGCACAGTTTATGGCATTTTGTGATGGCAGCCTGAGCAGACCAAGCCAGCGTCTGTCCTGCAAAGGATGCATAATCCAGATGGGGTGCCTGTGTAAACACAGGGACGGTGACTAAGGCGTGGGCATCTAATGTGTTAAGTTAAAATTCTTATGATTTTGGAAAAGGCACAATTTAACACAGACCGGAGTAGTCGGGAAGGCCAATTAGGAGTTGAAACTTGAGCGGAGGTTTAAATCATGAGAAGAGACAAAAAGGAGAGAGCCTCACGGGTGGGAGGCCAGCACAGGCCTAGCGATGAGGAAGAGAGTGAAAGGGTGCGTGTGAGGTACTGCCTGGGCCCGTCAGTGTCTGGGGAAAAGCAGCAGACACGACGTGAAAGGCAGGTTCTTCGTGATGAGGGGAGGACCTTCACCCTGTTTAAACTCTGTATAGGGCAGAGCGGACAAAGCCCCGCTCGCGAGGCAGTGACACCTTCAGACTGGGAACAGCAATGGTATCTCTTCGCGGCATTGCTGTGAAGATGGAAGGGAACAACTCATGCGAAGCAGCGAACACAGTGCCTGGCACAGAACGAACATCAACAAGTGTCGACTGCCATTGGCAGAGAAGAGAAGGTTCGAGAAGGCCAGTGCCTAGTTGGCTACGGTGAGTAAGCCTTGACCGAAGCCCTCCAGGCCTCAGCTTCTTGGCAGAAATGCCCAGCAAACAATCTGGCCAATGCTCAGGAGGGCTGCAGAGAGCCAACCATCATGCTGGCTCAGCTCACTGACCCTCCGCGAGCTCCCCACCGCACCTTACTGTAGGCGGCACACTCATTGCCAGAATCTAGAACCCGGACGGAGCTAGTCATAGCCCTTGAGGTTTCAGGAGTTGCTGCATTTCCAGCTTTGTGCTGCCCGAGTTGGAGGATCAATCACTGGTTCCCGGGTGGGGGCGGGGGGGATGAGTACTCCTGCTCGATGGCAGCAAGGTCTCTGCTCTCCACCCCCCCAGTGTCTTGTCTGCTGAGAGGCAACCGACTCCAAGCAGCAGAAGGAGCTCTGGACTTGAAACTGAAGGCCCGCAAGGCCACTTTCCAGCTGAGCAACCTCTGTGCCTCAGCCCTTTTAACTCCCTGCCTGTTCCCCCATTCATAACACAGGACAATATACTCCCCCAAAGAGCTGCTGCAGGATCCCATGTGAGACAATGTGTGTGATTGTTTTTGATAAACAAGTTGCAAAATAATATTAAATAAAAGAAAACTATCTCTCCTGGATTCATTTATTCGCGGATTCAATATTTCCTGAGCACCCTCCATGCGCCAGCAACTGTTCTTGGAGCTAGGGATCAAACAGGAGACAAAGCAAAACAAAATCCCTGCCTCACGGTGCTTGTATGCTAGGGCCCATAATTCCCTAGGATGTAGATGGTAGACAGCACGGCAAAGCACCCTCTCTAAAAGCTGCTACTCTTGTTAGGAGTTATCTTCATTTCCAGCATCTGATGTCCACCTTCCCTGCCTGTCTACAGTTGCCTTGAACCTAGACTTGCCCTTGGCTCCAGATCCCCCTCTGGTTCCTCTGGATGCTTTGTTCGACTTGCTTTACTTGACTATCTCCATCCTGGCTCACAGTCTCGCTTGCCAACAGCCTGGCATGACAATTCCCATAAAATGCCCCACTGGAAAATGGAAGACCAGGCACAAGTAACAACTCCAATAAGTTTATTTTGCATCTGGACCATACTAGTGATTACCTATGTGAAAGATGAGAACCACAGCCAAGAACTGAGAGCACTCTTTATGGCCAGCTGGGTCCTGTCGGCAAGCAGCACAGTTTGCCAGCTGCTTTTCTCAGCACATCTGGTATTACGGTTCTGGACTTTGGAGTTCTGAGCCAAAGAGGGTACCATGCGAATGATCCCTATTGGTTTTCTGACATCATGATTACAGGCCTCAAAATAGCTCATCAGTAACAGGGTGAGAGGTGGAGGTGGAGAGACCAGTTGGAAACCATGTCAGAGGGTGCAGAGTGAAGGGTTCTACCTACTCAAATCTGCTCAGATGGAAACAACAGCCATTTTTGGAAAGTGTCTCCGTGCATGGTTTTTAGAGAAGCAGGTAGAAGGAAAAGCCTTCAGCTCCTAAGACACACTTCCAAGTCAAACCAATTTGGTTGCCATGGTACCGAGGCTCCTACAAGGGGGGAAAAAGATGCATTTTCAAACACTGTTGGAAATATTCAAATAAATGGCAGTGTGATGGCTGAAAGTGCTATGAGGCCCCTTCAACCCCAAGTGAAAAACATACTCGGATGAGCCCTTTCTCTGTGCTAGGCACATTCCATCAGGTATGGGATGGATGCTGGGATGAACAAGATACTGTCTTAGAGCCCAATGGGCTCAGAGTCAAGTTTGGCAGAGAAACACTTCACAAAGAGAGCTAATATATAAAGCAGAATGTGACAGCTACTAAAGGAAAGGTACAAATGTCTGTTCATTTCTTTACCTATTTACCCAAAAAATATTTGAGTCTAAGCTCTCTTAAGGAGTTTTGAGTATCCAGTGATAAGAAAAAGAAACACGATGCCTTCCTTTATAGACTAGGGTAGGAAGACACATGAGCAATAGATGAGAGATTACAGATAAATGATGATGGAGATGATAGATCGATAGATAAATTGATAAATCGATCAACAGATAGATCGATAGACAGGCTGATAGATAAGGGATTACAAAGTGATGCTTGCCGTGAAGGTAACAAATAGGATTCTGTGCTAAAAGTCCTCCTCGAGCACCAAGGTAGGAAAGGTATTACAGTCGGAGGGAGAAGGGTAGGCTTCATGGATGAAGGCAGCATGTGAGCTCAGCCATGGATGATGAGCACATTTTTACAAACAGGGAGAGAATGAAGGGCATCCAGGACAAGAAAGTGAACACAGACACAGAGGTGGAAGCATACCAGTGGTACTTAATGGACCGGAGAGTGGCTGGGTTTGGAGCATGGGAAGGAGTACACTGGAAGGAGGAAATGAACAAGGTCTATGCTGGGACAGCAGAATACAGTGGTTAGGACTCAGTTCTGGAGCCAGACTGCCTGGTTTGGCCACTTCCTTTGGCAAATGACTTAACTTTCAATGATTCGGTTTCCTTTTATGCAAACTTGGGATTATAGAGTTATTTTAAGGATTAAACAATTTTACACAATTCCAATGTGCAAAGTAGTATCGGAACAGAGCAATACATATTACGACTCAGCAGAAAATGGTTGCTAACAGTGGGGAGGAACCTTCTAACAGTGCCAGTGGGAAGCAAGAGCTCACTCAGCCCCACCCCCGTGCAAACCTTGGGAAATGTTCCTGCTGATGACTAAAAGGCCCCTTATTCAGAGGTGGATCGAGGAAGGTAAAGCTTTCAGGACCCTGCATTCTTTCAGATTTAAATCTTTTCTATTCGCCTTGCTGCAAGTTTGGGCCTTAAGGCCTGTGTCTCAGGTCTCCAGGCACTAGACCCGCCACTACCAGATAGAAGCTTCCTGCCACTGCTCTCCATGCCAAAGGAGCTGAGCCACTGCTGAGGACAGAATGCTGTGGAGACAGTGTTCCGCATGGTAGAACAGGAAACACACTGCGTTTCTCCGGGGAGCGATGTCCCTCACTGGGGTAGTGCAGCCATTTTATAATGGACAAGATCTCTAAACTGAACACCACTAACATGGGACCAGGAAGTTTATCTATCCATCTCACCACTTCCTGTGGTCACAGCTAGACGCCCTCACGAATGCCTCAAACACCAAGCAGGCAGCAGATGTGGGCTCCACAGAAAACATGGGGACCATGGCAGGTGGAGGCTGGCTCCCCTCTTAGCTACAGGGCTTGCAGACGTTCAAGGGAGAGATGCAAAGTGGTCAGCGAGGCCTCAGGATAAAGAGCCGGCAGGAAGGGGAAAAAAAAAAAAAAAAAAAAAAAAGGGGCGCCTGGGTGGCGCAGCCGGTTAAGCGTCCGACTTCAGCCAGGTCACGATCTCGCGGTCCGGGAGTTCGAGCCCCGCGTCGGGCTCTGGGCTGATGGCTCAGAGCCTGGAGCCTGTTTCCGATTCTGTGTCTCCCTCTCTCTCTGCCCCTCCCCCGTTCATGATCTGTCTCTCTCTGTCCCCCCAAAAAATAAATAAACGTTGAAAAAAAAAAAAAGAGCCGGCAGGGAAAGAGAGAGAGAGGAAGAACATTGGAAAAGGGAGACCACACTCTCACTCTCAAGCTGCAAAACCAGGACATGACCCAGAATCTAGACCGACTTATATATTTGGATGAGCTGAGGTAATTCAAACTCAGTAGGAATTTGTTCCTTACGCTGAGTTCCTCGTGTCTTTTTGTGATTTACCTTTGTGAAATGGTAGCGAGGCTGGATCTCCAAAGGGGATGATTAGGCAGCCTGAGCAAAGTTAAAGGGTTTTTGTGATTTATTGGCAGAAAACAAAATATGAATGTAACTGGAGTTCAGTTTAAAGATTAAATAACTTCATACAAGTCATGCATGTAAAGTAGTATCTGGCACAGAGCAATGTATCTTTCCCCTTCCCACCTATACTCCTAACGATCCTTGAATACATGTATTATGGAAAATATGTCCTATCAACAAAGTGAAGGAAAGCTTCCAACGTGGAAGATCATTCCCCACAGAGAAGCCACACAACTTTATGCAAGTCAGCCTTGATTTTCCCATCTCCAAAATGGTGAGGCTGACTGGGAAATCCCCGGGGTTGCTTACAACGTACAGAGTCTAGGAACTTAAGGGAATGTGTTTTCCTCACATCTACCGACATCACTACTGGGTACACGGTTTCAGGGATACGGAAGCAGTCAGAACTTGATAATATTGTACTTATACATAAGAAAAGGGCTTAGTTTTGTTTTGTTTTTAAATCATGGCGTACGCAGGTATTGTTTAACTTGTTAAGAGCAAATCCCCTTTACTGATAACCTTAGTACCAAACCAGGAATTGTGCTCATCAAAGATGGTCCTCATGCAGCCAAAGCTTTGTTTTCTCTTTCTTCTTACCACAGGGTTATTCTGCATACATGTTCTCATGACTGGAAGAGCTGTATTTGTTGTAGCATGTCATATTGCTCAGATCGTTTTAGTAATTCAATCAGAGTTCCCCACCCTTTAAATTAATTCAACTTAAGTAATATCAGCAAAATGGTGGTATAGGCATTTAAACACCTCTCTCATCCCTGAAACGTTAATTTGAACAAAAATATCTTCACAAGATCTAAGGATTCCAGGTGAGCACTTGGATAAAGCACAGAAATAAGAAAAAAACACATTGAGGAGGGTAGGAAAGATAGATTCACATTACACCCTCCCCCATGCCTGGGCAGCCCAGCACTGAGACAAGAAGCCCTCTCTGTAGAAGAAAATGAAGTGGGTGCCTGATTTCACTGCAGACCCCAGCACTGGCCCACCCTACCGCCAGGTTAACTCTTGAGACCCTAAGTGGCTCCCAGTATGTTCCTTTGAATCCAGGCCCCCACACATCCCAGCACTGGCCCGATTTCACAGGCAGCTCTTATGGCTTCAGGTTCCCAAACAGCTCCTACAAACCTAGGCTCCAAGTGGGCATCCATGAATACAGGCTCCCAGATGGGCCAAGCGCCGGTCTTACCACTATGGCCCGAGGCTCCTGCCAGATTAGCCCCCACAGAACTGAACTCCAACTAGATTCCATGGACCTAGTCTCCCTGTCTGCTCTAGCACCAGACTAGCCCTGCAGACTGGGTCCTGGGAAACCGGCTCCTGGTCTGTCCTAGTATCAGACCAGCCTCTAGATACCCAGGATTCAGGTCTTCCCATGCAGACCTGGGCCCATCACTAGAAACCCAAATGCCAAGTACACTCCAGTGATCACAGTCTCCAAGCCTGACCCCATGTACCTAAGCATCAGACCTACCTACCTGCTGGCTGAGACACCAGACCTGCCCACCCAAGGACTCCAACAAACTCTTACAAAAAGTTAAAGAGGAAGAATAGTCCCAAACTCATTTTACAAGGCTAACATTACACTGATAGTAAAGCCAGATAAGAACAAGAAAACTATAGGCCAATATGCTGGATGAATATAGATACACAAATTTTCAACAAAATACTATCAAATCAAATTTAATAATACATTAAAAGAATCAAACACCATGATCAAGTGGTATTTATCCCTGGGGTGCAAGGAAGATTGAACATACATAAATCAATAATGTGATATACCACATTAATGAAATAAGAGATAAAAATAATATGATTATCTCAATAGATGAAGAAAAAGCATTTGATAAAATTCAACATCCTTTCATGATTAAAATTCTCAACAAATTGGGTATAAAAAGAAGGTACCTCAACATAACAAAGGCTGTATGCCACAAATCCATAGCTAACATCAAACTCAACACTGAAAAGTTTGAAGCTTTCCTGCTAAGATCAGGAACAAGACAAGAGTGCCCATTCTCACCATTTCTATTCAACATACTACTAAAAGTCCTATCCAGAGCAATTAGACAAGAAAAAGAAATGTAATCCATTCAAATTGGAAAGGAAGAAGTAAAATTGTCACTGCAGATATGATCTTATATAAAGAAAATCCTAAAGACCCTACCAAAAAACTGTTAGAACTAATCAATGAATTCAGTAGAGCTGTAGGATACAAAATCAATATGCAAAACTCAGTGGTATTAGTATACACTAACAATGAAATACCTGAAAAATAGAGAAAGAAAACAACCCCATTTACATTAGCATCAAAAATAATAAAGTTCTTAGAAATAAATTTAACCAAGGAGATGAAAGATCTATACACTGAAAATTACAAGACAATGATGAAAGAAATTCATGAAGACAGATAAATGGAAAGATATCTGTGTGCATGGGTAGAAGAATATTGGTAAAATACCCATATCCAAAAGCCATCTATAGATTCAATGCAAACCCTACCAAAATTTTAATGACATTTTTCACAGAAATAGAAAATCCCAAAATTCATATAGAACCCCAAAAGATCTGAATAGCCAAAACAATACTGAGAAATAAGAACAAATATGGAGGCATCACAATTCCTGATTTCAAGTTATATTACAAAGTTATAGTAATCAAAACAGTATGGTACTGGCATAAGAATAGACATAAAGACCAATGAAACATAATCAAGATCCCAGGTTAAAAATCTTGCATACACAATCAACTAACATTTGGCAAGGGATATACAACACTCAGTGAGGGAAAGGACAGTCTCTTCAATAAACAGGTGCTAGGAAAACTGGATATACATATGCAAAAGAATGAGATTGGGGCCCTACCTTACACCACTAATAATAATTAACCTGAAATGGATTAAAGACTTAAATGTAAAATCCCAAACTATAAAACTACTAGAAGAAAACACAGGGAAAGGTTTCCTTGTTATTTGTCTTGGCAACGATATTTGGATATGACACCAAAAACATAAGCAATAAAAGCAAAAATCAACAAGTGGGACTATATCAAACTAAAAAGCTTCTGGGCCACAAAAGAAACAATCAACAAAATGGAAAGGAAACCTATGGACTGGAGAAAATATTTGCAAAGCATCTACTTGATAAGGAGTTAATATCCAAAATGTATAAGAAATGCATTCAATTCAATAGCAAAGTAATATTAATAATAATAATAATAATCTGTTTAAAAATGGGCAGAAGATCTGAATAGACATTTTTCCAAAGACAAACAAATGACCAACAGGAACATGAAAAGGTGCTCAACATCATTAATCATCAGGGAAATACAAATCAAAACCACAATGAGATATTACCTCACACCTGTCAGAATGGCTATTACCAAAAAGACAAGAAACAACAAATGTTGGCAAGGATGTGGAGAAAAAGGAACCCTGTTGCACTGTTGGTGGCAATGCAAACTGATGCAGCCTCTGTGGAGGTTGATCAAAAAGTTAAAGATAGAACTACCCTACAATTCAGTAATTGTACTATGGGGTATTGAACCCCCAAATACAAAAACACTAATTCAAAGAAATACACGCACCCTTATGTTTATGGAAGTATTAGTTACAATAGCCAAATGATGGAAGCAGCCCAAGTGTGTCCATCAATAGATTAACGGATAAAGAAGAGTGGCATATATATATATATATATATATATATATATATATATATACACACACAATGGAATATTATTTGGCCATAAAAAAGAATGAAACCTTGCCATTTGCAGCAACATGGATGGAGTTGGAGGATATAATGTTAAGCAAAATAAGTCAGTCAGATAAAGACAAATAACATAGGATCTCACTCATATGTGGAATTTAAGAAACCAAACAAATGAACATAGGGGGAAAAAAAGAGGGGCAAAGCAAGAAACAGATGTGTTTTTTTTGTTTTTTTTGTTTTTTTTTAATTTTTTTTTTCAACGTTTATTTATTTTTGGGACAGAGAGAGACAGAGCATGAACGGGGGAGGGGCAGAGAGAGAGGGAGACACAGAATCGGAAACAGGCTCCAGGCTCTGAGCCATCAGCCCAGAGCCCGACGCGGGGCTCGAACTCACGGACCGCGAGATCGTGACCTGGCTGAAGTCGGACGCTTAACCGACTGCGCCATCCAGGCGCCCGAAACAGATGCTTTTTAAAACATGCTTATTTATTTTGAGAGAAAGAAAACGTATGTGTGTGAGTAGGGGAGGGGAATAAAGAGAATTCTAGGCAGGCTCTGTGCCGTCGGTGCACAGTCTGATGTGGGACTTGATATCACAAACCGTGAAATCATGACCGCAGCCAAAGTCAGAAGTTTAACCAACTGAGTCATCCAGGTGTCCTGTAAGAAGCAGATCTTCACTACAGAGAACAAACTGATGGTTACCAGAGGGGAGAAAGGTGAGGAGATGGGTTAAATAGATGATGGGGATTAAGGAGGGCACTTGTTGTGATGAGCACAAGGTGATATATAGAATTGCTAAGACACTATATTGTATATCTGAAACTAATATAACACTCTATGTTAACTATACTGGAATTCTTAAAAAAGAGAGACAAGTTAGCAAGTGTAGGCGAAGATGTGGAAAACAGGGAACTTTTATGAATCGTTGGCGGGAATGTAAATTGACTGAGTCACTATGGAAAACAGTATGGTGGTTCCTCAGAAAATTAAAACCAGAACTACCATATGATCCAGAAATCCCACTTCTGAGTACATATCCAAAGAAGATGAAATCACTGCCTCAAAGAGATATCTGCACCCCCATGTTTATTGCAGCATTATTCACTCTAGCCAAGATATGGTAACCACCTCAGCGTCAGTCAATAGATAAATGGATAAAAAATAATGTGGTGTTGGGGCGCCTGGGTGGCGCAGTCGGTTAGGCGTCCGACTTCAGCCAGGTCACGATCTCGCGGTCCGTGAGTTCGAGCCCCGCGTCGGGCTCTGGGCTGATGGCTCAGAGCCTGGAGCCTGTTTCCGATTCTGTGTCTCCCTCTCTCTCTGCCCCTCCCCCGTTCATGCTCTGTCTCTCTCTGTCCCAAAAATAAATAAACGTTGAAAAAAAAAAATTAAAAAAAAAAAATAATGTGGTGTATATATATATGAGATTCACTTATATGTGGAATCTAAAAAAGCCAAACTTATACAAAGATAGTAGAATAGTGGTTACCAGGGGCTAGGAGGTGGGGATAATGGGGAGATGTTGGTCAAAGGTTATACCTTTCAGCTATAAGATGAATAAGTTCTGGGGATCTAATGTATAGCCTATAACTATGGTGAACAATACTGTACTACATTTTGAAAGCGGTTAACAGGGTAGCTCGTGTTATCAACGCACCCACAAAGAAATGGTTGTTATCTGAGGAAATGGAGGTGTTAATTAACCTTATTATGGTAATCATTTTGCAATATACACATGTATCAAAATCATCATGGTGTAAACCTTAAACTTTAAAAAACATTTTTTTAATTTTTGAGCTCAAAATAAAGAATTTTTTTCTTTTTTTTTAATGTTTATTTATTTTGAGAGACAGGGGGAGGGGCAGAGAGAGAGAGATTCCTAAGCAGGCTCCACGCTGTTCAGCACAGAGCCCGACGCAGGGCTCAGTCCCACCAACCATGAGAACTGAAATCAAGAGTTCGGTGCTTAACATTCTGGGCCACCCAGTCACCCCAATAATTTTTAAAATAAACTAAAATCAACTGTACAAAAAGGTCTGAGGGTGAACAGACTCAGAAAAAGATTATCCAGGGGTAAAGGAAAGAGGCCGGGAAGTACAGAGGTAAAAAGGGAGAGAATGGGAAAAGGGAGAATTCAAAGGAGATAAAGATAAAGTTTCCACAGTTCTTTCGTGGCTATTTATTTTCTGTATACTTTCTGAACTTTCTTCAGAAATGCATTGTGACAGAATTTAACATATGGTAGTAAATAAACTACATGTTTTCTGATTTGATGAGGATCACCACTAGGAGGTATGATAGCCTCTGGCTGCTGAAACTAATTTACTTACAAAAATAACAATCATGTGTGTTATTTATTTTTCACAGATCTTAGGTTATCTGCAATGTCTCCAGTAGCATTCAAATGAATGAAGGAATAAAATGTTACACTCCCAGTGCTAGAATGACCTCTCTGGTATCAGATATACCCATTGTCATCCAGATACCCTTGTATCCCTCTGAAGATTTTGGGGGCTTGTTTCCTCCTATGATAATCCACTCCATCTTAGCTATTCGAAAAATGCTTCCTGGGGTGCCTGGATGGCTCAGCTGGTTGGGCGTCCAACTTCGGCTCAGGTCATGATCTCACGGTTCATGGGTTCAAGCTACATCAGGCTCTGTGTCTGTGCTGACAGCTCAGAGCCTGGAGCCTGCTTCAGATTCTGTGTCTCCCTTTCTCTGCCCCTCCCCAGTTTGCTCTCTCTCTCTCTCTCTCTCTCTCAAAAATAAATATTTAAAAAATTAAAAAGAAAAGAAAAAGAAAAATGCTTCCTTCTGGGGGGTTCAAATCCATCTCCCTTATTTCCTACCAATGAGCCCCACTGTTCCCCATTTGGACCATGTATAGCAAATCTCTCATAGAGCAAAACTCTCTCGTATTTTAAGTCATTAACACCATCTACTATGTAGCTCCAGGCTCCAGGCTCCAGACTCCCATGGATCTAATGGTTTCCTGTAGCTCGCAGTGTTCAGGCTGTTCAACATCCAGTCATTTTCCTAGCAACCCCTCCCCCAGTTTGTGTCTATCTAATTGTTCACATCAGCTCTTCATCAGACACACCACAATGTTGACTCACTGAATTTACTGTCCATTTAAAACTGCTAAGTCTTGGGGCGCCTGGGTGGCTCAGTCGGTTAAGCATCCAACTTTGGCTCAGGTCATGATCTCACAGTTCCTGAGTTTGAGCCGTGTCGGGCTCTGTGCTGACAGCTCAGAGCCTAGAGCCTGCTTCAGATTCTGTGTCTCCCTCTCTCTCTGCTCCATCCCCACTCATGCTCTCTCTCTGTCTTAAAAATAAAATAAAAACATAAAAATAAAATAAAATAAAATAAAATAAAATAAAATAAAATAAAATAAAATAAAATAATAAAATAAAATAAAACCACTAAGTCTTATTCACATGTACTTCTGCTGCTGGTTCTCTTAGGTTTTTTGAAACTAAGTGCAGGGCCCCACATTAATTCATATATAAATTTATCTTCTTAGATGAGGCCCATTATTCCCAACTGTCAAGATCTTTTTTTTTTTTTAATTTTGCCATCCTATATATTAGTTATTCCTGAAAGTTTCATGACATCTACAAATTGAAAAGCATGCTTTTTAAAACTTTACCTAATTCATTGATCAAACTGTTTGCAGCCCAGGATCCATGTCCTTTATTTATGGGCATTAGCTACAAACACAATTCTGGTATCATTCACTTTACATTTCTCAGTCTGCTTCATAATACTTTCATAAGAGACCTTAGTAAATGCTTTATAAACTGTAAATATATATGTGAAATACTACCCAAATATTAAAAAATTAAGGAAAATCAACTTCTCTGAGATGACTTATTTTGGGTAAACATAAACTGGCTCCTACTTACCACTGATAACTTTTTCTAATTTTCACAAACCAACCTTTTCATAATCTATACTAAAGAACTGCATGGAATTGATATAGAACTCATCAATCTAGAATCTTTATCATCTACTTCCTTCTTTTGTACATCTGGAAACTCTTATCTCTCTTCCCCAGTCTTGGGTGCCTTTCTTGTCCTTCCAATCTCTTAAGATCCTATAGAAAATTCAGTGATCTCACCAACTGTTTCTGGATCACATAGGATATAATTCATCCAGGTTAGAATCCATGAACTCTCAATTTCTGTTATTAATTAATGTTCATTCTCTCAGTCTTAACACAAAGATAAGTACCGTGGCGCCAAGGAGGAGGTCTATACAGACTGTCCCTCCTTATTCCTTCTGCACCAACCTGACTAAAATAGCTTCTAAGGTTGCCATTATTTTTCACCAGCATCAGCTGACCTAAACCCTCAGCCTTTTGGGTACCGTTCTTACACATTGCTGTTACTCTGTCATACATGTCCTTCTGTCCATCTTCAGTATGTGCTCTCTTTGTCTCTTAGCTCTTGAGAAAGCTCCCTAAGCATTCATAGTTCAATTACAAATGATCTCAATAATGAAATAAAGAAGATATATTTCTTAATTTTTCTTAAAATTTTCCTTTTCTTCCTTGTTGAGTTCATTTGCAGGCGACTGAATTATTTTTTTAACTGAATTATTTTATTTTAATATGATATACAATATTATATTTGTTTCATGTGTACAACATCCCAATTCAACATTTGTATACATTGGGAACTCATCACCACAGTAAGTCTGCTTACCATCTGTCACCATACAAAGTTAATACAATAGTACTGTTTCCCGATGCTGTACGTTACATCCCCATGACTTATTTATTTTATAACTGGATGTTTGTTCTTCTTGACTCCCCTTCACCCATTTCACTCTCCCCCAATCCCCTCCCCTCTGGCGAGCACTACTCTATGTACCTATGAGTCTGGGTTTCGTTTGGTGTGTTTGTTTTGTTTTTTAGATTCAGTATCTGTCTTTCTCTGACTTATTGTACTTAACATAATATCCTCAAGATCCATCCATATTTTTGCAAATGGCAAGATTTCATTCTTTGCTATGGCTAAGTAGTATTCCATTGTATATGTATACCACATCTTCTTTATCTATTCATGTGTCAATAGACACAGGTTGTTTGCATACCTGGGCTACTCTAAATAAGGCTTTAATGAATATGAGGGTGCATATATCTTTTCAAATTAATGTTTTCATGTTCTTCAGATAGATACACATAAGTGGAATTCCTGGATCATATGGTAGTTCTACTTTTAACTTTTCCCTTTTCATACTGTTTTCCATAATGGTTACACCAATTTATATTCCCACCAACAGTGCACGAGGGTTCCCTTCCCTTCATATCCGTGCCAACACTCGTTATTTCTTATCTTTTTGGTAACAGCCATTCTGAGTACTGTGAGGTGATCTCAGTGTGATTTTGATTTGCATTTCCTTGATGATTGGTGATGTGGAACATCTTTTCATGTGCTTATTGGCCATTTGTATATCTTCTTTGGAAAAGTGTTTATTCAGATCCTCTGCCCATTTTTTAATCAGATTATCTTTTGTTATTGAATTGCATGAGTTTTTTATATAGTTTGCATATTAATCTTTTATTAGATATATGATTTGCAAAAATTTTCTCCCATTCAATAAGTCGCTTTTTCATTTTGTGGATGGTTTTCTAGGTTGTACAGAAACTTTTTGGTTTCATGTAGTCCCGTCTGTTTATTTTTGCTTTGTTTTCCTTGCCTTTGGGGTCAGATACAAAAAAAACATTACTAAGACAAATGTCAAGAAGCTTACCACTTACATGTTCTTCTAGGAGTTTTATGGTTTTGGGTCTTACATTCAAGTCTTTAATCCACTTTGAGTTAATTTTGGGGCATGGTGTAAGACAGTGGTCCAGTTTCATTGTTTTGCATGAATGTCCAGTCTTCCCAACACCATTTATTGAAGAGACTGTCCATTCCCTATTGTATATTCTTGTCTTCTTTGTCATAAATTAATTGACCATATGTGTGGGTTTATTTCTGGGCTCTCTGTTCTCTTCCACTGATGTATGTGTCCGTTTTTATGCCAGTACCATACTATTTTGATGACTGTAGTTTGTAGTATAGTGTACTTTCTTGGTAGTATTATAATTTGAAATCAGAAAGCAGGATACCTACAGCTTTGTCCTTTTGAGTTACTTTTTAAGACCTCCCTAACATTACTAAACCCTCTTTCCTGCTAGAGTTGGATGCTATGGAGTCACATCTACTGCTTTTTCTGATGTTTCTGAAGTCTGCCGTGCTCAAGTCTAGGGGTCCCTCTGCCTAGTCTTCTTTAATTTTGCTCTGATGAACTCTACGGATAGATTCACTTTCTTCTGTAATGCATTCTTCTCCAGCTCATCATTCTGGGTCTTCCTTGTTGGACAGAATTCTGTCCGCCTCATCACTTCTTCTATATCTTAGGAAATGACTTTTACAGCAAAGCACATCAATGCGTTGTCTGCTGGCACTCTGTTCTCTAGATGAATGAGTCTGCCTATACAGGGCCAAATATTTGAAGTCTCCCAATGCTATTCTATCTTGCATTTCTCCCAGTCTTATGCCCATGGTTTCACAAGCTGCTAACAAAAATCATGATCTGGTTAAAATGAAGATTTAGAGGAAAGATACAGATGGGAAACACAGGGATCCTGTAACGATGTGCTCATGAGTTGTGCAGAGAAGGAAGTAATTTTGCTTAATCACTTGTTTTCAGGTAATCATAGATCCCCTTTGCTCTATATGAAATACAGAGAATAAGGAGAGGGTACAGGTTTATGCTGAGAAGAATCAGTTAACCACTGAGAGACATGGTGTAGTGATGCACTGTCCACAAAAATATAACAGCAACCATACATGTAAATTTTCTAGTAGCCACATTAAGAAAAGTAGAAAGAGACAGGTGAAATTAACTTCAATAACATTTTATTTTTACCCAATATATCCAAAATATTATCATTTCAGCATGTGATCAGTGTAAGAAGTTACTGTGAGATGCTACACATTTTTATACTAATTCTTTGAAATCTGGTGTACAATTCCCACTTACCATATATTTTCATTCAGATGCTATATTTTCATCAGAAATACGTGATCTGTATTTACAGTTGAAAAAGTAGCTTCTTATATCCAAGCTGTTCCAAACATACTTTAAAATTTTTCCAATGGCCAGATCCAGTATTAGTTTTAAAATTAGCCAAATTATGGAAAGAGCCCAAATTGTCCATTAACTGATAAATGGATAAAGAACATGTGGTTTATTTACACAATGGAATACTACTTAGCAATGAGAAAGAATGAAATCCTGCCACTTGCACAACCTGGAGGGAACTGAAGGGTATTATACTAAATGAAATAAGTCAGTCAGAGAAAGACAGATATCATATGTTTTCACTCATATGTGGAATTTGAGAAACTTAACAGAAGACCATAGGGGAAGGGAAGGGGAAAAAATAGTTTTAAACAGAGAGGGAGGCAAACTATAAGAGAATCTTAAATACAGAGAACAAACTGAAGGTTGATGGTGGAGGGGCAGGAGAGAGGGGAAAATGGGTGATGGGCATTGAGGAGGGCACTTGTCAGATTGAGCACTGGGTGTTGTATGGAAGCGATGAATCATGGGAATCTACCCCCAAAACCAAGAGCACACTGGATACACTGTATGTTAGCGAACTTGACAATAAGTTCTATTTAAAAAAATAAATTAATTAAATAAAATTTAAAATTCCGTTCCTGGGGCACCTGCCTCTTGGTTTTGGCTCAGGTCATGATCTCACGGTCGTGGGATTGAGCCCAGCATCGGGCTCCAAGAGAAGAATCAGCTTGGGATTCTCTCTCTCCCTCTCTCTCTGCCTCTCTCCCCCCACCTCTCAAAAATAAATAAACTTTAAAAAAAAATTAGAATATCATTCCTTAATTGCACCAGCCATACTCCCAAGTGTCCAATAGCTATATGTGGCTGGTGGCTACCAAACTGGACAACACAGTGTAGAGATTTTAAGTGTAATAACCTCTCTTTTAACAAGAATTACTTAGGTTCAACATGGACTAGTAATTATTTTTAATTTTTTGAACGTTTATTTTATTTTTGTGAGAGAGAGACAGAGACCGCAAGCGGGGGAGGGGCAGAGAGACAGAGGGAGACACAGAATCCAAAACAGGCTCCAGGCCTCGAGCTGTCCAGCACAGAGCCCAGTGCGGGGCTCGAACTCAATAACTGCGAGATCATGACCTGAGCCAAAGTCGGTGCTTAACCGACTGAGCCACCCAGGTGCCCCAACACGTACTAGTAATTTTTAAGCTAACATTTCATGATTTAGAAAATGCAAATTGACAAAAAGTGATGTATTCAGCAATTCTTTTAAACAACGTCCTTTTATGCATCACAGTAATGCCTATATATATTTGAAAAAATACCAATACCAATATCTCAAGAGAATGTATTTGTTCTTATAAAAGGAGCACACACACCTTAGTACACATGTGGATTTGAAAACTCACCATAGTAACTGCTGCCATATCCCAGGGGCCCTCATGCCACAAGCTAGAATCCACCAGCCAAAAGATCTCCTGTACCCTAAAATGGGGCACTCGAAATCTGTATCGGTTAAAATGCAAGAGAGAGCCCTCGAGCTGTTATTCACCTTTAGCATACTCATAACAAATTAGTTATCAAACGTTAGCAAGCCAATAATCTAACACAGAACCAAGACGTTTTAATTGGAAGGAAGGAGGGGGAATAAAAGAGAAACCTGGGACCAGAGACCCCACTGGCTAAGCAAGCCTCTCTGCAACAGAGAAAGAGATGAACACAGACGACGGTCACTACATAAGCTGCGCACTTTCTCTCTGCTGCCTCAGGCTGACTGATAAACACAGCACCCTTACAATGTGCGCTATATTTCCATTTATTCACTGAACCAGTGTGCATGGAGATGCCACCACATGTGGATCATTGTGTTGGGGAAGGGGCAGTTAGGACAGGACGAGGACACAAAGAAGTATCCAGTTCACACCCTGTCCTAAAGCCATGGCCTTTATTCTCTGATTCTCTCACAAGGTAGAAAGTATCAATGGCATAAGGGAAGTGAGATAAACTCTACAGGTAATACCCTGACATTTCACAGGAAGAAAATATTAATACTGGTTGGGGAAATTTGGAGGGGAGGGGATGATTTTGATGTCCGGTCGTAGACACTGAAGGATGGTCACAGAGTGTGATGTTCCAGGGAGGGCACGAAGTCTAGTGGAAGAAGACACATGGAAAAGCAGCGGAGGGAACACTGAGAAATTCCACTCAATTAAAACACTGTATGGGTGAAAGAGACAACTAAGATTGGCCAGGAAGGCTGAGGTCAGCCTTGGCTGCCAGGCTAAGCATTAGGCTCCATTAACAAGCATGCTGGGGCCCACAAAGGCATTTGAACACAGGGTTTAGACATATGTACATATTTTTTTTTTTTCAACGTTTTATTTATTTTTGGGACAGAGAGAGACAGAGCATGAACGGGGGAGGGGCAGAGAGAGAGGGAGACACAGAATCGGAAACAGGCTCCAGGCTCCGAGCCATCAGCCCACAGCCCGACGCGGGGCTCGAACTCACGGACCGCGAGATCGTGACCTGGCTGAAGTCGGACGCTTAACCGACTGCGCCACCCAGGCGCCCCCATGTACATATTTATACAAATGTGCAGGCTTATGCTCATGAAATGATCGATGATGATGATGAGGATGACAACTAGCATTTATTGAGCAGTTATGTGTGCCAGGCTCTGTTCTCAAAGCTTCACAAGCATCATCTCATTTCATCCCTCCAACAACTCTACGACGTAGAGGAGAAGGGAAACATCAGGCTGTTCATTTTGGAACACAGTGAGACTAGAGAGAACAGAAGACAAAAACACCAAACAAGAAATCCAATAACACATGCCAAAGAGAGTTCTCACTTACCAGAGTTCTAGAGCATTCGGTACAAAAAATAAAAGGTGACACACCGCAAGAGGCAGGAGTAACAGGTTCTAAATAACACAACATTAACCTGTCGGGTTCCCCTCCCATGGAATACTGTGGAGGTGGCTCAAAGAAAGGCAGGCCTGGCTGTGAAGAGATAGCAGTGGCCAGATGGCCCCACCTCTGGAACCAATGTGCCTCAGCTGGGCTTTGTTGGGTAGATACCTCATGGCTTCCACGGAACACTGCTCACAAGGAAGATGCTCCTTCTCTAAAGCCTGGTTCCCTAACAACAAACATTCAAAGCATCTGGGAAAAGCTACAATGCAGATTCCTGGGCTCCATTCCAGATTGATTCGCTCCAAATCACTGAGGGTAGGTTTTGGAAATCTGTGTTTTTAATCCACCCCGTGATTGTTGCTCACATACTAGGAACTGGGTACCACCAGCTCATACACCGGCCGAAAGAAAGTTTCTCTCGCCTTTCTCCATTCTGGCTCCACTCCTCAAAAGGCGTAACTATGAACATGCCCAATATTCATTCTTCCTCACCCTCTTCCCTGAACTCTAGCCTGCTGCTTCCGCCAAGTAATTCCCACACTACTAGAATGGAGAAAAACCATGCATGGGTGGCTGGTTTTATTCCAGTAATGTTCTTGCAAAAACTGCATTAGAGTATACTTGCTCGTCCCCCTTCCAATTAGGCTGTAGCTTGCTGAGGGATTCTATCCTCTATAATACTTCCATGTTACTTGTTTAGCAAGCACCCAGGGGAGAGTCCCAGGGGAGAAAGAAAATGGCTTCTTTACCAAATAGGAGAACCCGGATCTAGTGTCTATTTCTCACCACATACATGCAAGGTGCAGTAGCAAAGTTACACCAGCCCAGCTGACGACCTGCAACCAAGTCCGTGAGCACTGTGGGTCCCAAGTGTGAGCAGGCTAAGAAGCCTCCAGCTCGTGGGGAGCATGCCATGTCCTCCAAGTAGAACAGATGCTCTACAGCAGCTTTTCCCTCAGTACAACCACTAGTGCTCTATGCTCAGAGAATCTGGGGCAAGAAGCAGGAAGGGGAGTCGAGAAAGAAGGGAATCAAGGAGGAAAGTGGGTGTCCAACCCTGGCCCAACCCCATTCTACTGTTCTGTACCCAAGAGCAGAGAGCTGGCCACTCTGAGGCATGTATGAGACTCTTCAGCCGCCTTGAGCTATAGAAACCTTCAAGGAAAGACTCAAAACGTAGGCACTTTGGAGTTGAACAACCCACGTGCAAACCCCAGCTCCACCACTCACCGAGTATGTGTTCTTGGGAAGGTCATTTATCTTCTCTAAGGTTCCAATTCGCATTTGTAAAACTCATTCAAATACAGTAAAACCTTGGATTGTGAGGAACTTGTTCTGCAAGTGTTCTGTAAGATGAGCACGCATTTCTAATAAATTTTAACTTGATAAATGAGGAATGTCTTGCAATACGAATAATATGTGACACGGAACATCACATGATCACAACTGAGCCAATGGTTCTTCTCTCTCTCTCTCTCTCTCTCTCTCTCTCTCTCTCACTTTCTCTCTTGCTGCAGAATTGTGGGTGATGGTCTCCCATGTTCAATGCTCGGTCTCAGGGCAAGATGTATGGCAGAAATCAGTGATTTTTCAGAATGTTGGAAGATGCCCCCAACTGGCACTATTGCATTTTTTGTCAGTACCTATGGACAGTCCTTTGCTTTTCCATATAAAAGTAAGCTTAGGAATGCTTTGCTTCATTCTAGGTCAAGCTGCCTGCAGATACAGACCCTTTCCTCTGCTGCCTTATTGCCAGTTACATTAAATACGGTATACGACAAGAGTTTATGAATACTGTACTGTAGCCAACATCCATGCAAGCACATACAGTGGCCCCCATAGAGAAAAAAATTCCATTGAGCCAACAGATAGCAGTGATACCGTTAGTGACAGTGAAACCCTCCTCTCTCCTGTCTCCCTCAAAACCAGCCACAAAGATTTTCAAAGGTAAGTGTAGGTTAATTGGTTATTTTTCTTTATATTTTGTATTTTCTTTATTGTTTTGTATAATACTACAGTATTATAATAATTTTTGAATACGAATATTTTGGATTGTGGAACAAATCATCTGAGTTTCCATTATTTCTTACGGGGAAATTCACTTTGATATACAAGTGCTTTGGATTACAAGCATGTTTCCTTCCAGAACTAATTATGCTCACAAACCAAGGTTTTGCTGTACATGTGAAGCCACTCTTAGATATTTACAAGAGAGAACTGAAAATATATATCCTCAAGAAGACTTGTACATCAATGTTCATAAAGCTTTATTCATCACCACCAAGGACAGTAAACGGCCCATATATCCATCATCAGGTGAGCTGACAAAGTATGGTACATCCATTTAATGCAATACTTCTCAGTAATAGAAAGAAACTACTGGGACACACAATAACACAGGTGAATCCGTGGTTTACATTTGTATCATTGCACTGAGAAAAGTAACCAGACACAAAAGAGTACATACTGTAGGATTCTATTTATATGAAATTATAGAAAAGACAAACCTTAACTATAATGATAGAAAAGAGATCGAGATCGACTGGGGCTAGAGTGGGGCAGTGGGCAGGGATTTACTGCAAAGGGGCAAGAAGAACTGTTTTATCTCATGATTGTAGTAGTGGTTACAGAGGTTTATACACGTGTCAAAACTCATCAAACTATTCGTTTAAATGGGTACATTTTCAGAAAGAATGAAATCATGCCATTTGCAGCCACATGGATGGAACTGAGGGTATTATGCTGAGTGAAATAAGTCAGTCAGAGAAGGACAGATATCATATGTTTTCACTCATATGTGGATCTTGAGAAACTTAACAGAAGACCATGGGGGAAGGAAAGAGGGGAAAATAGTTACAGAGAAGAAGGGAGGCAAACCGTAAGAGACTCTTAAATACAGAAGAAATTGATGGTTGGGGTTGGGGGGGGGGGGGGAAGAGGGGAAAATGGGTGATGGGCATTGAGGAATCTATCCCCAAAACCAAGAGCACACTTTACATACTGTATGTTAGCCAATTTGATAATAAATTATATTTTTTGTAAAAAAAGAACTGTAGGGGCGCCTGGGTGGCGCAGTCGGTTAAGCGTCCAACTTCAGCCAGGTCACGATCTCGCGGTCCGGGAGTTCGAACCCCACGTCGGGCTCTGGGCTGATGGCTCGGAGCCCGGAGCCTGTTTCCGATTCTGTGTCTCCCTCTCTCTCTGCCCCTCCCCCGTTCATGCTCTGTCTCTCTCTGTCCCAAAAATAAATAAACGTTGAAAAAAAAATTAAAAAAAAAAAAGAACTGTAAAACAACATGAAACAAAGAAAATAAAAATAAAAAATAAATGGGTACCTTTTATTGTATTTAAATAACATCTCAGTGAACTTTATTTACATGCAGCACTGTCATGTGCTAAGTACTGTTCTAGGCACTGAGATACAATAATGAACATAACCAAGTCCTTGCCCTCACTAAGCTTACTGCCTTTTTTAAAAAATTTAAATTCAAGTTAGTTTACAATATAGTCTTGGCTTCAGGAATAGAACCCAGTGATTCATCTCTTACATACAATACCCAGTGCTCATCCCAACAAGTGCCCTCCTTATAATGCCCATCACCCATTTAATCCATCCTCCCACACACCTCCCCTCCAGCAAGCCTCAGTTTGTTTTCTGTATTTAAGAGTCTCTTATGGTTTGCCTCCCTCTGTGTTTTTATCTTACTTTTCCTTCCCTTCCCCTGTGTTCATCTGTTTTATTAAGTTAAGCTTACTTTCTAAAGAGAGGAGACAAATAATCAATGCATAAAAATAGATTCACTTCATTGTGATGAACACCGTAAGCAAAATAAAGCAGGGTAAAGGCATAGAGAGGGACAGAGACACTATTTGAGATAGCAAGTCAGAGAAGGCCTCTCTGAAGAGACATTTGAGCAGAGCCTTCAATGAAGGGAAATAGAGAGAGAGAAGGAGAAGAAGGAGAAGCGGGGGAGAGGGAGGACATCTGGGGACGAGCATCCCAAGTACAGAGCTGTGTTGGGTAGTTGGGCACTGTGTCTGGGAAGGTTCTGTGGCTGAAGCCAAGTGAGCAAGGCTCAGAGGGGAAGACTGAAGACTTGATCCTGCAAGGGCTTTGAGGACTATGCGAGGAATTTGGAATGAAATATGTTCATTTCATTTCCTGAGTGGTGGCTTTTGTTCGCTGTCGTTATTTTGTCTTCTTTTACGGAGAAGGTAAATGATGTGACATGATCTGATTTATGTTTTAAAAGCATCAGGCTGGGGGCCTGGGTGGCTCAGTCGGTTGAGCTTCTGACTCTTGGTTTCGGCTTGGGTCATGACCTCCTGGTTCCGTGGGTTCGAGCCCCACATCGGGCTCTGTGCTGGCATTGCGGAGCCTGCTTGGGAGTCTCTCTCTCTCATTCTCTCTGTCCCTCCCCCACTCACATCGCGTCTCTCTCTCAAAATAAATAAGTGAACTTTAAAAATAAATAAATAAATGATAAAAATAAAAATAAAAGCATCAAGCTGTTCACTCTGTGTAGAAGAGAGACGAGTGAGTAAAGACAGCAGTTATGAGGACTGCGGTAACCAAACAAGAGGGGACAGTGACCTGGACTGAGGTGTGACGGCGAAGGTGGTCAGGGTGAATTTGGGGAACAGAGAGTATCTACTTCATAGGGTAGTTCTGAGAAAAAAACCTGAAAAGTGCCTCGTACACTCAAAATACCTGAAAAATACTTAGGATACTCGAAGCACCTGAAACAGCACTTAGAATAAATAGTACTTAGAATATCCTATGGAAAATAGAAATGCGCTTAGAATATTCTAAGCCCCTGAGAAGTGCTGAGAATAGCACCTGGCCCGTAATTAAGTACTCAGCCAGTGAGCAAGACTATCCCTCCTAACCCTGCTGTGTGGTAAAAGAACAGCCCTCATCCCTTGGGAGAAGGAAGCGTTTCATTCTTTTTGGCCAAAGCGCTGTGAGTGGGTCCTATTTTCACAGGTTTAATTACTTGCAAAGGGGCTGGGAAGCAAAATTTACCAAAGTGTTAAAATTAAGTTAAAACAATTCCTCTTTCCCTATGATGCCATTGCCCTTGCTTCAAAAGTCATTACAAGGAGACTAGGTAAAAATTCTTGTGAATATTACTTGGGGGCAGGAATTCAGGACTTCAGCTCCATCTCAGTCCCGGGCTGAATCAAGCAAGTCACCACGTTTCTGCTGCCTTTTTTTTCACATTAGCACAACAAAGAGTTTTATTTGTGGAGACAGGACTGAATTTGATGCATTTCAACCTTGTCTAAAGCCTTCTCTTTATGGGTCAGCTAGAGATACTGTCAAATTTTAAGTAAGCCAAATAGAAGCGGAGAGAATTTGCCAGTAAAGAAACCCTGGGCATGTTTTCCTTCTGCTGCCAGAGACGGAGACCACAGGTAGCAGATCACAGTAGTGCCCCAACCCCTGGCGTGCCCAGCACAAGGGCCATGCTTGCGCCCCACGTGGCACTTTCTGGGGGCCTGGTAGCATGATCCACCGTGGAGTTAATCCATGAGGTCAGCATTATCATCTGCATTTTACCAAGGAAGAAAGCAGGGCTCAGAGCAGATTTCTAAGCTGTCAGTGGTCATTCAGCCAGGATCTGGACCCAACCTGACTGCATCCTCTTTCCATTACTTTAACTGCGGGCATAAAAGGAAGTAGTCAGAAGCAAAGTGTCCCTTGATGTTGTGCAGTCTTTTGCCCCTGGCAGTTTCAAATATCGCTTACTGGCTGCATTGGTGTAAAAACAGCTTGGACACAGCCTTCTTTCCAGCGAAGTTTCCCATCTGGTCCAACACAAGTTTCTTGTAAGATACTTCTCATCTGAAGATTCAAAACACGATCTGGGGGCGCCTGGGTGGCGCAGTCGGTTGGGCGTCCGACTTCAGCCAGGTCACGATCTCGCGGTCCGTGAGTTCGAGCCCCGCGTCAGGCTCTGGGCTCATGGCTCAGAGCCTGGAGCCTGTTTCCGATTCTGTGTCTCCCTCTCTCTCTGCCCCTCCCCCGTTCATGCTTTGTCTCTCTCTGTCCCAAAAATAAATAAACGTTGAAAAAAAAAATTTTTAAAAACACGATCTGATTCAATGGTGATAGGGAGGAGTGGAGATGCGGACAGCACTGCATGTTTGTTCTTAAACGGTAATAAAAAAGGCTGCGCAGGTGGCTCAGTCAGTTAACTGTCCCACTTTGGTTCAGGTCATGATCAGTTCAGGAGTTCGAGCCCTGTAACTGGGCTCTCTGCTGTTAGCACAGAGCCTGCTTTGGAGCCTCTGTCCCCCTCTCTTCTGCCTCTCCCCTGCTTATGCTCTCTCTCTCAAAAATAAATGAACATTAAGAAAATAATGACAAATAAAATAAAATGGCAACTAAAAGTTAGTAAAAGGAGAGGTTATTAAAATATTCATAAATGAATTCAGAATTTTCTAAAATTTTCTAAATTTATTTATAAATATGAATGCTCTTTTTAGGCAGACATTATGAAATAAAATAAGGGGCACCTGGGTGACTCAGTCAGTTAAGAATCTGACTCTTGATTTTTGGCTCAGGTCAAGATCCCAGGGTCGCAGGATCGAGCCCCCATCTCAGCCTTCACACTGAGCATGGAACCTGCTTAGATTCTCTCTCTCTCTCTCTCTCTCTCTCTGCCCCTCCTCTGCTCGTGTGCTCTCTCCCTCCCTTTCTCTCAAATAAAAATAAAATGAAACAGACTAGGTTTATAGATTATTGATATGTTTACCATTTATTATTCAGTTTAAGTCCAGTGGCCTATTGCATGCATTTAAATTTCAGAAATAAGCAGTTAACCAGATTTTAACAAAAACATTCTCAGATTTACTAATAATAAGCCCCCCAGAAAGATCCTAGTGCTTCTTATATAATGAACACAAAAGACTCCTTACATAAACTTGTAACAATAGCTTTTATAAACTATTTTTGATCAACTGTGACTTATAACAATCCATCATTCTAATTATTGCTTTGGAGTTAAAACTTTGGTTGTTCGACAACCTAACTATAACGTTTACTGAAGTTAATGAATCCATAAGCCCATGAATTTATTATTATTTTGATTGCACAGGTACACCCCGTTACTTTGTGCTTCACTTTATTGAGCTTTGCAGATATTGTGGGGTTTTTGTGTGTGTTTGTTTTTGTTTTTTGTTTTCTTTTTTCAAACTGAAGGTCTATGACAACTCTGTCTTGAGGAAGTCTATGGGCACCGTTTTTCCAACAGCACTGGCTCACTTCACGCATCCATTACACTTTGGGAATTCTTACAATATTTCAAACTCTTTCATTACTAGTATATTTATCATGGTGATCTGTGATCAGTGATCTTTGACGGTACTACTGTCATTGTTCTGGACACCACAAACCGTGCCCGTATAAGCCCGCAGACTTAATGTGTGTGTGTTCTGACCGCTCCACCGACTGGCCGTTCCCCCATCTCTCCCCCTCTCCTTGGGCCTCCCTATTCTGCGAGACACAACAATACTGAAATCTGGACAATTCATAACCCCACAATGGCCTCTAAGTGTTCAAGTAAAAGGAAAGTCGCACATCGTTCACGTTAAATCAAAAGCTAGAAATGATTCAGCTTAGTGAGGGACACATGTCAAAGGCCAAGATAGGCCAAAAGCTAAGCTTCTTTTTTTTTTTTTTTTTTTTTTTTTTTTAACATTTATTTATTTGTGAGACAGAGAGAGAGCATGAACAGGGAGGGTGAGAGAAAGAGGGAGACACAGAATCTGAAACAGGCTCCAGGCTCTGAGCTGTCAGCACAGAGCCCAACGCAGGGCTCGAACCCACAGACTGTGAGATCATGACCTGAGCCGAAGTCGGACGCCCAACCGACTGAGCCACCCAGGCGCCCCCAAAAGCTAAGCTTCTTGTGCCAAACAGTCAGCCAAGCTGTGACTGCGAAGGAAAAGTTCTTGGAGGAGATTAAAAGTGCTCCTCAAATGAACTCACAAATGTTAAGAAAGCAAAACATCACTAACATGAGGAGAGTTTTAGTGGTCTGGATGGAAGATCAAGCCATTCCCTTAATCTAAAGCCTAATTCAGAGCAAGGTCTTAACTGTCTTCAATTCTATGAAGGCTGAGAGAAGTGAGGAACCTGCAGAAGAAAATTGTGAAGCTAGTAGAGGTTGGTTCGTGAGATTTAAGGAAAGAAGCCATCTCCATAACAGAAAAGAAAAAGGTGAAGCAGCAAGTGCTAACGCAGAAGCCAGAGCACATCATCCAGAAGAGCTAGCTAAGATCAGTAATGAAGGTGGCTACACCAAACAACAGACCGTGTAGAAAAGCAGCCTTATATTGGAAGAAGATGCCATCTCGACTTTTCTAGTTAGAGATGAGAAGTCCACGTCTGGCTTCAAAGCCTCAAAGGACAGGTGGACTTTCTTGTTAGGAGCTAATGCAGCTAGTGACTTCCAGTTGAAGCCAATGTTCTTTTACCATTCTGAGTAATCCCAAGACCCTGAAAATTTATGCTGAATCTACTCTGCCTGTATTCTATAAATGGAACAACAAAGCCTGGATGATGGCACATCTGTTTACAGCATAATTTACTGCATATTTTAAGCCCACTGTTGAGACCTACTGCTCACAAACAAAGATTCCTTTCAAAATGTTACTGCTCATTGACAATGCACCTGGTCACTCAAGAGCTCTGATGGAGATATACAACGACATGAATGTTGTTATAATGCCTGCCAACACACATCCATTCTGCAGCCCATGGATCAAAGAGTCATTTCAACTTTTGAGTCTTATTTGTTAACAAATACATTTTATAAAGCTATACATGTCATAGTGATTTCTCTGAGGATCTGGGCAAAGTAAATTGAAACCTTCTGGAAAGGATTCGCCATTCTAGATGCCATTAAGAACATTTGTGATCCATAGGAAGAGCTCAAAATGTCAACATAACAGAAGTTTGGAAGAAGTGGATTCCAACTCTCATGGATGACTTTGAGGGGTCAAGACATCAGTGGAGGAAGTAACTGCAGATGTGGTGGAAACAGCAAGATAATCAGAAGTGGAGCCTGAAGATGGGACTGAATTGCTGGAATCTCATGATCGAGTTTTAATGGATGAGGAGTTACTTCTTAAAGATGAGCAAAGATAGTGGTTTCTTTTTTTAATTTTTTTAATATTTATTTTTGAGACAGAGAGAGATAGAGTATGAGTGGGGGAGGGTCAGAGAGAGAGAGGGAGACACAGAATCTGAAACAGGCTCCAGGCTCTGAGCTGTCAGCACAGAGCCCAACGCGGGGCTCGAACTCACGGACTGTGAGATCAGGACCTGAGCCGAAGTCAGACATTTAACCAACTGAGCCACCCAGGCGCCCCCTTGGTTTTTTGAGATGGAATCTATCTACTCCTGGTGAAGATGTTGTGAAGACTGTTGAAATGACAACAAAGAATTTAGAATAATCCATAAACTTAGTTGATAAAGCAGCAGGAGGGCTTGGGAGGACTGACTCCAATTTTGGAAGAAGTTGTACTGTGGATAAAGTTCTATCAAACAGCATCACGTGCTACAGAGAAACTATTCATGAAAGGAAGAGTCAGTCGATGTGGCATATTTTATGGTTGTCTTATTTTAAGAAATTGCCACAGCCACCTCAACCTTCAGCAACCATCACCCTGATCAGTCAATAGCCATCAACATCGAGGCAAGACCCTCCACCAGCAAAAAGATTAAGACTCACTAAAAGGTCACATGATGGGGGCACCTGGGTGGCTCAGTCAATTAAGCATCTGACTCTTGATTCCGACTCAGGTCACGATCCCATAGTTTGTGAGTTCGAGCCCCAAATCAGGCTCCACACTAAGAGTACACTGAGAGTCCTGCTTGGGATTCTCCCTCTCTCTCTCTCTCTCTCTGCCCTAACCTTGCTCGTTCTCTTTCTCTCTCTCTCTCTCTCTCTCTCTCTCTCTCTCTCCCTCCCTCTAAATAAATAAATAAATAAATAAATAAATAAATAAATAAAACTTTTAACAAATTTTTAAAAATATTTTTACAAAAGCTCAAGTTAGCATTTTTTAGCAATAAAGTATTTTAAATTATATGCATTTCTTTTAGACATAATGCTATTGCACACTTACCAGACTACAATATAGTGTCAACATAATATTCATATGCACTGGAAAACCAAAAACTTTATTGGATTGCTTTACTGCAATATTCACTTCATTGCCATATTTGCTTTACAGTGGTGGTCTAGAACCCATTGCATCTCCAAGGCATGTCTGTATTCTTTCAAGTGAGTGAAATGAACTGATCTCTCCTTTTCCCTACGCAATGTTCTCCAGCAAAGTTATCTGATTTTTGCTTCTCCTTCTCACCTTTGCCTATAAATAGCTCACTTACGGCAATTCCAGGTTCACCTGTCTTCTCTAGGTCCTTCGTCTCCAGCTCTGCTGGCTATCAGCATGGTGAGAAGCAGGCCCTAACACCCCACCAGTCTAGATAACTGGTCCCGACTAAGGGAAGAAAACAGATAGAAAATTCCCACTCGGTCTCATCTGGCTAAATATTTAGCTTCCCTGGGTTTCAACTCCACTACTAACTCATTATACAAACTTCTTGTCAATAATACCTGCCATGTATTGGATGCTGTGTGCCAGCCACTGTCAGAATAAACCACCTACACATAAAAGAGGGAGAAGAGGGTAGATAACTTGAGTCCATAATACTAGGCTGCTTCTCAGTAGCCACGGGGCTGACTTCTTGCATGGTTATTCTGTGCTGGCACCTATGGTGAGGAGCTTTGTGTGTATTTTCTAAATCTCATTTAATACCCAAAATAAAAATATGATGTGTATATATAATCATTTCCATTTTACTGAGGAAGAAACCAAGATTCAGAGTAAGTGACTTAACCCTTTTCTATACCTAATTTTATTTATCTTGATATGTTCTTAACTATCATTTGTTTCTTGCATCTGTGCCACTGCCTATTTCTATAGGGAAAGGATGGATTCAAATTCCGACTTCTGAGCCTACCTCCAAATTGGTGGCCAGTAAACCAGGTGTCAATTCAACATGAATCCACCCCCACCTACTTTTGTTTTCCTCCCTTGTTTATATAACAGTAACAATCATAACAACTGAAATTTTGATAGCACATCACAATGTGAATACTTCATTGCTATCCTTGTGACAATGCTGTAAAGTAGGGAGGAGAGCTCTTCTGTTTTATGAGATAAAGGATCTTGGGTTTCGTTGAGGTTATATAGATTGCCAGAGGTCAAGCATCTTGTAGGAGGCAGAAATGAGACTCTTAACACAGACCTTCTCCCTTCAAATTCCAGGCTCTTTCTGAGAAACCATGCTGCTTTACTTAGCTTCCTCGAGCCTCATTAAAGGCATGACTCAGAAATCTATATTCATGGTCCTTATCTATCTTCCAAATTCAAATACAACTCTGCTCTCTATCTGCCGAGCATCTCCATCTGAATGTCCTAGTTGAAGGTCTTATCCTTTTGTTTTCCTCATGGTATCTACAACAGGGTCCTGCATAAAGTAGACTCTTAGTAACAGTTTTGAATAAATGAAGAATCTTAAAGAAAGAAGGGGAGAAAGTCCAATAACCGTGCTAGGTGATGTAGCGGGGAGTTGGACAATGTAGGGGCTGGGAGACACCAAGCTCTCCCCCTCTGCATACAGATGAGTGTCACTGGCGTCAGTGCAGCCCAGACCAGGAGACCAGGGGTGGGAGGCAGCCATTTCCCCCTGGAAGCTCAAGTGATAAAGGGCTGCCACAATGGGAGCAACACCAGCCTGAGAGGTCTAGACACCCTGGATGTTCCCCAACTGGACTCAAGGTTTGTTCTTTAAGATTCCATGAGGAGGGGCACCTGGGTGTTTCAGTCAGTTAAGTACCCGACTTCAGCCCAGGTCATGAGGTTGAGCCCCACGCCTGGCTCTTTGCAGACAGCTTGGAGCCTGGAGCCTGCTTCCTATTCTGTCTCCCTCTCTCTCTCTTCCCCTCCCCCACTCATTCTCTCTCTCCCTCTCTCTCTCTCAAAAATAAATAAACATTAAAACATTAAAAACGATTCCATGAGAAAATATGCCAGAAGAGAAGCCTGAAGATAAACATCATGGCTTTGATTGCCCTATGGTACCCACTGCAGGAGCAATGCTTATCAGCAATGTGAGCCTGCACAAATACCTTAAAAGTTTCTGAACCTCAGTTTCCTCATCTATTCAGTAGATATGAGAATATATGCCTGATAGGACTGGTAGGAAGCTTGTAAATGAGGTACCATATGATGCTAAATAAATATCAGCTATTATTAAAATCACAAGCCTTATTCTTCTTGCCAGTGAATGATTGCAAGTTAGAAACCTTCGTAATTAAATATTGAAAACACAATCTTCCCTAATGCCATGCTTCATTTGGAAGATCTAAGGATGACAAGCCTGCCCAAAGCAGCTAATGACATGACCTTGGCTGTCAGGGTACACGGTGAATGCTCTGAAAGGTGGCTCCGTCATAGACTGGCCAATGAAGTCTAACTACTTTATTTGCGAGTTGCTAAGGAACTTGGGGATCACAGGAAAGGGTACGCTTCCAGATAAGCCTTAAGAAACAATCCCTTAAAAGAAAGATTTTCTTCTCTTATAGAGAGTATGTGAGAGAATTAGAGGGAAGCTATACTTCCCACCCCTACTCCTATGCCACAACCTCCCGCCAGACTCAGAAAGCTGATTACATCAATCCCAGAGCAGTTTGCAAAGGAGATGAAAGGACTGGCAATTCCTGAATAAAAAGAAGTCAAGAGCTGCATTATGAATTGATACTTGACACTTAGCAGGTTTTTCTTTTTTGTAAAGATGCTCTCATTTACAGGATTTGAAAAGACTCTTGATATTTCTCCATGGGTTGGTTCAAGGCTTTATGTGTGACATTAGTCGAAATGTTTGCACCTAATGTGTACAGTTTGCAAAACGCAAAGCAAATAGGAGGCAACTGCTATATCAGAAGTGGGGAGGGGCAGGCCCAATTCCAAAGAGAGAATCAGAACTGAGTGGATAGGAACAGTAACAAATGGGCATCTTATTACACGGTTCCTTTGCACACGGTTGCTTGGCAGGTGCTGCAGAGAGGCTGAATTTAACAGCTGCAAGGTCAAATGCATCTCTAAGGCATTCTCAGTGAGGCCACCTGTATCTGAGAAAAACGGAGGGTAAATATTTATCTTGGGCAGTGACAGCAAACACTCATTAAATTTTACATATGCCAGCTCCTTTTGTTGTAGAAATCAAACCATTTGCCAGAGTCATAAAGGTGACATCAGGAGTCAGGAGGTCATGTCCACCTTTCCTTTGACTCTGGGTAGCCTTCAGATGAAAGGACAGCCAACCTGCTTTTCAAAGTCCTTTCAGAGGGAGGAGTCACCGCTTTCCACTTCCCAAGGCTATAAAGTTAGAAAATTATTTCTTTTATAGAAGCTAAATCTCCCCTACCAAGAAAGAACTCTTTTCCACATAGACATTATAAGAATGGGATGTGTTATTCTAGAGGGGATGCCTTCTTCTGAGGTGCCTACCCTGGTCCTGCCAGAAAAAAAAACAAACACCAAGCTTGCCTTAGATCTTCTATTAATGGCGGAGAAAATTCCTGTGCAGGAGTTATACACAGAATCACCGCAGCAAAGAACTTTAGAACTACGGAGAAGCTTCCTGTTATGTGAATCCAACCCTGACTTTAAAGAGCAGATCATCCCTGACCAGACTGACCCATCCTAAGACAGGGACAGTCTTGGGCAAACCAGTGTGGTTCACTGACTTACCCCCCAGTCAGGTTCAGTCCATCAGCAAGTCTACTCAGCTCTGCCCCCCAAATACGCTTTAGCTCTGATGCCTTCTCTCCAACTCCACTGCCACCACTTGGTTCAAGCTATTTTCCAGCTTTTCCTGTCAGTAACTCCCTAATAACATTCCCTGGTTTCTACTCTTGTCACCCTAAAATTTCTCCTGTACACACTGTCAAGAGTAATCTCTTCAAAAAATGAATCAAATCACATCAATATCATCCTTAAAATCTTTCGGTTGCTTCCCTTGGCAAATGGAGTAACAGAAATATCTTACCACGGCAAAAAGGGGACGTGGTTCTACACTCCTATTTCCCTCCAGCCAATTTAGGCTATTCTCACTGAAATTCAGACTAAATAAAAAATACACCCATATACCTTAGGGGAGTGAAAAAGATGAAACAACATTGGATTTGCTGCTCTAAATCTTTCTACTTGATGTAACAAATACCAAAAGAAGGCCTCGTACAGTAGGTTCTTCATTTGGGGGAAGCACTTTCAAAAGAAGAGCTTATGTTAGGTCTAGGGAAGATTTCAAAGCCTATATAGTATATGTTATATACTAAGAGAAGAGCAAACAGGCCCACAAATTCCTGATACATTATAAGTGAGACATCTGGAATTGCTTCTACATATTTTCTAGAAATGACCCAGTTAAAGCTTTAACATTGACTCTCTAAATCACCACCATGAATAAACAGAAGTGGGAATAGGCTTCTGCTTTAAAATTTGTTTTATTTATTGATTTTGTGTGTGTGTGAGAGAGAGAGAGAGAGAGAAAGGTGGGGGGAGAGAACATGAGCAGGGGAGGGGCAGAGAGAGAGAGGGAGAGACAGAATCCCTAGCAGGCTCGGCACAGTGAGCACAGAGCCCGATATGGGGCTGGAACCCACGAACTGTGAGATCATGACGTGAGCTGAGATCAAGAGTCGGACGCTTAACCCACTGAGCACCCTGGAATAGGCTTCTGCTTTAAAAGCTAATTGTAGTAGCCAACTTTGAACTCACTGAGAGTAATCAAATACTTTGACATTAAAGCTTTTGCTTTAATAATATCTCATGCACTATTAGCTTAAAGAATGTAAGATCCAAAGTAACTAAGGCGCAGAGATATATAGTACCGCTACCTTTTTAAAGCTACATAGTTGGTAAGAAAATAAACAGAGCCAAAACTAAGCCCCAAATCTCCAAAGATTTTATGCATGTACGTCCCCACAGCTTCAATCTAGTTAAGTCAACAAAGAGAGGCTCCAAAGTATGGTGTGCAGCAGTGAGACTCTAGACCAACAGTTATCAAAACAGGAAGGGAAGAAGAAAGCACTGGCCGTATCAGAACGACGGATCTTGTCTACCACCAGAAGGTTTCAACCCTAAAGCTACTCACTGAGAGTAAAGAAAATCGTGATAAAACTAACAGTACATGAAAGACACTGTTAGGATGAAAAAACAAGCCACAGGATGGTAGAAAAATTTTTCAAAACACATAAGACTTTAGAACTCTTAAAACTCAATAATAAGAAAAAGCATATTAAAAATGGGTGAAAAATCTGAATAGTCCTCTAAAGAAAATATACGGATGGCAAAAAGCATATGAAAAGATGCTCAACAACATTTGATGTTAAGAATTACAAACTGGGGGGTACCTGAGTGGCTCAGTTGGTTAAGCGTCTAACTCTTGATTTCGACTCAGGTCATGATCCCAGAGTTGTGGGATCGAACCCAGTATCAGGCTCTGTGTTGACAGTGAGGGGCCTGCTTAGAATTCTCTCTCTCCCTCCCCCCACCCCCCCACCCCCGTGTCTCTCAAAATAAATAAACTTAAAAAAAAAGAACTGCAAATTGGGGTGCCTGGGTGGCTCCCTCAGTTAAGCATCCTTAAGCATTCAACTCTTGATTTCAGCTCAGGTCATGATCTCACAGTTCTGAGATAGAGTCCCAAGTCTGGGCTCCGCACAGGGAGATAGAACCTGCTTAAGCTTCTCTTTCTTCCTCTCTCTCTGCCCCTTCCACCCACCCACACACACACACACACACACACACACACACACACACTTTCTCTCTCTCAAACAAAAAAGAACTGCAAATTAAAACAATAATGAGATGTCATCCTGCACCTATTAGAATAGCTAAATCCAGAAAACACACACACACACACACACACCCCAAATGCTGGCAAGAGTGCCAAGCCATAGGAAATGCAAATTAAAACAACAATGAGATAGCACTACAAACCTTTAAAACGGCCAACATCCAGAACCCTGGCGATACCAAATGCTGACAAAGATGTGGAGCAATGGGGACACTCCTTCACTGCTGCTGGGAAGGCAAACATGGTAAGGCCACTTTGGAAGACCATTTGGCAGCTTCTTACAAAATAAACATAGTTTTACCATATGATCCAGCATTTACACTCCCAGGTATTTACCCAATTAAGTTGAAGCTTTATGTTTACACAAAAACTTGCACATGAATATTATTTATGGCAGCTTTGGTCATAATTGCCAGAACCAGAAGCAAACAAGATGTCCTTCAGTGGGTGAATGGATAAACAAACTGGGATACACGCATCCCATGGCATGTTATTCTCTGAAAAAAGAAACAAGCTATCAAGTCACAAAAAGATATGGCAGACTCTTAAATGCATATTGCTAAGTGAGAGAAGCCAGTATGAAAAGGCTACGTACTGTGTGATTCTAACTATAAAACCTTCTGGAAAAGGCAAAACTGTGGACCCACTGAGATCACCAATTGCCAGGGGTTCAGAGGGAGAAGAAGAGGGATGACGCCCGTGGCAATTTTAGGATGATGAACCTGTTCTGCAGGGGACTATAATAGTAGATATATGGCATGATGCAGCTGTCAAAACCCACTGAAATTCACAGCACAAAAAGTGAACTTTAATGCACACACATTAAAAAAGTCATTTAGGAGACCAGAAAACATCAGGGAGGACTGAAGACAATGACAAGAGAATCTAAGCGTATTACAAACGTATGAAACAACCTCGCTGAAAGGAGTGAGAAAAAGATACTAAACTACGTAACTTGGAAATGAATGACGTCTGTAAGACTAAAGGCAAAATGAACTGCACATCGCGATGTACTCCATCCGGTTGATTAAATTGTTTAAGTTAATTAAGTGGCTTAAGGTATGGATTAACAACTCTGATACTGCCCTAGACTGGACTGAAGACTGAAGACAGAACCTGAAGCTGAACCATTAAGTCAATGGATGGTGGGTGGTGGGAGGCAGGTTTCTCACTGCGGGAGTGAAATTTAAAGATAAGCAAGGGGAGAGCCTGGAAAGATCCAAGTGGTGATGGATTTGGAGACATCAATAAGCACTCATGTTGAAATTAATATAAATATAGATTACTACATACAGGTTAGAGATACAGGTACATCCAAAGCTTAGTATACGCACGTATATATTTTTTTGCTCTGTCAGTAAAAAAGGACCTGAAATAAACACCACGCCGGTAGCAACAGGCAAACCAGCACCTAGAACTTGGTTTGTAACACCATGCTCTAATCCAGGAGAAATGGCTGATCCTTGGACTAGGCCAGGGAAGATACAAGATGAGTTTGGAGCACCTGCTGGTGCCAGGAGATAAGGAAGTGCTAGAAAAAAAAAAAAAAAAAAAAAAAACGAGGGAGATATGTCAAAGAGATACAGGGGCCAAAAGAAAGAGCCCCCAGTGGCCAAAGCTGGAGCACTATGAGCAACAAAATAAAGTCATAGTAGATTATAATGCAAAGTATAAAGTACATATCCATGATTCCGCACTGTGTTAAATAAATGATTGACTAAATTAATAAAGGGTGAAAAGAGACAACTCTCATGCAGAACACTTCCAAATAATGTATGTAGCTATTCTACTCTCAAGGAGGTAGAACATAACCCCCCACTCCTTAAATGTGGGCTCTGCATAGTTTACTGTGGAAAAACCTGACAAACGCTCCATAAGCCCGGTGATCAAGGTCAGCACCAAGAGTCATAAATTACATTGATAGCATGTATCTTTGTTCTAATGTGATAAAAATGGTACTTTGCCTCTTTGATTCTCCTCCCCCAGACCCAGAACCCCAGCCTAATCATGAAAGAAACATCAGCCAAATTCCAAGAGAGGGACATTCCAAAGCATACCTGATGAGTACTCCTCAAAATTGTCAAGGTCATCAAAAACAGAGTAAGTCTGAGAAACTGTCACAGCCCAGAGGAGACTAAGGAGACATGATAACCAAATTCAATGTGGGCTCCTAGATGGAACCCTGGTACAGAAAGAGGACATAAGTTTAAAACCAAGAAGATATAAGCAAACTGTGGACATTAGTTAATAATAATGTATCCGGGAGCACCTGGGTGGCCCAGTCAGTGGGGCACCCAACTTTGACTCAGGTCACGATTTCATGGTTCATGAGTTCGAGTTCTGACAGCTGGGAGCCTGGAGCCTGCTTCAGATTCTGTGTCTCCCTCTCTCTCTCTCTGCCTCTCCCCCACTCATGCTCTCTCTCTCAAAAATGAATAAAGATTAAAACATTTTTTTCTTGGGGCGCCTGGGTGGCGCAGTCGGTTAGGCGTCCGACTTCAGCCAGGTCACGATCTCGCGGTCCGTGAGTTCGAGCCCCGCGTCGGGCTCTGGGCTGATGGCTCGGAGCCGGGGGCCTGTTTCCGATTCTGTGTCTCCCTCTCTCTCTGCCCCTCCCCCATTCATGCTCTGTCTCTCTCTGTCCCAAAAATAAATAAACGTTGAAAAAAAAAATTAAAAAAAAAATTTTTTTTTTCTTAAATAATAATGTACCCATATCGGTTCATGAATTGTGATAAATGGACCATAGTAATGTAAGATGTTAATAAGAGGGAAAACCATGGCCAGGAGGAGGGAGTCATACGGGAACACTGTACTACCACCTGCTCAATTTGTTTTGTAATTCTAAAACTCTTCCAAAAAATAAAGCTTACCAATACAAACAAAAAATCAACAACACTGATTTGTGTTTCTAATGTGTTATTTTGTAGCACCTTCACAAAGAAAGCAACACAATTATGTTGGCTGCCTCTTGCTCTTTCTGGCATCCTACAAAGAGAAGGTCACAGGAGAACCTTGCTTACCAGTTTTTCTGATGTCAACAGGATTTCTCATTACGGCCAGATACCACTACAAACAGGGCACTTGGAAGAACTTTGGAGTTCTAAAGCAGTTAAAAGCAAGTAGACTCTTATGTGTGGGTATCAATATGTGACATATTTCCCTGGCTACAGCTATTCAAGTTAAGGGGTGAAGCCACTATACTCTCTCACAAATGCTTCTGAGGTTCCCAGTCTTGAGGTCCATGGGTTACTGCCACACTTTCGGTGCAAGTGCCATTTAAAGATTCAGGCAAATGGGGGTGCCTGGGTGGCTCAGTCAGTTAAGCCTCTGACTGCTGATCTCAGCTCAGGTCATGATCTCACAGCTTGTGATTTTGAGCCCCACGTGGGGCTCTGCATTGACAGTGTGGAGCCTGCTTGGAATTCTGTCACCTTCTCTCTCTGCCCTACCCCCCCCGTGTTCTCTCTCTTTCAAACTAAATAAATAAACTTAACAAATATATAAAGATTCAGGCAAATAATTAGGAGAGCATATTCCCCCTTCATTTCAATGGCATTGTTGTGAAACCACTGAAGTCAGTATATAAGGACAACAGAATATGATATGATCATACGATCAGCTACGTCTCCCTCACCCCAACACACACACACACACACACACATACACACACACACACAGGGTTTTTTTTTTTTTCTTTCTTATATTCCAAGAATCACCTGTCACTTTTATCTTAAACAGAAAGGTCAATATCCTTTAGAGGTTGGTATAATACTGTTTTAGAAATAGAAAAAAGGGGCGCCTGGGTGGCTCAGTCAGTTAAGTGTCCGACTCTTGATTTCAGCTCAGGTCATGATCTCACCCTCCATGAGATCGAGCCCTACATAGGGCTCTGTGTTAACAGTGTGGAGCCTGCTTGGGATTTTCTCTCTCTCCCTCTCTCTCTGCCCTTCCCATGATTTTACTCTCTCTCTCTCTCTCTCTCTCAAAAATAAATACAACTTTTAAAAAATAAATAGAAAAAATGTAGTAGTTTAATATTATGATAAACCCATTCAATAGAATGCTATATAGTCTTTTTAAGATAAATCTACTAACATGAAAAATATCTAAGAGAAGTTTTAAAAAGTTACAAACTAAGTGTAATATAATTGGATTTTTATTTAGAAATGTCATATGTTAATATATTCAAAGGAAACTGGAGAAATGTACTCCAAAATGCACTTCTATATAAATCCAAACTACGGAGGGGTTGTATGATAAAGGATTTTTACTCTTACATATGGATTTTTGTAATGTTTAAACTTTTGTAAACAGGGCACATTAATTTCGTAATTTGAAATTTTTTCAGGGGGTCCTGGGTGGCTCAGTTGGTTAAGCAACCGACTCTTGATCTCAGTTCAGGTCATGATCTCACGGTTCATGAGTTCAAGCCCTGCGTCGGGCTCTGCGCTGACAATGCAGAGCCTGCTTGGGATTCTGTCTCTCCCTCTTTCTCTGCCTCTCGTGTGCATGCGTGCATATGTGCTCTCTCTCCCTCAAAAACAAATAAATAAATATTTTTTAAAAAAGAAATATTTCCAATACTAAAAATTGTGTATTTCCTTTTGAATATCATGTGGCCTGAGGCAATAAGGTGCTGGCAATTCAGGGCTGAGTTGTGTTCCCTTCCCCTTCGAGTTCTGCCAGGACCCAGGCTGGGCCCATGCAGGACAGAGAATGAAGTCTGAGGCTCTCTCCTTAGCCCTATGATTGACCTAAGTTACACACCACTTTCTCCTGTGTTCAATCCATATTTAACACTCTGTCAGGAAAACATTCACTTTTCCAAGAACCACAGGACTTCTGAGCTGCAAAGAACCTTAAAGGCATCTCACTTAGCCCTCCATTAATTGTAGAAATGCTCCATTGAGTCCCTGGTGGTTATGCCCGGGCTAGACACAGAGACAGCACTGCCTCGTGACAGCCATTATATTCTTAGGAGTTTTTTGATATGTCCAAAAGAAATTCTAAATGCTGCTTTAAAAGTACAGAATAGCCATTCAACGATATCCCAAATAGCCGTTTTAATGCTGTGCCTAGCACAATGCATATCATGTGGGGTAGCTACTCGATTAATATTCATCGAATGCTGGAACGGATTGCTGAGAGCAGGTAGGTGAAGTCAGCCCTGCTCTTTTACCTGAGTTTGTATCACATATAAACTTCATACTGAACTTGTAAAAACGCGATGGATTCAAAACCAAGATACACGAGTGCTGTTTCCACTTGTGCTGTTTATCAGCTGTGCAAATTTGGGAAAATTATTTCACATCTTTGAACTCCTCTTTCCGACCAACAAAGGATGGTAGATTGCAGCAATAAAATTCTGAGAACAAGCTAGAGCAGCAGGCCTTCTGCCATCCCATATGAGTACTCGTGCCTAAGCCCAGGGCTTTTCAATTATACTTATTAAGTGACTTTTATGTTTTGGTCTCTTATTTTATATATCGACTCACATCTCTGTCCCAACCACTTCAGGTCTGTAGTGGCTGGAGATTCAATAATGCAACTGAAAGTAGAATGAACTGAAAATAGATCCTTTTGTCTAAAAGAAACCATCTTCAAAATGTTTATATTGTTATATTCATCAAGAGTTTTTTCACCCAGAACCAGTCTCTAACAGTCAAATGGAAATATTTGAGAAACATTCTGTAGGCAGTAGCCTTAAGAACCACCTAGAAAAAACACTCTGCCTGAGAAAATAAACAGTTTTTTTCTATACGAACTGGCTGTTTCCAAAACTTCTTTCAGAAAAAAAAAAAAAAGTCCTTTGCTAAGAATTAATACAGAAAACAAGCAAATAAACTGAAAGCTTTATTAGGGAACACTTGCCTGTGTGGATACAGCGATATGGACTTAAACCGTCAACTGGTAAATACTGGAAAATACTTTGTGGTAAGAAATGACCCTTCGTTACTCAAGTCAGTGTTACCAAAACACATTTGTTCAACCATCGGGCAGATTTTGGTGCTAAGTAAAAGCTGTTCAATGAAGACAACAGGGGAGTTTCCTTTTTCAATGCAGGTTTATAGGATGAATTGGAGCTGAGAGCAAAGAGCTTGCATTCTTTGGCTCACACAGACTGGTAACTTCTCGTTACTCTGCAGTAATGCTGCTTTGCAAAGAGCAACAACAAAAATTCCAGCAAGTGAATGTACGATTTTGAATTTAAGCTTGCAACAGCATTTCAGGACTTTTCCTCCAGTGCGGAAGTTTCTGAATCTTCAAATAAGACAGCCAGAAGCTGCCATCTTTGGAATTCTTAACCTTTCTCCATTCTACTAATCACCACTCCAAAGCGAGAGACGGTCAAGAATTACTACTATATAGGAAAACTGCAAGCACCCAAAACATCTTTCTGAATCACTAAGTGGTCAAGCTGTCTGCAATTGGGCTAGATAATCAGCGACCCAAGCAAAAACCTGCTTCCATTCCTGGAATGGATCACCTCTCACTCAGTCCTTAACTTACTTGTTCTGAAAAATGGAATCCAAACAATGGGGACTGAGTATAATAAGGCACGGCAAACTATTCTAAAAATATCAAGATGTGCAGATAGGAAATAATACTAAAGGAAAAGAGATGTTTTTCCACTGATAGGAACAATCTCTTTCTTTGAGACAGTGAAAAATAGGCAACGGTGATCACAAATCACTCTGGAGATGGAAAGGGCTGGAAAATTCAAAAGACTGGCAAGTGTGAGCATCTGGAAAGTCAAATGAGGGATTGGGGGAAGCAATAAATAAACTCTCTTGTGTGATTCAGCAGGAGGTACCACAAAGTAGACAGTACAAAGAGAGACACAAACGGGGGTGTTTTGAGGACTGTAAAAGAGAAAATGAATAAAAGATAAAGGTTTTTATTTTGCATTTGACAACAGAGGGCAGATTAGGAAAACTGGGAGCCTGTGGGGGGAGCAAAGAGCCACCTCTATGCTTTTAAGGAACTCATAACTTTCAGAGGACCTATGGAAACAGATTCTCTTTGCTTACCCCATTACCATGTTGCAAAATACTGTACTCCTAGTAAATACAGGGCCATATATTGGCTCATGGCTGCTTTCTGGTGGTGAAAAGATAAGAAAATCATGCTCCCTGATTCCAATTTCTCATTTCAATTATCAAAAAGAGCTCTGCTGTGAACGTTCATTTCTGTCTTAATTAACTGGAGCAAGACAGAACATTAAAAACAATGAACTCTGTTTTGTTCAAGGCCTTTTATTTACTTCTCCCCCTTTAGAACATCAGGAGATGAGAGACTGTACCTAGATACCTCATCACAGATGGCAATTTGTCCGCCAACATTATCTATAAGGAAGGACCTAGGGGACAGAGTTTGAACAAAACTTCTGAGCTATGAGCTTGATATCAATAAGAAATGCCTTTTTCCTTCAGAAATGATTTTAAGGTTAAGTCTCAGAACATGGCTGTGAAATTCACAGTTCGTTTATAATAGCAATGTGAACCAGAAATCCGAGGCATAAACTCAGGTAGCTGGAGCAAACTATAAACAAACAAAGAAACAAACAAACAAATAAATATCATGCAATTCTAAAGAGAAGCATCTTTGTTTCTGGATTTTGAATCCTGGGGAAGGAAAACTCTGAAAGAGGAAAATGATACAAATTGGCTTTAACCACAATAAACAAGATCACTAGTGTGCATGCAACTAGAGACCTGCTTTCCTTGAAAATGACTTATTAAACTATTGCAGGTTATGGAAACTTCACCTGTGAATACATTTTTCACTCCTTGCTCAGCGGATATCAACTGGTTCAAAGCAGATATGCAAAGGATAACTGCCATCCAGGGCTGAGATCTTATATAAGAAATTAACGCTAAATCCCCATTCAGCTGAGAAGAATGAACACGTCTCAACTTTCAGTAGGCAAACAAATTTCTTTTATGGGTGCAGCGTGCATCGTCTTGTATTTTTCCCCCCAATTCATAAAACCTGAGTTTTCAGTCCATGCAACAAATCCTTTTCTAAACCCCAGACCAGAGAAACTTACAGCCGGCAGGGGCCAGAAGTCAGTGAAGGCTCCCGGCAGGGGCGCTTATGTAACATATGCCGCCCTTTCTAAATGCTGAAGTAATCCACCCCTGGCAGCTGTGGGGGTCAGCCCTGCTGCTCCACTGAAAAGCAAACATCCTGCCCATCCAGTCCCTTGTCGATTCTCTTACCTCCCCCGCTGAATCAGTTGTTTATCATGCTAAGGAGGTACAGAGCCCCTGGACTGGCCAGGTGAGTGAGTCTTAGACCTAAATTCTTGTTCCAGCACTGCCACTAATTTGCTGTGTGGCTTTGGGCAGATCATCCTGAAACCCCAGTTTCCTCCTCCGAAAAAGTTATGACTCTGGTCTAGAAAGGACTTACAATCTCTTTGAGCTCTAACGTCTTTCTTTTTTTTTTAAGATTTTATTTAAATTCCACTTTAACATACAGTGTAGTACTTAATTTCAGGTGCACAATTTAGTGATTCAACACTTCATACAACACCCGGTGCTCATCACAAGTGCCCTCCTTAATCCCCATCACGTAGTTTTTTAAGATTTGATTTCTAACTAATCTCTATACCCAACGTGGGGCTCAAACTCAGAACCCCAAGATCAAGAGTCACGTGCTCTTCTGACTGAGCCAGCCAGGTGCCCCCCATCACGTGTTTAATCCATCCCCCCTACTACCTCCCCCCTGGTAACCATCAGTTTGTTCTCTATAGTTAAGGGCTCTAACATCTTTTGATTTTTTAAAATCCTTTTTGGACAGAAAGCAGTGACAGGGTTACGGCCCTCCTACAGACTGTGGACATCACACTGAGGAAGTAAAATTCATCACTGGATTCCTTTCAGCATGCTTGGGCTTCCGGTATCAGCCTTTTCAACAGGGTTTCCACAGAGAAGTGAGCTTTAGTGACCTAAGACATCCCTTCCCTGTGAAAACGCATCCCTTCCTATGCATCTAGATTGGTACTAGTTATATACCACCTTCAGAATTGAGAAAACAGCCACTCAGATCAATTTCCAGGTTGCATGGTTCAGATGAGGAACCCCATTTGAGAAAGGCTATAAGATTTTACCGCAGGATCATCATAGAGTGTTAAAGCTAAAAGGGCTGACTAGATCGTGCTTTTCCAATGGTTCTCAAAGTGTGGTCCCCAGAGCAGCAGCAGCACCTAGAAACTTGTTTGCATGCCAAGTCTCACTCACCCCAGTCCACTGAATCAGAAACTCTGGAGATGGGGCTCAGCATCTGGTTCAAAAAGCCACACAAGTGATTTTAATACATCCTATTGTTTATGGATGTTCTAGCCCTTACACGTTCATTTTCAGTAGAGGACTACAGGAGTGCAGGAAAAGTCACTTGCCCAAGCTCAGACTTCTAGTGTCTTGATTAGAACTCAGACATCATGGGGGTGCCTGGGTGGCTCAGTCAGTTAGGCATCTGACTTTGGCTCAGGTCATGATCTCAGGGTCCATGAGTTCAAGCCCCGCATCAGGCTCCATGCTGACAGCTGGGAGCCTGGAGTCTGGTTCAGATTCTGTGTCTCCCTCTCTCTCTCTGTCCCTCCCCCACTCACATGTGTGTTCTCTCTCTTAAAAACAAATAAGCATTCAAATTTAAAAAAAAAAATACAGAACTCAGATGTCATGGACTGAATTATTTCCTCCCTTCAAATTCATATGCTGAAGACCAAACCCCCAATGTGACCGTATTTGGAGACAGAGCATTAAAGACATCATTAAGATTAAATAAGATCATAGGGGTAGGATCCTAATCCAACATGCCTAGTGTCCTTATAAGAAGAGGAAGAGACACCAGGAATGTGTGCATACAAAGGAAAGGCCATGTGAGGACACAGCAAGGAGATGGCCATCTGCAAGCCCGGGAGAGATGCCTCAGAGAAGCCAAACCTGTCGACACCCTGATCTTGCACTTCTAGCCTCCACAACTGTGAGAAATAAATTTTTGCCATTTCAGCCACCCAGGCTGTGGTATTTTATAGCCCTGGCAGACCATTACATCAGATCTTCCGATTCTCTGGACAGGAACATTTTATTTTAATTAAGTGAGTTTCGAATTCTGAAACAAGCCTCCAACACCTAAAGAAACAAGTGAACCTCCAGGAGGGGCTGGCTGTCCCGTCGGCTCAAGCCCCTGACGACGTGCACAGGTCAGACACCGCCCAGAAGGTAAGTTCTCTGAAGCTGCAGCCTGTATAATGGTTTTGCCATGGTGATGTGAGAGCCTTCATAATAAGGGTTCAAAGGAGCCGCTAAATGGGAGGAAGATAAGGAAGACTGAGTAACACAGGGCGAGTATTGTTTGTCTTTCCAGAAGAACAGCCAGTAGTCCTGGGATGGGTCTCTAGGAAGGGCAGTGGCCAAATGCTCTCTGGACAGACCCACTCTGGATAAAAGGGCTTCAAACATACCTCAAGCCCAACCTGTCATCTTCCTTTCCTCTTCTCCATTGGGCCACAAAAACAGTCCACCTCTGGTGCTCTGTGGCTCAGATAATCCCTCTGATTATGCTGCCTGGAATCCCTGAGGTCACCTTTGACTTTTATTATTTAAGTTTTTGTTAATGTTTATTTATTTAGTTTTGACAGAGACAGAGAGAGAGTGGGGGAGGAGCAGAGAGAGAGGGAGACAGAGAATCCCAAGCAGGCTCCAGGCTGTCAGCACAGAGCCAGACGCGGGGCTCCATCTCACAAACTGTGAGATCGTGACCTGAGCCAAAATCAAGAGTCAGATGCTTAACTGATTGAGCCACCTACCTTTGACTTTCTTTTATTCCCTTATCTCCCATATCCATCAGATAGAACCCAGTCCTGTTCATTCGGTCTCTAAGGTACCTTTCAAGTCCTCTGTCTCTTCTCTACCTGACTGCCACTATTTTCTATGACACTTGTGTCATCTCTTACCTGGACTAAACCTGAAGGCTTATCACCAGTCCTCTGGTCACTGGCCTCACTCTTGCAAAATCCTCTCCAAAATATGGTCATAAATCTTCCCTTCAAAGATCTCAGACAAGGCTCTTCCTGGTCTTATCTGCCCTTCCAGTCTGGCCCTCGGCCACACCCCAGCAGCTCTACAGACTGACTGGCAGCATGCCTCTCCAGTCCTGGCCTTGGCCTGCTCCTTCACCCAGGAAGCCCTCTTCCCCCCACCTCCCCTCCTCCATCTGCCAGAGGTAGTGGCCATCCTTACTTTGCCGGTGTTCCAGTCAGTCTCTTGCTTTCCTTTATTGTTGTGCTACCTGCATATGTACCCATAAATAATATATTGTTTAGTTTTGCTTGTTTTCAAGAGAAACCAAATGTTTGTAGGTTTTAAAGACTTCCTTTTTTTCACCATTATGTTCACATTTACTCACATTGTTGCAGATAACTGTAGGTAATTCATTTCACTGTTCTCTACAAATGTATATGAATATACATATGGTAAGCACACTTTTTTCATTCTATTGTTGACGGGTGTGTGGGTTGTTTGCAGTTGCTTTATATTACGAACATGCTTGAACACATGAGTCCATGCATGAGTGCAGAGGCTGTACCTAGATGATCTGCTGTGCCCCAGGGTATGTGTACTTTCAACTGTCCCATGTTAACAGGCAATGCTAGGTTGTTTTCCAAAGCAGCTATACCAACAGACAGTCATGATGTGCTAACTTTTTTATGGATCGGTAAATTCAGTCTGAAGATATTTTGCTTAGGATTTTGCATCTATACTGAAAGGTGAACTTGGTAGTTTTCCTTTCTTAAATAATCTTTGACTGATTTTGGTGGAAAGGTTGTACTGGCCTCATATATCCATTGGGGAGCATTTCTACTCTTCACGCTCTTTTATTTTTATTTATTTATTTATTTATTTATTTATTTATTTATTTATTGAGAGAGACAGAGACAGAGACAGAGACAGAGAGACAGAGTGTGAGCAGGGGAGGAACAGAGAGACAGGGAGACACAGAATCTGAAGCAGGCTCCAGGCTCCAAGCTGGGAACTCACAAACCACAAAATCATGACCTGAGCTGAAGTCGGACACTTAATTGACTGAGCCACCCAGGCGCCCCTCTTCATGCTCTTTTAAAAGACTTTGCAAGATTACAATAATTAGTTGTTTGATTTGTTTGTAGTTGTTGTAGAATTTGCCTACAAAAATTACCTAAACCCTGGGTCTTTAGAAGAAATTTTTTAATACACTGATTCATTTCATTTAATAGTTTACAGAAGCAACCGAATTTTCTTTTTCTTCTTGAATCGGTTTGGACAATTTACACTCCGTTAAGAATTTGACCTAGCACCTAAGTTTTCAAAATTCTTGGCACAAAGTGGTTCATAATTTCTTATCTTTTAAATCCTGCCGTATCAGAGATTCAGTAGTGATGTTTCTCATATTGTTTACTCATGCCTTCTCTTCTGTGTTACAACAGTCTTTCCGGATGGTGAGAAGCCTCATTATCAGTATTGCAACACAGGCTTCATGTGCATTCTTAGATTCTCTTGACCAGGTTTCTCTCTCTGGCTCTTACACACAGCCCACCTATGCTGGATACCAACCCCCTCCCCTGTCAAACCCAGATGACGGCCGAGCGAATGTGCTGATGGGCAACATGCTCTACCCTTGGACAGTTCACTGAGCTTCTGTTACTCTTTTTTAATCTCTCCTGGCCCTGGGCTTGTACCTCCCAAATACAAAAGTACTAGAGACCTCAGACCTTACCCAAGGTTCTGCTTTCCAGAGCACCCAGACTAAAGCAGTCTTTTAAAATAATCAGATTTTGGCTTTGTTTTACAGATTCTTTATTTATTTCTGCTCTTGTCTTTATCATTTCCTTCCTCTTCCTTTTGCTAGGTTTATTCTGCTTTTTTGTTTTGTAAGCTCTTAAGTGAGATGATTAGTCATTTATCACAACCATGTTCTTCTTCTAGTATCAGTCATTAAGGCAGAGGTCAGCAAATCAAAAGTGGCCCAAGAATTTTGTGTAAGTAAAGTTTTATTAGAGCACAGTCACAGCCATTCGTTTTCATATTGTCCACGGCTGCTTTTGTGCTACAGGAGCAAAGCTGAGTTTTGGTGCCACGGTTGTGATGGTAAATAGTGACATTTTACTATTCCTTTACAGAAAAAGTTTGCTAGCCTCTGCTTGAAGGATATAGATTTTTCTCTAAGTATTGCTTAAGTTGTATCCCATGAATTTTGCTGTTAGTATTTTCATAACTCTTCTGAACTTAGTGTTTTCTCAGATCCAGTATGATTTCTTTGATTCACAGGTCATTTAGAAAGTGTGTTCCTTAAATTTCCAAATATATGGGTTTTTTCCAAGGTCATCTGTTGGTGACTGATTTCTAAGCCAAATTGTTCTCTGATGAGAGAGTAGCTTTGTATGATACTGATTTTCTAAAATTTTTTGGAAATTTTTACTCCTGGTCTAGTACATGATCACCTTTGAAATTTTTTAACGTGTGTTTGAAAATAATATGTATTCTGTCATTGTTGGATGTAGTGTCTTATTACTTGTATCTTTCAAATCTTTTAGATTCTTACTAATTGCTTAATCAATGAATTATTGAGAAAAGTGTTAAAGTCTTCTAGTAGATTTATCAGTTTCCCCTGTAGTCAGACCATTTTGGCTTTATTAATACACCAATTAAATCTTTTACAACTTCCAGGTGAACTGATTTCATATGAAGATAGGCAGTGTCACTATTCATTTTTTATAATATTTTTTTAAGTTTATTTATTTTGAGAGAGAGAGAGAGAGAGAGAGAGAAGGGGTAGAGAGAAGGAGAGACAGAATCTGAGGCAGACCCCCCACTGTCAATGCAGAGCCTGACACAGGGCTCGAAATCACAAACCTTGAGATCATGATCTAAGCAGAGATCAAGAGTTGGACACTTACCCAACGAGCTACTCAGGTGCCCCTCATTTCTGATAATATTTTTGTTTAAACTGTTTCTGTGTCTTAAGTATGTCTCTCATAAATTGTATATAATTGAGTTTTTGTTTTTGATTATGTATCTCTCTGAGAATCTCTGACTTTAACTGGATGGTAAGGCCATTTGATTGATTGTAACTATTGCTAGATCTGGATTATTCTGAGCATCTGATTTTGTATTTCTAATTTGTCTTCTTTTAGATTGACCAACATTTTCCCCACTACATTTTTTTTCTTCTTTCACAGAGGTTTTCTTTCCTTTATTTACAGGCAAATTTAGGAATTTTAACTTGCATATTTAATTGAAAATGTAAAATTAATACCTTTACCCTCCTACAAGAATAAAAGAATGAATTCTTTATCATCAATCACCTCCTTCCTGATTTATATGCTATTATTGTTCAAAATTTTGGATACATATCAAGTTGGAATCAGAAAACTTAATGTTATTGTTTCACACAGACTTGCTCACCATTTTTCTTTGTTTTAGTTTCATTTTGTTTTTCTCACCATTTCTTCTTTCTTCTCAGACCCTCCTTCTGGGATCATTTTTATTTCTCATACCGCACATCCTTTAGTTAAGTCCTGTTGGTGGCAAACTTTCTTAGAGTTGTTTTGTCTATAAAGGTTTTTATTTAGTCTTTGTTCTCGAAAGATCATTTCACCGGACATCTTATTTTTGGCACTTAATATATAAATATAAATATATGTTGTATACGTGTTTTTTCATAGCAGGATTATTTAGGAATACATTTATTCAAAATTACATAATTACTATATTTAACATATAAATATATATTGTCTGTGTGTATTTTTTGTCACAGCAAAATAGCTAGAAGCATTATCATCACTAGGTGAATCAAGGAAACTACGAGTCTGTTTCTAATTTGCTACCAACTAGTTAAACTATTAAGAGTCTATTTTATTTTCTAGTTAACAGTCTATTTCTAATTTGCTACCAAAAATTACTTAATTAAACCAGACTATGCTTCAGTACATCTTCCTAAATGTGGAATTAGCTAATGATCTACTTTATAAGAACATCAGCAAATTAAAACAGCTATAAGATAAGAGGTGAGATGAATTTCAGGACAAGTTACTTTGCCTTAACTGTGTGAAGGTACACTAAGGTCCTAAGCACCAAGAATATCTGTGTGCATGTGCATTTTCAGTGAACATTTTATTGCATTTTATTTATTTGAGTTAGGGGACAACCCAATGTGACATCAGTCTCAAGAACATTATAAAACATATTTGAAGGAGAGTGAATCAATTTTAAAAGATTATTCTTCCAATGGTTCCAAAGTGTGTATGTCTAGAAAAAAAAATTAACTCTAATGTATTAAAAAAAAATGCAGTAGGATAAAGAGGCTGAAAACCTTGAACACCAACCTTTAAAATAGGTTCTCTCAACTCTTTTCATAAAACTTCAAAAGTCTCTGTCACTTAAGTGCTCTGCTCCTGGGAGGGCAGGTGCCTGGAAAGGAGGTGAGGTCTCTGCCATTGTAGAAGACTGGTGAATCTGAATGCACTAAATCAAATGTACCCTCCTCTACCCAAAATAAAGCCAAAATCCAAACAGGCATATTAAAGCACAAAGATGCCATAAAAGACCCTGAATAGCCAAAGCAATCTTGAGAAAGAACAAAACTGGAGGCAACACGCTTTCTGTTTTCAACCTACATTACAAAGCTATAGTAATTAAAACATAAAAAACAGACACACAGATCAATGGAACAGAATGGAGGGCCCAGAAGAAAACCCATACATATACAGTCAATTAATTATGACAAAGGAGCCAAGACTATATAAGGGGGAAAGGGCAGTCTCTTTGATAAATGGTGTTCGATAAATGCAAAAGAATGAAACTGGACCACTGTCTCACACCGTACACAAAAAAATTAACTCAAAATGGACTAAAGACTTGAACTTAATACCTAAAGCCATAAAACTCCTAGAAGAAAACACAGGCAGTAAGTTATTTGACATAGGTCTTGGCAATGATTTTCTGAATCTGACACAAAGTAAAAGCAGTAAAAGCAAAAATAAACAAGTGGGACTACATCAAACTAAAAAGCTCCCACACAGCAAAGGAAAGCATCAACAAAAGGAAAAGGCACCGTGCAGAATGACAGAAAATATTTATAAATCACATATCTGATAAGGGGCTAATATCTAAAATATATACAGAACCCACACAACTCGACAGAAAAAAAATCTGATTAAAAAAGGGCAGAAGATCAGAATAAAAAAAAAAGACTACCATTTGTCAAACTGTAAGAAACAGGTACTGTTGTGATGGCAAAATATTTTGATGTTAAGGAATATTGAGAATATTCAGAGCTGGAGAGCAAGCATTTATGAGTGTGGCTCCAGCTTCTAATATACAATGCATGCTCTGCTTCCGATCAAAATGCACCAAAGTGGAATACTTCTACACTAAAATGAAAGAGCCGGATGCAAATGTCCTCTCAGAAACATCGATTGCCTTTTGTCATCATCAATTCTTCACTCATCAAACAGCTTAATGAATTTTAAAACCCTGCATATATAATAGTTTGAGCCAAGTACATTCTCTCGGTAAATTTGAAGCCTGACTTTCTAGTTTTTATATAAATCTTTTGGAACTTTTATTAGCATCACTCATGTCCCTCTGTGAGTGACTTCCCTGGGGACATAAAAATGTTAGTTTCTTAGGGGGTGAAGTTCAATATTTGATGCTGACCCATTCATGGAAATCGAGTCTAGAATTACATAACAGCTCTTACCGCTAGAGAAAAAAAATTTACCAGCCCATGAGCTTGACACATCTTCCAGAAATCTCTAAGTCAAGGGGAGGGAGTGGGCATGGGAAAGAGGAGGAGGCAGGAGACCACCTCTGAGCTTGTAGACCAGATCTGGTAGGCAGCTACACAAAGCCAATTCAGCGAACAACTGGGACTGCTCTGACCTTGTGTGTCCTTTCATGGAGCCCTGCTGGCCTACATGGTTATTCCAGGGCTAAACTCTACCTGTACTTACAGATATTTCCAGAGAAAGATTGGAAAAAGAAAGCTAGAAATGAGGGAAGGGAGAAGCATCTGAAAACAAGGGAGAGAGAGAGAAAAAAATGTAAAATAAGAGACCAAGGGATGAAGGGAGAGAGAATATGTAAGCATGAGAAGGAGGAGGGAAAGAAAGCAGTCTTACGGGGTTAGATGTATTTGAATGGATGCCCGATCTTGGTTTATCAAAAGCTGTAAAGCGATTCAGGCATTGGAATGGCAACATTAGATCCACAAACCAAAGTCCAAGATGACAATTACACCTCTGTAACATCTGGAAAAGAAGGCTACAGATTAATCTTAACTGAAACATGGGAAATAGGTTTACTCATAACCACATATATGCAATGTCCCCAAAACTATAATGAAGCTCTTGAAGAAAGCAAAGAGAATATTATCTGAGGCATTCACTTCAAGGACCCCATGCAGAGTAGTGAGAGAGAGGGCTCACCTGAAGGTGAAGTATAGGACCTGAGACCTGAAGAAAGGAATGTAAGAAGGGATAACTGAGGACTGGGAACAAAAAAGATGCTATGCTGGATGGCCCTTTTAATTAAGCAGATCTACAAGGGAACAATGGTAAGTCTGAAAAGAGATAGAAGAAACATCCTAGAAAGATAAGTGCAGTAATGGACAGAGCTGTGATCACACCCCACACGGGGAAATTGATGATACCACACAGGTGGACACCAGAGGTGGAGTTTAGTTAAAACACAAGGTATCAGATTTCACATAAACTTAGGTTTCCTCCTGTTTTCTCCATTCTGCTTTATTAGGTTGTTCTATAAAGGTTTATTCAGAACATGCCATAGGCTGTGCTATGTTGGCCATTAGAGATACACCAGAAATAACAATAAAAACCCCAAATCCCTGAGTTTATGGAAAAAGACTCAGTTCCATCAGAAGTCCACACTGTCTAGATGAATGGATAAAAAAGATGTGGTGTGTGTATGTGTGTGTGTATATATATACAATCACTCAAGAAATCACTGTGCCACTGTGTATGTGAAGCAGCACTGATTGGAATCCTGAGAAATCAAACTAACTAAACAAAGAAGACCTTGCCCCCTGAGAGCTATTCAGTCTTGTGGAGAAAAGGAGATTTATGTACCACAAAACAAAATTTGCACAATATGATCAAGTACCAGATTATTTAGTTCAGACCACAATAATTATCAATTATTTTGCAGTCATGTTCCTCACCAAACTTTTAGCAAAATTTTAAACAAATAATCTAAATGTGCTGATTTGAATTCTATCTTCTATTTCTCCTCAGTATTGGATGTGACCAAATGGTAAGTCACAAAAGGGCAAGAACCAGGGTAGTAAGGTCTGTAATGTCTATTCAAGAAAGCGTTGCACCATATTACCACTGTGCCTTTAAGGGGCTTGTGTGCTCCATGGACAAGCCATGGCCTCTGGCAAGAATGCAGGGGCCAAAGTTAACAGTCTGAGGTATAAGGGACACGGCTGATACTTAGCAGCCACAGTCCTCCATAAAGCCTTTAAGTGCCCTTCAGGGCTAATCAGTTTCTATTTTCTAGATGTTCCTGAAGTACCTATTTCTTTTAATGTCACCTCAAACCACCTGGCCTGAGCCAAAGTAAATCACCTTTTGTAGATGCGGAATAGTCCTCATCCCATGAAGACAGGCTTAGGTGCAACATGAGACCCTTCTTTATTTCCATTCTGGGGCCAGGCCAGTTTCCCATCAGTGGATGTTCTGCCTCACCAATGGTCTCACATATCTGGGGTCTAGTCTGCATACATGCAGTTGCTCAAGTGGTCTGTGTTTGTCCTTAAAGGGCCACCTAGATTCTCAAATCATCAGACATGCAACTGTGAACTGAAAAAAAACAATGCAAAAGCATCCTTACAGAACCTATATATTCTACTTTACCAAAACCTTGCTGCACTAAATTAACATAAGCACATCTTTGGAAACCTTTAGGATAAATTATATGTACATTAGCTAGCTCTCCATTACCTAAAGAAAAAAGGCCAGATCATCTTGACTTGCTCCCAAGAAAGTTTTCCAGTCTCATCTCCCAAAAGCCTTCCATGTAACCCCTATGTTCCAGCCTTTATAGTTCCCTGAACATGTCACAGACTCTCACACACTGGGTTTTACTTTATGATGATCCTTGTATCTGAAATGCCCTTTTAACTCCATTTCCCATCTACCAACACCTTATAGAACCCACCCAGTTCAAGTGCTCCCTATTTTCAAATTTTCCTTGACTCCTAGTCAAAATTAGCTATCCCTTCCAGGGTTTGTAACTTTTACCTTTATTTAACACATCCTTTGTCCTATTTTACTGTTAATTCTTTAGATGTCCAAACTGCCCTATTACACTTGAAGATCCTTGAGAAGAGGACTGTGTCTTTAATTCACCTTAAATCTTCTCCAGCCCCTAGCATGTGTCTTTCACATAGTAAGCACTCAACAAATGCCTGTTGGGTAAAGGAATGAATGGATAACGCATAGGATCTCAGTTTCTTAAAACAAAAATTAATAGATGATTGTCATGGGTCCCTACCTAGCTATAAATGTCTCATGATTCTGTTAGAAAGGGATTAGCTCTGATTTAGCTCAGATTTCAGACACTGAAAAACAAAACAAAACAAAACAAAACAAATAGTCCTCAATACACTCATATAAAGAAAGAAAGAGGAGGGGCGCCTGGGTGGCACAGTCGGTTGAGCGTCCGACTTCAGCCAGGTCACGATCTTGTGGTCCGTGAGTTCGAGCCCCACGTCGGGCTCTGGGCTGATGGCCCAGAGCCTGGAGCCTGCTTCCGATTCTGTGTCTCCCTCTCTCTCTGCCCCTCCCCCGTTCATGCTCTGTCTCTCTCTGTCCCAAAAATAAAAAAACGTTGAAAAAAAATTTTTTTTTTAAATAAAAAAAAAAAAAAAAGAAAGAAAGAAAGAAAGAGGAACCTCATCACAGTCCTATTCGGGACCTACAGAAGGAAATTTCCAAAGAAGGTTCAGAAGGAGGTTTTAAAGGAGGACAAGCACTAAGAAGAAACAGGGATAATAAAAAGTAAAAACAAGATGAGCGACATGAAAGTCATAAAGTACAAAGCCAAACAAAAATCAATCTTGAGTTATCCAGTAATTTGAACTAGCAATAAAATGACTTTCTTTCATCTGCAGATGTTAACACTGGCTAAGTTTTGCTTTAAATCTGCAGGTTCACATGCCAGTAGAGGAAGCTTGTATGTGCTGTTGATAGCACTCAAAAATCTCACGGAAATAAAGGGGCATATGGAGTGGTTACTGGTCTGTACCTGGTACAGATTAGAGATTTTAAAACATAACAAATCTTTCCTAAGGCAGAACAACATCAAAATAACCTCTTGTTTCTCAAATAAGCATCATTTTGCAAACATCTAGAAACACAAAAACTACAAAAATATCAATAATTAGCAAACTGGCATCAAAGATATATAGAGCACATATGTGTTTCACATGTATGGCATCGTCCCATATCCACTTTCTATTTCCAGAAGGACCCAGAAATGTTCCATGTGTATGTTTGGTCCTGAGAGTCAGGCACACATGTGTGTGATGGCAGGGCCATTCTTATTTCTCAGTGTTCATGGGCTGACTTCATATGAGCCACTGAGGTCAGAAACTGAGACATTAGTCCCCGTATCCCCAAGCCTGGATGATTCCATGGTAACATTGGGTTTATTTTCGTGATGACACACATTTTGCCTACATCAGTGTAGAATCACTCCTCTTTAATGAAACACACTGAGTTCCATCTAAGATACTGGCATCTACAAAATAACAAGGGGTGAAACTTATGAAATTAGTGATGCTTAGCCTCTTTCTCCTTATATTTATCCTTTAGGTGCCTTTTTTTTTTTTTTTAATGTATCCTCCCTTTTTCTATTTCTCTAGGAAATCCAAAGTAACCTACCGGGTACCTGCCAGTGCCCTAGCGACCATTCCTTATCTTTCAACCCTGAATGCCACATTACCAGATCAAGGTGTTATTCCTGGACAATTTGATAATCCAGGAGCACGTACAGCAACATCTAAATCCACTCCCCCACCCCCAGACAATATGTTTGCCTTGGAGATAATGCCTTAATCTCCAGGAGTATTTTGAATGTCAGGGATTCCATGTACCTTGTCATATGTTGAGAAGGATGTCTGGAGGAAAAGGATCATGCTTTCCCCAATGACATATTATACCGAACTTATGGGCTAGAGAGAGGTTAACCCTAAATTTCTTTGACTCTACAACCCCAGTAAACCTGCTTTTTAAAAAAATTTTAAGTCTATTTATATATTTATTTTGAGAGAGAGAGAGAAAGAACAGGGGAGGGGCAGAGATAGAGGGAGAGAGAGAATCCCAAGCAGGCTCCATGCTGTCAGCACAGAGCCCTTCGCAAGGCTCGAACCCACGAACTGTGAGATCATGACCTGAGCTAAAACCGAGAGTCAGACACTTAACCAACTGAGCCACCCAGGCGCCCCTAGTGAACCTGCTTTTTAATTTTCATTTGATTTTAGCAGTTTAGACTAGACCTAGGAGCCTCCCTGGCTTTGTGAGATATTTGCCTTCCTATGTGTATTCTGAAGGCCTCATCAGGACATGACCATGAATATCATGCACTTAGCACAACCTGAGACCAGAGCAAAACCTGGGGATCGGTCAACATATTTGCCATCATCTACCGAACAGCTGGGGGTCAGGCGCAGGTTCCTGTTTTTTGTTAAAAGCGAGACTTGGGACTGCAACCTTTTCATTCACGTGTTCAGAAAATCAAGCACAAACACATGCACACCCACAGGGTTTCATTTGGCTAAGTCTTCCGAAGAGCAGGTGGAAGAGCTATTTCGATTTTTTCCAATTAATTGAGTTAGAAATTGTAGTAAACAAACAGTTTTAAGCACATCTTCTACCCCCTAAACAGTTCCCCTATCATGAAGGAGCAGCTGCTGCGGGATCCCAGGTGGCTGGTTGAAGCAGTGGCTGAGCACGGGTGCCGGAGCCATGGCAAAGGGAGTCCCAGCCACCGGGCAGTAGGATCTACCATTAAAATACACACTATGTCAAATTGCAGAGTATAGCACGGAAAACAAAATACGCACAGTATGAGTAGGTTCTGTGCTCATGACAGTTCCACAAACATCACCATATTTAACTATCTCAACAGCTCCGTGAGAAGCTAGTAATATCCCCATTTTAGAGATGAAGAAACTGTCCTGACAGTTTAATAGCTTATAAATGACAAATATAGAATTCACATCATGATCTTACTCTGAGCTCTTAACCACTCTCTTAACACTACAGGTGGTGATCTAAAAATGGTATGCGGTACCAGAGAAACCATCAAGTTTAGGGTCAGTAAGGAGAGAAAGAACTACGATACTCAGTTTTTTTAAATCTTTTTTTTTTTTAAAGATTGATCTGGCTAGGCACAATTTATACTAATTATAGTCATTTATGTGAATTGTACAATTATGCCTAATTATGAGCCAGTACAATAATATTTATGTATAAAATTAAATAATTCACAATAACTTTGATCTTAAATTTATTTGATTATAATAGTGAGCTCTATATATACATAATCAGACTTCACTGTTGCCCAGTTTTTAATATGCACGTGCAACATCCTTACAGCATTTTATATTTTATAAAGTATGATTTCTGAGGACATCGTCAAGTGCCAGACATTATCAGATTTTACAGGGAAGGAGGCAGCGAATAGTAATAAAATATGGCCTTGCTCTGGAGAATCTTGGAGTCTGCTCATTTCATCCTGACCCCTCCCTGAGAATTAGTTATGATTTCTACCATTCTATATATTAAAAAACTGAGGCTGGAGTATATGAAATAGATCATCCATACAGTTTAGTTTTTATTCACAACTAAAAAAGTGAAATATATTGCTGTTCAAACACCATGATTGAACACCAAGAACAATCGCTTCCTTACTTTAAGGAAATCAAAAGCCCAACCATTCTCTATTATTTGGGGAAATGTTGCTTTAATTCTTTTAATTAAATTTCCCAACTACTTTGCCCAGTTAAGTTTTCAGCTGTTGGGATCTTCTTTTTGAGTGAAAACAAAGAGCCAACTAGGGTGATATTATCTAGTCAAAACGAAGGTGCCATTAGCCAGCCCATGTGCGTCGACATCCTATACACCTGTCACTGACAAGAAGTAGAGTATTTTAACCAGGTAAACATATACTCTCATCCAGGGACAGGAAAACTGTTAATAGGGACTACATAGCCAACATTATCCAATTTAATTTCATGGAAAGCAGAGAAAGAAAAGATGGGAATAATGTTTGATAGGAAAGGTGAGAAGCAGAGGATTGGACCACTCCCCATAACAGGACCCTCCAGAGAAGAGGACACCAAAGGATGTAACAAGAATCAAGCTTTACTTTAGGTTCATGCTTTGCATCCTTAGTCATGAAAAGGGATCGAGAAGGTGCATAGCCAGATCCTTATAGTGGGATGACCTTGTATTGCTGAAAATACAGTGAATTCTCAAAAAGGCATATTTCCACATTTAAAACATATGTTGTAGGGACGCCTGGGTGGCTCAGTCGGTTAAGCATCCGACTTCGGCTCAGGTCATGATCTCGCGGTCTGTGAGTTTGAGCCCCACGTCGGGCTCTGTGCTGACAGCTCAGAGCCTGGAGCCTGCTTCGGATTCTGTGTCTCCCTCTCTCTCTGACACTCCCCCGTTCATGCTCTGTCTCTGTCTCAAAAATAAGTAAACATTAAAAAAATTAAAAAAAAATAATAAAATAAATAAAGAAAACATATGTTGAAGAAAAAAATCTCCCCAAACCAAGGACAAGTTGTCTGTGTTTAGGAGTCTCCAAAAATCATGTTGCCCATTCACTTGTAACAAGAGGCTTTGCAAAGTGGGCACTTAAGAAATGATCCATCCATCTGTGCTCCTGAGGCCATGTCCATTCCAGGTTCACTGCTAGTCACAAGGCCTGATCATATTATAGGTAAGCAGAATACCAGGAATCAAGACCACAGAATGATCACAGGGCATTGTCCTTTTGTACTTTTCAACTCTAAGATGAACATGCAATGGGAGCCTGAGTGGCTCAGTCGGTTGAGCATCCAACTTCGGCTCAGGTCATGATCTCGCAGTTCGTGAGTTCGAGCCCCACATCGGGCTCTGTGCTGACAGCTCAGAGCCTGGAGCCTGCTTCGGATTCTGTGTCTCCCTCTCTCTCTGCCCCTCCCCCACTTGCGCTCTGTCTCTGTCTCTCAAAAATGAATAAACGTTAAAAAAAAATTTTTTTTGTTTTTTTTTTAATTTTTTTTTAACGTTTATTTATTTTTGAGATAGAGAGAGACAGAGCATGAACGGGGGAGGGTCACAGAGAGAGGGAGACACAGAATCTGAAACAGGCTCCAGGCTCTGAGTTGTCAGCACAAAGCCTGACGCGGGGCTCGAATCCACGGACCGTGAGATCATGACCTGAGCCAAAGTCGGACGCTTAACCGACTGAGCCACCCAGGCGCCCCTAAAAAAAATTTTTTTAATAAAATGAACATGCAATGACATTTGGAATAGCTAGTGTGCCTAATGTCAATGCTGATGCTGTTTGTTGGGACAGTATTAATAGCTAATATTTGTTGAGGACTTATTAGATGCTGGGCACTCTTCCAGGCACCTAACACAGATTAACACATTTAATCCCCACAACAACCGTCTGGGACAGACACTATCATCACTCACATTTAACACATGAGGAAACAGGCACAGAAGTTACGAAACTCCCCAAGGTCACACATTTTAGTAAGAGTTACTTTAGTACCATGGAGTTACAGAAAACTTAAATTAATTGTTATACATTCAACTGAAATGACTGATACCCTTGCTACCTCAAAATAAGACTGAGCCCCCTCGTGACCTCCAGCAAGGGAGGCAATAAACGTTAAGATATCTTTCTTATTCATCTATGTAAAGGCCAGCAGCGTGGTCAGGGCCAGTGAGTAGCTGGTCAATAAATGTCGAGGGGATACCCTGCTTACTTCAAATTTCATGATATCTATATCCATGTGATCATTTTAAAGGGTTTTTAAAGGCTAGCACAATCTGAATTCATTTTGATGATCAAGTCTATTATTTATTAAGCCTATTAATTTATCTTCCTGCCCATCTGTCTTTTATGCACTGTGATAAATGATACACTGTCTTTTATGTTGACATTCTCATCCAAGGACCTTGATGTGTATTGTGAGCCTGATCCTACTCATAAAAATATTCATGCATCCTGGGCAGCTTATACACTTAAAATGTGAGGGTTCATCCACGCCTGCAAGCTAGCGAGCAGCTCACAATCCTGCTGCAGGGGTATTTTGCCTGGCTGGAAGTGTTCAAGAATTTTTTACCTGAATGTGCACATTAGGCCCACCTCTCTTTGCAAATAAAGCCTGATTCACATATTTAGTTACCTGCCTGGCCCCCAAAGTGTTTAAGATTGTGAACCCTGTGATGTTAAGATACCTGGGGATTCAGAACAGACTGAGTTTAAAGCCCTTGTATTCCTGGAGTGTATAGTCTATGACTCCCACTTTAGGTTGATAGAAACCTTTTAAGGTAATTGGGCAACAAGGCAACTTTCATTCCAAGCCACTCCCTCCATATATACATACCTCATTTTCCTAGAGGAGACCCAGAGTCCCTTTAATCCTATTTTTAAGGCATCCCTGAGATATAATCATTATCACCATGCCTTGATAAATGGATGAACTAAAACCCAGGGAAGGGCAGACAATCCTACAGCATCTGGTGACAGAAATGCCACCAAACAGAGCAAATGCTTTAGCTCTGAGTTTACCCACTGGACTGCGGTGTACTCTGTTATGTTTTTCATCTTAAAATCCCTCTTGCAAAGAAATGAGATTCGTTCAAGATATTGCTATGGTTTATTCTTGGACTCCCCTTTTCTGGCCAGCCTAGACAGAAGAGAGGTCGACTTGAGGGTGGATCACTGCTATAGTTCAGAACAACAGCCATGTGTCCTGAATGACAGACAATGATGATCACAGACAGATGCAAGGGCTCACAAGGGGCTCACACTCCTCCAGGAGTAGCTGCTCTATTTTGACTTGACCTTCGGGATTCAGCTCTTGGTTCCATGTGCAGTTGTGGCCCACTGGATCCCCTGCATTGTTCTAGCATTATTTAAAGTCTGGATCTGGTCCACAGCATAGAGTACAGCTGTCCCAATCGATACTTCTTACAGCGTGCACATTTATGTGCCAGGGATGGAGAAGTTTCCATTTCTTCCCGTAGTCCCATTGACTAGCTCTCTCTGCTCAAGCCCATTAGAGAACTCAACTGTGAAATTATCAGAGAAGAAATGCCAGGCCCTGCCACTGGTCTGTTGAGAAGCATGGACCTTCCAGGAAGAGCCTTTTCTATTTGCTCTTACTGGGAGACAGGCAGCTCTCCTTGGCATCCTCCCTTTTTTGCAGTAGGAACTGGTCGAAGTTGGTTTCGGGAACTCTGCGGCATTTGCTTGGAGTAATGATGAGCAACCTATCAACAAACACGATCATGGATAATGGACTTTTGTCCCTTGAACGCTTTTCTACTTTAGGAGGGTGGCACCTTAGCTCTCACTTTGATGGAGAGTCACCTCATAAAAATCTGAGACTTTCGGGGCGCCTGGGTGGCGCAGTCGGTTAAGCGTCCGACTTCAGCCAGGTCACGATCTCGCGGTCCGTGAGTTCGAGCCCCGCGTCAGGCTCTGGGCTGATGGCTCAGAGCCTGGAGCCTGTTTCCAATTCTGTGTCTCCCTCTCTCTCTGCCCCTCCCCCGTTCATGCTCTGTCTCTCTCTGTCCCAAAAATAAATAAACGTTGAGAAAAAAAAATTTTTAAAAAAAAAATAAAAAAAAATCTGAGACTTTCTTATTCTAACCATTGCCTCTGATTCTGAACTAAGAAAAACAAAGTATTTCGTACACCAGTCCTGGTTGCAAGTAGTGCTCTCTCCAATGCCTAGCCTAAGGTTGGCCACTTTGTCTCCTGTAACTCAAAGCTTCCTCTCCTCTGATCAGAAGCCATAAGTGGATAAAGAGGAGCGTTTCTGTGCCAGCAGCCCCAGAGTCCAAACTCCTGTGCCCTAATGCTTCCTCTGCCTACTCAGGGCTTCCCAAGACCCAGTGCATGTTCACTCAGGCTCGTCCCTCTCAGTAATGTTCCCAGACGCTCTCATCTTTCACTGATCCAATTCCCATTCCTTCAGGAACTGGCTCTGCTTGGCTGTTAATGATGCTAATCATTAATGGTACCCGCTGAGCTCACAATTTTGCATTTCAGTATTTTGATAGAGGGCATTTCTTGAGTGAATGCCTCGTTCTAAAGACAGACTAAGAAAGCAAGCCTTCTGTACGTGGGTCATGTCCACACTGACACCAACCCAGATTTTCAGTCTCGCGCTTCCTCTAAAACTGTGCTGCCTTGCTCATCACGCTGGTTGGTTCCTGCAGCATAAAACCACACATAAACGGAACTCCGTAGAAAAACTGTTGATGGCCTGCGAGATTCTGCACAGGCAGCAGCCGCTCTGTCTCCAGAGCTCTCTCCTGACTCCTCTGCACTCCTCAAGTAAGCAGCAGCAAGCAGCTGTCACCCCAGAGGGGATGGCTCATGTTGAGCGAAATTTCTGAATCTCTCTGTAATCTGACTTGAAGATACAATGCTCGCTTTCCTTCTTCTTGGGCATGGAATCCAACAAAAAGAAGACCTCCTCAAGTAGACAAGCCCCTGTGGGGGCTGGGAGACCGGAAATCAAGAAGGAGCCCACTGCCTAAAGAGGTAGAAGGTGAAAGAAAAAACGGGGAAGCCTTGTGTCTCAGTGCCTCCTACCTGCAGGGCTGCGACCCGCCGAAGAGGACAACAGCCCGGTGTATTCCTGTAGCGTCAGCAATGTGCTCCGGGCTAGAGAGGGGGAGAGGTGCATGTGAGGAGAGGAGGCACAGCTTTTATTTTTGAATACTGCATCATCAGTCTCAGAGCCGATCTGAACTTTGTTTTCTAACAATCGGGAATCAGAAACGACATAAAGAGGGGGAAAAATCATCTTGGCACCTCACAGGGCTCCTCCCAGGAGCAGGGTCAGGACCAAGGTGCCAGCATTTTTCCTCCCTGTCTCTGAACTGAAGAGGTGCTATGATGGCAAAACTCACGGAAGCAAAGGAAACTGCAGTGGCTGGAAATGTCTTTGTCCCTAAAATACCCCATCGGCTTCCGAACAAGAAGATGGCTGAGAGGACACCAGAGCCCCGAAGACTGGACGTGGCTCCCTGGGGAGAAGTGGTACCCGGCAGCCTCAGCATTGGCTGGGCTCCCACCACAAAAGCATCTGCTTCATCCAGGTGCGGCCAAAAGGAACTTTCCAACGGCCCTGAGTCCCCAAACAGACGTGACTGAAGCAGCAAAATCCAGAGGAAAAGCAGGGCTTGGCTTCATAGAAAAGCTGGTCCCAACGCTCTGAGGGAAAGGAAGAAGGGGCTCATAAAAGAAGTGGGAGGGGAGAAGGAGGAAGGTAGCTTTGAAAGGAAGAGAAATGGAATTCAATAATAAAAGGTGGTCCTGTGGGAAGTCGTAGCTTTGGTAATTTTCTGAGAGGGCAAAAAATAACTCTGAGTGTTCTGTCTGGTGGCCGCAATCCTGGGGGCCTGCCTGGCCTTTTGAAGGCTCTTGCACCAAATGACTTGCCTTCTCAATCAAGCCTTTTAGTCAAATAACTTGAGGTAAGTTGGTGTTTGCTTTAGTGGGGTAATTTCCCAACACTGGGGCTGAGCCAACACTGGAGACAGTGTAACAACTCTGAGAAGAGGGTGAGACCTGTGGCAAGGGGGCATGTAGAGAAAGAGAAAATGAGTTGCTTTTTCAACAAGATCTGGTCACAAGTAGGGCTGATGTCCTATGCAAGAGACACAGGATGATGATGTCCTACAAAACACACCCTTGTCTCTCATTTGGGGTATTGCTAGAATTACCAACGCCTTTCATTACACTTCTGTGAAGTCATGAAAGCAGATTCTATCTCCATACAGTGGTGGAAATGAAACCTGTTTTCTTAAATGACTCACTCAAGGTCACAGTGAGCTTTGTCTGGAATTAAGAATTCCTGCTTCTATGCTCAGTTTTTTTTATGTTTTATTACATTTCACTCCTACTGGATAAATCTTGTATCAAGGGTAGCTTAAAGACCGAGCTATAATCGAGAAGGGTTTACAAAGGCTGTGGAAGGGTGGGAAATGAGCTAAAGTACTGCTTTCTGAAGACACAGGACCTCTTCTGCCTATACAATGATATTGGTAAGAATCGTTCAAAAGGATCCCAAGTCATTAGAAAATGTGGCTTCTGAACTCAAAATTCTTTAAGTAGTAAGGTAAAGGAAAAACCGAATTAGGACATTAAAAAATCCTTCTCAGGAAGGAGTGGAAACAAATGATCACAAAACAAGCAAAAGAGACAAATAAATACAGACAGACATAATAAGATCTACTTTGATACAAACCCTTCGAAAATAATTATCATAGTATTTTAATCTCCAGATAAACTCCTCCCATCCTTTTTTCAACACTTTTTTCCCCTCAGATCAATCCTAAGGAACGGGAGAAATATATTTGTTTTTCCTCTAAACTAATAATGGGAAAGGAATGAATTGTTTGAAAAACGTATTGCACTGAAGTGTCTTTATCCTGTTACCAATCATATCAGCATAAGACAAAATACGCACAGACGTCAGAAACACCTTTCTTCCATCAGTCACACCTTCAACTGCACACCTGTTCTTGGTCTCACTCCTCTTGCACAGGCTGCAACACATTCCAAGTATTTCCAAGTTCACAGTCACCATCACCTCGTGACCCTGGAGTTCGGCAGCTTCAGATCCCTCCGGACAACCCCTGGCTGTGGGCAATCAGTACCTCGTGGGTGGGAGCCACCCCTTGGTGAGGATGCAGCCTTTCTGATGCAAGTTCATTTCTTTGAGAGAAGGACCTTGCTTCCTTTTCATACACACCACCCCCCACCCTGGGGCATTTCCCTGGAAAGGAGGTGACACTGGGTGTCCAGCCATTCCGCTACAGCTCCTTAATAAGATCAGCTCTCCAGAGCCAAGGGGAAAGAGACTGGGAATGTGAGAAGTGACGCAAGAAGGCCCAGACTGTGAGGATAGTCTGAATTCTGTCATTTTAAACATCAAACCCAACTCAGCAGGAGAGCCCAGCTCTGCTCACCAACAGCATAGGCCTGGGTATCTGGGTCTGCATTCTAACGCTCCCTCCATTACTACTCACTGTCACCCTGAGACGCTGTGCTGGAAGGAAGAAGTCATGCATGTCTACCTCCCTCCTCGAGAGAAAGCTCCCGAAAGCAAGACAGTGGCATCATGCAGTGGCCCCAGGAATGGACTCTACCGAGGGGAGAAACAAGCCAGAAGCTATAAACCACCAAGCGCAGGTTCACAGTCCTCCCAACCTGGGACAAGGTGCTGTGGAGGGACTTGGGCTCACACTTGGTGCCACAGCTCAAATTCAGGATCTGTCCTAGTCACCCCGTAGGGAGGAGCCCAGACCACATGAGCTGTCTTGATCTTCAGCACAAATGCCTTCTCCTGTCCCTCGAGAGCTGCAAATTTAGACAGAGGACAACTTTCTACAAGGAGGGCTAAATGAGGCATCTATGACCAATCTTTAATTGAAACTCAGGGAAACACTTGTCTCCCTCACTTTGAGTTCTGTTTCAGTTAACTCTGTGGTGGCGAGGGGGCCAGCAAGGAGAAGGCTGTGGGGTTTTTAAAACAACAAGCTGAGGTGCGGAGGTCTTTCTTTCTTTCTTTTTCAATGGAAACTGTAGCCAAAGGGAGGTGGGGGAGCAGAGAACAGCTACTCCCTGGCACTCTCTGAGCCTGGTATAGAGCCAGCCGCTCCAACCGTCTGGAGATACGGTAATTGTCACTCCTCTCTCACTGTAACTTCTTGCTTTCAGATGAGTGGCTGGCAGGTTTATCTCCTTCTGAGCAGCTTCGGAGCCACGTCAGTGACACCGGCGACGTCAGCAAGAGCAATCGGAAGGCAGGATGATGCCACTGCCAGCAGCAGCGGCAGGGAAATTTTTAGCCTTAAAGAAAATTCTTCGGCTATCTGTCTGGCTGACTCTCTCTCTCTCATTGACTTGAATGACTGCCAATGATTTTAGAAGGCCAGAGAGGATATGTAGTTTTACACAGCCAGGTTAAGGTTTGGGGTGCAAGAGCATTTAGTTTACGTGATGTGCTTGCACTTCCAAACCCCTTGTGTAGGGACTGTCCCTACCTCGGAGAGAATGGGCTTCAGATGTACCAGAGGATGCAGCGAACGTGAACACCACCTCCTAGCAAGTGTCCAAAGCCCCAGTACACACACCTATTGTGATCACTGCAGTGATCCTGGCCCATTTCATGTCACTGATAGCTCCGGCTGCTTTTATTTTTGTCACTATCATAATAAACAAGACACCACAACCACCGACAACTTGACAGACCCTCAATTCAGTGCTATTCTTCGGTCTATTTTTTTTAAGTTTATTTATTTAGAGAGAGAGAGAGAGAGAACCAATGGGGGAGAAGCAGAGAGAAGAGTACAGAGGATCCGAAGTGGGCTCTTTGCAGACAGCAGAGAGCCCGAGGTGGGGCTCAAACTAGTGAACTGTGAGATCATGACCTGAGCTGAAGTCGGACTCTTAACTGACTGAGCCACCTAGGCGCCCCATGGTCTATTTTTTTAAAGTAGGTTTAAAAGCCTCTGCTATCTGGAATGGCAATCCTCAAGTTCTTGGTTGCAAACATAGGATTCTTCTCCATCATCAAATATCAACCACGTTCTGGTCCAGGACAACATGAAGGTTAGGAGGTATTACATGACTGACAAGTGGCCAAAATGCTTTAAAAGATATTGTTTTGGGAAACGCAGCAAACTCTAAGGTAAAGGTAGGTGGGGGAGTTCAAACCCAGGCATGTTCAAAGGTGAGAAAATCCTACTTCTAGCTCAGCCCTGGGATTCCTGACTCCCCTAAAAGCAGTCAAAATTCTGTGCGAATCAAAACTGACGGTGATCAGTTTTGCAGAAATAACTGTGTCTAATTCATGGATATATAGAGAAGAGTGTCACAGGTCAGAAAGCAGGAGTTCCAGTGGCAGTACATTCTGAAGACCACAGCCTCTGGAGTAGTGCTCAATACCAGGCTCTGGTGGGGATTTAAGTGAACGTTATGTAATGACGAGCATTAGTAACTCTCTGGGCAACCATGGCCAAGTTACCTGATTTCCTGTATCTCAGTTTCATTGCCTATTTCCCTACCCCCCCCCCCAATAAACCACAGATGAAGATGTTCACAGGGTCACTGAAGAACACGCCTAAAAAACACTCCAGGCGATTACTAGGAGGAATAATAATGCCACATGTGAAGTCACTCACTCTCATGGTTACTTCCAGCTCTCCCTGGAAGCCATAACTGACATGCAGTGCATCTGCAATAGAGGTTCTTAACCTGGGTCCTTGAACCC